>NC_138905.1:116410412-117010412 GCF_965231255.1 Vanellus vanellus
GGCACAGAGTGTGATAGAGACTCGTACGCTAAAAGTTACATTGCCTTAGTGACTAGTCTTTGCTGTGATGAAAAACAGCAACAGATGATATCCTACATTTATTACTAGAAGACACCAGAACTACATTTTCTCTGCTGAAGATGTAGGCTGTGTTTGTATACCCTTTAAAAGGAAAGCATATAGTTGGGGAGCGTGCAATGCGCCTTTCACTCTAATAGCAGTAATGTGATATGTTCCTCAATTACAAGTAATTTATACCCTTGAACATCACCGATGAAGACCTCGGGAAGTAGTGTCTCTCACAGTCTGAGAGTCACAGTCAGTCCTCCCTACATTTATTTGTATGGCTTGCAGGAGGGATTACAAATTGTCATGCTGACACGGTTTCTCTTAACTCTGCAATCTACAAATCTTTATCTTTCAGTGTTCGAGTATGCATTTCTTTCCACAGGATTCTTTGTTTGTTTGTTTCTCTTTGTGGGTGGGGTGATAGCAGGCAAAATTAGATTTTACCACCAAGCAATTTACTCATTCTGCACCTGAGAACCTCCAGGACATATTCTATAACATACTGTTATCAGAGTGCTAGCTTTAGTTTAGGTGAAAAAGAGGAGGCACATGTATGGCTAGCAGCATTAATAATCATGAAAGAATGCAAAATAACTTGAAGATTACAAATTATGTTTTACCTTTTTCTGCTAGTGTTTTTTTTTTTTTTAGATTCTACTTACTTTTGATGAAATACAAAGGATTTGTGGTTTTGTCTGAATTGAGAGGTGTTCAAAAAATTGCTTGTGACAGTCTTTAAGAGCAACTTTTCTGGTAAGACAGCATTAAATTAATGACAGCATTAAATGACAGTCTTTAAGAGCAACTTTTCTGGTAAGACAATTGAATCGGAACTCTTACATGATACTTCTCACAGATACTTTGGAATTTGCGGAAATAACCACCTCATTTGAACCTTAATAGCTTTCAGAAATATGGATAACTATCCTAGAATTGTTACAGCAAGCACCAGAACTAAAATTTCTTTCAAATATAAAGCTAATTTGTCTAACGGTGTTGCAATTACTAGACCTAATTACTAGTTAATGTAAAAAAGCATCAATGAGAAAATCACTAACAGTCATAGATTAATTACATACTGTAAAGGCACATATAACAGTGCAAGACAATGTAAATAAACAAGCTGGACACTGCTGAGTTGCCCATGAACTTTTGCATCATTACAAAGTATCATGAAAACTGTGACAGAAGATAAAATTTTGCCAGAGTGTACTTAAAGACTTGGCAGTAGCTTCATCTCATTTCATTACTATTCTTAATCGCATAAAAAGCATTCAGAACAGCAGGATATAATCTTTATCATATCTGACGTCAGTAACTTAAGACAGATAATGAGATATTTCTTGGTATCTCATCCCCTTAAGGCCTTCTCAGTTCAGAGGAAAGGATTCTTTGGGATATCAAACCCAACAAAGACTTCGTTAAGATTTGGATAGGTGCTGGAAATGAGGTTGTCATTTTTTAGCCAGGGAATTACAGTTTTTTTCCCATATAAAAATGAGGCTTGGAGTTCAAAGAGGAAGTAACAAGATTACTTTGGCACACAGCATTACAAGCCTGTTTCTTCTCTTTCAGATTGAAGCACTACAAGTTTTATTTGAGCATGTCCCTAGTGACTTAACGGTACTACCAATGTTTATCATGCTAGCTACCCTCACTAGGTAAATAGTCTGCATATAGACAAATCACTCAACAGCAACACATTACCTCTTCAGGCTGATTTTAAGGTCAGTGATTCCTCTGTGGCTTGTTCTACTGTAGTCTGTCTTCCAACAAGGGAAAATAAGCTTTTCTCCTCTTTTTAAAACTTCCCATACAATTTGCTACTTGATGATATTTTTAGCCACCTCCCTAGAGAGCTCTAACACTGCTGGTATTATGCACTTAACCTCAGGTGAACATCCCTTTTCTGCTAGTCCTTCATGTTACTAAAAGTGCAGTAAGCCCACTCCTTTAATTAATATTAAAAAACAAAGTCAAAACAAACCAAAAGCCCTTGAGCACCTATCACCTTGAAAGGCAATTAAATAGGTACAGGCTTGTCTGATCCCTAGCCTTTTAATGAGCCAGACTTAGGATCATAGGGTAGTTTAGGTTCAAAAGGACCTCTGGAAGTCATCTAGTCCAAATTCCTGCTCAATGCAAACTCATCATGTATACGATGGTTTTGAAGAAAATTCAAGAATGTTTATATCTACAGTTTCTGTACATAATAGGGCTAGACTGTACACTTCGTCTAAACTCCAAACAAAAGGAAGTGAAGATGTTGATTTCTTTAACTGTATAGTCGTTTACGCTGGCTATTGTTTACATATGTACTTCACATCATCTGCGCAAAATAGTATTTTCTTGTCATCATTATTGAGATTTTATGCCTGAAGTGATTTTTTTTTTTCTTATAGCCACTCTGCAAAAGGAATTTCTGTACATAGCATCTGGTTGGAATATTAAATTGTTTCAAAGTCAAGAAAACTTGCACCCTTCAATTTTCAGCAGGTTGCAAAATAGCTGTTTCTGACAAAAAAAATCAAGTGGTAACAAACAAGAAGAGAGAAAGAGGGAAAGAGGGAAAGAGGGAAAGAGGGAAAGAGAAATTAATTTCTTTAAAACATCATGAAAATTAATAGCACCAGCTTGTAAGTGCTACCATACAAATTTTCTCACACTTGCTCTTTTGGCATCCTTTGGATTAGTTAACAGTTTCTATTACCTCCAAATTAATCAGTCAACAAAGGTATGCCTTAAACATTTCTGTTAAACAGATGTTGTTTTGTTTGAATATAAGTGAGATATGCTATGGCCCTAAAATCTGCAACTAGTTTTGCGAATTTAGTTTTACTCCCAGTTATTTTTAAAGCAAGTTTATATGTCAATTTTTTAATTTACTAATATTTTAACTTTCTTCTTCTTAAGCTTCACTTGCCTTCCTCCAGATTTGGTATTGATTTGAGGATTGCAGAACATTTCAAGTTGATCTGCATCTTCAATAAAAAGCTTTGTCTGTTGACATAAGTGATGCACAACAGTTACACTTCTTGCTCATCTTCCAAAGTTCATGAGACCTGATTCCGTCTGTTGTGCATTACAGACTGACAGAAGGATGTGCTGACAAAGAACCACCAAGACTTTCCAAAAACTGTGGAGAGAGGAATTAAAAAATGATGTCGGATAACACCATGCATCAACTCTTACTACTTAGCTACACTCTTAGCATGATTTACAAGTACTACAAAGTATTTGATAAATATAATAATAATATATAAATAATTATATATTAAATATAAAAATATAATTTGAGAAAAGTATGTACAAGAAAGCAAAAGGGCCTAATTCATCACACACAAGGAGAGCACAATCTAGCAGTAGTATAGTTTCAATGCATAGTTTTAAAATGTAAGTCTTTAAATAGAGTCACTTTACATGCATTCCAACTTTCCTTCTCCTCTTCTTAAATTTAAAATATCCCCTTTATCTCTCCAGCATAAAGCACAGATGAAGACTCATATACACAGAATTTTGTCCCATAATGTGTGTATAATTACATTTTAATATCTCTCAGATTTCTTCTGGACTTCCTGTCTTCCAGTTCTTTTTCACCTCATTCTCCCCCAAACATTTGATTAACTCAATACCTTAGAATGGAAATTACATGTTTTATTTACTGAAAAAAAAATTATTTACTGAAAAAACACACTATTAATTCCTTCTACAAGTCCACACGATAACTTTATGGAACACAGATGATCATTTGCTTTCTCTGTTGAGCATGTCTGAACAATGCTAATCAAGTAGTTGAGATTAGAAGAATATAGGGAGAAAATATGCAATCTTGCCATCTATAAATATAAATTATGGCAAAGCTCAAAAAATATCTCTTCGGAAAACAGTTTTATTATCCAACTCAGCAAGATGTGAAAGTTAACAAATAGATGTACCATTTCAGTTGTGTATATTTCTGTGCTTTTCCATGATATGCAGAAAGATGGTGTAGTGGAAATGCCAGAGATCAGCTTTTGAAGAAGAAAGGTACAAACATGTAACTGTTACCTACTATGAAAAATGACATATTTATTTTTCAAGCTGTGTATATTTGCTATGTATGTTCAGACAGGTATTTATAAAAATGAAAAGGAACAAAAGAAGTTTTTTCATGTTCAAAGGCATACTTCTGCAGTATATACCATAGTGTTTTTTAACCCCAAGCCAAACTTTTTCAAACCCAGAAACTAAATGGGGTTAATTAGTAGTCAAAATGGGAAATATTTGTGAACTCATAATTGAAAAATCTGTGTCTCACAACTACAAGTTCTGGGCTCTTGCCCTGGGCAGAGAGCTATTACAGAATTTGTTAATCTCAGAATTAGTTTTCTAAAATTCAACTGAAAATCTGCTTTAGATGTACCAGCGGCTACAGTGCTGGTAAGGTTAGCGTTCTCTACTAATACATAAAGGATACTTTTAATTACAGTCCAATGTACTTTGCACAGAATTTTAAGAATTAATAGTTATTCGACAAGCAAGAAAACTGAGGGAAGAATGCTTATTTGTTACATAAAGGTCATACAACTGTGTTAGAACCTGTTCAGACCAAGTGAGACTATATTTTTTGTCTCATCTATTAAATTATGCTTAAGCTGAAAAAGATAGTAAGTTATATATGCATATATAATTGTAACAGCAAGCTATTTGTTTTTATTGACACCTCTAAAGGAATCATCTTGGTTACAATGCACTAACAACATACAAGCTTTCAGACCGGATAGATATACATTTATAGAAAAGTCCCTAACAGTCTGAAATTCAGTTATGTGATAAGCTCTGAACTGTCACTAATATTACTGCTATAATAAAAATTTCTCTTGAAGCTTAAGTTTCTTGTAGATAACAGAAAGTAGGCTAGAACATGATATTTAGTTTAATATTATGCCTTCATCCAGAAAATTCCAGCCAATCAGAATATTTAAAAAAAAAAAGAAAAAACGAAGCAGCCAGTAGGTAGAACAAGAAGATCCTATTATTTCATTGGTATTGTATTTAATTCATTTACAACTTACACAAAAGATATGCCACTTTGGAATCTCCTTTATCCATTTTTAATTACTCCACTGATAGAAATTGGCTCCTCTTCCATTCATTTCTTATCCTAGCTCCGGTCTCTCTTTCACCTTGTTTCCCGTGCTTGGAATATCCTTGGTGACTCCACTAAAATCAAAGAGAATAGAACTTAATGCCAAAAAGGTTCATTTTAAGTCAAAAAGTGTTTGCCTGAGCTTAAGTATCTGAGCAGTTATTGATTGCAGTGGGCCTTCAGGTACACTTAAATACTTTGTTCAAACTGATATCGTTTTGCACTATTTTATATAGGACAAGAACAAAACTATTCATAGAGGATCAAAATGAAATTATGGATTTTCTGTACAATGAGGAATGGACACATACTCATATATTAAATCTTGGCTTCAATCTCATACTTTCTAAGATAAAAGCAACATGGAAAATAATTATTCTAATGATAAGATTTCATCCAGGATCTGAAATTGGAAGTGGGATTACTGATTGAATTCTAAGACACTGAAAAGTGTTAGTGTTTCTGCACTAGAATTGAATAGAAAGATATTGTGAAGGACATAAAACCCCTTTCCGTAATTTCAGTGTGTTTTGATATTATGTTTAGTTGGTAACCCACATGAGCTGAGGTTATTCGAGATGTTAATGTTGGCTATGTTGATGTCTTCCTTAATTTTAAGGATTTCATCTATAGGAAATGCAATTAAGTAACAGTCACACTTGTATATTATAGTTGCCCCTTCCTCCCCTTTTTCAGTGTTTAACTAGACATTTGAATAAGCCAGCAAGTGCTCTAACGTACACAAAATGTAGCCTCTGCTAAACAGAGATGGGACCTTTAGATTGAGCTCACCACCAGCTGCTGGCCTCCACACCAGTGGAAATTTTTGTGAGGGTGTTGCCTACTAAAATCTGACTAATATTTCCTAATCCATGAAAACCATGTACTAGAAAGAGGGGAAACAGGAGGAAAAGTAAAATCCTTTACAAAAGCTCCCTTCGTGTACAGCCTTTTCTGTAGCATCACTTTTGAAAGCAAGAGAAACAGGAATTTTAAAAAACAAAATCTCTAATGCTCTTTATTCCTCTTGGGACGTGGCTGTATTTGCTTCTAAATTGCCAGCTGAAAAACACTCCCAGCACCTGTGCATTGTTTCCTCACACAGTGACAGCAGCTGCTCTGTCAGATCCCCAGAGGACTAGAAGCTCTTTTGCAGAGCCTTCAACTGAAAAAAAACCCTTGCCTTGGGTTAACAGAAAAAGAAAACACAAAACCACAAATAGACTTCTTGAAAACTGTGAAATGGGCACAATTATTCTCTCTCTCTTCTCCCCATTCCTTCCCTCTCTCCTTCCCTCCCCACCCCTTTACTTCCCTGTTGCCATTTTCCCCCATATATTTTAACATTCGGAAATCAATAATAAATTCATAGCAAAAAATAAGAGGACCTTTTTCTATTTATGAATGATCATCAAATGGTGTTGAGTTTTTATTTGCAACTTGATGAAAATATGTCCTATTAGGAAAGGATAGACTTCCTAGCCAATGAGGTGATTTTGATGGCAAGGAATAATTCTGCCAGATACTTAACTGTGATGAAAACAATCATATTAAGTATCTGTTAATGTGTTTTATTTAGTCTTCTCTCTTCATATTTGTTATACATTCACACTCTTCTAATATATTACTGTATTTTCATGTTGCCCTTGGAAAAGGGGATAGATGGTAATCAGTTAGAATCATAGAATACCTCAAGTTGGAAGTGACCCATAAAGATAAAGATGAACTCCCTGCTCCTCTCTGGACTACCTAAGACTAAATCATATGACTAGAGAGCATCATCCAGATGCTCCTTAAACTTATATGTAAGTTATACATATATAATACGTATATAATATATATATTATACAGTTCTTATATTTGTACCCTGAAATCCCACAAAACGCTAAACAAAAAATTCTGGAGGTAGCAGACTCAGGATAAGGTTTTACTAGCTAATGATCTTTCTTCAAGGTGGAAGCATTGGTGTGCAGGGGTTTCCAATATCTTCACTATTAAAAATCTAGAAAACTGAACACTGAACTTTTCATCTCAGGAAACAACCTGATCTGTTTCCCTTCAGTTTTTTTAAAGTCTAGAAAGAAATTTCTCCAGGCCTAACCTTTCTGATCCCAAAAGCAGACAGCTGTCACATGCATTGACGGGTATTCTCTAACCCATTATGCTGTAACCGGAGTGCACAAAAACTCTCTTGTCCAAAATACCAGCTATTTGAATTCACTCAAACATTGATCTGACCTTCATAAAGCCCATTTGGATAGCTTCTCTAGTATATAAATACTAACCCAGAGTACCTTGAAATGTGAAAAATGGGATTTGCCTGCCTACACTAGCTTCCTAAACCAGGCCTACATTCCTAAATCTCCCAGATTCATCTTCCCTTCCCTTCCCCTGTGTCCCTTTTTCCCACCTCTCACAATGGCCAGTGAATTCAGGAGTGTCTGCCAATCTGCCTGGGAACTGGAACATGATTGCGGTGTATGCTTGGACACTGATAAAAATCAATTGATTTCTGTGCAAAGTTTGATAGTTAAAAGATGGCAAGGACCATTCCCACCCAGCAGTCTGCATGCAGCCACTCTGTTTTGATAAGAACACTTTGCTAGTATAAACATGGGCTGTTTTTTTAAAGCATGCGGTCTGCATCTTTTTTTGCCTCAGCCTTTTGAGTAGTACCATTAAACCTACTCTGCAGTCTTCTCTGCTGCTTGTGAAGCAAAGAATCTTGAAAGAATCTCTCCCCAGAGACAAGATGTCTCCCCAGACTGAGTACGAAAGGCAGGTAGGAACAGTCTTTAGCTAGAGTTAGAGTTATACTGCTCTCTGGGCAGTCCTGTCTCTTCTAGTGACAACATAGTTGTCCGTTTAGGCTGAGACTGAGGGTGGGTCCAGTGCTAGAACATAGATTGTCTCCTATTGCGTTGGCCCTTCCACCCTTGGTTGAAGCTGCTTTGGCAACCGGAATATCAATGCTGGGGCACAGAAAACTAGTTATCTGAGCTGGGAAACTAAAGAGTAACTAAATATAACCATTTGTTTTGAAGAAGAATTTGTCTACACTTCGGAAACCTGAGTTATGTTAGACAAGTCCTACTTTAACTATCTTCAGTGATATCTAATTGAGCTTTTACTTGGAGAGTTTTAACCAGCCTTACCAGCTTTTAGCTTTATGAGTATCACCAGAATAGCTTTGGTTTGGTTTCCTCCTCTGGATTTTTTAGTTTTGCTAGGAAGAGGCAGATTGGCTTTCTGATTCTAAACTAGAAGGTTACTTGCTTAGAAGGAGTGACGCATACAAACTTTACAGGGAAAGTTATGAAAAGAAAAATCCTCAAAAACCAATAGCAGGTGGATTTCTCTCACAGCTGTTCTGAAGCGTTTGTGGTTGTACAGTCCAGTTAGATATTGATGTCACTCAAGCATTGTTTCCTTAGTGGCAGATTGTAATTAAATAAAACATGAAAGATAAGCTATATAACCATTTTGACAGATTTTACTGAAATAAGTAGGATTAATAGAAATTTGTATAATAAAACACCATAAATCTTATAATTCTGTAGAAATTACAGAAAGCAGTTTTTAATAATCCCTGTACTGAGTCACAAAAGCAAGTGAAGAATAATTTCTGGGTGTTGAAATTAGAAGCTATCACACACCCAGTTCTTCTAACTACTGCATGAGTGCTAATGCCAAATAAAATCAGTGGTTGATTACTTAAAAAAAAAAATGTCCAAAACGACTAATGATTAAGAACTTTGCAGTGTGTTGAAATCACAAAGATCAGACCATCTACAGCCAGTTCTCACAAAGAGAAGGCTACAACCTGCTGCCAACATGTTTCTACCGTGCAAGTATAACTGAGGAGAAATGCCTAGCTGCATGTATTCTAAGGTAGCAAAATATCTGATTATTGCCACCTTAATTAGTGGCCTCATTTGTAAAACTGCCATTTTAAGTATCACCGATAGCAAACTAAGTCAAAGCTGTATATGTACATGGGTGGATATTTTCAAAGTATCTCAAAAAACTGTGTCAGTGAGGGCTCGAACTACAGAGGCAGGTGCAGAGGCGCATGCCAGATGCCTGAACATCTCTGAGGCCTATAGTCTTACGTCTGGAGGTGCCACGTTGGTTATGCATGCAAGGCAAGCTCTTTGGGGAACACCATCTAACCTTTAAAACCAGAGCTCATTGCACATTTGCTCACCTGGTGTTGTTCTTCGACAGCTATTTCCAAGCATCCCATCAAATGGTACCCAGAGAAGGACGGAGTGATGTGCATGCTAGCGTAAATTTTGCTGAGAGCTGATGGGAGCAACCTGCAGAGCTCAGGGGAAACCCCTCACACACACCCCACGCCACCATGGTGGAGCTTTCTGGAAGCTTCTGGGACCCCTCACACACACACCATGGTGGGGCTTTCTGAAAGCTTCTGGGGTCCCCTCGGGACAGCCCCTCCCCTCAGAGTGGCCCCGCCGGGCCATGCTCTGCTAATGGGCTTCATGCTGGCGCCATGCCCCACAACTGGTGCGTTCAAACCCCTCTAACGGCCCTTTGGGTCCCTGACATGGGGCGCCATTGGGCTCCCCCCCCGCCAGCACTGACAGCACCACAGAGGGATGGCAAACTACTGATGAGAGAGGTGGCTCTCAGCTGCCGTGCCCACCTGGGTCACTTTGGGAACCACACTTCCCAAGTGCAAACAAGGCCCCAGCATGATGGTGAACATTGGTGCATACTGGAGCGCACCAGCTGGAGCCACAGAAAGCCCTCAGGATCCTGTAACCAGGCCCAATAAATCACACTGCGTGGCCACTAGCAGGTGCTGGGTTATTGTGAGTGCACAGGTGTTAAAGCATGGGCAGATGTTTATAACGTCAAGATTGCCTGAAAGCGTCAGCACTAAAAGCTCACCTTTGATGAACAGCTCATCAGTGCCAAACAAGAATGCAAAATGATGAATGCTCATGAAACCCCAAATTGTGGGAAATCGCGTCTGACTACAATTGCAATCTGTGTTTCACACACCCCCAGAATGCGAATGCTGGCTGGAGAGAGAAAAAGAGCAGGAAAACATTGCCCAGTTGTTAAAAACACTCCTATGGTTGTGCTACATTGCCCTCTGCCCTCCAGACAGAGCTGTCTTTCAGAGGAGAGGCCAGGGCACTCCGCCAGACCCAATACTTCGGACTATGCGCATAATACATGCAGAGAGGGAAACAAGCAATTTGAGAGGCCGCGAAATACTCTGAAAGATAAATGCAGGCAGTGGATTTATTAACCGGCTTTCCTCTCTGAAAACTGTTGGCCTTTCACGATCAGCCAAAATATGAACCCTGGGAGCTAATCCTCTACTTCAGGGAAATTTTTAGCATGCTGGCATTTATTCTAAATAGCACAATACCCTATGAATTCCTAGCCTCCTGAATTTTCACTTCTAGGGAGAATATCATAGAGTGCTGGCCTGTCTTTTTACTGTGCTGTGTTCCTAGCTCATATTGCCCCACCAAATAAGTCAGCTAGCTCACCAGGAAATTACGAACCGAGTACTTAAAGAATACAGGTATCTTGAGATCTGAACTACAAAAGGCACTTATCTCATGCCCTCCCTCCCCTGCAAAAAGAAACTGCTTTTTCTAGCAGTTCTAAGTCCCGTCTCTACTTTTCAGAGTACAGCAGTTACGTCCCATTGAGCCAGGTTGTTGCTTACCATCTGGGCTTATTATCAGATTTAACTGAACAATTATGTAAACTCAAAGCAAAGGTGAGAGGTCTCAAAGCTGTACAACCCAATTTTTATCATCTTAAAAAAACCTTGATAAACACACCTAACCCACATATCCAAAAATTAATAAAATGCAGTACATCATTATGAGATAATTAAATATAAAACAATATGAAAGTTTCTTGACTTTTCTGGTCTATAAGACTGGAGTTTGTATTTTAAACATAGCAATAAGTCACTGCTGAATTGAAACTCCGAATATAGTGCTAATTTGTGGGGGTGAGGGAGAGGTAGCAGTGGTTTGTATGGGATAGCTTTTCCCAAGCTTCTCATGTGAAAGAAGTCATATTGTGGAACTATCATATTAATTACTAAATAATTGAATGTCTGGTTTTCAATTTGGATGGAAAGCCCAGGGATTCAGATGAGTTTTATCATCCACCCAAACCCAAAGTTTGTCGTTGCAATTTTGTTGCTTATTTTCAAAACCCGGCAGCAATCAGAGGCAAGTGGGTACAGAAGTGGTGCTGATGTGATCTGAGAGAAGGACTTGGGGATGTTGCTTGATGAAAAGCTCAACATGACCCAGCAACGTGCACTTTTAGCCCAGAAAGCCAACTGTACCCTGGGCTGCATCAGAAGAAGCTTGGCCAGCAGGTTGAGGGAGGTGATTCTATCCCTCTACTCCCATCTCGTGGGACCCCACATGGAGTACTGCATCCAGCTCTGTGTCCCGTCCCGTCCCCCCGTACCGTCCCCCCCCCAACATAAAAAGGACATGGACCTGTTGGACTGAGTCCAGAGGAGGGCCACAAAGAGGATAAGACAGCTGGAGCACCTCTCCTATGAAGATAGGCTGAGAGAGTTGGGATTGTTCAGCCTGGAGAAGAGAAGTCTCCAGGGGGAGCTTATAGAAGCCTTCTAGTACCTAAAGGGGCTTACAGGAAAGATGAGGAGGGACTCTTTATCAGGGAGTGTGACTGTAGGACGAGGGGTAATGGTTTTAAACTGAAAGAGGATAGATTTAGATGGAACATTGGGAAGAAATTCTTTACTGTGAGGTGGTAAGACACTGGAATAGGTTGCCCAGAGAAGCTGTGGCTGCCCCATCCCTGGAGATGTTCAAGGCCAGGTTGGATGGGGCTTAGAGCAACCTGGTCTAGTGGAAGGTGTCCCTGCGCATGTCAGGAGAGGTGGAACTAGATGATCTTTAAGGTCCCTTTCCAACCCAAACCTTTCTATGATTGTATGATTAATTCATCTGTGATAATTTTATGCAGAGGTCTTCTGTTTCATTTGTATTCACAAAGGCCACTGCTCCCTTAGCAAAGGCTGTTACTGAGACAGATAGCAGGAACTTTGGAGATTATCAGAGTTTCTTGTCTTACAGTAATTGATTTTCCCATTGTGGATGACAGTGCAGTTCCAACTGAACCTTAATGAGGTTTAAAAAGAGGTCAAAAATTCTTGAAAACACTTTTTCAGACTTGTTCCTGGCATCCTGGATACAGAACTGGACACGATTAGAATAGGATGTGAGGAAAAAATGGAAACTGTGAGTATTTTTCAGGCATAAGAGGGGGCTACAAAGGAGAGCATCATCAAGTAAAAAGTGATTAATTATTGACTCTATGGTTCTCCCAAAGCAATACTGAATCTCACAGAGTTGTTTGGTCAGCTAGTAAAACTAATGCAGATGTGAAAATCCTACAAGAATTTACGTGATGTTACTCTGTGTAGCAGGGATGAAATCGATGAGGCCAACTCATAGAAAAGCTTAATACAGCCTAGGGAGTGACTAAATATAGATAAAGTCTGGAAAGAGCTTGATACCAAATTATCTTTTTTCTTTATTTCAAAATAAAATGTATTTAAACACTGTGAACAAAATATAATAAACACCATGAATAAATAAATAAAAATAAATGTGAACAAATAATTATCTTTTACAAATATTTTCTCTTAAGGAAACAGTTCAGAACATTAATTTTTTAAATATTCAAACCAGTGTGATCACTTCATCTACTGTTGCCCTTAGATTTGCATGAGTATAATCCAAACATAATGGGAAGTTTTAAAATTTTCTGACTGCCATCTACTCTAAATCTTTATGGATTTATATATAATTCTGTATTGAAAGGAAATAATTTTTCCACTGCACTGTGTGGGAAAATGATTTCTTAGAACTTTTATTATTATAACTATTATTTTCCAGGCAAATATATCTGTATGTTGTTGATCTTTTTTGATAAGGGGGCAATGGAATAGTAATAATCAGCTTGCAGGCAGCTTTCAGTGACTTCCTGTATTACATTTCAAATCAACAAAGTAATCATCAGGCATAATGTCACCATTTGTCTCCATTCAGTCTCTTGACCTTTAGATTGCCCATTAAAGAGAGGAAGACCAGTTCCTATCCATGTTTTGGCAACAGGAGAGATTTTCCTGCTGTAGATACACATTTATTCAACAGAAGTTGCAGCCCAATTGACGTCCATCTGATTTGGAAGGTTCCTTCCTCTTTACTGGAATAGGAAGTGCATATAATTATGGGCTAGTCCATCAATTAGTTTTAAGGGAGGAGATTATAAGAGAGGAAAACACTGTCTACATAGATAGAAATGCTGAACTTTAGATAACCATTGAAAGGAGAGAAAATGTTGTTTGCATCTTTGTGGCTTTTGAATGAGCACATTTGTTGCCGAAATGAATCCAAATCCACTGACAGAAAGAAGTAACATACTATAGCTCTTGTGGCACTGTCCCTCTATTTATTACACAGTTTTTGTTCTGGGGGAAAAAAAATGATACCTGGGTGCGATAAGAATATCGAAAGAATTTAAATTCTGTGTAACTTCAAAAATATCCATGATGGGCTGGTCTTACTGCTCACTTCATAGGCTCAGTTGCCAACACAGCTAAATTTGCAAAATTTCTTTTCCACAAATATGAGAAATATTGTAGAGATTACAATATATTATACAAAGGAAGGAAGAGAATAGCATACTTCACTGGCCTTTAAGTGGAGATAAAGTCTACGGTAAGCCATGCTCTCCAATACAAATTCTCATGTAACAGTGGAAGACAGCTCTCTTCTTCCCACATTCTCATTCACTGAATTGAAATGAAAACCATTTTATATAATTCCTGAATAGAATTTTACAGTCTAGTATTTGCATTACATTTCCAATAAAGGACAGCTCACCACCTTCAATAAAGTAATGAAGTCTGTCTCAGATTATAGAGCTCTTTATTGCCAGGAAAATTAAAAGCCAATTGTTTAGTTGGGGTTTCCCAAGAGTAACTGCATGTGCAAGACTCCAAAAGAGGAGTAAATCTGGCAGTCAAGCTCAAATGCTTTGCAGCAGAGGCATGCCAAAGAGAACTGTTGTAGTATGAGTTGTCTAGAGATTTCTGGAAAAACTGGTACTCAGAGCAAAAAGGAAGTGAGCTTCAGAGAGATATCTCTCCTTTCTTTGACAGCTGGGCCACAGATACATGGTGGAAGTAGATGTACAGTTTTGCTATTTCGCAGAAGGCCCTGCATTCAGGAAACTGCAGGATCAAAAGAACAAAACACAAACCTCAGCTGACATTGAAGATTTTTGTGTCTATCCAAAGCAGGACTTCAGTGGCATGCTATTTGAATTCTTCATTTTCCCTGTGTGTAAGTTTTGAGGAAAAGCCTGGAGATTAACAACACATTAAATCTCTCGCTTTCCTAGGACTGGGAAGTACTTGGGGACATACTTTTCAGTACTTTGTCAAGCAGAGTTCTTTGCTGTAGGAAGTGAGCGACACAAAATTTGTGTCACTTTTGTAGGGTGTGAGTCAATAGACACTACAACTGTCTCAGCTGCCTGTTTCTTCCTCTGACCCCCTTTACAAGTGTATTCCACTTCAAATGAAACCCATGCAATTCAGTACCAGAAGTTAAATTCTACACACCCTATATGCATATATATACATATTCTATAAACTATGTTGGTGGCCCAAAACCAAGAGAAGTTCTTTTAAAACACGATTAAGTATAAAAGAAATCTACCGAGAGGGCAGGAAGGTGGTTGTGGTCCTATTAAACACATGTGGAAGTGAAAGGACTGCCCTAGTCTAAAGAACTGTTGAATAAACATAGTGGTAGAATCCATGGTGGAGGCCAGGCCACATCAGGAGTGGTTTTGCTCAAGGGACGAAAAATACTTCAGACTAGAGAGTGATTATAAGTAACATGAATGAGTAAGAGGAAAGACCTCTGTACACAGTGTTTTCAATCAACTTTATCCCTTCAGTGCTAAACTTCTGCCTTTTGAGAACCTGGAAGATTTTTAAGTGTTCTGGCTCTATGTCTGGATACAGTGTCAATATTTAGGATTAACACTTTTAAATAAGTGAGAACAGTAGCTTCACAGTGTGCATTTCAGTATCTGACCCATGGACCTCCCTCTCTGGCCTAGTGAAAGGTAAAAACTGATCAGAGCTGTTGAAGGACCAATGCAGACCTTTCCTTTCTCTTAATTTGTTGATGATGTCAAGACTATGTTGTTCTGATTCTTGAAGAAGAGACCACTCTAGTATGTACACATTTATGTAAACGCTTGCGATTAAATCTGATGAGCATGTCTATCACAGAAGAGGAGGAGTATGTTTTGAACATTGTTACATTTTACTGCTTTCCTCCTGGCTACCAAATACATAAAAGAGTATGTATAGTCTGGTGTGTAAAGAAGTTACAGAAAAGCAACGGAATATATGCTTTTCACCATTATCGATGACAAAAGAATGGGAAAGTCTGTATATTTCTGTGCAAAGACAAGTACAGAATAAAAAATACAATGACATGCAGAGAGGAAGGAGAACAAGGTGCATGAGAAAAACTGCAGTGATGAGGAGGGTCATCACAGCTGTTTTCCAAATATGTAAAAAGATATTGCAAGAAGAAAGAGAATAAAGTGTCCTCCGTGTCCAAAGGAAATAGGATTTGGGGTAACAGACATAAATTGTAGCAACAGCTGTTCAATATGGACCTAGAGGGGGAAAAAATATAAAATACCAACATTTTAAAAGTAATTATTATGAATCATTTGAACAGATTCATTGGAGAGGTGGTAAAGTTTGTTATAGAATATCTTTAAATATAACCTAAATACCTCTTAACCCCACCTGTAGACAAGGCAATGGGATGGACCAGAAGATACCTTGATATCCCTTCTCTCACTGCAATTCAGTAATTTTCTGAACACTTGCTGATACTTCTCTAGCCTTTTAAAAATGGAAAAAAGCTTATCCTTCACATAGCTTCTTGTTTCACTTTAATTCTTCACCAATTAAACATCTCCCAGTAGACGTTGCCAGTTAAAACATTTTTCAGTCACCGTTATGAAAATATCTACATTCAGATATGAGTAAGAACAAGAAATGAAAAGAAAAAGGAATTCAAAGCCAATTATTCTTAGGCAATTGTAGGTTTCAGGATATAGACTTATTTGCAAATTTATTAGGCAACTCATTTTTTTTATTCCTACAAGTAAAACCTTACATCGGGCCATACTTAAATTTTGAATCGGCTTTAAGTTATCCTATTTCAAGATAAAGGTATAGCAGCTCTCGACAAAACCAAGACTTAGTATGTTATAAAAAAGTTGAAAGAAGACTGCATTGCATCTTAAAAGGTTGTCATGTAACGCATCTATGACTCTTGGATACTTTTATTACCATATTACCATTAAAAAATTTAAGTACAAATTTGTAGTTTTTGCATTTAGTACATTCTCTTACTGACTTTAAGCAGTATTATCTGAGCAAGAGTTGGTTTACAACTTTTAGTCTCTGACCTCTGGAAAGCATTTATGCAGTTTATCATTGAAAAACAGACAAAGCCCCTCTCCTTTCACCACACCCCCTCACCCGGTACAATTTCCTGAGGTTTAAAAGTCGTATACTCACACACCTCAGTGCAGAAACAGCATAGAAGTTTTTCCTCCTGGTCTGTTCACATTTTTCTTATTTGTACACTGATCCACTCGAGTAGAAGGAAATTGTGTCCTACATGTGACCTCAAGTTTTAGACAAATTATTTGTTTCTCTTTCTTTCAAAAGCTAAAACATCCATACAAATATGAGCATCTAGAAGATAGCTGTGTACTTCATGTGCCTATAGCTTGTAGGTTTCCATTTTCAGCTGTAACTGATAGAATGATTGCAGTCTATTGGATTTTGGAGCAAAATCTGATCTCATTCCAGAGTCAAGTTATGCTTGTATAAGTGAAATCAGATTTGAGACTTATATGACATTATATAATATTAAAAGAAATAGTTATTTGCCTTATGGTGACCATTGCTCTGAGATATGTTGTGCACTCTTGGCATGTGCGCATATCATGAGCTCAAAAATATCACACTGAGAATATTCTGGCTAACCTCTTTTGAGGCCATAACTGTTAGGTAGTGCACTACCACCCCATCCTAAGTACGCACAGAGGTGATTGCAACACCCCTGCTTTGCTTTCTTTGCCAAAGCACAGGCCAAGCACATTCTTCATTCTGAAGTGGGAAATGACAGTGGATTGTTAGATATAGCAATGAGTCTGAGCTTTATATGGGCTGTCTGTTCTTTTAGCTGCAGCTAGCCTGAGCTATTAGAAGAGAAAAGGCTGTGTAGAATTAAAAAAGAAATAGTAATCTTTATACTGGAGAATGCTATTGCTTGTTATCTCAAGTGACTACCAAGTAGCTTCCCTCCACATTTAAGGATAAAAGGAAAAGACAGCTGCCCCTCTCCAAAGCAAAAGCTGCATGTACCCTGGTGGGAGAACCGCTAACCTGACATCATGACTCTCATTTGACTAATCTTGCAGCCTAGATGAATTTTGACATCTGGTTCCATAACTTTGGGGACACTTGTGATGCTTGTCTCTCCTAGTATCTACAAATGCAATATATAGCCTTTAAAAGAGTTAATTGACTTAGTTCTATTTAAGTTAAAAGATGCCACTTAGGGTTTCAAAATGGTGACACTGGAGAGCTGGGTTTAGGAGAAGATGAGGTAAATGCATTGTGTAGTTTAGGCAAAATCCCAAAGGAATTTGGGAAAAACTTTGCATGTAGCCTGAGTAGAATTTGTCTTTAAGGAAGTCTGCCAGAAGCTCCCATAATTTTGCTGTCCTGTAGGCTGGAGTGGCAGGAAATAAATCAGAGTTATTCTTAGGCACATTATAGAAGTACTGATCAATCCTAGAAAAGTATTATTAAGAATCCAGAATGGACAAAGGAAGGAAAATGCCCTTACTGTGAAAACAGTAAGTACTGTGAAAACAGAATTTAAAGGGATGCAGTCGTTTCAGAATGTGAATATAAAGCATGACACTAGGGAGGTGACTCTAACCTGCTAACACAGATGCCAGGTGAACACAAATCTAGCCAAGATTCATGTTTATGGTATTGTTACCATTACATTACATTGTCTCTGCAATACATTTTGAGCAATAATGAGCCTGTTTATAGATGGGTGACACTCTGAATTATACAGATTAAGCTACTGCTATCCGCCCATTCAACTCTGAAGTGACCCCTCTACCCATGTAAGAGACAAAGTGTTATGAAAAATCTCAAGGAATGGTCAGGTTTCACACATTGCATGAGCTCTCAAGCAGGATTAATTAAAATGCAATCATCACAAAGGAAAGGGAAAATGTGAGAATGTTATAGTATTGTGCCAGGCAGGATGCCCTGTGGAAGATAACTGGGGACTACTGAAAAAAAATTGCAGAAAAAATCTTTGACACTTTCATTAAGGGAATGTTATTCCTTCAGAAACTTTGCAAGATCTTAGAATAAGAACTCATTTTGATCTGGGAGACATCTCTTATGTCTTCAAAAATAAGATACCTCTCTTTGGGGGGGGGAGTAAAAAGCATAATAGTCTTACTTCTTAAATATAGTACTAATAAATCGCTTTTTTTTTAATGCTGCCAGACGTAAAAACCCCAAAAGCTTACATCAGATATACTTTGTCTAATGGGTGGAGAACATAGCAACTCTGTTCTGGACGTAACAATCCACTTACTTTGATCAGTAGGTACCCCACCTAAACAATTTGAAATAACATCATTTTCAACAGAGTAAAATATTTGAAAGCTTGATGAAATTTTGTGTGTGTTGTCAAATACTTTGAAGTACATTTTATTAAGCTTTGGACTATATCTGACACTGTATCTAGCACTAGGAAAATATAAGATCTCTGAGGTTATTAAAAATAATATTCTTCACAATCTATATTGAGTCAAGTTACCTCAAAATATCAGGTTTTACTGGATTTTATGTTACTATAGAATAGGTGAGCAATAATGTCTACCTTGACAAACATGTTAGAGCTTAATTCCAAGGAAAATTATTTTAATGTTGACAGATGGCTTCTATTACTGACAGAATAGTTACCAAAGGTAAATTTGAAACAGTGTTTATTAATATTAAAAAACCAACAGATTTTAAACTCTTCCCTTTCTCAGGGATAATGACCAAGCTTGTTTATAAACTTTACAAATGTACTTTTGGTTCAAAAGAACACAAAAGTGTGTTGTGATAATATTCTCACTGGAAACCTCAGAACCATAATATCACAACCCTAACAGTTTCCAAGTTCTATGAAAAGTAGTTTAGAAATGCAGGAGTAAAACTCAACATTAGTATTAGTTATAAGGACTTCAGCTGCTAGAATAGTCAAATCTTGCTATTAATTATTTCTGGCTGAAGTAAGAGATGAATATTCTTGAGCCACAGTCCCATTATATTTCTTTACACCAACTATGTACAGGCCACAGATGCAGTAAGATCTGTTAGTCTGAACAGACACTAGGAAGAAAGAAGGAGATGCTATAACACAAGTCATTTTTAGGTGGGTAGAACCTTTCTTTGATCCAGAATAAAAAGCTGAGCTATCCTTTTTATATCTTTAAACTATTTTGTTATATTTTTTTCTTTGTGGAATATATTGTGTCTTAACCAAAATAATAGAAAATAAACTGTTCTGAACAAGTTTTTCCCTTTTCTAGAGTGTGGTCCTAATTGATTTCTTTGTGCTTATGTCATCATAGACATGTTCTCCTCTAAGGAAAGTAAATGGTACTAAAAAAGTGTTGTGCAATATCCAGTGCATACTGGATGCTCCTCTGAACAGGAGGAAGCAGGAGGAACTATCTGAACACATTTTAAAACTTTTCTAAAAACTACTTACCACCTTACTAATAAGACTTTTCATGAATATGCAATACAAAGTCTCAGAGGAAGGCTGGATTTTATGGTTCAAAATACAAAATACATTAGAAGCTTTTGTCATAGCATTTGCTTGATTTTTCATTTTTAAGTAAGTCTTGAAGTGCCTCTATGCAAATGCACGTAGCATGGGGAACAAAGAGGAGGAGCTAGATATGTGTGCACACCTCCAAGGCTACAATCTCATTGGCATTGTAGAAACTTGGTGGGATGACTCCTACGACTGGAGTGTTGACATGGATGGCTACAGGCTCTTCAGGAGAGACAGGCAAGGAAAATGAGGAGACGGTGTCGCCTTATATATCAAAGAGCAGCTGGAATGCATGGAGCTCAACCTAAGGATGGATAAAGAGCCAACTGAGAGCCTATGGGTCAGGATTAAAGGGAAATCAGGGGCAGGGGACATTACAGTGGGGGTCTACTACAGGCCACCCAACCAAGAAGACCAAGTGGATGAAGCCCTCTATAGACAGATAGGGGTGGCATCACATTCACAGACCCTGGTCCTCATGGGCAACTTCAGCCACCCTGACATCTGTTGGAAGGGTAACACAGCCAGGCATAGGCAATCCAGGAGGTTCTTGGATTGCATTGATGACAACTTCCTTCTCCAAATGGTTAAGGAGCCAACGAGAAGAGGAGCTATGCTGGACCTTGTTCTTACCAACAAGGAGGGGCTGGTAGACAGTGTCGAACTCAAGGGTAGCCTGGGCTGTAATGACCATGAAATGGTTGATTTTGAGATCCTCGAGGCAGAGAGGAAGGCGTGCAGCAGTCTGACCACCCTTGACTTTGGGAGAGCTGACTTTGGCCTCTTGAAGAATCTGCTTGGTATGGTGCCATGGGATGAAGCACTGGAGGGAAAAAGGGCCCAAGAAAGTTGATTAATATTCAAGGACCACCTCCTCCAAGCTCAGGAGCAATGCATCCCTACGAAGAGGAAGGCAGGCAGAAAAACCAGGAGGCCTGCATGGATGAACAAGGAGCTCCTGGACATGACCAAAAGGAAAAAGGAAGCCTATAGGGAGTGGAAACAGGGGCGGGTAGCCTGGGAGGTATACAGAGGGATAGTTCGAGCAGCCAGGGATCGGGTTAGACAAGCTAAAGCCCAGATAGAACTAAATCTGGCCAGGGGCATTAAGACAGACATAAAATCCTTCTTTAAGTATGTCAGCGAGCAAAGAAAGACTAGGGAAACTGTGGGCCCTCTCCGGAAGAAAATGCAAGAGCTGGTTACCTGGGACAGAGACAGAGCTGAGGTACTCAATGACTTTTTTGCCTCAGTCTTCACTGGCAAGGACTGCAGCCACACTGCCCATGATGCAGAATGCAAAGGCGAGGATTAGGAAAATGGAGAACCACCCACTGTAGTAGATCAAGTACGAGACCACCTGAGGAATCTGAAGGTGCACAAGTCCATGGGTCCTGATGAGATACATCCACAGATCCTGAGGGAATTGGCAGATGGAGTTGCTAAGCCACTAGCCATCATATTGGAGAAGTCGTGGCGGTCTGGTGATGTTCCTGCTGACTGGAAAAGGGGAAACATAACCCCTATTTTCAAAAAGGGAAATAAGGAAGACCCAGGGAACTACAGGCCAGCCAGTCTCACCTCTGTGCCTGGCAAGATCATGGAGCAGATCTTCCTGGAAAATCTGCTGAGGCACGTAGAAAACAAGGAGGTGACTGGTGACAGCCAGCATGGCTTCAGCAAGGGCAAGTCATGCCTGACAAATTTGGTGGCCTTCTACGAAGGGGTTACAGCGGCAGTGGACAAGGGAAGAGCAACTGATGTAATCTACCTGGACTTGTGCAAAGCATTTGACACTGTTCCACACGATATCCTGGTCTCTAAATTGAAGAGACATGGACTTGATGAATGGACCACTTGGTAGATAAGGAACTGGCTGGATGGTCGCACTCAAAGAGTTGTGGTCAACGGCTTGATGTCCAAGTGGAGACCAGTGACCTGGACATGGACCTGCTGGAGCACTTCCAGAGGAAAGCCACAAGGATGATCCAAGGGCTGGAGCACCTTTCCTATGAGGAGAGGCTGAAAGAGTTGGGGCTGTTCAGCCTGGAGAAGAGAAGGCTCCGGGGAGATCTTATTGTGTCCCTCCAATACCTAAAGGGGGCCTACAGGAGAGCTGGAGAAGGACTTTTTACAAGGGCATATAGTGATAGGACAAGGAGTAATGGTTTTAAACTGAAAGAAGGCAGATTTACATTAGGTAGTAGGAAGGAATTCTTTATTGTGAGGGTGGTGAGACACTGTAACAGGTTGCCCAGAGAAGTTGTGGCTGCCCCATCCCTGGAGGTGTTCAAGGCCAGGTTGGATGGGGCTTTGAGCAACCTGGTCTAGTGGGAAGTGTCCCTGCCCATGTGAGGGTGATTGGAACTAGATGATCCTTAAGGTCGCTTTCCAACCCAAACCATTCTATAATTCTATGTTTCTATGATCAGCGTAGCAGAAAAAAACCCTGACTTCACTGGGACTATTGCCTCCTTTTTTTGAACATATTTTAATCTCTTTTCTTAGAAAAGATGGAAACTGTGCTTTTTAATATGTTACTTTAAGAGTAAATGTTGTACAATATTAGCAGTATCCTGTTTATTACCTGTGACTCAACAAATCCCAATGAGTCACAGTCTTAAGAACATTTCTGTTGCAACTTCCAGCATGAATAGAAAACAACATTCTATAAATAATCAAGTCACAAGTACTCAAATGCTTTTTTCCAGATGGAAGTAGAGTAAAGCACATTCAAGGACTTAGTTGAGTTTGGGACTTAGCATGTATGCCTTCAAAGGGATTGGCCAGTGGGGTTTGGTAAGTTTCATGCACTGTTGTAATACAAATAAAAGAAAAAGTACACATTTGTCTCATGAAATTTGGAAAACAACTACAAAGAATAAATCAGATGAGAGACATTTAAATTAAGAAATTCTTCAGCATCACACCTTGGATAGTAAATAAGCATTAATGGTAACATACCAGCAATGTCATAGAGTTACCAAAGTTGCTCAAAAATATATAGTAGATATACTGTGAAGTCACTCCTTCCCTTTTCAAGGACAGTTTGTTCACTATATACCAAGCTTCAGAAAGACTCCAAGCTTCTTTTCAAGGTTTCAGTCTTTCCAATATATTAGCATCTGTTCTCTTGTTTTCCTTTTTCATTGTGTTTTAAGATGTTTCCATTTTGTCCAGACCGGGTTATTCGGACTCTTTATTGGAAGTTTTTTATTAAGACTCAGCATCCACCAACAGGTAAAAGTAGTAACTAGAATTATAAACTTGATGGAAGTTTAAGGATCAGTTATATAAAATACATTATATAATACTAAAAATGACTGACATTTCAAACTGAAATAAATTTCAAACTAGCTAGAGGCTTTAGTTAAAACCGTAACAATGTACGAACTTTTAGAAATCTCTTAAGCATAATGTATGTTTCCATTTTAAAGTGAATTACACTTCTTGTTTATTTTCTTATATTTCTGTATTTTTGTGAATTATGACCATAATTAATATATTCATAATATAAATTTTATGGAGGGATACATTCAAACAGAATGAGAACCCTCAAAACCACATTTCTTTTAAGGTTTTTAAAATGCATATAATTCATCTGCACAAAAATCTTTCCATATTTATGTTATAAACAATCACTCATTTTTGGCAAAGAACTGGTTCCCATGTGCAACAAATATGGAAAAATTGAAGGACTGTTTCTTGCCATTCTTAAGGTCCATTCTAGTCAAAAGCATTTAAGTCCACATGTTTCCATCTGTGATAAAAACTAGGTCAAGGTTTTAATACCAGCTCAGCAAAAGTGAACGGCAATTAAAAACATCAGATAGGTCATTACAACATGGAGAAAAAAAATCAAATCAAAATTGTACCTGTTAAAAAAACAAAATTTGGGGAAGGAATAAAAAAGGGATACATTAAATTAAAGGAATATACTGATGTTTCCAGGTTGCCCCCTTTGTTCACTTATGTGTCATTGAAATAGATGAATATTCAAGACTGCTAAACCTCTCTTTTATTTAGGTAATCGGTTGAGATAATTTTTAGCACAGTCACTATATTTGGTGCACTAGTTTTCTAGAAAAGTCACATTATAAGTTCATGCAACAGAACCTATCAGAATTAAAGAAGGCAAGAAGAAATAGTTTCACTCTTTTTTCAGAAAAAAATGCATGAAAGAACGGTGGAAATAATTTCTGCTGGCAAAAATAGTAAAGTAATGTTTACTCTGGGTTCCTCCAAAATACTCTGGATTCCCTTTAAAACACCTCATGGACAGATTTACAGTTATATATTCTGGTAGTTTTGCAAATTCAAGAGGATAGTTGAAAAATAAAGGTGGATGAATCTGCTGGTTCCCTAAGAGGCATATCAGGAAAGTACTCCAAAGCACTTGTGAAGACAACATAGACATTTTTCATGCAGAGCGTTTCATCTTCAAAAAATTAGATTTTAATCAAATTGCACAACTCATGAGAAATCACAGCTGCATTTGAATTTAAAAGGAGAAAGAAAGACAAGCATAACTTACTTGAAAATGAGTTTGAAATCACTATATTTTCAGAGGAAAGGTACTTAGGCCACTTCTCTCTGTCTCTGTGTACGTTTAGAAAATGGATCTTGCTGTCCTTCACATTTCTTCCAGAATAATAGGCATGATTGGACATGTTATATTCTGCCAACCTTCGCTTTCTGCTCTTTTTTTACATATGGTTATGTTCTGACAATTCAAGTCATCGTTCATTACGTTTGCTCCAGAATGCTTTCCCTGATGTCCATAGATTTCCATAAAATGTCTTTTGGAAAGGCTGAGTTCAATATGATTCCCTGCTGATGCTCACCAAAGTCTAGTCTCTTTCTTTGCGGTGACAGCAGAAAGTGAGCTGCCACAAGGCTGTTGCATACGTCTCCACTAGTGTCCCAGCTAACTGCAGGAGGTGAGACAAAAGCCATATAAATTGGTCTTGTTGCAATAATCTTTCCTCTTTTTCTCTTTGTTTTTGTGGTGTGCTAAATTATCCAGATATTTTATCTATTGCCATAGTGGATTCCAAAAGAAATATCCTCTATTTGCTTTGAAGGGACATAAATTGTCTAATCCTCTTTGTCTTCAAAGCAGACAAAATCAGAAATGAAAATTAGATTTTACTTAGGTATAAAGTATACCTTAAGCCTGGATGCAGTAGGAAGAAAAAGCTGAAAAGAATACCAATACCTTTAGTGCTTCATTGGTATATGTATCGCACGATGTCACATATTTTATTGCCTTTTAGAAAATGTATGAGCTGTGTCTTCAAATCAATACAAAAGCTATTTAGTACACTGCATTGCTCAGAAAAAAATGTTTCATTGACCGGGGGTCTAAATTTCCTTCCAAGTTGAGTATTCATGTCTTTTTGTTTTCTTGGCTTTATTCAATATCTCCCTCCATTATGACTGAGAAATGAAATAGTCTTGTCTGTCTAGGAGGTGAACTATTTTATGCTGTTGAGGAAAACATCCTTGTTTTCGAGGAAAACATCCTTGTTTTCATTTAAATGGGTACAAGTATAAAAAATTCCTTTACACTAATATTTGTGTCTTAATTATTTTCTGTGCAATGTCATGTCTCACCAGAGCAGTCTTTCGCAAAGTTTCAAGTGCTTCCTGTTAGCAGCTGAATTTGGATGACATATCCCATTTTCATTTCCATACAAGGCCTGAGGCAAATGCAAATAAATAAAGAAAGAGAAAAGAGAGAGCCCTTTTTCAAATTAAAAGAAAAAAAATTACAAGTTGAATTTAATTTGATCTTTTAAAGAAAGGAATCGGTTTTCACGATGTGTTAATTGAATAATGAATTATAAGATATTTATAATGTGCCGTTGCTCTTCACTGGAAATTGTACCATAAGCATTTTGGTCCTATTTACAGTGGAAAGTCTTTAAAAGTTATAAAAGTAAATGCTGCTTGGGGTATTAATTGGCAGGAAGCAATATAAACAAAGATTTTGAGCTCTATCAAAAGTAATTAAAGTACTGAGAATAGGAGATGCTTGATGCTCTGTGGGAGGTGTTATGACTTATACTGTAATAGTCCTTAGGAGTCCCAAGAGTGAGCCATTACCCAACAGTGATGGCTCTGTACAAAACAGCATATGAAAGCCTCTCTCTAACCAGGTTTCAGACAACGTGACTGCAATATAATGTCCTCATCACTGAACCTGGGCTTAAACTACCTGATAAAGTACTGAGAGCAATCTACCCACGCTAAAACCCAGATTGTTTCCTGTTCAGTGACTTTGAATCTGTAATAGGCTGGTCCAAACAAAAACTCCATATCCTTCCATAAAATTAGGCTCCAGTATTTGTACTCCAATAACGCATCCTGCAACAAATCTGGGATGTGTATATCACCACAATCCAATTGCCTCAAATTAGAAAAAAAAATATTTTTAAGAAATATTTTTAAAATTAGAAGATGAACATTAAACTATGAAAGATATCAGGGTTTAATATGCTTCAACTATTTTAAGAAGACCTTCAGGGACCTTTGCTTGAGGTGCTTGCTAGCATAAGACCTGGCCTTAATGTTCAGCGAAGTAGGATTATGTAGAAAAATGCTGACTTGCTGTCTGAAGTGCAAGCATTAGGTAAATGAGAGAAAGGGTGTCCATGAAGCTTTGTATACATTTGTAGGAAGCTGCTGGTGTTCCTCTTACACCTCTACCAGCACTTGTAGGATATCCAGTTCTGGAATGCTTCCCTAGGTTTTCCAAGGCCTATAGCTCCACAGCAACCTAGTTGCTCCCAGGGTGTCCGTTCTCACCACCAGAGAGCTGTGGGAGTCCCAACTCTCCCTTCTACAGAGTTCTGACACAGCGCTTAGAAAGCAAGCCGGTGACCCCAGCATTTCCAGACACTTGGTTAACTAGCCAGCAATGTGGGATTTCCCTGGAGCATGTTCAGGCTGGAACCAAATTTTAAATGTTTCCGGTTAACGAGATGTTTTGTTTCTTTCAGCTGTTTTAACTATTAGTTTCACTCACAGTTTTGCCAGTAAATTCAGAAGGGCCACCATTTAACTGTAAGGGTAGTATGAGATTAATGATTACAAAATGAGTGAAGTTTAACTTGTTTTAAATTAAATCAAAATCACTCATCAGAATCGATAAATACCAATTGATCAAAGTGTATCTGAATGGTACAGAAGTTCACCATATCAACAAACTGAAACCACAACCTTTCTGCTGCTTAGAAGCAGAAGCAAATGCACCACCACATGGATATCTAAACCCTGAGACTGTGAAGTGTATTACACAGGAAAGATGGTTGGCACAAGCACAGGATGTTACCTAAGCTAACAAAAAAAAAAAAAACAGTGAAGTTTAAACCTACATTAAACCTATGTGGTTAATTAGTCCTAATATGAACAGCTCATCACTGAAAACAAATCCATGCACAAATAGTTCAAAATACTTACCCTGATGGGGATAAATTCTTATTTCCTGGATTTAATAACTATATTTTGGTTTTGATTTCTAAGTAATGTAGATTTGTTATATTTGGATCCCAAACTCAGTTTGACTTCCATTTTTTCAGAAAAATAAGAAACAAACCAAAGCAAAATACTACATGTTACTTCAACAAAGTACTGGGAAAATACGAGATTTCTAAAGCTTCCTTGCTGAAAGACACTGTCCAGTAAGTAATGCTGGCAGTATTTCTCATAAATGCCAAAAAATAATTATATTAAAAACTGCAAATATTACCTCAGAACTCAGCAGGGCTTAGAAACTTTTCCAAATGAACTCCTCTCAGCTGCTGCTGAAAGGAAGTGTGGTTTTTTAATTTGTGGCCACCATCACTGGTACAAGAAAAGGAAGTGATTTGGTTTGGGATTTTGTTGTTGTTTCGGTTTTGTTTTTTTTAATAGATGTGCTGAGTTTAACAAAAAGTAGGTGGATTTTTCTGGGAAACAGAGTCCTTTGGTCATCTTGAATTCCAGTATGTATACTATATTCACTGATATAAATGTTTCATGAAAGAAAAATTAGTATAAATTCTGTTTGAATAAAAGTTAATTTCTCATTCTCGTTCTCCTGTCTTGGTTTTAGCTGTGGTGAAAGGACGCAGACAGCGTCAGAGGCTGTGGCCTTATGTTCTCTCAGCAGGCAGACATGGAACAATCTGTGTTGCAATTTTTCTCACACTGTACTGTGTCTTTCCGCTGGTCTGAGGGGACTAATTCTTCCAGATGACAAGATAGTGTATTTGCCATGTTATGTCATTTTTGATGAATGAGCCAGCGTAGACTAGGCCAGGTTTTACACATATGTCTTTATCTACAAGTATATCTGTTTCTTTTGGAATCTGCAGCTAATTTCAAGAACAAAGTTGCCAAATGGTACAAAGGAAAAGGCAGTAACTTTGAAAAAGAAAACAGATATAATACTACACACATTTAGAAACTCCAGGAGAAAAATTGTATGCAGAAGACAATTAACCAAACCAATCAGAACAATGGTCTTTCATCTTACGAAAGGGCTAGGTATTCTTTATTGTTGAGTAGCCTGGACCTCACTTTTTACATAAAACATATGCTGCGGCATTTGTTCAAAGCAGAGGTGGAGAGAAGAGTGGAAGCAATAAAAAAAAAAATCAATTGTTGTAGTACATAAGGCTGATATTGATCAGAGAAAGACATAAAAAGCAAGATAAAATTCAAATAAATTATCTGACTGTTGAAATATTTTGTAGTCATATAAGTACTTATTTGGAACCCCCATCCTTTATTAGACGGGCGGGGGGAAACATAGTGATCAAGGATGAGGAAAAGGCTGAGGTACTTAATGCCGTCTTTGCTTTAGTCTTTCATAGTAAGATGAGATTTTCCCTGAGTACTCAGCCCCTGAGCTAGAAGACAGGGATAGGGAGCAGAATGAAGTTGCAATAATCCAA
Source organism: Vanellus vanellus (assembly GCF_965231255.1). Lineage (NCBI taxonomy): Eukaryota > Metazoa > Chordata > Aves > Charadriiformes > Charadriidae > Vanellus > Vanellus vanellus. Next base: position 116,439,575 of record NC_138905.1, read on the forward strand.
GGGGAAATGGTGAGTGACCTAGTACACCACTTAGACACACACAAGTCTATCGGGCTGGATAGGTTCCACCCAAGGGTACTGAGGGAGTTGGTGGAAGTGTTCACCAAGCCACTTTCCATCATTCATTAGCAGTCCTGAAAAACCAAGGAGGTCCCAGGTGACCAGAGGTTAACAAATGTGACGCCCATCCAGAAAAAGGGCCAGAAGGAGGATCTAGGGAGCTACAGGTCTGTCAGTCTGACCTCAGTGCCTGTTATGGAACAGATCATCTTGAGTGCCATCACATGGCACATACAGGACAACCAGGTGATCGGTCCCAGTCAAGCACGGGTCCATGGAAGGAAGATCCAGCTTGACTAACCTGATCTCCTTCCATGATAAGGTGACCCGCTTAGTGGATGAGGGAATGGCTGTGGATGTTGTTTACCTGGACTTTAGTGAAGTCTTTGACATTGTTTCTCACAGTATTCTCCTGGAGAAACTGGCTGCTCATGGCTTGGATGGGCATATGCTTTGCTGGGCTAAAAACTGGCTGGATGGCCGTGCCCAGAGAGTGGTGGTGAGTTAAATCCAGTTGGTGGCTGGTCACAAGTGGTGTTCCCCAGGGCTCTGTACTGGGGACAGTTCTGTTTAATATCTTTATCAATGAGCTGGACGAGGGGATTGAGTGCACCCTTAGTAAGTTTGCAGATGACACCAAGTTGGGCAGGAGTGTTGATCTGCTTGAGGGTAGAAAGGCTTTAAAGAGGGATCTGGGCAGGCTGGATTGATGGGTAGAGGCCAATGGCATGAGATTTAACAAGTCCAAGTGCCAGGCCCTGCACTTGTGTCACAACAACCCCGTGCAACACTATGGGCTTGGGGAAGAGTGGCTGGAAAGCTTCCCAGAGGAAAGGGACCTGGGGGTGTTGTGAAAAGCTGGCTGCATATGAGCCAGCAGTGTGCCCAGGTGGCGAAGGCAGCCAACAGCAGCATCCTGGCCTGTATCAGGAACAGTGTGGCGAACAGGACTGGGGAAGTGATTGTCCTGCTGTACTCAGCACTGGTGAGGCCACACCTTGAACACTCCCTTCAGTTTTGGGCCCCTCACTACAAGACAGACATTAAAAGACCCTGAAAATGAGTAAAAGTATGCAAGATATAGCTTATAAGCAGAGGAACGCATTATACATAATACAAATGTACTCTGAAATTTTCTCTTTACTGCTCTGAGATTATGCTAGTAGTGATACTGTATTTCATTACAAAATCATAGAAATGTACTGATGTGCAATGTATTAAAAATAATTAATTTTTCTTTCAGCAGTCATTCTGTAGAAGAAATTATGTAGAAAGGTATAATATAAGCATAATTTTTGAAAAAAAGATGCAGACAGCAGCATAATTTACTATTTCAGTCTTTCTACCTGTATGATATATAATACACACAATTATTATACAGAAAAAAATAATTTGCCTCCAGTTAATAAGGGACACTTCAGTGAAAAAGCAAAACAATTTGTTCTTTTTCCCATTGCTAATATTTGGCATTGTAGTCAAATTGGAAGTGTTAAGAGCCTGTGATCTTCTCACAGGAAATGATTATGAGTTGAGATTCAAAAGCTGCAAAGTAACGTCATCATTTGATTGTGCTGTCTGCATACCGTGGGCCCTGAATCCTCACCTTGTGTGGTTTTGCCTAGTATAAGTTGCTCCCATTTGAACTCCAGTGTATTTGCAATTTTTTCTTTTTTTAAGGATTATCAAGTCACAGACCATCTATCATGTCTGTTGTTAGACTTTCCAATGGGTAAATACTGTCACTATTAACTGTGACTATGTGATCTAGTCCTTTCCCCTTCCATTCCCTCGATCCCCTCAGCCTCTGTTGCTGGTTTTTAGTTTGGGTGAGATTACTTTGGTCTAATTTTGGTCAACTAAAGGCTGGTCAATTTATCTCAGCTAGTTGTCATTCTTCCCCTGTAGTCAATAAAAGAAAAGAAAGATACCGAGGAATGTCTTTTTTCAAGCCTATGTTTTGTATCTATGACTGATGAGAAGAAAGGCCCTTTCAGGTACCTGTCTGTCACTACAGGCTACAAGAGAAAAGTGGACAGCTATATGATACACCTATGCTTACACATTTAAAGTTAGATGAAATTGAATTCAACCTATTAAGAAAATTTCAGAAGCGTAATATAAAAATAAATCATGTTTTGTCCACAAAATGAAACCCAGCTAAAGGAAGAGCTAAGCGACAACGCATGGTCTCCTCTTCACTCTCAGTCCAACATGTCTTTGTTTCAGGCGAAAAGGGAATTTAATGTTATTATTGGTGTTTTGTTCTCTCAGTCTGTATGTCTGCAGGGCGGTAAGATTATTGGGACTAGGACAGGGTGAGCTTGTTGGGAGCTATCAGGAAATGTAGCTGGAAGCCTTGCTGAAATTTTACTGAGCATGTTAAAACAACAATTTGCAGTTTTACAGCTTGGCAGAACATGAGTAGATTCTCACTGAGACAGCAAAGAGCCAGTTGGTGCCATAATGCATGGAGGTACTGCAGCTCATCAAAGAAATACATTTTAATATTGGGAAATAATCCTTTTTTGCTCTAAGCTCCCTCTTGGAAATGGGAGGGTGGTTTTCACTGAAACTTCCCCAAAAAATTTCACTTGAAGTAAAGAGCAAGTGTGGAAAATTCAGCCCAACCAGTGGAACCTGGCAAAGTAAAAAGGAACAGATTTTATAATGGAAATTTCATGTAACCTTAATTGCAGGCAAGTCTACAAGTTCTAGCTGCTGTTGTGGGTGACACTAGAAGGTATTACGCTTCTTGTACAGCATTTTGTTTTGCTTTGTTCCCTCAGCCTGTGAGCAAATTAAGCCCGGATAAGAAACGCTTGCAACAGCTTTCAGTGTTGGTTACAAAATGTTTGGGGAACAATGATCTGTGAACAGTGGCAGCTAGCTCAGCTTTGCTCTTTTGCAGAAGTCAGAACTTGAGACTCATCTACTGTATGGAAAGAAGGCTTTAGTTGTGCTAAAATTCTTAGAAAAGTGGGATGGCCTTAAAGCCTTTTTAATAATTTCCTGTTAGGATTGCCATGTGAGCACATAAAGGAAACTATACTTAAGAAATACCGGTGCTTTGATTATTTTTGTGACCGAGGAAGACAAATTGCAGGTTCATGGACATGTGTTTCTGCTTGAGAGAGAAGTAATACGAATATGCAGACAGGGCATGTGTAGTGGGTATCACTAGTATCACTAGAAGCAACACTAGATTGTTCACATTTCAATAAGGTCCATGTTACTTGCATACATCTCTTTTGTATTTGTGTATTAACACATTTATATAGGGGTGTGTTTGTGTTTAAACGTATTCATCAGCCAGATTGCAGACGACACTAAACTGGGGGGGCGTGTTGATCTGCTTGAGGGTAGATTGGCTCTGCAGAGGGATCTGGACAGGCTGGACAGATGGGCTGAGGCCAATGGTATGAGGTTCAACAAGGCCAAGTGTCGGGTCCTGCACTTGGGTCACAACAACCCCATGCAGCGCTACAGACTGGGGGCGGAGTGGCTCGAAAGCTGCCTGGCAGAAAAGGACCTGGGGGTGTTGGTGGACAACCGGCTGAGCATGAGCCAGCAGTGTGCCCAGGCAGCCAAGAAGGCCAACACCATCCTGGCCTGCATCAGGAATAGTGTGGTGAGCCGGACTAGGGAAGTAATCATCCCCCTGTACTCGGCACTGGTGAGGCCTCACCTCGAGTACTGGGTTCAGTTTTGGGCCCCTCACTGCAAGAAGGACATTGAGGTGTTGGAGCGTGTCCAGAGAAGGGCTACAAAGCTGGTGAAGGGTCTGGAGGACAAACCTTATGAGGAACGACTGAGGGATCTGGGGTTGTTTAGCCTGGAGAAGAGGAGGCTGAGGGGAGACCTTATCACCCTCTACAACTACCTGAAAGGAGGTTTTAGAGAGATGGGAGCTGACCTCTTCTCCCTGGCGACAAGTGATAGGACAAGAGGAAATGGGTTCAAGTTATGTCAGGGCAGGTTTAGATTAGATGTTAGGAAGCATTTTTTCACTGAAAGGGTTATTAAACATTGGAATAAGCTGCCCAGAGAGGTGGTGGATTCACCATCCCTGGAGGTGTTTAAGAAAAGGGTAGATGAGCTGCTTAGGGACATGGTTTAGGAGTGGTGGTGTTTTTATCAGGGTAGGTTAATGGTTGGACTTGATGATCTTAAAGGTCCCTTCCAACCTCACTGATTCTATGATTCTATGATTCTATGTTTTTTACTCAAGTGCATGTGATAGATAAAAGTGGTTGTGATCTAAGACCGTCCTGTGACTTACAAAGGTCATTGCAAGTTGCATGTTCTTCCTGCCTAAGAAGGTCAGAAAGGAAAAAGCTACCCAGGATCCAAATGTTTTCCCTAGGCAAGATACTCAGAGGCCATGGTGGCTGCCTGAGAAGAACAAGTGATGTACATCGGAAGTTTCACAGTAATCCTCTTCCAACAAGCAACATTTAAAAAAAAATCTCTGAAAACTTATTAAACTGAAATCACAGGTATTGCATTAATTTGGATCTAAACTCTTGAGAAATTGTTAGTTTTTCTTCAAAGACACGTGTTGAAAGTTGTACATTTCAAATGTGTTTCTTTTCCTTTCAATTAAATGTGAATATTTTGTATTTATCTGTGAATTATACAGAAAAAAAAAAAAACACAAACAATAAACGCTCCTGCCCAGCTGTCATCTCTCCTACCCCAAAAAGTTTTGATAGTAACTTAGACTGCTTCTTATAGTCTTCGATATGATTAACTATAAAATACATCTAATGTTCATGCTCATCATTCTCCCAATTTGTTCACTGGCAGCTCTCCCACCAAGGTCTGGAAGCTCTCTAAAACTTTCAGATGTGAATTCCGAGCACCCAACTCAATTCTCAGCCTGCTCACTTGTACGTTGAATTTGGAATATAAACTGGATGTGTAGGCCTCGATGACAGGATGTCTGCCTGCAGCGGTCCCACAACACTGTTTCCGAGTTCTCACCCTGCAGCTGTGCTCTTTCTTTACATACCCGTGAGCATACATTATTGATTCTTGTGAGGGCTCTGGCCTCTGTCTGAGCAGTCTGGTACTTTTGGAAAGGTATTTTATGATGCTGAGCTGGGTGAGTGCATCTAGTAAAACGAGCCCTTCTTGTCAGCATAGTCATAAGCCCTGGGAAAATATGAGCTGAATACTTATCAAGAAGTGGAACAAATCACAGAGACCCTTCTAAATGCTCACATTAGCGTTTTAGCGGCTTCATGCTGTCCACGCTCCAGTTCTGCTGAGGGGGCATATAGCATATGGGAGACTTGTGAGTGCAGAAAGGCATTGCATACAAGGGGGTACTTCTGACAGCCTTCATACTTCCTGGAGAGATAAATTGCTTGGTGACATACACACAGCCAGTGCTGCTTCAGCGTACTTTTTATTCTCTCTTTTATTCTTAGAGACTGGAAGAAGAGCAAAGTCATATAGGACAACAGCAGAGCTTTTCTGAAAGAGCAGTAAATAACATACATGTGACGGTATATTGGAGAACTACCATGCCCTTAATTTTCACAAAGGAGTCACAACACAAAGCTAAGCTATTTTTGGATATGTACTAAATGAACACTGCTAATTTAAATTTGTCAGATGTTTAATTTCCCAAAGAAATAAGCCTTAATCAAATCAAACACTCGCAGAAAGGATTTCCCGGGACTCCATTGAAGTCCAAAGAAAACAGTTATTTTAAATTTCAAAAAATGTATACCCTTCAAGAGTTTGAAACCAAAACAATGAAACATTAAAAACTCAAACCTGAGACAGGCCATGAATAAGAAATATTATGATGAAATATGTACAAAAAGGAAATGGTGAATAATGCCAAATAGACACGATTTTCATTGTTCTTCCGCCACAGACTGAAACTGATAAGTAAAGCTGTTCACAACATAAGATTTTGACATTCATTGTGTTCCTTTCTCTAGTTTCTACCACATTGATAGTAGGATATGGTTGGCTATTGATGGCTAATATAGTTAATGGAGCAGCTGGCCCGCTTTGTGTGAAACCTGACTCAGTAAGGACAAGAGGCCTTACTTTGGTAACCTTCATGTCTTATGAATAACCCTCTTTCCTCCGCCTCCCACTTACATCTGGAGAACTCCTCTCTGTACCTTTAAGTGTCAGCTCTGAGGGGAACCACCTACACACTCCAGATGATCACCAGCTATGTACGTAATTCCTCCTCAAACAACCAAACAGGTCAAGCTATTCTTTCCATCAATTAAGAAAACTGAATAAAAGTTTCCATATTTTGAAGGTAGAATTTTTTTTTTTTATTTTGAGATTGATTCTTTTACTTACCAGTGCTCTATCTCCTTCAGTTAATCCAATTTCTCAATGCTTCTGATACGTTTAGGATACAAAACTGACCAGGAAGGAGCGAAATGAGAGGTTTTACTTTAAAATTTGCAGCTTTCTTAAAAGCAAATTTTGTGCCCAAGATCTCTGCTTTACTGAAGTTAGTAAGCACTGCAGCAATATTTACAATTTTATGCAGCTCCAAGCTATGTAATTAAACATGTACATTCATTCCAAAGAGACAAATGGCTATATGATTAGCTCTGATACCAGATTGCCTCGCCTGGTGCAAGCAGACTTTCATTGTCTTTCCTCCCTCATTCCAGTAGCTCTTCTGCAGACGTTAACTTCTCCATTTTCTCCATTGAAAGTACAGACCTGATTCTGCAAAGAGGGTTATACTGTCAGGTCTTTGTTGCAGTAAAGGACCTCTTTGAAAGTGAGAGGGTTTCCTTGCATACATTTTCTGGAAGCAAGGGGCTTAAATTTTAAATATTGACATTGAAATTGAAAGAGGAAATACTTACAACTTTTCTTATGACCACAAAATAAGTCTAAAAAGAAAGAAAAAAAGAAAACAACCGACAGACAAACAGACAACTGAAACACCATGTTGTTTTTTTTTTTTCTCAGTGTTCTTCAAATCTACAGGTTGGACAGCATCCTGAATTCGCACGCTTTAGTTTCAAATAATAAATGAAGAAAGTTCCAAGACTGAAGTTTAACTAGTCAGTCACTGGAAACTTGCACATATTTATGTGTGGAGAGAGATGATAAAGGTCTTTGAGGGACCACTACTACTTGTGCACAGGCACAACTAGATGCAAGAAAACAGCGCTGGTAAGTGAATGAATCAGAGGTCAGATGTAAAATAGTGTTATTCTAGGAGTCATCACATGGTTCTGTTCTCCCAGACCTCCATACGCTCCACTGTAACCTCAAAGTATTTTTCAATCCCTATGAAACTTAATAATTAATTGTTGCATACATAGCCATTTTCACAGCAGAAGCATAAGTAGAGGGAAAACAAAAGGATAAATCATAAAAACAAGGAACCACTGCCAACAGAAAACAGATGAACAGTTACACCACACTGCTATTTTCAGTACCGAGGCTTTATCTACTTTTAATAAACTATGTAATGCAGAACCATTTCACTAAACAGGCAATAGTCCACGCTGCCAATTCTCTCTTATCCCTGCTAGGTGTACCATGCAGGTTAGAAGTTGAACTGGAAAAGATACTTTTACTGCAATCGGACTAGCGCTGGCTTTGTTCCTGAACACTTAGATGTGCTCATGCCGCTTGATGTGCACTTGTACACCTTGGTGCATTTTGTGAAGACTAGACTCAATCCTAGCATAAATCACAGCATCCCAAAGCCCCTCAGAACCTCAAAACCTGGCGCATTTGTTGAACTGTAGATTGTGGAGAAAATTAAGTGCAGCCATACACCCTTTCTGAAGGATATGTCCCCTTCATCACATATGTCTTTTCATCACAAAACTAAAAAACTTTTTGCTGCTTTTATTGCTTTGCCTGCTACACGAGTACGTAGTAAATGAAGCACCAGAATAAAAACGAATGAAGCCCAAGCTGGTTGCAAACCCAGAGGTTAAATTATTTTCCCTACTGATGTCAACAAGGCTAAGATGTCACCTTGCATCTGCTACAGTTCATAATGCTACTGACCAGTGTTCTCTGACGAACACCAGCTGTCTTGGTGGAACAGTAACCAAAGAGAGCTGTCTAGTCTGACACACGGAGCCATACCAGCCAGAGAGGAACTCAATAGTATTGCGCGTAGCCCAAGGACCCAGATGTACTGGAAATGAGCCTTTCTCCTTTTAACTGACAGCCACTCACGTGACATTTCAACACTTCTGCTTCCACTCCGGATCCAAACCATGAAATGCAGATGTGAGCAAACAGGGGTTTGGATGTTGTTTTTCTTTATTTTAGTTAAGCTAAGACAGTGATTTGTTTATTTTTCCCTTTTTGCTGTTGTGTTAGAATATTCTGAAGAGAGCTTTCGGCAAAAGTTTATGCTGGGCCTTCTTTGCACTGTGGGGTGTGTTTCTACCCTCACATCCAACTACCATATGTCCTGAAATACAAGATATCACGAATTTTCCTTTATAGACTAAAATACAGTGGCTCTTATAGTGTATTCATTCTGTAGCTTGCTCTGTGAATACTCTGGTCATAAGGATTTTAAACAGGCAAACCAACATATTTAAAATAACATTTTATCCAGAAAGATGATCTATGTTTCCATACCTCCCCATTTTATTCATACCAGTCATGCCAGTACAGAGTGGGCATGTAACATATTTATAGAAAAACAAACTATGATGGCAGCTAAGGATTGCGTCACAGTAATTTCATCTTTTTCTTTTACATCAGTTACTATTTATGCAGCCCCAATTTTATGTTTACCAGGACTTGCTTCATTTTCTCCTCAGCTCTGCCACTTTCAGCTTTTGCAGATGCTGTCCTGCCTACTCACACAGGAAAGCTTCTATGAGACAGTAGGAATCTTTTGCAGTTCAGGAGAAAGAACAGCTGACTGCATCACTATTCACAGGCATAACATATCACTTTACTATCCCTGCCTTTAAAACAGGACTTTGTGTATATATATGCAAACAGATTAATTACCATACCAGGGTTTAATTATATGTGGAAGTCTCTCTTGCAGATCACAGTATTGTTGGGGTTGTGAACGTCCTTTTAGCTTTTTTTTTTTTTTTTTTTGGGGGGGGGGGGGGGAAGATGTTAGCAAAGGCATGTCATTGCAGTTAACATGAAACCACTTTTTCCAGCTGAAGCAAAGCAAGGTGGAAATAGATGAATAGACTAAAAATATGGCATATGCAGTTATTGAACCAAGAATCTGGTGAAACTCATCACGGACAATTAGGGCAAAACTTGTTTAAAATCTTACCCATGGCATCTAGAGTCACACTATTTAAATTTACTTTGGCTTTGATATTGACTACAAACCACAGATGTTATGTTATTTATGAATGCCTGGATCTTTTACAGTCCCTGAGAACTATGCTTTTTAACACTGGGATGCTAGGATACTCCCCTCAACATATAAAGATACATATGGCATCAACTTTATTCCGTCTCACAGCTCATTGCCATCACACAAATGCTATTATGTTAAAGAAGTCTCTTTCAGATGAAATGCACTGCTCATATGGCAGGGGCTTCCCTAATCAATACACTGAAAAGTGATCTAATGACAATAATGGGGAAAATCATCTCTCCTTCTCTCTTTAAGGGGGACTAACCTGGAAATAAGGAATGGGAGAGAGAGAGAAAACAGTTCAAAGATGAATGGGTCTTAACGCAAAGATACATCTAACAAATTAGTGACAGACTTGCAGCAAATGAATCATAACTGAATTCTAATATACACATATATACACACACAGAATTAAATCTTGCGTTTTCAGGATTTGTATTTTGTTTGTAAAAATGAATATATACAGAGCTCCTTAACTACTGTCTTCCTTGCTGGTTTAGCTCACAAATTAAAAATTTATTTCACAGCAAGCTTTCTGTTTCAATTGTTTTTTTGGTCTTCTCAGTGCTGAAAATTCTCTTAACTGCTTACCTCATCAGTAGCAGAGTACATACCAGAAGCGGTGTGCAGTTATCACAAGTAGGCCTATAAAGCAGCCAATATAGAATATCAAAAGACAGAATTATCAGAAGTTTTAAACAACTGAAAGCATGAAATATAAACATCAGAGTTCTTCTTGCTCAGGTCAAATATTTTACCTGGGGAAATCCCGCTCATGGATAGTTTTGTTAATTTTTCTTGTCACTTTACTTCCAATCAGAGAATTCAGATGACACAGAAATACAATAGAAGAGTGGGAGTAACCTTCAAGATCACAAGCAGCATTTTTGCCCTGCCCATGCCTAATGCAAGTTACACAGAAAAAAGCAGTGGTGTATCAGGGACTAGAAGAGCGGGTAAACGGTCTAAATGAGAGGATATTTACACTCTGGGCTCTATATTTCTGGTGTGTATTTCATAGAGCCCTTCCAAGCACCTTAATGTTTTATAAAGAATGAGTGAGGAGAATTGGGTGCTGTGAAATGGGCTCCACAGTTAAGAAAGGGCACTTAAGTAAACCAATAAGCAATACTGAAGAGAAAATTGGTTTAAATTCCTCCCTGTCCACCAGAGACAGAATTAAGGAATCACATTGCTTTTAGCTTCCCATTAAAGTTTTGAGGCTAATGATACTGTTAGGTTTACTATGGATCCCCTCTGCTTTCCTAGCAGGTGGCAGCTGTTTCATCACGTCCAAAAGTGCAAAATTAGCTCAAATAGTTAGAATAGCCAAACAAAAATGTAGTAACTCTGCATATAGCTGGGAATCCAGTGGGCAAACTGCTTGCTTTGGCTTGCAGGCAGAGAGATGTGTTTTGTAGAGCAGTTTCACAGAGGAATTCATGATGATCTTCCCTGCAGGATACAGTGAAAGAAAACAAGTCTCAGAGCCAAAAGGGATGTAAATGGTGGCACGAATATATGTTCCTCCAGAAGAATATAGAGTGTTAACAGCTGTCTGAGAATCTGTAGGAAAATAACAAGTGGGTAGCTTTTGGCAAAGAAAAAACTATTTCGTATTGTTTGGTTTGATACATTTGTTTAGAAGGGTAAAAACAATAAAATAGCCTGAAATAATCACTACTGAGCAATGACACAGAAGTGAAATGACATGGTAAATAATCCATTTTAATATCCATTTAAATTATAAAGACCATTAATGGGCAAAAATGCGTTTTATTCACAACTTTTTTGAAACTGCTCCAAGTTGAAGGATGTGATTACAGTGGGTACCAATGTAACCTTTTCCCTAGTTAAGACCCTCATGTAAAGAAATCTCATAGTATAAAGATTTAGAGATGTACGAAAAGGATAACTTGTAAATGCTAAGACAAAGAACTGGATTTTATAGGCCTTGTTATTTTTTACACCACACCACCCATCTGAAGTGTTGCGGTATGCCTGTCCATGTGCTCCAGTAGCTCTTGATTACCCCAGTTTAAATAAAGCATCTGTCAATATTCCCATTAAAGTCTCCATCAGCTCTGAGGAAAAACCACAGATCCAGCTGGAGTTCAGCATGGCTTCCTTCAGTTAGGAGCCTTTCTTCCCCCTCTAGTGCTAACAGATTACATATGGCCCAGTTTAAAAGTCATGTGGGGTTTCTGTGGGAACTGCCTCCACACTGGCTGGGTCCCACTGCAGCTGCCTAGTAACAATCATTAATGGGACACAGAGGGAAATAATACAACTTCCAGATTTAATTTCCATAGTGGTGTCCAAGTCCAGCACAGAGCAACACCTCTTTCCTTCCCACCCGGGTTCTGGTTTGCAACCTCTGTGGGACCCTGCCCCTGAAGCTCCAAAGGCAGGCGGGCAGACCAGGGTCTCTCAGCAGCAGCGTCTGCCCCACCAGTTCCAGGTGCAGTGTGCCAGGGCTGTCTCTAAAGGCAAACGTCAGGTCAGTTCATTTTGCCACACGAAGGGCTCTTCTGGCACTTAGGTAGGGACCGACTGTCCAAAGACAGCCTTCCCTTATGCCCAGGTGAAAGGAACAAGCATCACCATCTGTTAATGTGGTGTAATCAGCCTCTCAGACACACCTGCCAGGTTTAGGAGTGTGCACTGATCACCATCTACTACCACCTCTTAGCCAAGGTTTGGGAAACCAAGAAAGTGCAACCGGAGCAAGTGACAGACTCCCTAAACTCCCAAGAGTGTTAGGATTGCGACAGTTGCACAGATTACGCCCCCCCCCAAAAAAAAAAAAATAAAGGCAGCCGGGAGCTGTCAGGGCAAGACGTGGCACACAAATATCCTTTCACACAGTGAAATAGCAAGGCCTATACAAAACCTCAGAGCTGTTGGAGGATAGGGTGAGAATGCCTTTGTAAAGGACTATTGTGCGCATAGCCGCGTGCAGCAGCACAGTTGTTGCACAGGAATCCCAGTCAGATCACTTCATTCTCCAGCTTTCTCTCTCCGGCTCTCCTATGTGTGTGTGGCTTTGTCTCACCAACTTACACCTCCCTGGGTTAGTTTTCGCAGCAGGAATCACTACTGTTTGTTTGTTTGTTTTGCACATAAAACACCGCATGCTTTCTTCACTTATGTCATTAGCAGATATACGTGCCACGGGCAAGCAATTACAGAAGGCAGCAGTTTAATAGGGGAAACTGCAATGAGGCTCTGTGCTGCGGACGCCTGCTGGGCAAGACCCCCAACAATGGGTTTATGGGGCTTGTATGGTCACATGAACTACGGAAGCCACTTGACGCTTTTATGGCAAATTCTGTAATTGCCACATGCTCGCAATGTATATTAGCGCCATTAAAATCCTTACTTGCACTAGGTGAAATTTATCCACGGAAAGTGGAAGCACGCAAACCGTGTCATATTTAAGCACACAGTAGGAGATCAGGCTGCACATACTTTTACACTGTCCTTCTTGTATGGGGAATTTAATGACAGGATTCAAGACCAGTATCCAGGGAAATCAAGGACCAGAGCAGAAAAGGCATCAGTTACTCAGGACATCAAAATTAATTTGAGCAAAAGTGCTGCAGAGCACGATATTTAAAACAACAAATTCAACAACTTTAAAAGGTGTTCCTGTAGGGAAAAGTGCCTTTTGAGGACCAGTAGCTTTTCAGCAAATTTCAACTCAGAGTTAAATTTTTATGTCTGCTTTTGAAAGCTCCTGTAAATAAGAGGTTATAACAGAAACAATGGCACAGATTTAAATTATACTGTGATGCAACCATATATCATTATAACAAACAAATGCTTATTTCTGGAAACGCACACATGGTCTGGGGGGGAGGACTGAAGGAGATCCATCATCATTTTTGCCGGAAGCCATTGCTTTTAGGTTAATGTAAAGTAGAAACAGGCAAGCACTTAGTCCATAATAGTGATTTTGTTTCTGGCCATCTGGGGTTTTGTGTGTGAAACTACAGTTTCCTGTGGGGTGTGTAATTTTGTTTTCTATTTTTTCATTCTCATAGATAACAGTTTGATATGAAAGGTGGTATTTTAGGTCCTTGTATCATGTATCATCATAATACTGATTGGCAAACAGCTCAGCACAATGCCCATCACACTGAAGTCAGTTGAATCCTCGTATGTATGAAGTTAAGCTGCTTGTTGGTTCAGAGCCTTAATTCATTTCCATAGTTAGAGAGCCGACCCTCTCACGAAGTGCATATGTTAAGTGCAGACATCAGAAATGCACTTTCGTTTGGCCCTAATTATGAATATGAAATATATTCTTGTAAAAATTAAACCGATACAGGGCTGTAAGAACCACTGACTGGATCTGAGAAAATTCCCTCAAATCCACATAAACGTCTGACTAAGAATTTGCTAAAAATAATCTAGAACTGCAGAACACCATTATCAGAAATCACAATTCTGATAATATTCTGAAATCTCAGATTCTATGGTGTGAATTACTACATTTACTGTGTTTGTCAAGCTGGAATATTCATACCCTCAGATATTAATATTATTTCAGTATGAGGAATAAAAATTTCAAATATCCTGCTTCCTTTTTTTTTGAGTGCTCTTGTTTCAAGTGTGCAATGAAGACAAGTAATAACCCCCTGTTTCTCTAAAACTCTAAGAAACTTTTTTCACAGTGCAGTCCTTCCTACTGTCTCCAGCTGGACACTCTTTGGAGGAAGAACTTCTTTCACTACCCATTTTTCAAAATCCTGGCCAACACCTGAGTCTAACCTCTCCTATAACAATACCATTTCTTATTAAAATAATTTAACTTCTGAAGACTATTAATAGAATAAGATACTCTGGTACAGATTTGGTTACAGCAACAAAACCAGTAACTCTGGCTCATTCTCAGTTACAATGAGGCTAAACTACACTGCTGTACCCAGTGTGTGAGAACTTCTCCAGCGTAATGGACTCTCACTGAGAACCAGCACACGTCCTACGTCGCTAATCGACTTTTCTTGTCAAAGGAGGCGTAGCAGCTAGGGAATACTATGAACATGTTGGCTTCTGAAGCATCTTCTCAGAGCTTTTTTCAGTTGGTGTAAATTGTTCTGCCCTTAGGTATTGGAACCCAATTTATCCATCTACTTTTCTCTTTCCGGTACTGGTGAATATAAAACAGTTGGGACCACCTTCCTGAGTTAAGTGCTTATATGGCGAGCTACCACTTCAAAACTTGAGCTGCTGTATAGCCTCTGTGCAGGATATCAATAGCAAAGACGTGTGGTAAAGGTGATACAGACAATAAATGAGAATATAAAACTAGTATGCATACTATGTGTTCAGAAAAGTTATACCTTGTTATTAGAGTCCACATTGCACATTTTGCTTACATAAATACAAATCATAGCAGACTTTAAAAAAATATCCGTTCATCATGGAGGCTGATTGCCACAACACTCCCTCCTACAGACTAATTCGCATGTATATAAAATCTGCTTCTTTAGTTTTGTTCTCGACATATTGTCATAGCTGGTAAAAGAACTGATTACTTCACTTTTAATATGCTCTGTCCTCTCAATTATGCACAAATGAAATTGGATTCACTATTCCTTAGAAAAAAACATGTGTCATTGCTTGGACTAGATAAGGTCTGCATTGCTACTCCTGCCAGATCAGGGGAGGGAATAGAACATTCAGATCCTTACTAGTACTACCACGGGACAAGCCTTGCAGCATTAAATAGTAGACACTCGGTCATATAGTGAATTGTAAGCAACCTGCCCTGGCTCCAGAGAGGACGCAACAATGCTGCATTTGACCTGAAATGAAATCTTGGATGATGTCACGATCATATGCAGGCTGCAAGAAGTTTCACACTCGTGCAGTGTCCAAGCTAAATACGAATGAATTGTGTACAAAAGGATCAGGTCACACATCCCAGAAAGAGTGGATATAAGCAGTGCCAAACATTTTTACATAAAGTAAAATTCTCCTCACCTATTAATATGTATTGGATTTTCCTTTCATTTTAATACAGTTGGATAAATGAAGAATGAATAAATAAATGTACCCTTTGACACAGGAGTGTTCCTATAGTACCTATGAGTATATATGAACTTCCTGTTATTTACAGTTTACAATCTACAAGTAGAAAAGATGGGAAGAAAGTAGAACTTCCAGTATTACCCATCAGTTCTAGCAGTTGCTCGATCAGTGATGTACAGTAGCATGGATCTCTTTCTGCATGGTCCCATGCCATGGCTCAGAATCTGAATTTGACTGGACTTTGCAACCCTTCAACATGTTCATCACAAGGGCTTTAGATGAAACACAGCCTACAGGACTGCCTAAGAGAGCAATTATTTTGCTCATGAATATTTTTCCCAGCATTTCCTATGCTTTCACTGAGTGACCGAAGGCAAGGGAACCAACAAAATTACTCTTACTCTTTCTTCCCTAGGGTCTGTTTCAGAAAGAGAAAGCCTACAACAATTTCACCCCTGATTTTGAGTGAGAGTGTAATCACAGTAAAAAGAGTCTTACTCTTGTGCTGCACTGGAGATGATGCTTTTCTCCTTGTCTAAAAAAAGAAAACCAAAATAGTTTAAATAATGGTTTTCAAGTCTAGCCATTTCTGCCATTTCTTCTCCTTCAGCAACTGCTCAGAAAGGCTTGGATGGTTCAACTGTGTACAGACACTCCAGACTCATTCAGTTAATGACCTTTTCACTGCACCAGCCAATGGGTAAATAGAAAAAAAATATGGCTCTGCTGTTAGCTTTACCCCAAAAACTTTAAGTCAAGGCAAGATAAGTTCTACTCCACCCTCCAACCATTATGGACCCCAGCTTTTATTCAGGCCCTGTATTTAAAATATTGTAAAAACTCTACTGGAAGCATTGTTTTTCACAAAGCACCAGTAACAGGCCAAGGTATTCTAAAGGTGAGTGATAGTTTCTGTATGAATTAGTGAATCTGCCACCATCTGGTTATCTTAAGCATTTTGCAATTCTTGCAACACAAACGGTTTCTAGGATACTTTGAACATTTTACATTCTTTACTTTCAGGACAAATAACAGAGAGAATGGCATAATTTAGAGCTTTAGCATCAATTAATCTTGTTATGGGCGACACTTGAAAAAGTGTTTCAGCTTTTGGTTGGTGCATTTACAATCCTGTTTCCCTTAGTTATTTCTTTCAGTCTCTTAGTAAATATTATTTTTAAAATATGCGTTATATTTACCATGTCACCCGACACCAACTGCAATCGCATAAATATTTTAAAAGAAAATTTGTGTTAAGCCTGAAACAGAACACCAGATATGAACGCTCTTAAAAATTTCTCTGGCTCCCATTCCAGTTACTACATGCTATACTTATATTTTGCTGAGGTACAGATTCAACTTAGTAAAAAAGGAGACAAGAGCAGCATATGTTGTCGCAAGACTTTCCATATTTTCTTGCAGCTGTTGTAAGAACCTTCTGATATAACAACTGATGCTACAGTCTCCACAGAAAAAGATCTGCAGTCATATAGACTGTATCTGAAATAGCAGATACAACAGCTCGGCCATAAGCTGTTACTCACATTTGCAGTAAGGTTATGTACTAGGAAAACCACTGAATGGGATGGGCCAGGGGTCCACACCCTGATGTGGAGTCAGGCTGTAGCCAGCAGCATCTCTAATTCCCCTGGAGCTACTACTGAGAATCAAGCCAAGGTGTAAAATCGACACTCTGGCGTTGAACTTACTTGGTAGAAGTTTTGCTGTAGTGCCAAAAAGACAAAGGTTTTTCTAGGAAACTGCAGAGACCATACAGCATTGCTGGGACATGACTTCTCAGGAGGTAATTGCTAGACGACCTCTGCAGAAACACACCCTACTCAGTCCCTTACACAAGGACACTGCGGAACTTCCCTAGCACCCGGTGTGCCATCACACACAAGCTTGAGACTTTTTGTTCATTGCGGGACCTCAAAGGAGCACGAATGCAGAAAAGATATTCAGAGGTTACCATTATCTTTTAAGGGAGCTATCTATAGACACTAGCTCCAAATCTGGCATTTTTGCAGCCATTTCTAACATGCTCCAAGTCTGAGTGTCAACACAGAACAACTGGCCGTTAATGCTCCTACTTGCTGGATGCATTTTGTGTTTTACTTTTTCTTAAGTTAAGGCAGTTCTAATGAAAGTATGCACAACAGTCTTATCTACCTGAAATGAGGAACACATGGAATTAAGACAAATCCTCACTGGTATGGTTCAGTACAGCTGCTGTAAATTGCCCCCAGTTTCGAGGGTACTACTTCATATCCTACCAGAAGGACACCTAATCAGAAGTTTATGAGGCTGTGTCCAGTTAAGGTAGAGGCCAAACTTTTTAATAATTCTTTCCTTTCTACTTTGCCAGTGATGTCAGTTTGGCTACAAAATCCACTGCCAGAGTTGGGGAAAACTGGTTACTAAACAGGGGTTGAAAAACAAAACTGTTCACAATTTAGATATTTGAAGAGGTGACGATAGACAAATATATATATATATGCCAGTAAAGGATACTGAACATTTTTCTTGAGTGATTCTTAACTTTGGAGGAGCTGGCATCATTCTCAACCAGAAGATTTATACATAATATTCTGTACAGTTTGTAACAAAATCCTAATTTGTAATCTGCCAAGTACTGGGTGAGAAACAAACCTCAAATGTTTTTTCACATTATTTCTAAATCTGTTCTTGATTTAGTTTTGTTTACAAGATAACATTTTGTGAAGTTCTCATTCCCTGCTGAAGGATTTTCTGCGTATCAAAGTGTGAAAATATGGACTAATGACAGCTCCCTATGTTATATTATAGCATTATATACTAATAGGATGCTCATTAAAAAGTGGTGTGGTTCGGCGACTGGGTGGAAGATGCAGATGTACATGTAAGTTATAAGAATTACATTAGCCTTGCAAAGTGTTTTGCATGCCATTGAAGGAAAAAAAACCCACTGTATTAGGCCCCACATATTTTGAAAAGTTTTGTTTGGTTTTAGTTTAATAAAAGGTTCCAGATAAACAACCTTATAGGTAAAACAGCTTTAACATTACCAATAGAATTAATACGGTGTGCAGACAGTACTATGTACTCTCCTTCAACAGCTACTTCTCAATCTTTTCCAAGTCCATCATATGCAGGAGAAACTATGCTGCAGACTAAGACAAGGGGGCCAAAGTTTCCTGTAATGCGCTTGTACTTCTCATACTATGGTCAGTTCCTAAGCCCGCTGCCACCCACAGCAGAAAATGTCAGCACTTTCCAGGCAGCACTTTAAGAAATTCCCTAAAGGGACAGCTGGAACAATACTGGTGTATCGTGCAGAGGCCAATGACATGCATTGCCAAAGTGCTAGGACTCTTACAGTGGGGTAGCTTCTGATATTTCTAGGTTAATTAGTGTTCAGTGGAAATACAATAGCTTCTTGTACAGTGGTGTTTTTCAAAGACTACAGCACGTGCAGCATTCAATATCCATGTGATGCAGGAACTTAAATGTATGTTTTGGAACTTGACTGATTCCTTAAGTTATGTCTGCAAACAAAAGCGACAGGAACTCTAAATACAAACTGTTATTGGAAGAACAAGTAGCTGTAGACAGTTCCTCTGTTTGAAATGCTGTCCCCAGAGAAATTTACTGGAATTTTTTCATCGACTTCCCTACTACCAACATTGGCCTACTGCGGGAAATATGAAGTTATTTCTACCCCAGGCAATTGGCTTTCTGATCATGTTTGGAAATTTCTAGAGTTCGAACTACAATGTTATATCTGTCCCGATGCAACATGGCTGTATCGGAGAAAAATTGTGCAGACTTGATTCAATCACCAAATACTAGAAATTAGAAAAAAAAAAATCTTTCCATTTCTCCGTGTTGGGTTCAAATGCCTCACAAGTAGTGAAGATAAAATCTGTGCAAAACTTTTATTTTAAAGAGTGTTAATTTTTGCCTTTAAAGGAAAACTTTGGATGTTCTGGATATATAATACCCTCAGACAGTCAACATGTATGTATATATATATGGGGGTAGCGGTGTTGGATTCTGACACTGTTGTACATTTCACAAGAAACATCTCACCTACACAGCAAATGAGCCTTTAGAGTAGTATTTTGAACACTTGAGTACAATCTGTATCGACCTTAATAATACTGTTTCTGTTTGAAGAGAAAAAGAACCTTTAAAATACGTGAACAGATTGAATGAAAATGGTATCACTGCAAACATGGCTGTGCCAGCCGGCCTTTTTTTATCAACAATGAGGTCAAGTACAGTATCCACTGAGCCCAGAAAATAAACAGAAACTACTCAAATAGCAAATAAAACACAGGCAAAGATTTCCCTAGCTGCAAGCTCAGTTCAAGCCAAATATTTTTAAAACAACTGACCTCACAATTCTTGGTCATGGATGATTCAGGGACACCACACTAAATATTCAAAGGTGCCCAGTAGTGTAGTCTGAAATAATACAATTAAATAAAATACACAGCCATTATTTGAACTGGAAATGCAATGAAAATCTAAATATTTCCTGCTTCAGAATGAGAAAGGTCCAAAGGATCAGTGTCTTGCAGTGCTACGTGACACCAACTGATTGCTAGCTTGAAGAAAGCGCTATACTAAACAGGCCTCACTCCATCTAGAACAAGGGAAAAACTTCATTTTATGTTTAAGCCACAGTAGATAAGATTAGAAAGGCTTAGGTACTATGAGTGGCACACCAGCATCTTAAGAAAAATGTATTTTATGTATGCCAGTTTAGCAACTTTCTCCTTGTTTTCATTATTTCTCATGCGAGCACATTAGGTACTTATTTTTTCCTGCTTCCATACAAAACTCATGTAGGGTCCTTTCCAATGACATAATGTGTTTGGAAAACTTGCTTTTCTTCAGCTAGTTTTTTTCTTCTCCTGCCTACCACTATGTAAACAAGGCAAGTTGACAGGGTTATGGAACTAAATGATGTAAATCAGGACAAGAGAAAGAATAATGACATCCTTAGATTTGGTGTATATGATTTATTCTCTGATCAAAAAAATAATGCTTTTATTAGGCTCAAGATTTGGGATGATTGAGTTTTTAATTTCAGCGAGAGTCTACTCTAAGGAAAGAGCTTACTTTATTATTAAATTATGGATTTAAATTGTCCTTCACTTCTTTCAAAATAAATGTTAACACAAACTTGACTGGCTAAATTCTGATGGCTTCACTCCATAGACAGAATGTGGGAATTCTGTACAGAGAGTTTATCCTATTCCCTGTAAAAGGTGCCTCACTTTCACGTGAGATTACATTTCCATGCAAGTTAGAGTCCATGTAGATTCATTTCCAAGGTAGTCCGAGGCAAGCATTTTTACTCAGGGAGACTTGCCATGATTTGACAGTCCCTGGGAACTCATGCATCTGTGGTTCAGTTTCTCATTTATAAATGAGAGGAAGGAATGCTGCCTCCCTGTCCCACAGTGGTGTGAAGTATGTAAGTATTTTAATGTCGTCAAAACTGGCCCTTCAATTACATTGTAGGAACATGGGCTATATAAATAAAATAGCTAGGTGGTGAGAATGGATAGAGCACAACACTTCCAAACTGAGGAGATGAGTTTATGCTGGGTAATAACATAACAACATGGTAAACTCTTCTCTGAACAGAATTCACATTTCTATTCTTAATTTGTCCTTGAAAATATGTTAACTTAGGCAAAAAAATTGAACTGGAAAAGATGCTTGATAGTAAGGACAATTTAAAACCTACATTTCACTGAACAATTAACATTTTACCCCATTTGGAATATCAGTTTTCATGGTATTTCCAGCCAGTGTACATTTTTATTTAAATTGAATTAAACTGTTTAGCCACAAGTGCATGCCAGTTTAAATAGTGCTGTTTGGAGAACATTATTTTCACCTTTATTGAACAAAAAGTATCATAGGAAGTTGCCTTCCCCTGGAAATTGAACCCATTTGGAAATAAATGAACTGGGATACAGCCAGGCCTGGAAACTGTAAAATAAAAATCTACTTAGCAGAGAGATGTTCATCTTAAATGCTGCAATACAGTTATCTTTAAAGAGGATGGAATGCTTTCTGGGACCATATCCCATGAAAATAGCTGAACTTCACAGAATTCATGTATTCAGTTCTTTGTATGCTTCCATAGATAGAGCAGGTTTCTAATAGCATCCATTTGATTTTAATAGGATAAAATATTTCTTATTATGGCATCTCTTACAGTCTCCAGCCACAATCAGTGTCCCACTACAGTACATTCTGTATACTGAGAATGTAGCAGACAGTCCTGGCCTCATAGTTTGCAGACTACATACACAGATGATGAGGAAAAGATACTTATCATCAACATCATCCTTATTTTGTTTGTGAATTGACTTCAGAGGGATTTGGATAAAGTCCTAGATGACTGCCTACATCTATGACAAAGCTAATAATTCAGTATAGGTCTCTTGATTTCCAGAAGTATCTACAAATCACACACAAAGCAGAAGCCAGAAATTCCCCTGCAGAGTCTTATGAATAGGTCATATGAAAAATGTGGCCAACATGAGGGGAATTTTTACAGATGAAAAATAGCCCATAGGACTATTCCACCTAAAGCTTGGAGAATCATGAAATACTTATAACAGGAATACGTGTGTTTCTTAAAAAAGAGAAATATTTTCTTTATAAATGATGGCAAGTACTTCACACCAAGCAACATTCTTCCCCATTCTTTATGCTATTCAAATTTGAAAACACTTTTTATCCATCCAAAATGCTATATTTTTAATACCTGTATTAATTTAATGGTGCAACCTATAAGAATATGCATGCCTTTGCCACTTAAAGATAATACTTCTTATTCTTTTTTTATTTGTATTGAAACATTTCACAACATAGTTAATTTTGAGAGCTCACCTAGGAAAAAGTATGTGCCCTCATTGTACTGGTGGTGAACCTGGGATAGACAACCTGTTCATCAGAGGAAGCTTACCAGTGTACTGGTCCAATATTATTGTATCACCACCTTGACAATAACTTTCCAGTGGACATTATAGTTACATCTGTACTGATAAATCAGAGAGTGCCAACCATATCCTAGGCTGCATCAAAAGTGTGGCCAGCAGGTCAAAGAAGGTGATTCTGCCCCTCTACTCTACTCTTGTGAGACCCCACCTGCAGTATTGCATCCAGCTCTGGAGTCCCCAACATAAGAAGGACATGGACCTGCTGGAGCACTTCCAGAAGAGAGCCATGAGGATGATCTGAGGGCTGGAGCATCTCTACTGCGAGGAGAGGTTGAAAGAGTTAGGGCTGTTCAGCCTGCAGAAGAGAAGGCTCCAGGGAGATCTTATTGCAGCCTTCCAGTACCTAAAGGGGGCCTACAGGAGAGCTGGGGAAGGACTTTTTACTAGGGCATGTAGCGATAGGATGAGGGGGAATGGCTTTAAACTAGAAGAGGGCAGATTCAGATTGAACATTAGGAAGAAGTTTTTCACTTTAAGGGTGGTAAGGCACTGGAACAGGTTGCCCAGAGAGGTTGTTGAGGCCCCATCCCTGGAGGTGTTCAAGGCCAGGCTGGACATGACCATGGGCAACCTGGTCTAGTGAGAGGTGTCCCTGCCTATGGCAGGGGAGTTGGAACTCGATGATCTTCAAGGTCCTTTCCAACCTAAACCATTCTATGATTCTATGATTTTATGACATAGTCAATTCTGGACCTTTCTCAACAATATGCTTAACTTGTTAGAAGGCAGTTTTTGTCCTAAATGCCACGCTTTCCATCAGACATCCTGTGGCTGACAAATCTTAGGCCTACAGCCCTTTTGGAAGATGTGAGTTACACTATTATGCTAACAAAATTTGGGGTATACTTATCTCAGCTGCATATTCCTTAGGTTAATTGGCTCTTAAGATGTTTCAGGTTTTTATTGCTGCTTTCTGCTGGCTCCAATTTTTGTGTCCAGATCATGTAAAACAATTCATGTCAATGGGCAGTTTTATCCCAGACGAATCAGAGTGAGTTTAAAAAGTCTTGGGACAGATCTCGGAGTAAGTCAGTGAAGATTGCTTTGAAGACCTGGTGTCTTAATTACTTTTCCTCTAAATCTGCAAGAGAGAACTGTTATTGATAACCTGGATATCTTTCAATTTCCTATCAGTTGCACAAGTCTGTCAGCAGATTAACAAGTGAAATGCTAGCTTTTAGAGAGTCATTTGTGAAGCTGTGGGATTTTTTCTTTCCTTCCTTTTTTTTCTTTTCCCCAATGTTTTATGTTGTCAATTCTTGGGAGCCTACTCTGGCAGCATGTCACCAATGTGACAGGTGATATTTGTCCACAGGAAGGAAAAACATATCCTCCTTAGTGAGCACTATGTGGTGGGTTGATCACGGCTGAATGTCAGGTGCCCACCGAAGACATTCTATTATTCCCTCTCCCCAGCTGGACAGGGGAGAAAAAATATAACAAAAGGCTCGTCAGTCAAAATAAGGGCAGGGAGAGATCACTCAGCAATTACCATCACGGGCAAAACAGACTCAACTTGGGAAAATTAGTTTAATTTACCAATTACCAAATTTTAATTTACCAAGTTTTATTTTTTTAATTTACCAATTACCAATACAACCAGAGTAGGGTAATAAGAAATAGAAAATAAATTTTAAAACACCTTCCCCCCACCCCTCCCTTATTCCCAGGCTCAACTTCCTTGATGATCTTTCTACCTCCTCATCACCAGTGGCACAGGGGGACAGGGAATGGGGATTGCGGTCAGTTCATCACACGTTGTCTCTGCTGCTCCTTCCACCTCAGGGACAGGACTCCTCACATGCATTCCCTTCTCCAGCATGGGGTCCCTCCCACAGGAGACAGTCTTCCACAAACTTCTTTAAGATGAACCCTTCCCACAGGCCGCAGTTTATCATGAACTCCTCCAGCATGGGTCCTTTCCATAGGGTGCAGTCCTTCAGGAACAGACTGGTCCAGCAAGGGTCCCCCACGAGGTCACAAGTCCTGCCAACCTGCTCCAGCATGGGGTCCTCTCTCCACAGGTTCACAGGTTCTGCCAGGAGCCTGCTCCAATGCGGGCTTCCCATGGGCTCACCACCTCCTTCAAGCACATCTACCTGCCCTGGCGTGGTGTCCTCCATGGGCTGCAGGTGGATATCTGCTCCACTATTAACCTCCATGGGCTGCAGGGGGACGGCCTGCCTCACCATGGTCTTCACCACAGGCTGCAGGGAAATCTCTGCTCCGGCACCTGGAGCACATCCTCCCACTCCTTCTTCACTGACCTTGGTGTCTGCAGAGTTGTTTCTCTCACATATTCTCACTTGTCTCTCTGCTTCTGTTGTTCCACACAGGGTGGATTTTTTTCCCTCCTGAAATGTTATCACAGAGGTACTACCGCCATCACTGATGAGCTTGGCCTTGGCCAATGGCGGGTCCCTCTTGGAGCCAGCCATCATTGGCTCTATCAGACATGGGGGAAGCTTTTAGCAGCTTATGGAATCATAGAATAGTTTGGGTTGGAAAGACTTTTGAAGCCATCTAGTCCAATTTCCCCTGCAATGAGCAGGGACATCTTCAATTAGATCAGCCACTCTTGTAGGCCGCCTGCTACCAAAAACTTGCCATGCAAACCCAACGCACACTGCCACCACTTCACAGAAGGATAGCAAGTATATAACACCTACATTCCTCAAGGAATAAGTAGGCTACTCATCAGGTTCCTCAGGAAACTAGGGTTGCCCCCATCAGTTTAAAAGCTCACCTGAGACATTTCAGAAGATAAACTTGACTTGAAGCTACCTTTTCTCATCTCTACATCCCTGAACAGATTTCAGCTTAGGAACACTGCAGGGTCTAGCACCATTTGGTTAAAAATATTCATGGGGACACTACTTAACAGCCTTCTTCATATTTTCAGCTTATGCTGATTTTATTAAATATATCAACACACTGTTCTCTCAGGTCTCAAGGTCCTCTGGAAGGCAATTCAGAAGACATATCCAGCTGAATGCTTAAGGCTGCAAAACATGAGTCATCCTTTAATATTTACTACTACTCCTGCAAGTATTCATAAAAAAAGAAAGTAAATAAAAAAGTTCCTGTGGTATTCTTTGGCTCCTGCATTTTCACATTTTCTAAATTTCAAGATACTTCCATTAGAATCACCAGAATCACCTGATGCTCTTTTTGGAGGGCTGCTGCTGTTGCCAGCAGCAGGTTTTTAACTGACATAGGAGAAAGGCAAGCAATTCCAAATATGGCAAAATATGTATGTTGCCTGCATTCCCTTGAGACAAAGGGATCAATAGGTATAAGTGGCACTACTAATACTGGGTCATTAAAAACTAAGACAATCCTAATGTCTATTGCCGAGGTTCTTGTGTGAAAAGCTATGAATGGAGAAAATTAAAGATCAGTTTTTATGAGTCCCCATGGCATGGATCTGTGTGGAAATAAATTTTTACATTGTATTTTTTTAAGACTTTGCACATTAGCTAGAAGTTACAGAAGAGGAAAGAAAAAAAAGTTATAGGAAACATTTCTCGCAATGAGGCTCCACAGTTGCTGAGGAAAGCATAGTTCAGATAACCAACGCATTTACTTCTATACCGTATCCACAAAGAATAGCTTATACACATGTATACACTGTCCTGGAAACCCATTTTGTCTCAAAGACTTTCTATGGCAGAGATACTTAAATTTTTCCTTACCAAACATATTTAAAATAAATAAATAAATAAAGTGTATTTGAATGTATGACAGAAACGTTTTCTTATTTTAGATAATAATTTAGGACCAGCAGTTCATAAATGCACCCAATCAACATTTTGACGTTTTGTAAAACTCTTATCTTTCAAAATTAAGTATGACATTTTTCAAGCATGCATTCATTGATAAAGTGCCCACACTCAGACATCCAAATGTGAGGGAAATTCTCGTACCACTGTAGTCAAGGAGTTCCCATCAAATGCTATTAATTTCAGGAGGTGAAAGAAATTACTCTTTCACAGTAAATTCTCCCAAACCAACTAAACCAGAGGATGTCTCAGACCTCAGTAGGAGAGGAAACCACCACAGCAGTAGAAATGTTGGACGGCTGCACCATAGCATTCAACGTGTGATGCATATGAAAGTGGCTAAAGATTGCAGTAAGTTTGCAGCTTTCACCTGAAGTACCAATACATCCAGATGAAAAGTTCACCTCTAAAGTGTAATTGTTTCTTCTTGTATATGAATTCCAGACTTCTTGTGATAAAAAAAAAAAAAAAGGTTAATTAAAAAACAAAAAGATGCATTTAGATTGTGAGAAAACACAGGATGTTTAGGTTTATCAAGAAAAAATTCAAAATACACTTGTATTTTCAAATGCATTTCTCATTAACATATCACTAATACACTATAGCCAAAATGTGTGGATTCCAATGCCCTTCAGAAGCAGTGACAGTTGTATCACGACCACTTAGAATCCATGAAGTATAAATCAGCTTTTCAGAAAACTAACAAGTATGGAACTGCTTTGAAAAGGCATATTATATGAAAACCCATTGTTATGATCTGCAAACCAAACAAGTCCTGTATGAACTTTGCCAAGATTTCTTAGTAAGAAACACCATAAAGGAAAGAAATTAAGTAGTAGTATAGTAGACACCATTCAACATAAGTCATTGTGTTTTGAATGAAAAAAAAAAGTGCTTATCAACAATAAAACTAAGTGTGTTAAAAGTAACTGAGACAGCAGTGTAAAGATTTGTAGATGACTTTGGAAAACTCATTGGGGTTGACTTCCTAAGTGGTGCACAGGAAATACTGCCTCAACACTGGAGGCCTGAAGTGTTACTTCTCCATTTCATCATCTCAGTTGGGTGACCCTAATTGTTAGATGTATGTTGTTTTAAGCATGCCTTGGAAGAATAATAACTAGCCTAGGGAAGTAAAGAAAGTGAGAATTAATAAGCGAAATCTCTATGGACAGGGCTACTAAATGGATGAACAGAGAGCAACAAAATGAGAATAGAAGTGCAGGACAATTGTAGGGGATAAGAATAAAAACTGCCATTCAATAATATGCCTTTCTCATCCTTCAAAGTGCCCATATGATGTCAAGATTCTTCAGTGTTTGGTATGGATTTCTAAGAAATTGTGATTCCAACTGGCTTGGGTGTTTATCTCCAGCTCCTCAAAAAACCTGCAAAAGTCATCTGAAGGTCAGCTGAACATAACTCAAATAAGTGATGTTCAATTTCAGATCTCAGCTAGAGTGTAATTTTTAATTTAATGCAGAAACTTTCATGAAGCTTGAAAGAATGAATAAATGTACAATGAAGTCTGTCTTACTCCAGCGATAAAGTGATATATTTTTTTTTCAGGTCAAGATATATCAATTTTCCTTTAAATTTTGATATATTATTGAATCTATAATTCTCTGCTCATGAGAGTTCACTCAAACTCATTGTCATAGAATGCAATGTAGGAAGAAAGCCCAATAGACTCAAGCTGTTTATGCGAGCAGAAACACTTGGGGTTTTCTCTGCTTCCTCCTTTACTACTCATTATGGCAGAGACCTGAAGGCAAAGAAAACATCTATGGCCCACCCAGACCATGTCTGAAAGATGACCACCTTTGCTGCTTAGAGGAGTGGGGGGAAGGAGAGGCAGACAGTATTTTTCCCCACCACTCTAAGCTGTGACATGAACTGATGAAATCTTTCCCATAGACCTCTAGGGTTCTGAATGAAGGACTGAAATAGAACAGCAAAGTGTTGTGAAAAAATTTTCATCAGAAATATATGTATCTGTAGCAGAAGAAATTATCGATGCCCCAATTATTTTAATCATATGACATTTACAGTGTTGTGGAAGAAACAATTGGGTTACCTAGAATCATGATTTAAACTATCACATTGTACTGTCTTGATTGCAATTGATTGTTCCTTAGTTTCCCTCCTTCTCAATTTATATGCATTAAGAATAAGCTAACTGAAAGTCTTGACTTCAACTACCCCCAATGTTTCTCTGTTACTACAGTAGAAACAGTAAACAGACGAAGAAAAAAACATCTTTTTCCCAACAGGTCACTCTCATATTGTACTCCAGAGGGCACCCATGAATGAATGGCAAATGGCCATTCAGAGAGTTGCCAAACACCATTAATCAATACACCAATGTGGCAGCATCGAGCTTTGTGACAGGCATGATTTAATCTATTGTTTGGTAATCAACCTCATCTATGCACATTCTGTAATTCTTATAAATCCAAGAATTATTGTTAGTCTTTTGGAGCAGAACAGTACGAGAATGTCTCACTTAATAATCACAAATTGCTCTTTTCTTCAGTCAAAGAGGTAACCATTTCATGATTATTTGAGAGAACAGATTATGTCAGCTGGAGCTAACAGTGCGTGCTTTGTCTCATTGAATACTACTTTCCCCCAACAAACCCTCCCAAACCTCCATGCAATCTTCACATTGGAAGTTGCTCACTAGGAGCAATGTATAATAATGCCATTCATCCACTGTCTGATTCAGATTTAATAATTAGAATGACTTACCCCCCAATTAAAGGGCAATGTTACTTCCACTGTTTATTGTTCCTGTGATTTACAAGCTAGTACCACAAAATACGCAAAGTTAAAAAAGCCCAAAACCTTTCTGGTCAGTATGCAATAGTTAGTGGATTACTTCATACTTGACCTTATCTTCTGAATGAAGACAAATTATCCATTCGATGAAGGAAGGAGTGAATCATTTTGTCTGTTTTAGAATGTGCACACTCAAAAGTTTTAAAATATTCTGAATTTATATTGAGGCAAGAGCAGAGGACAAAACTCATTTATACCATTTCAGATTGCAAAGTAGAAAGCTATAAAACTAGATGCTTTCAAAGACTGAAAAGCTTAGAACTTGTTCAGGTAATTCAAATGTAGTTATGCACGTGTAAATTGGCAGACTAAATGAAACTGTTCTTTGTTGGCAAAATGAAGTGCTTTCATCTGTTTTCAATGACTCAGCTTTTTTTAGCTTGCTTACCAATGCCTATATTGCTATCTTACTTCTTGCATTAATCAAAATAATCAAATTGCTTGCGGACATAAATTGAAATTGCTATCCACCTGTGTTGCAAATTAGGATTGGAAAATTGCACGATACTTCCTTTAAATAGTCTATATTTTGCTAGTTAAAAAAAGCTTTGTAGTTATTCTTACTTCCTATATTAAGACTTGAGGTTTGAGGAGATAAAAACTGTACACTGGAGGCAGACGAGGAGGATGAAGAGACCTTTGCCTGATGGCAACTTGAGCTAGTGAGGTTGGCTGCTTACAGCAAGGTGGTGGCGACCTCAGGTCAGATAATGAACACTCATCATGTCTTTTACAGAGTTGCCCTTTAAGTTAAGAACCTTTGCCTCCTGCCTGTCATCCTTGCTCAGCTTGCTTACTTTGAGTCCCACGTTGTACACTTGCAATTTTTCCCTATCTGGGCCCAAACTATTCTGCAAACAGCTGGTTTAATCTGCTGGTGTCCTCAGTCCAAATGACTGAGCAAAGCCACAGAGAAAGACTTGGCCAAACTGAAAAAAAAACCTCCTCCATTTATCAATTTTCAGTCTCGTGCTTCAACCATAAAACATCCTGCCAACTCAATAGTAAAGAAATTTGGTCAGGAGGCAGAACAATGTTGACCTATAATTGCATTTTAGAAATAGGTAGCAGTACAAAAACTGTATGGATTTAAAGATTGTGCCTGGGGTAGTACAAGCTGTACTTAAGCATATAAAAAACATTTTTAACATTTGAAATTGATCAGCTCGGAAAATTATCTAGACCGATGTTACTACTTTAATGATTTTTTTTTTTTTTTTGTATTGCTCTCCATCTTTTCTCCCCTATTTCTTTAGTAAATGTATGTCATTTTAAAAGGGGATTGGAAACTTCGGCATCTATTGTAATGATACTGCTTAAGATACTACTATTTTACTATTACTGTGCCAAATTGCTCTCTTATCAATAATTTCTGTTTCCTTAAAGCTGATCCTTTCTGTTTTCTTATAACTCCAGTTGAGTTTAATCTGTTTCCCTTTGTGGAACAACTGCTCCTTTCTTTCATATGGAAGTCTGTTGCTCACAGGTTTCAAAACCGGGTGGTATGAATGTCACAGGACTAAGTATTTTTAAAAATTACCTGGGGATCTTTACAAAGGATATAATTCCTCTGCACTTTTGCACTGGTACACTCCAGCCTACAATATAACTAATTTGAACCACATTGCTTATCAACTCCAAGCAGGTTTACAGGGCATTTCTGTGAAAGTCCACCTGTTAAGTCCCAATCAGCGGTATGTTTTCTGAGCTGTTTGACAAAACCCTGTAAGTTCTGAAGTTTTAAAAGAATATTGGATTCTTTCTTTATTTATTTTTGAGAAAGCCTATAATCTGCATTTACACTGCAGAACAGGTGTGCTCCCTGGTAGGCTCCAAAGCTTGGGTCTCCAGCCTCACACTGGCCATGTCTGGAGGAGATGGGGCTGGTGCATGTTCTCCTGCACACCCCAGGATACTTCTGCAAGGAAGGAATCACAGTGCGTTTCCACAGGTCTGCCAGTCCAGACGGTTGAGTACATCAGCGGACTGCAAAGTTGGCTTGTCTTAGTACACTTTAAAACGGAATAATTTCTTCAGGGCTTCACAACTCCGCTGAACTATCTTTTTCACAAATCTGGCCTGTTGTAATCGGCACTGGGTTGCTGAAGACTAGAACTAACTGCAAGGATATTACAAAAAGAAGGGACGAGTATCACAGGTGGAAAGATGCCTTAATTCCATACGCTGAATCCAGGGGATCAATTCATTGCTTAAACGTAGGTATTTAACTCTCCCTGAGATGCTCTGGGATGCCTGGGGCAACCTGGGGCTGTCAGATGCAGCACAGGACCTGCAGAAAATTTTTGCCCTTTGGAGCAGCACCTGAGAGCCAGAAGGGCACGAAGCGCCTATATTTGTGGAAAGAAATCAAGCACACAGTGCGTGTAGACACTCCATCAGTGTCTAATACAAACAGAATGAAAGCTAGGCTTTATGAATCAGACTGTCATTAGTGAAGCAAATAGAAAATAGGGGCTGATTTGTGCTGTGAAATCAATGTAGGTTGCATGGAGAGAGATAAAAAGCCAGAACTCATCTTCTGAAATTTGAAGGAGACAGAAAAGTCACAAGCTTTTTGTTCCTAATCACCTTAGTCTGTTTTTTCTTTTTTAGAATAAACTAAGTTGGTTTCAGTGAGACATCCTCTGTGATGAACAGTTCTGATTAAAATAAATGAATCACATTAGCTGTTTACATCTGTTGTATTAGAATACAATATCCTGAGTTGATGATGATGAAACCAATGATAGTACATTATCAAAGCAAATGACATACAGGGGCAGGTACAGAACCTAGGTTTGATAAAAGACAAACTGCTTTTATTATTCAAAGAATGCTTCTTGCCAATTGTGACCAGCATATCATGTGTTTAGATCTTTCATTCCTTTTAAAACTGTACATAGTTTTAAACCACTATTCTTATTTGATTGGTGTTTTCTGGAAGTTGTATAGCTCAGCTATCCAGTCTATGGTACATATAAATATAGACATTGCATATTACTCCCTGTAGGAAACTTTTAATACTAACTTGGATGTTAACAGCTTATGTATGAACATTAGGAGAGAGGATTCAGTGCCCAGCATTTTGTATTGCTAAGATCCATGTATACAGCTGAAAGAAAATGAACATTTTGTCAGTCCCCAGACTAGGTAATTTTGATGTTTGTCAGAATATAACTATCTACATTGGACAGCTACACAATAGGCTGGGTTTGTCCCCAGACAACATCATGTGTAATAAGACATCATTTTTCATTCCTGAACTTTTATGCCTCCAAGGTATTTTATAGTTGCTGTTATATATATATATATCCTCTTTCTCTGGCTCAATTTCAAAGGTACATCCAGTAAAAATCATTGAATTGTTTAGAAAACATTAAAAGTCTAAGCAGAGCATTGGAAATATATATGGAAAAAATAACAGAATCACAGAATTGCTGAGGCTGAAAAGAATCTCCTGCTATTAACTAGTCCAACCCCTGCCTACTCAAGCAGGGTGAACAGGTTGCCCAGGACCATGTTCAGTCTGGTTTTGAATATCTTCATGAATGCAGATTGCACAATCTCTCTGGGAAACCTGTTCCAGTGTTTGATCACCCTTAGTAAAAAAAATAAAAATAGTGTTTTCTTGTGTTCAGATGGAATTTTTTGTGTTTTGATTTGTGCCCACTGCCTCTTGTCTTGTCATGGGACACCACTGAGAAAAGACTGACTCCCTCTTTTTCATTTTCCACCATCAGGTATTCATATACATAGATAAGGTCCACCTGAGCCTTCTCCGCTCCAGGATGAACAGTCCCAGCTCTCTTAGCCTTTCCTCATAGGACAGATGTTTCAGTGCCTTAATCATCTTCATGGCCCTTTGCTATACCCAATTAAGTATGTACCTGTCTCTCTTATACTGGGGAGCCCAGCATTGGACTCAGCACTCCAGATGTGTCTCACCAATGCTGAGCAGAGTGAAAGGGTCTCCTCACTTAGTCTTCCAGCAATGCCCTGCCTAATCCAGAATACCACTGGATTCCTTTGCTGTGAGGGCACATTGCTGGTTCATTGACAGTCTGTCAGCTGCCAGGACACCAAGGTCCACCTCTGCAGAACTGCTTTCCAGATGGTGAGTCCAGAGCCTGTACTGGAACATGGGGTTATTCTTCCCCCGGGGCAGACTGGGCACTTCCCTTTGTTGAATTTCATGACATTGTTGTCAGTTCTCCAGCCTGTTGAGTCCCTCTGAATGACAGTACACCCATCTGGTGTATCATTCACTTCTCCCAGTTTTACATCATCAGTAAAATTGCTGAGAGTGCACTCTGTCCCAACGCCCAAGTCATTAATGAAAATGTTACACAGTATTGGCCACAGTATTGATCCCTAGGGTGCACTGCTAATGACTGGTCTCCAACTGGTCTCTGTGCCACTGATGACAAACCTCTGAATCCAGCCATTCAGTCAGTTCTGAGTCCATCCAAATGTGCACTTACCTAACCCATATTTTGTCAGCTTGTCTACAAGAATGGTATCTGAAAAAGTGTCAAAAACCTTACTAAAGTCAAGGTGAACAACATCCAACGCTCTTCTCTTATCCATCTAGCCAGTCAGCTTATTGTAGAAGACTATCAGGTTGGAAAAGCATGATTCCCCACTGTAAATCCACTCTGACTGTTGCTGATCACCTCCTTGGGAATAGGCTCCAGGATTGCTTGCTCCATCACCTTCTTAGGGATTGAGTACAGGCTGACCAGGCGTAGTTCCCTCGCTCTCCCCTCTGGCCCTTCTTGAAGATAGAGATGACATTCTCTTCCAGTCTTTAGGAACCTCTCTTGATCACTACAACCTTTCAAAGACAGTTGAGTGTGACCTCCTAGTGACATAAACCAGCTCCCTCAGCACTTGTGTGTACAGCTCGTCAGGTTACATGGAATTATCTATGTTCATTTTGTTTGAGTGTTTCCTGACATCATCCTCCTCCACCAAGGGCAAGTCTTCCTTGCTCCAGACTGATGGCCTGTTGGCTTACTTGTAGGTGATCTAGCTACCAAGTATTATTTAATGTCATGGGAATTTTTAATTGATTTGTTCCATTTTTATGTATGTGCCAGAGACAGTTTTTGTTCAATAAACCTGAGCAACAAAAAAACCCATGTAAGTCTTTGTGAAGTACAAGCAAGGTTGCAGTGTACAGATGTGTTGGGAAAAGACAGAAAATAAATTATATCATTTAGGATATCCAAAATGAATAATGTAACAAAATTTCAAGACCATCATCATGTGTCTTTTGTTCTGCTATGCATTACCTTCTTTTAACTTAGCTTTCATAGTTCTTTTAGGCTGAAATCAGCTCATTATCAAGACAGACATTTGAGATTTTTTTAAGATGGCAAATAACCTGAAAATGTATTGTAAAAACCCTCTCAGTGTAAAGTGTTGGATAAATACAGTTGAGCAAAATTCACATTTTCAAGTCAATATACAAAATAACATTAAGCTGTAAGCTCTTAAAAGATTCTGAAACACCAATACATCAAATAAACCCAGTCTTCTGCCAGACCATGTTTCCTTTAGCATACAATTTATTCAACTAATGTTATCAAGCTTCAGCACAGTTGCAGAAGCATGAGGAAGAAGAAAAACTCCCCTCCGAGTATTATCATATTAGAATTAAATGGCTAAAAATTACATTGTAAGGGGAATTTTAGATAAATCCAGATGGACCTGCCAGATCCAAAACTGCATTACGTCTAATAAAACAGAAATAAGCTCTAACTCAGATAAATTACAGTTATTCTGACTTCCAACATCCATGGAGCCCTCTATAAGCACAGTATACATCTGTTTTGACATCCATATATATTTTTCTACTGATCTATGGTTTCTTTAACAGTAATATATATATATTTGAGGAGGAGAAATAACACAATATGTAATGGCATTAATAGTTATAAAGGGAGTTATTTATAATCCCTTCAATATTACAGCCTGAAGATAATTTAGTGATGAGTCAAACTGTCTCCAGTGTAAATCAGGAATCAAATGGCAGAACTGACTTTTAAGGGACTGGAAAACCTGACATATTTGAAAAGTGCTTCAAGGCCTGAATGGTGTGAATAAAGTTTAGCTTGCAGCTGTTGTGAATCCGGTTGGACTGGCAACCCACTGAGTGCTAGTGTTACCACCCTCTTCCCTTCTGATCTAATTGCTTTAACATCTGATGGATATCATTATAACGGGCCCCTCAAGACTGTTCTGTTTTCACTTAATCAAGAAAAAGCAGTCAAATGTTTCTCAGTGGACCCCAGTTATGCATTACCACCTATCTTCATGCTTTTGAGGCGTTACTGAATTTCAGAAATTCCCATCACGTTTGCATCCCAGAGAGGTTACAAAGAGGGTTGGGTCTAGGCTTCTGTGAACTGTTACAAG
The DNA here is from genome assembly GCF_965231255.1 of Vanellus vanellus. Lineage (NCBI taxonomy): Eukaryota > Metazoa > Chordata > Aves > Charadriiformes > Charadriidae > Vanellus > Vanellus vanellus. The sequence continues at coordinate 116,475,094 of NC_138905.1, forward strand.
TAAACGCTGTAGCTGCAATCGTACTTCAAGGACACCCACCACCTTCCACGTCCAGTGTGGCAGCAACACTCACTGGCTGCTCGCAAGGACTGTAGACTCCCCAGTATGCTCCATTCGACTAATTCAAGTGGACGAAATGAGCAAGTGTGTACCCTACTCTTCTCCCCTCCCTTCTGGTGTAACAAACACCCCTACGAAAAATGCAGTCTCCTTGTCTGTGTGGGGTTGTCTCAGTGATGACTCCTCAAAGAGCTCTGAAGAACCTCAAGATGGCACCTAGATTGGCAGTAGGCACCATAACACACCTCATCATTCAGCTCACACAGGCACCCAGAGACTAGGCCAGCATATCTTTGGGGCTGTGGAAATGCAGGCATCAGATAGATAGAAACCTTTGCTGAATAAAGAATGTAGCTGGAAGGGGTTATCTGTACTACAGCCCTCAAAGCATGTTCTGCAGACCTGAAGACCTGAAAAAGAGGGAGCACATTCCACCCTTCCAGCAAAACAGAAAAGACTGGGGAGGTTATTCTGTTCTGCCTATTTGTTAAAAACAGTCAATTTGCTAAAAAGCTTTAACTGAAGAAATAACTCTGAGAAAACTGCAATGTCTCATATTGCCCCAAATATATGCCTCTATAGGGAAATACTTGTGTGTGAGAAATACTTGTATGTGTGTTTCACTATAAGGTGAAAGAGTGGGAAAATCATACGCACAGTTAATAAATCATGACTAATAAACACCAACCAAACCCACAGTATTTTAGCTGACTGGCTTTATTACAAATATTACAAATATTTAAATAATCCTCATCTTCATTTAGCTAAAACTGGGTAGAACTAGATTTTTGATTGTAGTTTTACTGGGTCTACAAAAAAAGACCTTAATTGAATGGAGGTGGACATTACTTTGAGACTAACATCTTACAATTAATGGTCAAAAGCTTCTTTCGATAACAGTCCTTTCACCACCTCCAATTTTCAAAGTATGCAAAAACTCCACTTCTTTCACTATTTGGAGGAAGCTCTTGACACCACCATATATGTTTGCTGTTGTTCTTATAAAAGTCCGTCCAGGGGTTGGTACATTTTAAACCTAGGAAATACCTGTTCTCAGTCAAGTTATTAAAAACTTGTTAATTTGATTGATACATTTTCTAATTTTCGCCCCAAGCTGTGTGAGACTGTAACATGAGATACACAAACTGAGAGCGTAAGCATGAATGTCCTTTCCTAGAGATGCTTCCTTGTTGGTTCCTAGTCAAAAGAAGGAGTAGAAAGTGGAGGGGCCCAGAAGATACCTAAGTCTATTTTGCTGGAAGGACGACACTAAGAAAAGGGAAAGGAGAATGGAAGGTGAAAAAGGAAGGGGAAGGAAAGGTGAAACAGGCTCATGCAATAAATCTTGGTTTTAGTGATAACTGAATGATGAATCTTTGACTTGCAACCCTAATATACTATTTGTAATAATAATAATAATAATAATAATAATAATAACAACAACAACAACAACAACAACAACAACAACAACAACAACAACAACAACAATAATAATAATAATAATAATAATAATAATAATAATAATAATAATAATAATAGTTGTTGTTGATGATACGTCTAAACACTAGCACTTGAATTTTAAATTCCGGCAGGCTAAAGCTTAATAAAAACTGTTTTTACTCTTTCTATACAATTATATTTCTGAATATATGTCTTGGGATATGTTTCTTCTAGCAAATGAGACAGAATGACAACTGGTAAAAAGGAACTGCTTAAAAAAGCCCTTTATATTACAGTCTATGCACAATATAAAGAATGTTATCATGTGTCTTGGATGAGGTTGACACTTTAGTGTCCAGGTTATTATAATGGTTTGTTAACAGTATCCTTGCAAGGAGAAGAGTGAGAGAGTTTTGCTAAAATTCAGCAAAACTTAAACAGAATTTCATGAAACTAAGAAAAGGTATGAAGATAAATGCACACCATTCAATGGGAAAGTTATCATATGGTAGATGTTAAAAGATATCTTAGGGAAAGGTTTAAAAACAAAAAAAAGAATATAGTGTTAGGTAACCTAAACATAGGATAGTACTGGCTCATCAGAACACATGCTTAAATTAGTTTTGCTGCTTTCAAAGCTGTGAGGTTTTTGGTCCAGGTGAAAGGGTCTATTACAGAAAAAAACAAAACAAACAAACAAACAAAAAAAACAATCAAAACCCCAAACCATTCTTAATGGCACTTTTAAACCACAAAAATGAAAATTTTAAAGTGTATGATGGTGATTATACTGTGACATGTTTATATAGTGACATATGTCCTGTAAAAAATTTTTAAATTTAAATTAAATTTATCTTTAGTACTGAGGAGGTTGTACAGGGCAAATTTTACCTGAAAATACAAACTCTCACTTATTTAATCTGTGAGATAAGGGTACTGTTTCTCACTCCCTGTTTTGCAGAAGCGCATCAGGGTTCCTTAGTCATTCATCTTTTTTTTTTAATTAAATTCCTTCAGTGACTGAATGGGATCTGATATACATTTTATTTATTGTAATTTGTCCTGAATGCATGGTGAATATCTCAAATACCCCCAATACTACCCTTTTCTCATAAATATCCTCTTTAATATTTTTAATTGTGACTCACCACAGATACTGAAAGACTGAGTAAGAAGTGCTGAATGAATTCCTCTTTCATTACAGGAACAAAGATAAGTATACAAGAGTAGTTTCAAATACACGAACGTTAAGAAAAAAAAGATTTCCCCTTTAGAGAGAAGTTTCTGGGACACACATTGAATCAGACTTCTTCTAAATTAAGGACTTCCTTTCAACAAGGAAACAATCCTTGTGTAACTAAAGTGTGACTTAATGAACTATTACTGGCCAGCTCTAATTGTAGGTAAAAATTGATATTTTGCTCTGGAAACAAGAAGAAACTTATTAGACTTTCTACTCACACAAAATGTCTCATAAGGACAAAAAGCATCTAGATCTGTGTAAATCTCCTGACCATTCGTCCATACTGAAAAAGTAAATTATGGAACAGATGCTGACATTATAGCCATTTCTTACAGCAGAGCTGTAGTGCTGTTGGAACAACGTGATACCATTTTACAGTATATTTTATTCACTGAATCTTCAACATAAAAGAGGAAGGAAGACATAGGGCTACCATTTTTATTTTTTTTTCCCTCCAAATTGTAGCTTTGTCTGAAAATCAAGTTCCCCTGGTATTTTTTTCCTTCATCATGAAAAAATATACTTTTCTGTGTATACAGTTATTTGCCATAATTTTAATTGCTATATCAAGAAGAAGAGATTAACTTTTAAAGGAGCCAAGGACAGTGAATTTTCAGTCAGCTCTGTGGACAAATAGTTCTTCTTTCTAAAAAATAATTTTAATTCTTCAGGTGATTTTTCAAAATAATTAATGTATTTTTTTCAAATCATTTTGCTATGGAGGTCTCTTTTGTTTTAAAAATTTTGTTTCCAAGATTCTCTGTGTTTCTATCTTGCCCTAAAACAAAACCAAAAGACTCCAATACCCAAGATAAAAGATCTACTTCTGCCAAAGACATTCAGCATTAGAGAACGCGGTCTAAAGATCTCTAACATATTTGTTGATGAGTTCAAGTTCTAATTAGTACCTTTTGGTAAGTTATATTTTATAAATATATAAAATTTTGTACTTAGAAATATTTAGAACCCCATTTATAATCATAGAATCATAGAATGTTTAGAGTTGGAAAGGACCTTGAAGATCATCGAGTTCCAACTCCCCTGCCATAGACAGGGACACTTCCCAGTAGACCAGGTTGCCCAAGACCATGTCCAGCCTGGCCTTGAACACGTCCAGGGATGGGGCCTCAACAACCTCTCTGGGCAACCTGTTCCAGTGCCTTACCACCCTCAAAGTGAAAAACTTCTTCCTAATGTTTAATCTAAACCTGCCCTCTTCCAGTTTAAAACCATTCCCCCTCATCCTATCATTACATACTCTAGTAAAAAGTCCTTCCCCAGCTCTCCTTTAGGCCCCTTTAGGTACTGGAAGGCTGCAGTGAGATCTCCCCAGAGTCTTCTCTTCTCCAGGCTGAACAGCCCCAACTGTCTAAGTGTTGTTCATTTTCAAAACAAGGAACCATCTCAGGCAGTAGACAGCTTGAAATCAAGATAGGTTAATAAAAAAGAGCAGAGAAAAGCTACATTGACATTATATAGATGAAGCCAGAAACTCATCAGGACTGGAGCCCAGACATTCTTATGAATTAGGTATCTAAATGCATTTATAGCCAGCCATAAAATTTCTTCCGTGGAAGAAGAAGAATTTTTGCATGGAAGAATCCATGCAGTGGATTCAGCTTTCCATCCTTTAAATGCTTGTCTTGTTAGAAAAATATACAAAAGAAGTTATTTCTGGCTGTATAAGGGCTTTTATAGACATTCAGCAACTAAATTTTGAAATAATAATCTTAATGGATTAATTCTACAATGAAAAAGACTGAAATAGACCAATTTGGCCATATTGTCAGATAATTTGATAAATTGCAGTTATTAGACTCGAAAGTAGAGAATATCACATGCATTTGTATTAAATATGTTGCCTCTATATTTGAAGGGAATTACAATGAAACAGGAATGCATTTCAGCGCTATTAAAAGAAAGTTCTCAAGACTTTGGTGGCTAATTGTCCTTCCAACTTTAGCTCAGAATCAGTATTGAGAGATCTAACCTGAGCACAATCCCCTCAGCAAATCAAGGACTGTGTTACTGTCCTGGTTAATTTCCAAACTTCCAAATGCAACGCAAGTAATTTTAGTTTAGGTAATAATTAAATATTTACAATAAACACAGCCACCTTAATATATATATCCACATTTCAGAATAAAACCTGTTGATGAGGTCACTGGCAATGAAAGCTGAATTCAAGCGTTCTGACACAGCTATAAGAAAACAACTGGAAACATACTTAGACTTAGAAAACCTGACTGATGTGTTAGAATAAAAATATTGCAAATTTCTATCACCAGAGAATGGAATGTACATGGCGGCACAACATTTTACATTTTAACTGCAGACTGTTGGTTTTGTGAAATCAGACTAAACAAGGTCCTATCCACCATGTAGACCACATTCAGAACCAAAACTGTACAGACGGAGAATGTTTTAGACAGAGGACCTGGTAGATTACCTTCAAAGTCACAATAGTAAGACCTAGGAACAACAGCCTTCTTATTTCAGAGGAAAGCTACTGCCAGAAACTTCAGGGTTAAGTGATGCCCTAAAATCAGATATTTATGAATTTTCTATGTAAGCTCTGTGGCCTGATGTTTCATTCTGCACAACTGCAAGACATTTATGTGGTTTTGAAAAAAGTGGTTATGGAAATTTTTGAGGATGGCTTCTGAGGTTTTGTAGAATTGCTTGCATCAATCTGTTGCCCAAAATGTTAAATCCGTGAAGTTGTGTTAGAGATGATTCACATCTTTAGAGAAAACATATAATGGGCCAAAGTCATGCTTGGTGCAACTCCAATGAATTTAATGGAGATACATGAGGAATTGATTTTTGTTAATTTTGGATAAAACTATTCAGTTACATTAAATTTCAGCTCAAAAATAATAAATGGAGAAGTATAACATTATGACTTGGAGCCTTGGGGCCCAGAGGCTTGTTTCCTCAAGGACATCATGAGCTCATCTGTATGCTTGGTTCACAGAAATTAAACAAATTGATTTCAACCTATTCCCTTGGAAACCATGGTGCAGTGGAACTCTCCACTGCATGTTACTGTTCTCTCAGTGATGACCGACTTCAGAGACTGATCACTACTGTGGGAAGGTGGTGCAAGACGTATCTGAATCTTTTGGGATGGAGGAGGTAGTTGTCACAGGAGGGTGATAGAACAGCTGTCTCAATGAGACATACAGGTTTCTGAGTGCTCCTGTTGGAGGGAGTCCAGAGGAGGGACATGAAGATGATCAGAGGGCTGGAGCACCTCTCCTATGAAGACAGGCTGAGAGAGCTGGGTTGTTCAGCCTGGAGAGAGAAGGCCCCAGGTAGACCTTATAGCAGCTTTCCCGTATCCGAAGGGTCCTACAGGAAAGATGGGGAGGGACTTGTCATCAGCGAGTGTAGGGATAGGATGAGGGGAAAGAGTTTTAAACTGAAACAGGGTATATTTAGAATAAATACTCGGAAGAAATTCTTTACTGTGAGGGTGGTGAGACACTGGAACAGGTTGCCCAGAGAAGTTGTGACTACCCCATCCCTGGAGGTGTTTAAATTCAGGCTGGATGGGGCTTTGAGTAACCTGGTCTAGTGGGAAGTGTCCCTGCCCACGTCAGGGGGGTTGGAACTAGATGATCTTTAATGTCCTTTCCAATTCTAACTGTTCTATGATTCTATGTATGCTGTAGGGTATGATGGTTGCCCATCATTAACTTGTACAGTGTTAGGAATAAAGTAGTCTTGCTCTGGTGGCATCAGTTTGCTGAGAAACTTCAGCTTTTCACCAGAGCAAACACTTTGAAAGTGAGTCATGGAAAGTAATTAACTTTTAACACTAAGGGAGATGCATTGTCCTTTATGTGAAATAAAGCTTTTCCTCATGCAACCATACTTCAAGAAATCCACCTGATGGGCTGAATCACTTCTTAGATTGTTATTCCCACATGGAAAGTTCCAGGCTGTATGACAGAGCAATTTGAAGATGCTCTACAGCAAGAGGTTGCCCTACTGAATGTAGTGGTTAGTTGAGGCCCAACGTTGCACACACAACAGGGCCTGGCACCTGAAGAACCGAGTCCAGGGAAACTTCTTTCTAATTCTGGTCAGGTGGCAATTACCCTACATCCAGAAATGTGAAGATTTTAAGCCGTCACAAGTTTTTTGTTTCCCCTCCCCAACCTCCACCTAATGGCTACAGACATTCAAATGGTACACTCTAATAGTAAAATCTGAAGAGTATACTTTTTTCTTTCTTTTTAATCTACCATGTAGACACTGACAGGACAAGACAAAATATTTGCTATGACATATCTGGTACAAAATAGGAGATAATGAGGTTGTTTGCTAAAGCAAAACATGCTGCAGCCTTTCACATACACTTTGATCAGCCCATGGCAGGCCAAACCTGAAACATTTACAGCGGTCCTTAGCATTTCCGACATCCTCACTAGGTTACCTCCCCCGTTTAAGTGGAGCAGTGATTTTTCAATATCTTTAGTATTTTTCTCACCATTCACGAGCCCACCCAGGCAGCATGTAATTCATCCAGGCAGGAAATATTCCATTGTGTGGGCCAGATTACTTGGAAATGATTCACTTGTACCTGAGTTCAAAGCTTCTGGCATAGACCTACAGTACATTCTAGTCTGCAGTCATTCTTGCCTCAGACTTCTGTGTTCAGTGCAAATAAGCTGCTAGAGCAAATCTCATGGAAGTTCAGTGGCTTCAAACTAACTTGGGTTTAAAAGATTCATCTAGGACTTATGAAAAGGAAACAGAAGAATTTTTATTTTTGGGGGGGGGAGGGGGGTGTTGGAACGGAACCCGGCACACAAAGTCTACATTTCATGCAATTGCCAACCCAGAAGAGAAAGTTTATTTTCCCCCTAGGCTGTAAAGTGATTTGAAGTCCAGTATCTTAACTTGTCCCATAATGATGTGTATATAAGATTACACCACTTTCCAAGCAATCTCTTTCCTGGTTTATTCAGTATTATAGAGTGTGGCTGTTCAGCACGAGTGGAGGAAATAAGATAAACACAACCTTTGCTGCTGTTTCTCTATCCTGTTATAAATGTATGCAATGAAGACACCTGTGAGAAATCTGCGTTCTGCCTGGATACAAGTAGGAAATTATTTTCCCACTGCATGAAAATATTTGAGATCACTCCCTCTCTCCTCACATATGAAATTGTTTTGCATCATGTTCCAAAATAGATCCCTCAGAACTGGAATGTAAAAGAAAGGTAAGAACAGTCAAGGATAAAAATCTGCAGCCCTCAGTTACCCAAAGCTTGCAGTATTACATCGAGTTGCCCATGCAATTCTCCAAGAAAAGGCAAAGGCACGACTTTCAAACCCAAATCTCCCTAGGTCATATCATTAGTGTTTTTCTGCATCAGTAAACATATCATGTATTCAGAAAAAATATTTTGAACCCGAGAGGCTGAGGAAACACCTACAGTCTTTTAGTAGGCTCACCTACTAAGAAACAAGATAACATTGTCTGCACCAAACCTGGTTTGCTCTTACTAGTTACCTGACCTAACTAGTTTATAGACCTGTGTTCAGCAACTGGAGCTGATGTTCTGCACAGAAGTGCCCTAAATACTTCCTATTATTCATTCTAGGTTATTTTCATCTTTTTTTTAACAATATCAAAAATGTCAGTGAAAGACCACTGACAACACAAGATGCACAATTTGCAGGACTGAATACATTACACAGAATGAGCTAACCCTTCTACATGTATCACTAAAGTTGCACGAGTTCACACTAAAGATCGCCATCAGGTGGAAGATTAGTACCAGCAAACAGTACAGAATTGCAGGGGACAAATATGGAGCACCAGCCTTTATCCCTATTTCCAATTGCCAACATTATTTTGCAAAGCAGTTTGAAAGGAACTAAGGTCAAGCTGAATTTGGAGGGCCAATACCTGCTGCTTCACTTTTTTCTTGGCTGGTCTTCGCCAAGCAAATACCCAACATTAAGAAGAGCAGATGAAAGCATAGGAAGCTGCAGGGTCATGACAAAAGTCTTTATTTTGATTCTCATGTAAATCCTGAAGGGCAGAAAAAGGATCCTCTCCGCAAAGCTATTATAGATTCACCAGAGAGGAATGAATGGACAGAGTCTCTCTAGGAAGAGACAGATAAAAGTTTAGGTTCAGGTAGATGAGATGGTTTCTTAAAGATTTGTGGACAAAACAAAAATAATTGTATAAACAACCACAATTGTGCTCCCGTGGAATAGCAAACAAAAACTCTGCTGGCATTATTATTTGAGCCACTGTACGGACAGGAGAGTTCTATTTGAAATGTGGGCACATTGTACAAACAGCTAGTAAGAAACTATCTACATCTCAGGGAGTTTACGATTCAAAGACATAAGATGGATATGGAGTGGGAAGTAGAACAGAGCAGATGAAGTGAGCTGTCTTCACCCTCCAAATCTGTGCTGGGTCAGAAACAGTAATTAACCTTGAGTCGAAGTGTAATGCCAATGCACTGTATTACACTGCCTTTCTTACTGATACTGAAAGATGAATAGGAGAGAAATACTATGCTGGCACTTTTTTTTGAATACTGACAACTGTTTTAGTATCAACTGGTGACAAGAAAATGTATTGTGGCTCAGGAACTGAACCACAGGAGAGAATTTACACTTCATCTTAATTTTTCTGTATTTCAGGAAAAGAAAAGTAAACAAAATTTAGACGTCTAAATTTCTCACAGTCTGGAAAACCAAACCACTATTTCCGCCTTCAAGAAGTATTTTTAAAGCTCTTGTAAGAATATGCTGTTCTTGAAAGCACCTGTTATGAAGTACCTGACAATATTTAATAAGAAAACACTCAGAAAATGATAAGGCTTTGTACTGTTGGAATGACTCAGAAGACTTGGATGCAAATATGTGGACAAAACAACACACTTGAGAAGCAGAGGGCCATGGGATCTGCCATTTACAGATGACACTAGATTTACTGTGGGGAAATAGAAAGCACAAAGAACCTTTCCACTGTTTCTTGAAAAAATGGGTGAGGATCAGTATTCTAGCTAACTCAAGTGTTCAAAACAGCTGACCAGCATTTTCTAGCAGCACATTAAGAAACCAAAATTGCTATGACTAACAAGTTCTTTATGGGAAATTATGCTAAATACAATGAGAAATATTTGTGTCCAGCTGAGACCGTGTAGTTCTGGAAGTAAAACCCAGTGGAAAAATACCTAAGATTAACAGCTCATAGACGCACAGGTTGTCAATCACCAGCAGATTTTTCAATATTCTGCTACCTAAGTCATTGCTTCTGCATCAGAATTCCTTTATCCTGATTTTGGAAGATTACCTTCTATCTTTGTTTCCCGTATCTCTTTATTTTCACTCACTTGTTATAGCTGTGTAAGAAAATTGAAACTTTCGACCTACTCCTTTTGCCTTTCAGATTTGAACTTGGGCCTATTGACTCACAGTGCTTGTTTAGATACAACTAGGTAGAAAGAAGTGGCTGATGCCCTCTTCCAGCAATGGACCTCATTACTAGGAAAGACCAGGACAATGCCCCAGTCTCCTCCTTCTCTTATATTATGCATGCTTCCTCACATAGTGTGGGTATTATCTTTTTCCCCTAACCTTTCCTCTGTTTCTAATCTTTACATTGTTTGGATTCATTTACATTACAAATTTGACAAGAAAAATTAAAAATGGTTCAAATATTAAAACTGAAATGCTTTATGGTCACACTTTTAAGTCTGTTCTCTGCATAGATCCATCCACTCTCCATTTCTGTTGTCACATATGGGAAGAACTGCACCTCAAAACTGTAGGACAAGCAGACAGTGCACTAAGCACCCCTTCCACTTGCCCCCCGGTAAACCTCTAAAGTGTTGTTGAAATTGAAAAGGAAAAACTGTTTGGGAAATAAACATGTCATAGGAGTCAGATGAGAGAAGATGAACAGATAAGAGAAAAAAAGCCAGCAATATTGCAATATTTCTTTTTCAACGATTTTCTCTAAGGAACTAGATTGGGTCATGGGGACCTGTATTAAATTTCTGCCTCATCAGGCAACTGCTGATATGCTTTTGATAAATAAATATAAACTCCAGGTTTCTACCATGATCTGTAAAAGGGGAATCCTAATGTTGATGGCCATTATTTCCTGTTTAAAACAAAACACTAGCAGAACTCCAGACCTGTCATTTAGGATTGGTCCAAAGGCCGATCCATAAGTCCCACAACAAAAGCCGAAAACACGAGCACTACATGAAGAAAGGGAAAGTTAAGCAGAAGGGAAGCACTTTCTCATGGTCACAAAGCCGGCAACAGGTAGAGCCAGAGTGTGAGCTCGACCATCCTGGCTCCAACCACTGGTCAGTTCGTGTGCCAGCAGGGAGGCTGCACATCCCCACTGCACAGCTGTCAGTGATTAAGGGTGGTACATAGAAAAGAGACTCAGGCTTTCGCCTCCAGGAGCTGTTATTGTGACGTTTCTCCACGATGGACTCTTCCACTCCTTGACGTGTGCAATGCTTTAAAGCCACAGTCTGGCCACAGAGTATGGGTCTAAATGTAAATGACTTGAATCCCAAGAAAAGGTCAGAGTCTCTCATACTCACAGATGTTGTTCCGGAAAAGGTGTTTCATCGGTTCAATGTTTGAACCAAATAAAAAATTTCCATTTGGCTAAACTTTTGCTGAATATTATCAAGGGATTATAAACATTCTACTTTAAAATTATATGTCCAGCTGCTTCTTTCTAGTTATAAATTTAGTTTTTAGTGCTGCCTTTGAACAATATATTTCCTGGGTGTGTAATATGACACCCCAAACTTCTGTCTGGGAAGCAAACACAAAGAGACCATCACAAAAGCTTTTGCTATCAGCTATCACATAAACTGAGAATATTCATTTTAGTTCCAAATTTGTGTACCTAGTAAAGTAAATATGAACCTCATGTATGCTTACTTAAAAGTCTGATGGGAAGGTAATGTTTTTCCTGATTGCGGGAAAAGACCAGTCAACCGTAGTGTAGGGGAGGAAATCCACTGTGTCAGTTGGCTGACGCATAGTAAAAAACAAAATGATATTTAAGAACACCTTGTATTGACCTCATTTTCCATCCAAAATATGTGAGAACTGGCAAGAGTTTACTGAAACATGTACTTGATACACTTTAATTAAAATCAGTTCATTTTGTTTATTTTGACATAACCATTTCATTCCTCTAATAAGCTGTTATACTGTTTTATCTATTACAGACTAAAAACGTCTGAATTTACGGTAAAAAGTCCACCTCAGTATTTCCTTTTGCATTCAGTTCCTTCTTTGGTTCTTTTTTTTTTTTTTTTTTTTATGACAAGCAGACTGATGTGAAGGAGAGAAACAAATACAAAGGGTCTTTAAAACAGACTGTTCCGGTTATGGATGTGCTTGTGACTAAGGCACTTGCCTGAAACAGTTTCTGCTTCAGTTCTTGGCTCTGCTGCATACCTCCTGCATGAAATTGTATAGTTCACAGAATTTATCTCAGTTTCTTCATCTGAAAAATGGAGGTAATCTCCATTTACTTTGATTTTGTCAGGATAGCTTCACTTATAGTTGTAGGCATCACAGCCCCGCCTCTAGATAAAAAACAGTATCCCTAGTCTCATCACCATGTGGAATGTGCTTACTCTCAGCAATGTTTATGTTAAGTTTTTAAGAAACTCTTCTCAAATTCCTGCAAGTCTTGTGCTGATTATGGACATCCCTTCTAATATGGAAACTGAACAAAACTGTTCGGTTTATGACTTTCAATGAGATAGCAGACAGAAACAACATATGGCAACAAGTTAAGAATCAGAATTCTTCTGGCAAATATTTGAAATAACACATGCATTGAGAAAATACAACCATTTGTAACTAGACGGCAAACAAAACAAAACAAAAAAAAAAAAAAGAGAAACACATCCTGTATTACCTCAGCAAAACTGTTCTTATCTTCAGCAGCAGGCCAGCTGTGTTGCATATTGCTGCAGGAGATCTCAGGGCTGAGCTTCAGCTCCAGGATTAGTAATGTTGTGCTAGGCTGGGAAATATAGTCCTAACAAGTAAAAGCTTCTGTACTCTTAATGGATCTCTTCGTTCTTTTGAAATCACATAGGTATTTTGAGATTGAGTTTGTACTCAATGTCAGCCACTCAGGCCCACTTGCTATGCAATGCTAAACAGATTCAAGAGTTCTCATTGTACTCTCAGATAAGAACATCGTTTCAGAATAAATAAAATTTAGGGCTAGCAAACAAACAAACAATGCTAGGAGATGAAATCAGTTCTAAATTAATGTTCCACAGGTGGGATGTTATGAATGGGTAGTGGCAATCATGGTACTTTACAGGGATTTTATAGGCAAAGTTTCCGTAAGTGTCAGATTCTGCTGCTTAATAAGTCTCCCAATACACGTTCATTTAAGTACAGTAGGCATTTCAGATTTGAAACTGTTTTGGCCAAAAACCTCATCATTTCTCTTTTAATTTTATGTATGTACATCAAAATACGTTTGCATAGATATCTTTCTTTGTCCTTCTTGTATTAAGAAACATTTCGAGGCTGCACATTCATAGCCTGGCTTTCATTTGTTTGACCACATTGCACATTTTAGTCCGGCACACCTGCAAGTTAACGGCTGTCTAGAGAGCCAGCCTTTAGAGTGATTGGAATTTCATTTAAGACAACAAGCCGAGTGCCCTGGCCTTCTCCTGCCTCCAAAACACACATGCTGAGCTTGAAAAAATAGCTGTAAATGTGCTGAACGGAAATTGTAGAATGCTCTTTCCCCCGACCCCTCCTCCTTAATGCCCCACTCCATGGCACTGTGGTAAATACCTCTGAGGCAGGCTGGGAAATTCCTCTGAAAATGCTAACACATGAGTCTCATATTGTACACTAGCACTGGTCATTACCAGGCAAGGCCACTGAGAACTCTACTGGTGTGAGAAAATTCCCAGAGCCCCGGTTCATTGCAATGACTGTTGTGAAGGCCACTTTGGAGTGCAGCTTATTCCTGAGATTTGGAAACAAGAGGACCTGTTACCGCTAAAAATAATCGGTGCCTTTTTTGGTATTAAAGGGTTTAGGTATGGCAAGGGACACCCGATATTTGTCAGAAAGTCTGCAAAATATCCAGTCACTTTCATCTATTTCACTTGCCCCAGCATTGCCACATTTCTATTGGACAACATTGTGATACACAAGCGGCTCTATTCAAATTGTTTATAGGCATCAGATGGATGACCTTCTCTGTAGGCAGCAAGTTCTCTAAGATGCACATATCTCAATTGGGAATCCACTGTTCATTTTTGGTTTAAACTGCCAATGATATAACAGCAAGTTCTCTTCCTTTTTAAGAAGTACTTCAAGTATTCTTACAGTAATTAATTTCAATTATTGAAGTGTTTCAGTATTGAAGTACAAATCCACTTTTCCAAAGATACAGAAAAGACATATAGAACACTGCTGTGTAGTGTGCAGTCTTGCTTTTATATAGTAAACACCAGATCTAAATACCTGTCCCACAACTCTCTGGCATTTCTGAAAAGTTTACCTTTCAAAAGTATAAAATGAAGCTAATGTTTTCATTTTCAGTTTCCCTTGCTAGTGGCCGTTATTGCTTCTATCAAAGCAACAATCACTTCACACTAATTGTTTGGCCAGTTTTTACTCTCATTTTTAAGCTTTTTACATTAATTAAGGCCACTTAAGGTATAATTCAGCTCCCAGCTTTCAATCAACATAAGTTCTAGACAAGATACAGGAAAGCAAATGCCAGCTGCATTGTTAGATGTCCTCTTTCTTCATAAAGAAGTTGATTAGACAGATAAAGGCAAAAGACAGAACTTCCTTAAAACATTAATATTCTTCAGGATATAATTTCTTCCTGAATCAGGAAAATTACTTCCCTACCTTTTTTCCTTTCAGATCTAATCAGAAATATCATCTTTTATTAAAAACCCATCCAAATAAAACAGTTTTAGTAGATAAATCAGATTTGGCTTTTGTCTACATGACTCTTGATTTCTTCCTCAAACGGCTACTGGAAACATTTAACAGAGTATTCCATATGCTTTATATTTTCTAAAAATTAGCCACATTTGGAAGTTCATATTAGAGCTAATTTTAAAATAGGACTGGAGAGTGCAAGGGTGAAAGGTAACACATTTTCTGTACAAACATATTTTATGTATTATTTGTTCTAGAGTGCTGCTAGTACTATCATAAAAATATCTAACAAGGACACTGCTGATTTTTCTTGACATTAGTATGTAAATATTTTCTCATGTAAATCTAAGTACATGATGGAAAAAAAGTTTAAAGATAACCCATAAAGATAGCAAAATTAAAGTTTTTGTGGTAAATGGGGGAGTGTGGTGTGTGTGGCATGGGGAAAGGCACGTAGGAGAAAGGTAAATTTTTGCTCTTAAGTCATGTATTTTAATTCATTTTACTTTTTACTTAGAAAAAGAATGACTTCAGGATTTAGATTAGTATCATTTAAAGAAAGCATTTTATTTAGCATTTCAAAGCAGAAAAGTCCCTAAACCTACTGCCAAGGTAAATAAAAAATAAAAAATAAATTAAAAAAAGAATACTATAACTACAAAAGCTTTACAGTGTATTGTTATTTGCAGGAAACATTTCATGTGTATTAACTCCAGAGACAAAACCAGAGGGAGTACATAAACAGACCTAGAGAAAGTATTCCTGGCGGCAGATGAGCACACCAGAGACTCTACACACTGTCATCCTTAGGCTCACTCATTAAAAAATGTTTGTTTTTACAACCGCTTTACAATTGGCTGGGACACTTGAGTAAAGCTAATACCGAGAATAAGAAACACATCTTGTCTGACTGTTCTTCAAGAAACTGAAATACTGAATAAGCAATGTGATTTTCTCCTTTAGTTATGTGCGCAGCTCGGTTGTAAACATCAACAAAGTGATGGGGAGGGTACCACAGTCAGCTCCGACATGCGCACCTCACCTTCTGCTCTGATTTCAATGACTGCTTATCAGCAGCTCTCAGGTCTGAAGAGGTCATTATTTCGCATTAAGGTCCTGTTATCAGGCCAGCACAAACTACTTGCTATTGTTGACTGCAGCAGGCATCATTTGTCACATAGCTATAGCATAATATTTGGTTTATACTAACCTTGGAGGCATCTGAGAAAGGTCTTGGCGAAAGCTGCATATATAGTTCCAATGTTTGAGAGAACAAGGGATGGGAGTGAACTTGGAGAAGCTGTTTTCCTTGAAAAGGTGGAGATTAACCTTGTGCCATTTTCTTCTCCCCCTCAATGCCTCAGTTAAACTTCCCTAACCGCTGCACTCCATCAAATTATATCTCTCCATGAACCTGTTTTTCTACTCTAATAGACACAGTATAAGAAAAAAGGTGAGAAAGAGGAAAGAAGAAGTCTTCATGGAAAATTTCTTCTATCAGAGATCTAAAAATATTCAAGGAAACATTTCCTTTCTTGGGCAAACTGAGGACAGTGTTGTGAAGATTTCAGCATTTTCTTTAGAAATTAGATCTACTTGTAGATAAAGCAAAGCCTGGAGATGACCACCAAGTAAATGCATAAAAGAAGAGAAAGTAAAACCTGGTTTCCCTATTAATGCAAGTTTGGTGGCTGATGATAGCCAAGAACGTGTGAAGTCCAGTCAAAATTTTCCCCATATTTAGAATATAAGTGAACACTCCAGTATCCATAGTCCATAGCATATTTCACTTTTTACTGTCCTTTACCCGGCTTCTTGTTTTCAAGAAACTTTTAGGACTTGAACTGTTTTTGTTAACACCACTCATCCAACAAATTTAGTTAAAATCAGCAAGTTGGTTCAGGAAGACGAAACAGACATGTACTTAAACAATCCTTTTTTCTCACAGGTGACCAGGGCAACAATGTGCTCCTAAAAACTAATTTTTCCATGAGAAATTATTTCAATGGGGTTTTTGTCTGTTTTACTTAAACCATCTGTAACAGTCTTTTAGCTATATAGTCTGATAAGGTGCAATACGCCTTCTTTGCACGTTAACTAAATATTTACATTTTTTTTCCTCCGTAACAAACTTTTTCAACAGTTATTAGGGGACTTCAAAACTAACTAATCTGAGGACCCCTTACTCAAAATGTCAGCTTTGTCATGAAATAATTTAGTGTAGCTCACTGACTTGTGTAGCTGAACCGTCTGCTCTCAGCAGATGGCAAAATATGGAAAATTATACCAAGCTGCAAGCCCCCTGGGCTTAAATTTGAGTGGTTGCTTGATAGGAAATAGTGATCACAAGCCTCCATTACAAATTGGTCCATGAGGGCTGTAGCTCATCCAACTTCCCTGAAGATGAGGACTCATCTGACACTGGAGAAGGCTTGTCATAGAAGGTGTGGGGATAAGAAGGTGACATGACATTCACCCTAATGTGTAAAGTCTGTAAGTTGTCAACAAGCTGTGCTTCAGAAGATGTAGAAACTTGCATACTCCTATAAAAGATGAGTCATGGAGAAACCAATATTAGTACAAAAAATCAATTCCAATTAATATGTTTAGCAAGTGATCTGAATTTGGCCTCAGCCCTTTTACAAAACTTAGATTAAAACATTCAAACCAGAATCCATATTGAAATAGAATACCTCCCTTTAATTCACAAGAAAAATGGAGGAAAACATATCCATCATATTTGCATTAAAAAAATTCTGATAGCCAATTTGCACTGAAATACATTAAAACATTTCAGAAAAGAACCCCAAAAAAACTACTTCACAAGCAATACAGTTTAACAGAAATTGGTACTAAAAGTCAGGAACTTAAAAGATTTTTTTTCCTTTTTCTAATTGTAAGAGCATTAAAATGATATTTCCTTAAACCAAAAATAAAAAGGATGTTAAATTTGCCATTAATATCTAATTGTCCAAAATTCTATCAGAAGCAAGTATTTGGATTTCTGACTTTCCAAAAAAAGTACAGAATAGGAATTTAAAGCTAACCTAGAGCTAAAAGGAGGCTCACATGGCACTGGCCATCTACATATCTCTCTAATTAGACTTTTTTACTGCACAATAAATCTTAGAACAGTTTGTATATGTACTGCAATTGCAGTATGACTCAAACAGCATTACTCAAGTGTTATGGTAACCTCATTTTAAAGTCGAAACTCAGTCAAACTTTTCTATCACCATACTTCATTTCTTACTAAGATTCTTTTAATAGGAAGGATTTTAGGATGTCCTGTGCATTTGCTTTCCTTATAAAAATGTCAAATCTCAACGTGTATCTACATACCCAGAATTCGTTACTGCATTTTCTTCTGTGTGCCAGTAGTTGACATCATTTCTCCTTTGTTTGAACAGCTGGTCCTCACCCAACTTCAGGAGTTCAGAGGTACAATCAAGGCCAAGACCTCACTCTTCATAAAGAAGAAATACAGAGCACAAGGAAATAGGATGTATCGCCAAACATCCATGTCCCTCCCTCAAGGGATAATCTTGTTAAGTAAAAAGTTTCCTACTGCTTTGTTAATGCAGATTTCATCATGTACCTCAGAACTCCAGTGAGTTATCATAGAGTCATGATTTTCAATGACTCAAGGATACATGTATCCCTTATTTTCTATACCACAATTCTGACTGACTCCATTGCAAATTACAGATCTCCAGAGGTCCCTTCTAACCCACACCATTCTGTGATTCTGTGATTCTATCCTCTATCTAGACCTTATCTCACCATTCAGGTTTCAGTGTGACAGTGAAGAACACAGGGGAGGTTCAGGAGATGTTTTTCAAGGAGATGGACAGGCTGAAAATGGATTTTAGCATAGTCAGCTGCAAGGGAGCAGTGAGAGCAGGACTCCACAAAGACACCAAGCCAGGAGGGACCCCACACAGGACCCTGGGGTGATGGCAGCAGACAGTTCCATAAGACCAGACATAGCAAGGCAATGGCTGGGTGCAGTTCAGGACGCAGGACCGGAGGCAAAAAAGGTGCAAAGGCCACACAGGAATCAGAGCCAGCAGACCAGACACCTACAGTACAGCTTAGGCAAGACTAGACCTCAGCTTAAGTGGAGCTCCTGTGTTATCAGCAGAGAGGGCCTGGGAGGGGTACCAGAACAGGCCAGTCAGGGAAATTAAAACCCACTAGGGACCTTAGAGACCTAACAGTCAACAATACAAATTTTCAGTGTTTCCATGCCTGTTCCACTATTTCTTTAAGCACTGAGAGCTCTTTGAGAAGAACACCAGGTAGCGTCAACGGAGGATTTCGTCTAAGCTAATCTTTGGTTATCCTTTCTTTTGGGTTTTTCAGCTTTACAGCCACATTGTTGATTGATTGCATGTTTATTTTCATTTACATTTTTAAAATGGTTATAAAACAAAAAGCAATCTTCTTGTCAACATCCTAATCTTTCTTACATTCACTTCTCGATGATGTGGAAAAGATCAAGGCTGAAACACTCCTTAAGGAAAAGAAACTTTCCTTAGCTGTCAAAGTCACATCTGTGAATAGAAAGATTCCTGTATTTAAATTCTCATAGACCTGAGCCCTAAATCTTTCCGTTCCTTCAGAAGCCCTGAAGAACCAGCTGTAACATTTTCTGCAAAGTTTTCTTTGAAATGTATTGGTTTCAGCTGCATTTTATCAAAAGACATCTAAGTTTCTGAAGTTGATTTCTTCCTGATTCAAACTGAATCAGCAGAACAGGGGCCTGAAGACAAACCAGGGGTCTATCTGCAGAGGTGTATCATATCAGGACTGTGTAACACAGTCAGGCTCTGGTGCCATTTGAAAGTTTCTAAATGGAAGAAGTTGTTGAACATCAGAATCCTGCTCCTCCTTTCAGGTTCAAAACACATCCAGTCTACAACAAAGCTACATTTTGGACTGCTGGTCTATGTCTGCATTCACAAATAATGCATTTCTAAAGTGAAAGAGGTGGTGCTGAGGAGCTGACATCCACACCGTGCACACTTCAGGGGTTTATGGTTTGGATTAGCTCAAATGTGTCTGCCTGTACTGCATACCTGTCTACATCTGGAATGTACCAAGTGCCCTTTCAGCTTAATTTTATCTAAAAGCTGTCCTGCTCATGCACTTGAGGCTGCTCCATGATACAAACCAAAACACATTAAGTAAAGATGCTATGGAGAGTCTTCTTAAAAGCACACTTGTTATATGAACTAAGACAGTAATATAGTTGGATGCAGAAAGATCCCTAATACAGATGGAGGCCGGAAGGCACACACCCCCCATCCCCCACCCCTGCCTTGGAAGCAGCGGGGCTGATGTTTGTGCTAGATTATCGAGCACACGGTCACAAAACTATTTTGAACTCTTTTTTTTTTTTTTATTCTTTTTTGTCTCCATGTTCCAGCAAAAGATATACCAATGACACATTCTTCAGTAGCCATCTGATGTATGACAGAAGTGACAGAAAATGTATTCACCCCTTCATCGTTGCAACTTTGCATTTCCAGTGAAATGCAATGTACTCATAGAAACACAAAACACATCTTCGTTCAACTCCTGTGCATTTGAGTGTGTCCATGAGATTGAAGCTCACAAAGTGTAAATGAAGCTAAGGAAGCTGTGATGGTATTGTAGGAATTAAAATAAAATAAAAAACAAGATATGGATGAAGTTGCAATTAATTTTCAGCTCATAAATCCTGATTTTAAAGTGAAAAGGGTACACAGAGGATGTATAAAAATTTAGTGGCTACAGTTCTTTTAGTGTCAAAAGCATATATTGACATAAGAACAATTTTTTTTCTGGAAAAAAATGTGAAGCCAATAAATTGTAAAATGTTAGTAAATCAGCTTTAGTTCAACTCGGCTCCCATTGTGCACCTGCATATGTATTTCACTATGTTCCAAGCCTTCTGTACTACGTCACTCAGTAAATCAATCTATGATTTACTGAAAGAAGAGACTGAGCAAGGAATGAGTCATGATAATTATTTGAATTTCATTGACCCCTGGTGGGAATGAAGGAAAGGGTGGCACTGCCCATTTCTGTGAATGCAATGTTTTCTTGATCCATGCCAAGACACTTTGTTTTTACTGGGACGGCTTCTGATTTGGAAACATAAATAGCAAAACCAGGATTCCTGTTGGCCACCTTCTCAAGTAAGTGAGGGTTGCAGGGGAAGGAAAGAGATTTAATTCAAACTTGGCAGTCACCAGGCAACCAAAGAATAAACAGAGCAACACAGGGCCAAAGTAGAATGAAATAAGAATGTATTGTGTCTCTAAATTCTCTATTGATTACTCTATGTACAAATATATATACACATATATGTATGTATATTTGTTTGTGTGTATATAAAATCCAGCAAAGATTTGTATTGCTTTATGTATGAATGCTTTAGATATGCCTTTTAGCATCGCAGAAGATGATCTGATGAAAGAGCAGAGCTGAAGACGAAACTTTTGCTTAGCCATGTCTTTGTTCTATTCCAAACATGACAACATGGCAACAATCAAGGTGGTTAAGTTCCATGTCATGGTTCTTACTAACTCTACACAAACATACAAAGGTGAGCTATGTATGTGCACACAACTGCTCCAATGAGGTCTGTTGGCTTTGTCAACAAACAAGGGATGTACCGTCAGAGCCATCAAAACTGGAGAATGACTGCTATTGTTAAGATTATTCTATTGTGTTCTTTGTTGGTGAGGAAAGCAGCAAAATTGAGGGAGTTATAGTAGGAAATGAGATATATTTATTTTCCTTCAGGGCAATTAGCAAAACAAACATCATGTTAATTACCTCCAAATATTTCTGCATAACAAAAAGATCCCATATCTGTTGACTGAGATACAACATATCTGGACTCTCGGTACAATGTAGATTTTTCAGTTAGCCCTTAGAGTAGCAAAGCAGTT
Organism: Vanellus vanellus; assembly: GCF_965231255.1. Classification (NCBI taxonomy): domain Eukaryota; kingdom Metazoa; phylum Chordata; class Aves; order Charadriiformes; family Charadriidae; genus Vanellus; species Vanellus vanellus. The sequence goes on from NC_138905.1 coordinate 116,496,748, forward strand.
AATCTTTTGATATATATATTATATATATAATATTTCAAGTCCTGTGCTAGGCTGGAAATCGAACTAAATTATCTTCAGAGCTCTTGAAAATCCCTGACCTTGAAACACTGAAGCAGTGTCTGAAGAGGTGCTTGTATTCTTCGCCTTAAAGCACCTGTGTCTATTTGAGCACATTGAAGCCTCTGGTTGTGTCATGTTTCTGCAATGTTTTGATAAGAGATGGTGAAAACTTATGAAGAGGAATTACTCTGCTTTGGACACCTTACTACCAAAATGGCACTGCATTATGAACAGCACTGCTACATGTCCATGTGCAGACCTCTGCTCACTTGGCAAATGTGCCTTAATAACCTCAACAAGAATGTAGAATTCCTCACAGCTGGTGCTGAGCTGAGATCAGCAGCTAACACAGCTCAAGTGACAACTGGTCACCATGTGACAATGGTCCCCATTCCCTGCATTGGAAGTATCCGGCCTGCTAGGATGAGAACTTGGGTTACTCATGAGAACCGTCAGTCACAGGCTATTTTGATGTGCATTGCAGGATCTACCAACATGACTATAAAGAGCATTTAAAATCCCATAAAGGCTTTTCATTTTGCCTAGTTTTTCTGCTTTTTCTTTTCAGATCTTTAAGTTCTTGAGAAGGTGATACAAAACAATTCTTCCCCACTCCCTTCTCAGGGTAAGCTGTACATGGCCAAATGGCAGTATAAAATACTGCTTCAATCAGCTGATTCTCTAGAACCTTTTACCTCAGGAGAGACATTCTGCAGAAAGAAGGATCTGAATAAAATCAGATCAAAAGCATTCTTCACACTGAGTAAATATCAGTATTCAGTTGTTTCAGGAGAATATATAAAATCCCTATTGTTACTCTAGGAAGGTAAGAAAGACATTGCTGTTCACATTTCTCATACCCACCCCTGTTTATGAAAAGTTAGCTTGTCTATCCATCTCTTTCAGTAAACTCTACATGCATTTAAACATCTACAGTTCTTTTTTTTTTTTTTTTTTTTTGTGTGTCAAAAGGGCTTCACTGAACCCCTTCAGGATAGTTTCTTCCTATTATTTTGCTTATAGTCAGCTGTCATTCTAACATTCCTTGATAGCTTTAATCACAGAATCACAGAATGATTGACACTGGAAGGGACCTCTGAAGGTCATCTTGTCCACCCGCCCTGTCAAGCAGGGACACCTAGAGCCTGTTGCCTAGGACTGTGTCTAGATGGGTTTTTGAATATCTCCAGGGATGGAGATCTCCACAACCTCTCTGGGCAACCTGTGCCAGTGCTTGGTCACCCTCAAAGCAAAAGAGTGTTTCCTGATGTTCAGGTGAAACCTCCTGTGTTTCAGTTTGTGCCCATTCCCTCTGGTCTTGTCATTGGATATCACTGAAAAGAACCTGGCTGCATCCACTCTCCCTTCAGGCATTTATATGCATTGATAAGATCCCCCTGAACCTTCTCATCTGCAGGCTGAACAGTCCCAGCTCTTTCAGCCTTTCCTCATAGGAGAGATGCTCCAGTCCATTCACCATCCTTGTGGCCCTTCATTGAAATCTCTCCAGTGTGTCCATGTCTCTTTTGTACTGAGGAGCCCAGAACTGGACACAGCCCTCCAGGTGTGGCCTCACCAACACTGAATAAAGGGGAAGGCTCACCTCCTCAATCTTCTGGCAATACTTTTTCTGATGCACCCCAGGATACCATTTGCCTTCTTTGCAGCAAGGGCACATTGCTGACTCATGTTCAGGGCCTTTTTTACCAAGCTGCTTTCCTGCTGGGTGACCCCCAGCTTATATTTGTTTATGGGGTTGTAATTCCCCAAGTGTAAGAAAATTATATGAAATCTTGTTTCAGAACAGGGTGAGACGCTCCCGCCATGGTAAGTGATGCTACTCTTGTAATGAAGCCCTATGTATTCACTGTCATTTTTTTTTTCCTTTTCTGTTTTGATTGTCCATTTCTCAGAAACAGAGAATGGATGAGATTGGAAGGGACTTCTGGAGACCATGTAATCAAGCTCCACCCTGTGCAGAGCAGGGTCAACTAGAGCAGTAATGTTTTGAATCTCTCCAAGACTCCATAACTCTTGAGCAACCTGTTCCAGTGTTTGACCACCCACACAGTAAAAAAAAAAAAAAAAAAAACACTTGTTTTTCTGGGTTCACATGGAATTTCATATATTTCATTTTTTTGCCCAGTGTCTCTCATCCTGCTACAGGACACCACTGAGGAGAGCTTGGTTCATCTTTGCTAACCCCATCAGGTACTTATACACACAGATAAGATCTCCCTGAGCCTCCTCTGGTCCTGAAAGGCTTTCTCAGCCTTTCCCAATAGGAGAGATGTTCCTGTCCCTTTGTCACCTTTGTGGACCTTTACTGGACTCACTCTAGTACATCCCTGTCTCTCTTACACTGGGAAGCCCAACACTGGACGCAACACTGCAGATGTGTCTCACGAGTGCTGAGCAGAGTGGAAGGATCACCCCCTTCAACCTGCTGGCAACACACCGCCTGATGTAACTCAGGGTTCCTTTCGCTGGCTTTGCTATAAGGATGTATTCCTGGTCCATATTCAACTTGGTGCTCTCCAAGACCTGCAAATCCTTCTCTACGAAACTACTTTTTAGCTGGTTGGTCTTGAGCCTGTACTGGAGCATGGGATTATTCCTCCCCATGGGCAGGGCTCGTCACTTTCCTTTGTTGAATTTCATGAGATTTCTGTCAGACCATTTCTTCATCCTGCCACAGTCCCTCTGAATAGTGGCACACCCATCTGCGTGTCAGCCACTCCTCTCAGTTTTGGGTCATATGCAAAGTTCCTGAGGGTGCACTGTGTCCTATTGTCCAGATAAGTAATGAAGACATTAAGCAGTATTGGACCCAGTATCAGCCCTTGGGGTACACCTCTAATGACTGGCCTCCAGCTTGGCATTGTGCTGCTGATGACAACCCTTTGAGCCTGGCAGTCCAACTGGTTTTCAGTTCACTCCCCAGTCCATTTATCTAGCCCATGCTTCATCAATTTGTCAGTGAGGATATTATAGGAGAGAGTGTTGAAGCCTTGCAAAGGCCAAGATAAATAACATCCACTGCTCTCCCCTCATCTACCAAACTAGTCATTTTTTGTAGTGAGCTACCAGGTTGATCAGGCATTATTTCCTCTTCAAAAATCTATGCTGAATTTCTCCTAACCAACCATATCTCAATTAATAATCAAAGATTAACCATTTTCCCAATTAATTATGTATTATTCTTCATGATTTCTGCTAGTATGTTAAATTAACCATGTCTAGAAACTATTGTGTTCCTCTAGGTGCTGCAGGTTTGGGGATTTGGAATTTTGTTCTACCCACTCGTGTGGCTGTGAAATCACTGGCTTTAGTCCTGAGCCAGTGACCATATCAGTATTAATACACATAGATTTTATTTCCTTGCCCCATCTAATTATGGTTAGTTTTGTCAGTCCCATCTCAAAAGTTCCTTTTCAAAAGCCTTTTTGATGCAATATTTTCTACTAGAGGTCTGGGACTGTAATTTTTTTTTTCCTTTTAATGCTTTTTAAAAACATGTACTCCAAACTGCTAAATAAAAGTGCAGTGATTGTTAGTTTATCTCATCCTTGCCTAATGTATTGGTATTATGAATCATGTGAGGGATGTATATAACTATTAACTCATGGCTAACCATGCCCTCCTTTAAAATTAAAAATAAAAAGCTAAGATGGACTCTTGCATTGGTTATTCAACTTTTTAATAAAAATTGGACTTACAGAAACCACAGCAATAATTCAGTACTCTAAAACTGCATGGCATACAAGTAAAGAATTAGGGGTCATTAATGATTACGTCAGGACCATCTCTGTTCCAGAACAGTTCAAATGCCGTCAGAGGAGGGGATAATGTTCTGAAGTTTCCTGTTCTGAATCAGGTCACAGCAACTGCAAGCCAAACTACATTTACTGGGAACACCCTTCCAGACAGGAAGGATCTTGGCTAATGAATGCATCTGAGAGATACGGGTCTAATAAACTTGGCACATAGTTGCTCTGTCTTGAAAAAAAGTTAGAGTAGGGATCTGGAAAATTGTAGTTAGTAAAAGTACTCCAGCCTGTCAGTGCTATGCACTTAACAAGGTTTTATGACTTACCACATTTGCTCTACAGTATGGAACTGAATCACATGACGAATTCTTTGAATAACCATGTGTTAATTTATAAAGAAACAAAATTTCAGGATTTAGTCACCAAAACAGATCCAGACCTTGATATTTAGATACAACTGACTCTGCAAAGCTTTGTTGCTATAACCAATGCTTTAGGATGCAACTTAGAAGTCAACTTGTCAGAAATTAATATTAATACTAAAGCACCAGTGTATTGTACAGAGTGATCATGATATACCTGTTTTGGAAGCCAATTAGATACACCGCAGGAAAGACAACTTGGACCCATACATTTTATTACCACCACATCCTACATTAATACTTCTCGCACGGCATTGTACATCGCACACTAGAATGGGGAAAAAAAAATTGAGACACAGTAACAGCTCTCTGTTGAGTTTCAAAATTTGATCCTGGCCCCACAGTGGTGTGGTTGGGTTGTAGGGAATTATATTGCTAGAGACCAGTTCTCTTTCTTCTTATTGCTGAGTTTCCAAAGGTGTATTTAATTAGAGCCATAGCTAGTAGAGACAACAAGACAACCAAGAAGAAACCTCTGCAATCTCAGTTTGGTCTCATTTTCAAACCAGTTAACCAGATCGATCTATAATGTTTTTTGAAAGATCGAACCACACTGCAAACACATGCTAGAAACACTCTTAGTGAAATGTTCAGTGGCAAGAAAATTCACATTTTTTTAAGCATCTAAGAGGCAAAAATCTAGGGAAATGTGCTAAATTTTTTTTGTTAAACTGCTAGAAAAGGAATGCCTCTTTTTATTGTCCTATTAAAAAATCTACTTGCAGGTAATTTGCAATTGATCTGGAAGGAAGTGGGAAGAAATATGCAGATTAAACAGTCCATGACCTGGGCTCTAGAACTACTCCATGCCCGTAAGAGTCTGGATGATGAACTAAGATACCAGGCAAAGCTATACCTGAGAAAGACAGCCAGTGGGCAGGAGAAAACAGCTTTGGAAACTTTACAGTCATAGTGCAGACAATAACTGAAGATGTATACCCACCATTTGTAAACTGAATTTCATAGTTTAAAAGTACTTTTGGGTATCTTCTTGATATTAAACTCTTAGTGTCACACATACTACTTTCTATCCTTTCCAGTTGAAGAGCATGCTCTGCTGCACAGTGAAAAATTACTTGTGCTTAGTTACATGCACAGCTAATAACACTCCTCAGGGACAGCAGTCCTTTCTTCTTTAAGGGCAAAGCTCTTTCCATACAGTTTGATCTTCCACCAAGGCCAGGTTTCCTAGGAAGAGCAACATGATCATAGAATCATAGAATCAGTGAGGTTGGAAGGGACCTTTAAGATCATCAAGTCCAACCATTAACCTACCCTGATAAAAACACCACCACTTCTAAACCATGTCCCTAAGCACCTCATCTACCCTTTTCTTAAACACCTCCAGGGGTGGCAAATCCACCACCTCTCTGGGCAGCTTATTCCAATGTTTAATAACCCTTTCAGTGAAAAAATGCTTCCTAATATCCAATCTAAACCTGCCCTGACATAACTTGAACCCATTTCCTCTTGTCCTATCACTCGTCGCCAGGGAGAAGAGGTCAGCTCCCATCTCTCTAAAACCTCCTTTCAGGTAGTTGTAGAGGGTGATAAGGTCTCCCCTCAGCCTCCTCTTCTCCAGGCTAAACAACCCCAGATCCCTCAGTCGTTCCTCATAAGGTTTGTCCTCCAGACCCTTCACCAGCTTTGTAGCCCTTCTCTGGACACGCTCCAACACCTCAATGCCTTTCTTGTAGTGAGGGGCCCAAAACTGAACACAGTACTCGAGGTGAGGCCTCACCAGTGCTGAGTACGGGGGGATGATTACTTCCCTAGTCCGGCTCACCACACTATTCCTGATGCAGGCCAGGATGGTGTTGGCCTTCTTGGCTGCCTGGGCACACTGCTGGCTCATGCTCAGCCGGCTGTCCACCAACACCAACACCCCCAGGTCCTTTTCTGCCAGGCAGCATGATGTAACAGACCTCTGCTGGAGACAGAGCTTCTTCAATAGCTGATCTGAAATTGCAGAAAGAAATTGCCAATGCCTCTGAAAACCTCTCTGTCCTCTGAAGCAAAAGGGCTGCCAGCATTCATTGCAGCATAATATAGCCCAGAGTGTGCAGGACTGCAATATCCATTCTGTGTAAACAAACCCTATACTTGCATGTGTAATTCTTCCTCCTGGAACAGAAAGTGAAGGGAACTGGTACTCTGTGTTGCATAATGCACTTCTGGAGGGCATAAAGATGTCATAGTATTATAGATATTTTAGCAGATTATTCTTTAAGAGTCTTAGTAAGGACACTCCCTTTTACTGTTGAACATCATCATCCAAGACTAAAACCAGTCAGCAATTACGTAAAGCAATAGGCAGTATTCTGAAATTTTCTGCTTTTTGCTTCACACATGTAACAATTTAAATGGCCTACCCTCAACACTGACAGAATAAATAAATTATCCAAAACTGCTGAGTGGAAACCTTCTTTAGCAAGCCATCTTGTTTCCTAGCAAGAGAAAAGAGATGTCAGACATTGAGTTTGCATAGTAGATTATTATAGTGCTATTTCTGAGAACTGGGATCAGAGTATATAACACATATTTCACTTACTTTGTTAGCCAGTTTTATTGGGTTTAACGGTATCATACAATCATATTTCTTTTCCATAACCACAAATACTTCAAGTACTCAGGTCATTTATGAGCATGAGCCATGTCAGGATTTTATCTGTGTAACTGATAGAATACAAAAATACCAATAATCCACTGTTAAAATTTTCTCCATTTCCTTTTCTAGCCTTTTCCATTTTAAAATCTACAGAAAGTCTATATCAGTGATTACCCAGGTGTGAAGTCAATGCAGTGCTTTAACTGACAGGTTGAAGTTAAAGTAGGAGCACATCAGGACCCTCATTAAACTCTACCCTTAGATATTCTGTGTTTTCTGAGCAACTTGCATTGTTTTGCAGAGGACCAATCAAACTTTCCACAATACTGAAGTCCATTCACACTCCTATTTTAAGCACTTCAAGAATATTTTGGCTTAGGCCTTTCTTTGTCCCCAATAAACAGGACTAAATAGACTTCCAGCCTCTGTAAGTGCCTGATCACCACATATACTAAACAATAACTCTGTTGAATGATGTTCTGACCACACATATTCTCCAAAAAAACAGTCAATGGGAAACAAAAATAAACCCATCATCTGGAACCTACTTGCCACTTAATATCAGATTAGTATTAGAAATTGCCAAAAAGCCAGGATCCCTGCAGCTCAATAATTGTGCAGCAGAATTCTGTCTTTCTAAGGAAACATTCATGGTGAGAAAATAAAACCCTAGAACTCACTCACAAATCAAATTCCTTACTAGTGACCTCCATGCAGCTTGGAATCCAGCTTAGTTTGCAACAGCCACACAGGGAACAATACAAAGAAACTAGCTGATTTTGGAGTACCCTTTCCAACTTTGTTTCCCCAAAGAAGAAGGAAGATACCGTTGACCAACTGCAACTGGTGAGCCAAGAGGACAGGCATAGTTTTTCCTCAGATGGGCAATACTAAAATGAAAGATGTTTCTAAAGCAAGCAAGGAGAGGAAGAGGATGCTCAGCTGAACTGACATCAAGCTGAGGAAAAACATCCTTATTCTGCAGCCTCACAAAGAGCATCATCTTCACAACAATCTTGGTAAAGTGCATTTCAGGCAATTGACAGCATCATTCTCTTCTCCAGGACAAAGGTCTTATTGCATGACTTTTACAGATATAGACACCATAAGGAAAGGAAGTGGTGCATAAATGCAGTTCAAATGAACATGTGAGGGCAGAAGAACTTCATCCGTTGCCCTCATTAACCTACCCTGTGCAGTACACATCTCCAGGCACATAGTAGTAAAGAAATGGCTGCCCCGATTCTTCCATTCACAATGCTGTTACACCTGATCCTGTACACACCCACAACATACAAAGCTGTGGAGGGAAATGGCTCATATTTATAACACACTTCCTTTCTGAGCCTACATCATCTGCATTTTGACTTTCTACAGTAGATCATGCTTTTCAATAGTTAATCCTGCCACAAAACCAGAAGCTGTTGTCCTTCATGATATGCTTGTCTAAAATACCATAAATATTTTCTACTAAAGTGGACCCAAATTCTCAACTGCTCTAAGATAACTTGAGTTTATATCACAAGCATCACATTACCACATACTTTCACATCCATCACAAGCAGCTGCCAGTACAGCCTGAACTGTCCATGTACTGCTAGGAAGCTTTAACTGGAATGTGGGAAAAAATGGATTTTACAAACGTAAGGGTGAATATGGGTGTTACTAAGAATGCAATAATGATGAGTTTGTATCAGTAGGTGCTCTTCCTTTTTTTTTTTTTAAAAAAAAAAAAAAAAAAGAAACCTAAAGAAACTCCTTAAAATCATGCTGATGATAAGAACTGTTCTGGTTTACACAAGATGTCAAAAGCTGGAAAAAATAATGAGGACTAAAGAGAAAATGGTCAAATCTACATCAAACATTTAAATACATTGGAGCAAGTTCCATTCTAATAGTTTACTCTGCTTGAAGAGATAGAACACCTATTTATTGGCTGTACAGTTGACTCATTTTGTTTCTATACTCTTCTTAGCTCAATACAATAAAATTTTATATATAAAACGGGCTGAAATTTGTTGGCTAGAATTAAAACCTGGAGCTTGTTTTTCTGTCAAAGTACAGAATAAAAAAGGAAATCTGATGATTCAAGTTTCAAAAATATTATTTTCTGAAAGCATAGACTTTAATTCTCCTGGTAAATAAATAATAAAACATCTTCAATTTAAGACTTCTCGACCATACTTAGCCACGATTCATCTGCCTGCATGCCAGCACACCTAACTTTTTGCACAGTAATCCCCTCAGGAAAAGAAGAAAATCATATAGGTGAGTAAAATTAGGTGTATTTTTTTTTTTTTTCAGAATATTACTGAATCATTACAGTTCAATTAAAAAGCTTTAAAAATTTTAACAGTCTGTTGCTTTACACAGAATCATTAGCACACAGAAACCAAATCCAGTCCAGCTAATAGAAAGCATAGGAAGAAACAGTTTGGGTCCAGTACCTAGTTATCAATTCTGTCATCTATATTATTATTTAGTTAACTACAAACCATATGGTAACATGGTAACGTGACTGAACTCCTGAAGTTACACAGAACTCATGTCCAACCAGTATCTTGCATTATACATGTAAAGACGGTATCAATCGCAGATGTGAACAGCTGAGACTGTACGAAGCAGCAGACAACTGGCAGGCAGGCTAAGATCAAACACAGCATCATTCAGCCCCCAGCCGCACAAATCTGGGAAGAGCGGGACAGCATTTACATAACGGTACACCATGGAGTATTGAACCTGAAGGGGGAGGAGAAGGGAGACAATTACCATGATGAACCCCACAACCAACCCTGGAAAGATTTGTTAATGGCACATACATTTGTATTCCACTCTCCCACTGAGGCCCTGGGGAAGGCCTGAAGGCATTGCAAAGGCAGGGCTTGCTATTTACCCTGAAGTCTAACACTCAGGGAACATTTTAGAGATCCCATCTGAATCCAAGCAAATGGAAACATACACAGTTATTTAAACCAGTGTGAGAACTCATCCTATTTGTTTTGCTCTTGATGTGATCCAGATCTTGCCCAAAATCAATTTTATGGAGCAGAGCTAGTCTTTGCCCTCTTGCTCAGCCAGGCAAGGGTGCAGGATGGAGCTGACAAGCCTGGGAAAGCACTCTCTCTGTAGAAACATAGCACTGGATCTTCTTGCCTATGAAGGGCAACATGATCACAGGGCAATGTGACTATCCTCAGTTTTGGGATGGAGTCCCTTTTGGCTGGCACAGGCCAGAACCTCTCCAACCAGAAGGAGGTGTCCAAGAGGGTGGCTGCAGCCCTGTGCAGCCCGTGAAGCCCTGCAGCCCAGACTGGATCTTAGTGGGGTGCCAGCCTTGGTGGCACCTGCTGCATTTTCCCTTTGTTCAGGAATTTGCTCCACAAAGGATAGAGCATGTGTATGAGTTTTCTTCTGTTCAAATACCATCATCCTGGAAAGTTCATGGAAGGCTGTGTATCTCTGAGAAACTGCAGCCTTGGTCTTGCTGTCCTCCACAAGCCCAGAGACATGGCACGAGCACCAGCCCAGAGTAGTAGCTATCATTCAGCATCATAGGAAATGTTTTTCCTTTATGAATATGAAGAAAAAGTTGATAAATAGGACTGGAGTGGGACCTATCTGGGCCTGAAGACTGTCCAAAATAAGAAATCCCAGAACTGCTTATGGCTCTGCTCACCTGTATTTTCAAATATAGCCTGATCCAGTGTGTTCAGATACAGAGACAGTAACATGGGGCTAATGAATCAGCATAGAGTCTCCCCTCACTAACATAAATAAAGTATCCCTTCAAATCAACTTGGAAGCTGAAGTTTTTCAACTGATAATTGATAATTTCCATTTTTAGAAACTGAACAGCGTACTCTTATTTTCTCCAGGCTGATAGGCACATTTCAACTTGGCAATCAAGAACTATTATAGTTCAAAAAAGAACGAACCTGTCAAGTGATCTGCTTTTTTTTTTTTTTAATGGAAAACATTCCTATATATAATACTGATTTCAACACAGGAAAACTTAGCTAATATTTTATCTCGGAAATTGTTTTAGTGAAAAAATCTTTGATTTCATCAAACTATGAGAGCTCAGTATAAGACACACATACAATCCTTGAACATTATAATATAACTCCAGCTCTTATCATTTTAATAACAGCAATATAAAACAAGTTTTAAGTCTCTGTGCATAATTACCCCAAGGAGCTGAGAGCTGACAGAGTTGTAAACTTGGTAGTAAGCTGCCTGAGAGCACAACTACATCCAAGCACCACACCTCTGCTTCATACAGCCTGCCCTCGCTGATGCACCTGCGTCACAACGTCCTCAAGGAAGTAGCCCTTGATTATTGCAGGTACGAGCTGAGGATTGTGAGCAAGTAAATTATTGTTACTGGCTTTTTTCCCCCCTTTCACAGGAGATTTTCTCTAGTGGAAAGGAACTAACATCTCTTCTCTCCCTGAGGCCCGGCGCCCTCACATTTCTTACACAACTTCAGTAGGGTTCTGCCTGCTTATTAGACGATTGTGCACCAATTTCTGTATAAGCTCTCACCACAAGGCCCAACATCACGCAGAAGTAACAGAATCTGAATAAAGGAAAAAATAATGCATATGTGCATATGGTTTGCTCATATATGTCAATACATTTGAGGTAATTACATACATAATATGTACTTAAAATAGATTACAAATCATAATGATAGTGATCTCGTCTTGTATAATGTCTTTCAAAGATGTTTAAGTGACTTTTTATTCATATTTAGCTCCTGTTTTTAAGAAAAGAAAGAGCTACTGAACTAAGCAATATCTGTTGAGGGACTGGCTATCCAATACTTTCATGCTTTAGAAAAGTTGGAATCTCTCAGCCTGTGAGAGATATATATATTCATACATGTATACATGCTTATATACATATATATGTATATACATGAGACATATCAGATCTGATTATATTTAATAATTTACACTATTCCTCCAAATGACAATTCCGTTTAAACACATAAAACAAGCAATAATGCAGTTTTCAAACAACTATTCAATGATGAAACACACAGCTTCCATTCAAAGGCAAGAGCTCCCTCTAGATAACAGATTGGGGAATTTTTCTAGCCTGCATTTTGAAGTGAACTTTGAAGAAAACATAATAAAGTCAAGGGATGTGGGAAGCACCAAAGCACAGTTGGCAGTCTTCTGAGAAACATTGGAATCTACCTCCGGGACTTATGTTTTCAAAGAATTAATGGTTTGGGGGAATAATAAAAAAAAATATATCAGCACCTTCAGCATTTTGAAGTGATTTGTGTTGTATCACATTGAGTTATATGGGTCATCTCCCAAAACTAACAGCAATAGATCAGGAGCTCCTGACTCCTTTTCAATCACATTTCAGCACAGAATCAGATATGACCAGGTCCCTCCCCGAGACTTTCTCGCTGCTTAACACTCAAGTTGGAAAACTGTAACCAGATTGGAGGTGACAAGTGCTATATTGCAGGAAATATAGGGAGCAACAGGAATTAGAAGAATCACATGAAATGTCACAGAATATGGCCTGCAAGAGAAAATGGAAGAAATTGGTGCTATTTTCTGTGAAGAGACAGAGACTGAGAAGAAACAGGACACCAGTTTTCAAAGACTGCTGTGACAAACAAGATGACAGTTTGTTTTCCATGTCATAAGATGCTGGTGAAAAAGTTACAGGTTTAAATTACCAGTGGCAGCAGTTTTGGGGCAACCTTAATTTGTTTAATTTGAATTTAAAGACTTCCAGCCATACCAGGAATTGCTTAGATGAAGCTGCTTCTGCCTCAGTGAAAGGGAATGGTTTGCACAATAGTTTTTGGTGTCCCATCCTTCAGGAGTCTACTATCTATGATTGGAGATGTCAGCTACCATGCCTGTAAATTCTCAAGAGGAAGACCACAAGGCTCAATCAACTTTCATTGAGCAGATTTATCTTATTTGTTCCTTCTCTGTATGATACCGAAAGCTTGCTTTTTACCAGTGGTACTTATAAGAGTCCTGATTGCATTTTTTGCTTTTTGCTGAAGATATGAAATCGAGTGTCAAGCTGTTTAAGCTGCTTAGGACATTCATTTACACTCAACATTAAGATACTCTTTTTTGAGGATGGGGAGAGTTTTTTTATGACTACTATGTGGCTAGAAGCATTATTTTTTACATCTGATACTGCTTACTAGTTTCATTTTGGTTTGCACAACTGGGAAAGTTCCAGTGAACATTTCACTGCTGACATATTTTACCAGTAAACAGTAGTTTCCAGAAACCAATATGACTGAAATATTAATATCAAATTACAAGATGGTTTGAGGGAATTCTAGACAAACAAGAATTAAAGCATCCTTCATCAATATTCTCACATAGCGATTTACATATCTACGTAAATGCCTAGTGAATCTGAGCAAACAAAAAAAAATTATTTCTCCAGCAAAATTTGTTAGTTCCTAACCACTGAAAATATTAAGCTTTTTTCAGTTAAACTCTTTGTGAGCCATGCATTTATTAGTCTGGCTTGATAACATGGTTTGCAATCATAGCACAAAATGCAAATACTGTTCATGCTTTTTACGGAGTACTTTTGCAGCTCTTTCTATTAAAAGGTAAACTAGGATGAGGCTGAGATTTCTGTTCGTTTGTAGGAATAAAAATTCACTTTATCTGAATATATTCTAAATGTTGAAATTGAAATGTTTTAATATTGCTGTCAAAAACTTTGCCACTACAACAATGATTGTCAACATTTTTCCATGTTTATGGCCTTATTTTACAACAGAATGTGTCTGCCCCCCCCCTCCACAAATTTAGCTATAGAGGAAGAGTTATAGCTGTAGAGGGTATTTTTGACCCTGTTTATGACCCCCAGTAGACCCCAGCTTGAGAAATAGTTCACTGAGAAAGTTCATTGAAAGCACTTAAATGAGGAAGGAAAAACATAATGTTCGAGTGAATGTTCATATAACTTTTGGAGATGTTTTTCCAGCTTAAATACAGAGACCTAGCCACCTCTGTCTTGCACATAAGCAAACTGTACACATAAACTAAGCCCTTTAGCTGGTGAGAAGACCTTTGTTTGCTTAGCCAATAGAAAGGATTGGCAAAACACCCCGAGCACGAGTATATCGTTCTGTTTAATAGACAGCAGGAGTGTACTGACATGCAAGCCAGCAATTACAATACAAAATATTCACGTGTCTGCCAAAGAATGATGTCAGTTCCAGGCTGTGGTGTTTGGTACATATCAAAATACCCTCACTACTAGAAACAGAGGCACGTATGTGTGAGCTGTATATGAATTTCCAAACTTAATAAGGCCACACACCTTGAAAATGAATCATTTAATGGCCAGCATCAGAGCATACGTTTATCTGCAGTAAGATTCTTTTTTAAATGTTAAACATAAGTTAAAGTGTGGCCTTTTTATTTGCTCTGACACAACTGGAAAAGACTAATAAGCATTTAATTTTCCATTCTGTAAAAGATGTCCTATGTCTTTAAGTAAAGAGCTTGAAACAAATTATATAGAATAGGGAATACTTTTAACAATTTAACTTTATTAATAGGACACATCTTTCTTGTTATGTACTGACTGAGTTTAGGGGTCAGGGGAATTCCCTCTGTATCAATAACATGAGAAGATTAAAAGATTTAAAAATATGAGGAACCATCAGGACATTGTTTCTGAAGGATCCCCAAGAAACTACACCAAATTCAAACTGGGATTTTAAAAATTATGTGGGTATTTTTCCTCTTTCCAAGCAGGGTCATAGTTCTTTGCTCTTTCCTAAATTTTCTGAGTAAGGCTAGCTCATATTGGTCATATCTTTTGGCTTCTGAATGGATACCCAAAGATTTGCCAAATATGGTTTTGATACAGTAGGCCCAAACCGAAGTCCTCTTTAATCTTCAGAAATCTTTCTATGCATTTAAAGGGATTTTTAACCAGGTCTGAAAAGCATACCCGGGTAGTCTCTTTACAGGTAATTTCAGTTGCCTTGAAACTGGTTTTGCAGCATTGTGATTGAGAGATAACAGAACAGGGAGGTAGGAATCAGTTCATACAAGAGACAATGGGCTGTAGACATAAGACGTACAGTAATCCAAAATGCAGCAACGTAGTGGAAAATCATAATTGATTCTGAATAACTTCCTTTTCCTCCCACACATCCAGGAGCTGAGAAAATATTGAAGGAAAGATGAGAAAATTCACATCCATTTCTCTTGAGCGTGGAGCCAAGCCTTGGGAATCAGCTTTGCCTGTCTGCCCCTTGTCTCCCTCCTCCCAGTGGAAAAAAATGCTGTGACCATCTCCTCTGGAAAACTGGTGAGCATGAATCATTGTGCTGATGAATAATTCCCTTATTAAAACATTTCTAAATTGTTGCCAGCTTTGTGATTCTTTTACCACCATGCCTCCAGCAATTCCTGTACCTGTGAGAGAGAAGGAAACAACTGTGTTGGATCTGCAGGTGACTTATACAAGAGTCAGTACTTCAGCTGGGAAAGTAAGCTAGCCCATTTCTGAACGGCTCATGCAGTAACTTAGTACCCCAGCCGGATATCTCTACAATAAAGAACAAGAAAAGGAAGAAGATTATCCCCCAGTCTGGCACAGACCAGCTTTCACAGAGGCTAAGCTCACAAGCAGGTGCTATGTGAAAGAACAGGTCCTACCTTTCTTCTCTACCTGTCCTGGTTGTGTTCATACTCCTCACTGAAACATTGCACTTAATGATGCAGTCGTCTCCAGGTTGTGTTGTAAGACACACAAAAAATGTGGTTTTCAGACACGGGATACTGACACAAATTGTAAAAATAGAACTGGCACTTTTTGAAAGCTCTTGGCTGAGCATCTTTTTCCTAAAAGACGTTGTAGGCAATTACACTGTGGAGCTAAGTATGGAAATACCCACAATAGCGGTTACAGCTGTGCAAGTCCATCTGAATCCGGTTCACATGGAAATCTGCTGACTTTCTAATTGATGAGATTCATTCACACGCTTCAAGGCAAAACTGAGTAAACAGTGACCTCTAGGTGAAGAGTCACCTAGTCCTGAGCAGTGACATCCTTTATGCATGATTCTGCAAGGGAATAGGAGGGCTGGGGTTGAAACAAACTAGGGAAGGGGAAATCAGTGAAAACACTAAAGACTTTTGATCAGCTTCTAAGAAAATGGTTGGGCAGCCCTTGACCCCTGGGTTTGCATTTAAGATGTGCCGTAATACAGCTCGTTGGGACGTGCTGGAGTTGACAACACCTCCTAATAGAAGTTGAGCTTCTGAAAATTGGTGAATGTCATGCAGATTTTCTCAAGGAACTTTTGTTCTATCTCCAGAAAAGGAACATCCTTTCAACCCTGAGAGTCCTCGTTATGCTGTACCTACATCCGACATTCTCTATTCATACACGTCGTGGTTTAGGCCAAATTGGCTACTGGGGACCTGGGGGACCCCAGACGGGACTGATAGAGGCTCCCCTCTACCCCTCTTCAAAGAGAGAGACAGAGGAAGAAAAAGAGACTTATGAGTTTAGAAGGAACAAAACTACTTTAATGAAATATTAATAATAAAATAAAAAGAAATAATGAAATATATAGAAAACCGTATCAAGCTCCCGAGATGACAATCATGTCACTGGCTGGCACTGGGGCAGTCCCAGGCTGGACTCAGTGACGGACGGGAACTGGATTCCGGATCTGGATTCAGGATCAGGATCACAGGCAGACGAGCAGAGTCCTCCTCAGACATCGGCCATTGAAGAAAGAGCCCGTGACCCTTTGATCCCTCAACTTTTATACTGAGCATGCGGCAGATGGGATGGAATACCCTGTTGGTCAGTTTTGGGTCACCTGTCCTGTCCGCTCCTCCCTGCAGGTGAGACCCCACTATGCTTCTCCGCCTCCGACCCTCCAACGGGGCAAATAACAAAGTTGGTTGGCCTTGGGGGTTATAGCAATAAGTATAAGCAAGAGCCTCTCTGCATCCCATGCCTGGGCATCAGCTATAAACAATTGGTCTTATCACTCTGAGAGAGTGAACACTGTCTGCACAATATGCAGTTAATTTCAGTAGTTAGAGAGGCCCAGCTAAGAAGCGAAGTTACTGAACAAAATTGGTTCTGTTTTACCTCAAACCAGGACAATACAAAATCCCAGACTGGGGAAAGGCTACACCTATACTAGGAAATTAAACCATGCCGGGGCATATTCTTAGGCACTGGCAATGTGATCATATACTTAAACTACAAGAGCAGTCACTGGCTTTCAGCCTGTGCCAGCTAGCACTCTCCCAAATGACTCCTGGGCACAGTTTAGGCAGGGCACATGCAGCCACCCCATTTTGAAGGCTCACAGAGATTAACTTTTCCTATCTCAGAAAAGACAATATACAGAATAAAGTATACGAAGCTGAGGTCTAAGTAGCCATCAAGGAACTTTTATTCCCTTCTGCAATTTCATGTTTAGTTCAAATAGCCCCGCAATTGTAAACCCAGTATTATTATCTTCATATAACAGATGGGAAATTGATAATCTAAAAGCCAGATTATCAGAAAGCATTTCAGCACTGAAACGGCCTTTGCAAATCTAACAGACTTGCCAAGACTATACAGGAAGGAAACTGATGAAGACGGTTTGAACACAGATCTCCTGAGTCCTTTGCTGGCGCTATCGTCAATGGGCCATCCTTCCTTCCCTTCAGTGGAACAGCCTATACACTGTGTAGAAGTTTACAATATGCACAGACTCTGAGGTCACTATAAACAAATGAAATGAGACAATTCTAGCAACAAATGTCAAGAGGTGCGCTTTTGAAAAATCCTTTTTTTCTGTTTGATTATACGAATGCATGATGGGAATCAGAACACAGACTATTTAGACTGCTCTTCTAGGAATGGCAGTAAAGATATTTGTTTTAGTATGGCTAAGGCAAATAACAATAATAATTGATGAAATATTTTGTTCATCTGTTGACATGTAATTAATTACTGAGCACAGCTCAGCAGGAGATGATGCTTGAAATATTGTCCCAGCACATACCAGATGTCCTACTTTTATATAATGGAGAAGAAAAATGCGGGTTTAGCAAAGTATAATATCTCTCAGACTATCTCAGCTCTACAAAAGACAAAGGTTAATGATGGATGCCTATAAAAACATGCAACAGACTATTCAGCATTCCCAAACTTTCAGGCAATGGCAATTTATAGTCAGTTAGACAGGCCACATAGAACATGAGAGATTTTTCCTTAATTAAACACTAATCTCCTGGTTTTGGAGATCTGGATCTGTCTCTCTAAGGAAATCTGTATTGGCACCAAGAGGAAGAATTAATTGGTTAATACAAATTTGCTATCATCAACTGCATTTATATAGGGAGCTGTACAAAAGCTATGCAATACCTACTCCTAGGGAGGGACTTGTAGAACAGCAAGCTGAACTTCATTCAGCTTTGGAATCACAAAGGTGCTGTATTTTAAGTTCGGTTGCTTCTTTAGGAAATTAGGAATATTAGGAAAGCTACTCTTTGTACATGAATATATGGAACCAATACATCTCAGGATTCAGTGGTTACAATCCCAATTCCATATATATCAAGTACAATGCCTATGCAAGTCCCATTATATACTACAATTTTATGGTAAATTGCTATTGAAACTGCTGAGGAGCAGTTCTAGGACCATGCATACCCATCAAGATTGCTATATCCCAATTAAATGCTTTAATCTTATGGCCATCTATACTTCCTGATAGCTTTACCTTTGAATCTTAATAATTTCAGATTATAACTCAGTATGTCAGCACAGGTGACAGAATACACTTGTTGAAAATTGTGCATAACAGATATGTAGCAGGCACATTGATCTTTAATTAGATAATAGACAGATCTGCCAAATTTACCAGGCGTGTGGGGTTTACTTCTGAACTACAAAGACAACATACAGAAATTTTAAGCCTTTCCAAAAGACTGAAAAATGTAAATTCAGAGTGAAGGAGCAATGAGGACACTTAACACTTCCTTTGATCAAAAGAAATTGGTGCCAAACAGTTCAACTGACACAGATATGCATGCAAATCACTCCCTTCATGACAAGACTAACATTCACCACAAGGAGACATAGTGCATAGACTCAAACACAGAAGTCATTTGTTTCCTAAAACTATGCAAATGAAAAGTCCTGCTCAAACATATAGCACAGCATAAAGTTTTATGAAGTGGTTTCTGTAGAGAGATAGGCTAGACAAGAATGGAGACGGAGATATTTTTCTTAATTTCCCCTCTTAATTTTCCCCCCAGATTTTGCTAGTGCTCTGAGAATCCCCCTCTCCCTCCTCCCAACACAGAAGTAAAATATGTATTTAAATTGAGAATAGAGTTTCAGTGGATTTCAGAAGATGCTGACTCTATTTAAGTTAGCAGCTGGTGAATAACGTGATGGCTGTCACATGTTGATAATGATAACTGCTTTATAACCTGAGACTTTCCCAGTTACAGTTAAATTTTGTAGTTTATTACTTGATTAATCCTCTAGCATTCTTATTAGATGATCTATCTTATTTTCTGTCAGAGTACATTGTATTTCAGTATCTAAGCCTGTATTATCCAGGTTTCTGCACTGCTCAAAATTTAGTCATATCAGTACAAGACGATTGTGGAATGTTACTCTGTATCATTCAGAGCTGAGTTCCCCTAACACTTCTGGTGCTCTAGTCCCTCGTTTCACAATTGTAACTGCCTCTGAGTCTCCTGGTGGGTTATCGATTCTGCTATTTCTGGGGATAGTATTGTTGGGATGAAAAACTCCTCTAAATTAATATTTAAAATAGCGTTGACTATTTTTATGATACTCCAACCAATTCTGGAGTGTTTAACCAGGTAATTTTAATAGCTCTTTCTTAATTGTATTTTTCATTATTCCTGCTGTCTTCCTAATATAATATTATTTATGCTAAGCAATATTTACTTAAATTATTGCCATTAGATAGCTTGTAAACATGGATAGAACATTTGTTATTCATCTCACTTGAATTTAAAAAATAAGGGCTTATATAAAATGGCCACTTACATAATATTAGATGAATCCAGCAACCTCTTCCAAGAACTCTATGGACAAACAGATTTATAAGGTGAAAACTGGAAAGTACAATGCACCTCCTACAGCCAAAAATTCTATCTCAAACCAGATGGGTGCAGGAACCACATTCATAAGCCAATAATCTTTTTATTGCCATAGTTAAGACTTGTGTCTCCCCAGTTTACAGTTGAGAGCTAGTTTGCTGGGCTACAGAATTGCAATGCTCTATTTTGGTCCCCTACCACTTATGTTTGATTTTAGATGCCCTTATGGTTCCATCACTATTATATCCAACTGTTGGACTATTATTTTTGTTTCTGCTATGGCTGTGACTTATTACTCCTGGCTGCAAGCCATGAAGTGATGGAAAATGCAGAGGTGGCACCTTTTGATATTGCTTGTATTGTGAACAGACTTCCTGTGGGCCAGACACAGACTTGGGAGCTGATAGCAGCAAATGTTTTTTTAAAGAAAATCCTGTGTTAATATTGCTGTCTTAAAGATTTTCCCTATTGTCATCCATACAAAATTTGACCTTTGTACATCTACATTTGTGGATATAATACGCTTTTCGGCTTATACCTTTAGTACGCATGAATTCTGACTAAATACTAACTCTACTCCCTTTTCTTCCTAACTTCCATACAGGTTCAAAGTCTCAACTGTAGATATTTATTATTTCCAGTCTGCTATTTTTACGGCTAAACTGATCTCCCCACTGATCCCCCTCAATGGACAAATCAATATAACCATAAAAACAAAAGACTAAATTTGAAGATTGAATAGCGATTGAATTGGACATTTGAATACTGAAAGAATTTATTAACTGATTTGTAGTACCTTCAAATGTACAGATTACCAAATCAAAACTTTATGGTTTCACTCATAGCTTTTCATTCATATTAATAGGTATTCATATTACATGTCCTTGGATGCATAGAACTCTTACCGAAGCCTAAATTTACACAGCATTTCTGAAACATCAGGGCACTAATTCAGAAACATGCTATTAAAAATCTTGACCTAGATTTCATGTAGAGAACTCAGTTTTGGTTTATGTCTATTATCCTTTTTCTATTGAATAGATATTGAATGGGTATTAGTAAACATATTAGTCTCTTTTGAAGGCTTTTCTGTTTTTTTTTCTTTTCTTTCACAGAATCACAGAAGGGTTGAGGTTGAAAGGCACCTTGGAGGTCATCTTGTCCCATCACACTGCTCAAGCAGGGTCAGCCAGAGCAGGTTGCCCATGGCCATGTCCAGGTTGGTTTTGAATACCCCTATGAATGCAGACGCCGCTATCTCTCTGGGCAACCTCTTCCAGTGTTAGTTCACCCTCACAGTAAAAAGGTGTTTGTGTTCAGAGGGAATATCATATGTGCTTTAATTTATCTCCTTTGCCTCTTGTCCTGTCTACCACTAAGTGTTTATACACATGCATAACATCGCCCTGAGTCTTCTCTGCTCGAGGCTCGACACTCACAGCTCTCACAGCTTCTCCTCTTAAGAAAGATGCTCCACTCCCTTAATCATCTCTGTAGCTTTTTGCTAGGGTTACTCCATTAAGTCCATGTCTTTATTGTCCTGGGGAGCCAGAACGGAACACAGCACTCCAGATGAGTTACACAGTACAGGCTATTTTATTGTAGCCTACCAAAATCTCTGCACTGGGACAAACATAATTCTTTTCACCATGAAAATAATTCTGTTGAGAGCAGTTCCTGTATCTGATAAGGGTATTGCTATTCTTTTTATACCTGTGGAACCAACAATCTTGACTGGATTGTTGATGCTCAAAGGGAGACTCACAAAAAGAGTCTTAATTTAGTACGTATGCATTCTTATTCCTTCCTTCATCAGGATCCTGATTGTTCAATTCTCAACTTGCAAGTGTAGGCAAAATATGCTTTTATCTATAGAAAAATAGGGTGTAGTCTGGAGAAGCTGAATAATTCACTGATGATCAGTCTTGGCTACAGTGATGAATATTTATCATTTTCCTTTAACAACTGTGTTTAAAGAATCTCCTTCTTGCTTTTGATGATTTATATCTAAAAAGAACTCAACCACTTTCACTTCTCTTATTAATGATGGACAACAATTGTTTGAAATATTTTTCTACTGCTTCCTGGAGTTTTACTCTATTCTGAGATTATAGGCACCCTGTTTGTACACCTCCAACAAAATTCCCCTTTTCTCAGTGGGAGTTTCCACATGACTAAAATAAATACTGGTGAATCAGAGTTCTTCTCATCAGTCTGTACAGTTTCTGGTATACTCAGTCTATAGATGAAGCATTTTAATTATATAGACGCTGACATTTAAGTCATGTCTTTCAAGAATTCATTGTTGCATTTAGATGTTTTTTTTTTACTTCTCAACATATACAGTCGTTAACTTAGCTTGTTTTCTACAGAAAGAAAAACACTCTGTATGGCCATCAAGGCTAGATAATCAGAGCTTTTCCACTCAGGACATCAAATATGAACTCTATAGAATATTAGGGCTGTTTTTGACAGTGCATGTCTCTTCTATGGCACTTCAGAATCCTCACCTATATGTATGTCTTTCACAGAGTCTGTATTCTAAATCCAAAACTTAAACTCCAGTTTCATAGCTAACCTGCTATCTCATTTTCTTTTCTCTCTCGGTAACGAGTTTAGCGGAGACAATCATCTTTCCAAATCATAAACACAGGATCAAAATAAGAAAGATCTCTGGCCATCAGATATTTCCACAATTTTATCCTTTTAGCTACTGGCAAATAAAGGACACTGTGTAAGGACATGTTTCAGTACTTCAGCCTCTCCAAGAGTTAAGTTTTGACAAGTTTCCAGAAAACCAGTCCAAACAACACTAGCATGCATGTAGGCCTCGCATGCTCTCATATCTGTTGTAAATATGATTACACAGAGTAAGGGCATATTGGTTTACTATCTTTTTAAAATTAAACATTTATAAACTTCAGAAAATCTCTTTGAATTTCTCATGGGAAATAGTTGCTCTTTTGGCGTCTGTGTGGCTGTAGAGCTCATTACCACTTAGCATTAATGAAGGAAGCTCAGCTTCAGTTTTTAGTTAGTGTTTGTTTTGGGGTTTTTTTTACACTAAAAAGATGTGCACCTCCTAATTTCAAGCACTCTGGCTCTTATTCAAGGAGGTCCTTAAATATCTACTTCGTTTTAAGTAGGTACTTACATGCTTTCTCGAATAAGACACTTTCCTAAATGATTAAACATATGCCAAAATAAAGTTAGCCATTTGTAAGCTAGAATAATGTATTTGGTTTAACTTTTCAGTAGAGTGCATGGAATGAATAGAACACTTTTCTTTTTTTGGCATGCAAAGACCAACTTAAGTTCCACAGCTAAACACCTGAAGACAGAGCTGCTTTGTTTTTTCCATCAGACACTTTTCCCAAGGGATTTTTCTGGACATTCCTCATCTCCTACTTTGCTACCCCAGCATAGCTACAGTCAAAACTTCCTATAGACTGATTGACTTGCTCCCCCAAATATGCGTTCTCTCATGCCACTGTGAATCCAAAGTCATGTTAGGCATAGTTTTTAGCTGCATATCCGAAACTGTAAGTATGAAGCGAGGAGAGGATGATGAAAGAGCTAGATTTTGATAAAGGGGAATGATGATTGTTATTCTCAGTCTTCATGGGCTGGTTTTTCCGGATTCCACCAGGGACCACTGAGCGCCTGCCAGGGCTGATCAGATCCTATTAGGCTGATACTGGATATCTCTGCAATTCTTTGCTAGCTAGTCTTCTTACTATTTAAAGCTCTTTAATGATTTCAGAGCAGGAATGGAACAGTATGAAGAATTCAATATCTCCATATATCTTTTACCTCCATGACAAAAGTCATGGAAACTTTTGTTCTAGTGGCTGCTGCAAAGGCAATATTTCATTTGTGATCTTTCTTTGACCTATAAATTGGTTCACTAAAATGCTTTCAGCTCTGCTTTGTCTATTCTTGACTGGTGGTAGCCCACAAATGAAAGAAATTTATACACACCCCTGAAACTCTATGCAGTGATTATATAGGTTAGTATGGAACCAGTAGACCAATGTACTACTTCCAACAAACTAAAAAAAAAAAAAAGAGAGAGAGAAAGAAGAGTCTTCTATTAACCTCAGTGGCCATGACTGGAAGTTACTTGTTTGGTTGTGTGAATGAAATAAAAATTATGAAGATGATGCACAATTATACCACTAAATATAACACTACAAACCAACACTGCTCTTCAACTGTTCAACTATAGGAGTTACCTTGAGCTAGAATTCAGTAATCATCTAATGAGAGTGGTTATAATTCTACATTTCAAAACAACAGCATATATCAATCTTCAAGTATTGCATGTATTAATAATTAAGAAGTTTAATAACCTGTTGTGATTTTCCACTCCAATTTTTATCCCCTTAACTAGACATAATTTTTACTTTTAAATATCCATACAGTAAAAAAAAATAAATTGAAACCAAGATGTAAAAATAAAAGAGGGAAGAAAAAAGAAATCCCTTCAGATGATAGTTTCTTACAAAAGCAAAATAGAGAAAAGATTATACAAATTAAATTTAGCGATATTTCCTTACTAGTTCTTTCATGATTATTAACCACACAATTTCTCTTCAGACTATCTTAATTTCCAATATAGTTAATTTATTTTGCCAATAGTTTCATGAATTTTTATAATTTAAAATCATTCTCTTTTAAGAAGACTTAGTTCATGGCATAACTTAACTGCCACTACTAAAAACAGCTTAGTAAAAAGTAAAGTTTATTTGTGATATCTTCTTTCAAAGTATTTAGCAGAGCACAATTTCAGCATCTCACAAGAAAGAAACTCAAGCAAAAATGAGATTTTGCATAAGGTTTTCATCTTCTTTCTCAGCCACCATCTACTGAGCTAAGTCACATTCTTGCTGTGAGGTTTATATTCATGAACTCTTGCAAAGAAGACTTGATTGACTTCAAGGCAGCAAGAGAAGCAAATGCTATCCAAATAGCTTTATTTGTTGGACATAACGAGAAGGGAACTTCACGCATCATTCAAAAAATATGTTTAAATTCTCTCATAAGACCTTTTAAATCACAGTTAATAAATGCTCCAAATTCTGCCCTGCTTCAACAAAAAACTATGGCAGTTCTACACACAAAATATCTATGTGGAAAGTATATGTCTACATTATTTTGATTCCCACATGATCCACTCATCACTTGTTTTAGAAAAGTATGTGCTGAAAAAAAACCCCTATATATTTTTGTATGGACATGTACAGCTTTATTGTCCTCTGAGTAAGTAAAAGATTTCAAATTGTGAAAGTTGCCACATGCAAATACCTAAAACCAATTGCCTTAGTTTTTATTTTTAGTAATGAGTTTTATTATTTCCTGATAGCTTCAAAACTCATGCATGGCATTAGGCTTTTCCCTTCATTTTAGAAAAAGATTCTAGTAGCTGAATGCATGAGGCAGAGAAATGGCAGGCAAAAATGCACACTAAGAAAGCGGAGAAGGTTCTCCTTATCATGGCACAATAAAGTATCAAGATTATATATTTGAAGAACAATATGAATTTGGGAACAACATTAGAATACAACCTCCATTAAAAGAAATGTGATATTCAGAACAAGAAGTCAACCCCCCACTGAATTCTGTTAAACTGCAAACTGCTAAATTCTGAAAAGTGTAAAATTCTGTGCTAATACTTTCATATGCAGCAATAAAAGTACTTGTAATAAAATCTATGCCTGGACAGATGAGTTTTACTGCATTTAATGATTTCCACTCCGAAGTTTTTAGTGAGTATCAAGAATGCATTTTATTGTGATCAGGAAGAGTTAGCAAAGTACATTAGAAAGGTAGGAACACCCAGTAGGAAAATTCCCTTGAATACAGCATTGAATAGGAAAGAAACTTTGCACCCATGCAGCTTGACCCTGATTTTTCCATGCCGCAGACATTTTTTGTCTTAGAAACCATCCTTACAACGCCTTTGGAAAGCTGCGTGAACACCAACAGAAAAGACAGATCATATTCATGCAATTTCCAAATTCATCTCTTTGCAAGCACGTGTGGCCATTACCTCATGATGGCAGTCTGGGAGGAAGGACTGTGCATTCTGACTCCTGGAACTCCCTAGGAAAAAGAAATAGGTCCAGCTTTCTAAGCTCCTCATGCATCAAAGTCTATAAGCTGTTTCCCTAAGAAAGCTGTAAAATGAAGTTACTCTCTGACAGTAAGACTACACATGTATGCCGAAGTAGGGAGATGGACATAATGATCATAAGTGGCTCGCCTCATGTGCGAGGAGCACCATCCGGCAAGCCTTCCCTGTCCAGGGACACCACAAGGTAGCACAGTCTGCCCCTGTGTTGCTCCTGAAGTAAGCAGGCACCAGTCATTCCCAGTTTCCCAGGCCTATGTTCAGTTTCCAGCTGCTCCTCCACCCTCCACTAATGTCCCGCGTCTCCTGGCTTGGATGGTGTTTGTTTAGGGGGAGATGCTCTTGTTTCTTCCGGCTTTTTCCTACCCTGTGATGTCATTGATGTCAGCTGCTTCTTCCCAGGTGGGGCCTATGAATCCTGTGACACTGGCAATGCTAAACTAGACCCTGAAGTTGGGCACAGTGCACTATGAAAAAGATAGAGGATGGTTTCACATTTGTATCTGCTTCAGTGACTGAGTCCAATCAAAGCCTCAGATCATCTCCTGCTCCTGCAGGTAACCTCTGCTGAACTTGGCACATAAGAGACCACCTCCAAAGCTGAGGATTATTAAACTGTGTGCGATCCCTGTATCATGACTGCCCTGACACACACGTCAGGAGAATAACTGACATTAGCACAAAAGCTTCCCGTATAGTGGCTGAATTAGTCCATGACCAGGGAAGATGCAAGAACAAAGCAGGGGAAGAAAACAGTGAGGATACTGCCTGTGAAAGATCAGAATTCCAACAGGACAGAACTAGGAATCCTGAAACACTTATCTTTCTGCAGTATCATGATACTGCACTTTGCTGTTGTGTTTGCTGGGGAAAGAAGATGGAGCATTAAGTGCCTGGGGAGAGAGGCACAGCGCAGTATGGAAAAAGAGAAGTACACGAGTGCTGTAGATCACAATATACACAGCAAATAAAGCAGAGAAACTATTTAAAACATGTCTTAGTTGGGAAACGAAGGAAAACTAAGAGGCTGCAAGAGACTGCAAACTAGAGAAATTCTGATTACCTTGTAGCTTGAAATTTATTCTTAGATGCTTTTTCAAGATAACATGCTATGGAGAATATCTATGTGCTAGAAAAGAAAATGAACTGACAATTACTTCCTTTCCTAACACTGGTAGGGACACAGTTTTTCCTGATTCATAACAGTTAATACAGCTTCTCTTCACATTTGTTAAACATTGGAAATTCCTTCAGCCTTCTCGCAGTTTAGCTAGCACACTATTAACCTTGTTAATGCTGATAGTGCAATTACAAATGCATCTGATTATTAGAAACTTTTTTTTTGTGGGCAATTCAGATTGTCTAACTCTTACTCTGGAAGCTCTCAAGCAGGAACTGTATATTATCTCTTTGTATTCTTGTTACTTGTATCCCCAAGACCCTTAGAATTTAAGCATGGGCTTCAATAACTAACTGCATGCCAAGGAGTCTTCTTGGTTACCACATGTCCCTACGGGACACATCTCTCCGTAACTGTGATGCCAGCTCTCCACATAGGTAATGTGCAACTTCCCTGTGCATACTTTACAGAATGTGCTGCAGAAGGTAAAACACCTCCGAAGGTTCTCCAAGATCCTATAAATCTACAGAATATTCAGACCTGTCAATTAGAAATGCCTAATCATAACAAGGTAGCTGGAGATCCAGTCACCTTGAATCACATTTAATTCAGACCACGCCAAGATAAAATACAAACTTCATTTCCGTACAGAGAATATCTACATGCATTTATAATTTATAATAGTCAAGTGAAAAGAGTAAGAGAAAAACAGTCTTAATCAACTTACACTGAATTGTATTGGAAATGTCTCTTGTCCACCTTGTTTGCTATCTTGACAAGGCAGATGTCAAACATGCAGCTTTCATATATACCTTCCTCCTAATATTGCACTCATTAAAGAAACTATCAAAGAACCTCTCATCTGGGTGGAGCGTATTCTTGCCTTTAACTGATTTTTCTCTGGGGGCTTCCAACAGAGTTGAAGTTTTCCCCTGGAAATCATTCTGTTCCTTTTAAAACTGGGCTGGTTTTCTAATTACAATAACCCTTTCTGCATTTCCTCATCTATGCAAAATATTACTCTCTCAGACTAACTACCATCTCCTATACTCAACTGGCTAACTAGCATCATTGTAGCGGTAAAACTATTCTTGTCTGACTCCACTTAAGTAACCCAAAAATGGGGGTTACAACATTCCATCATAAAGTGCATTTTGCAATGGTCATTATATTCTATATTGAGCTGTATATCAATAAATGTACTTTTTACAATATTTAAGCAGGATTGCTCTGAGAGTCTGTGAATAACTACCGAGATAAAGAGGCATTTGTGAGGCTAAGGAAATGAAACAAAGTTTATTTTAACCAATAATTTTAAGGCAGATGTAGTTTTTAATTTTGCATCTGCTTTGGGTATGATGGGAGAAATCCTTCAGATTCGAGATGAGAATAAGAAATAGGTAATATTTGCCTGCACAAAAAACCCAATACTTACTGTCAGAACACTTTTTAATACTCCATACCTATTAAAGGATAAGTCTGTGAAAGCTGCTCCTAGACTCCACGCTCAGTGTGTTACATACTCAACACCTCTGTGCCTCTTCCCACACTGCCCCTTGTGACTGGGAAGCATCTTCTCCAAACATTGACAAAGCTGCCCAAGTATTCTCCAGAAGTTCATGCAGAATCCACTGCCTACAAAAATTTGATCTTATCTTGGTAGTCGATGCACCAAGAGCACTGCTGATCACTAGCCTCCTTCTACATGCTTGTCTCGCTATATTTGTCTATCATAAGTTGTATAATTGGTTTCAAAATTTTCACAGGACAGGTTTTGGTTGGTTTTTTTTTTGTTTGTTTAGGGTTTGTTTTCCTCCTGTATTTATACAGCACTGGCACAAACTAATGATTAGGGATTAGGGCTCGTAGGCGTTTGAGCAATAATAGCTACTTCTGCATTAATTTGTTTAAAATCTAATGAAAGGTTAGCGGCCATCAGTATTAACACTGCCAGACAGATACTGGCAAGCTTTTTGATGTAGGCGCTTTCTACCATATTAAGTTTCAATCAGCTGTCTACAGTCCTTTGAATATCAACCAATCTTTGGGTCATGGCAAGGGCAAAGAGCTGTCAGGTGCTGTGCCCTCTGCCCTGGGGGACCTCCATGTCTGAGATGGAATGGGTCTGACCACTGCTTTTTGGATGGCACAAAAAATGAAGCAAAAGTGGGAAGCAAGACATGCTCTGGATGGGTCTTCAGGCATTTTAGAAACTACCCCACACCAACCACATCTAGCAGGGACTGTACTGGTCCCTGTAAGCTATCCGAAGCTAGATATCAAAATATTCAGGGAAATCTTAGATTGCTTTTTTTTCAGTATTGCACAAAATTTACTGCAGAAATGCTAGAGAGCACACCGTAACTTCTTGAAGTGTCCCAAACTTAAAAATATATGATGCATCACAAGGAAACAAGTATAAGAGTATTTCAAGGATATATTCCTTAAACTTAAATTATAATTGCGTTAATATAGTGTTCAGGTTTGTGGACATGAAATAAACATAAATACATGTTTAGAATTAATATGACTGCATCCAATAAATAGATTTCATCACTATGGTTACAAAAATAAATAGCAGCTACAGAAACACAGTTAATTGGCAACAAGGAAAATGGAAACACTTATTTCCCATATTAAACGGCATTCCGATGAAAGATTGGCCATTGAACAGACATGAAAAAACACTGATATAAATTATTTATAGGAGCTGGATGGAAATGTTCATTCTTCTTCACAAAGTGTTTTAGTAGTCTACATTTGGTTGCAAACTATGCAAAATTTCAAAAATATTTGTAAAGAGAAAAGGAGTACCGGCGTTACCAATTCAAGTTTATTCCATTTTAGGGCTTGGGTAAGGGCCAGGTAGCAGAAATATTGGTTCTTTTCTTGGACTACCATCCTTAAGGAGGCCAACAGAACCTGAGAAAGAAAGGGGTATCAAGTTCTGAGGAAAGATGGTCATCGATTTGACTTTCAAAAACTGTGGTACTTCCCTCTTTGTAAGAAAGCTCTGCCTAACCTCTCTCTCTCTTTTAGTATCAATTCAGAAAAATAACCCATGCTATTAGCAACACAGCTTTTAATGCAGTAAAAGCAAAATAAATGAAAAAGAAAAAATAAAACCAAATTAAAAGACACAAAGTGCCTAAAAGTATTTGTGATGGAAAATTTTTGGTTAGTCCAGTCTTGTGGACAACTTTTATGGAAATCCGCTCATGCTCTGTGGGGCAAAAACATGTGCATGTCCCTGATCTGATCATTAAAGCACCCTTATGTATTGTGTGGGTGGAGGTTAGGGGAAAAGAGTGAGGTGGAAGGAGAGGCTGCTAGAAAAGATGCTCAGCCCTTCTGAAGGTTTTTTTTTGAACCGTTTACCTGTGCGCAAGAAGTAGGGTACAAAATGTGGGAGTGCTGGGGATGGGTGTTGAGTGCTTTGGCTCTCCCTCTTCTCTCCTGCTCCTCTCTTTCCTTAACCCGAGTCTGGTGAAGCAACTGAAAACATGTGAAGCAAACTGCTTCAGGCATCAGCTCCACAGATCACTGAAAAACAACTACTGCCACAACTCTCCAGCAGGATGCCCAGTGTCCAGACCCACAATCTGGGCCAAATACTGTATTTGCAGATTGGATCTTATTTTCCTGAGCAGTCTCAAGATTGTTTTTTTCAGGAGTTTATGATTTCTGGAACAGCAAAAAGATTATTCATATTGCAGATAGTCAGCATTGGATTGAATTAAAAGATAATTGAAAATACTGTGGTGAAAGAGAAATCAACAACTGTATTCTGGGAAATGGCTAATGAACACTCACGTCAGAAAAAGGAAAAAAAAAAAACAAAACAAAAAAAAAAAAAACAGAAAATGAGAACTGGGAATTCTGTCAGTCTGTTATCTTGGAGAAAAGTAAAAATATGGAAGTGGTCAAGGCATCATAAAGTTAAGACTATCTGGAACCATTACAGTCTACATTGGCCTATGTTTTCTTAAGTGTTTTTTTCCTTCCAGAACGAATGAGAACTCCTTCCCGTTCTCAGTCTGCGGGTTTGGACTGACCCCCTCCAAAGGAAATGCTCAGCTTGCGCTGCTGCTCTGAAAACCTAAAGGGAGGAGGGAATCTGTTTCTCAATCCTGCTGTGTTCATGAGCTGCAGCTTTCCAGCCGGAAGCCACCCTAATATCAAGTGTAAATTAAAGAAGTCTTAAAACAGTACTGGTTTATACTTGTACCCTGTTTATCCATTGCATTCCCAGGAAGCTGGAAGCAGCTGGAAAATAGCCTACTAAAACTTTGTCTTGCTCCTATCACTGCAGGACTTTCCCTCTCCTGTCTTTCTGCTGGGGACTGAGAGCGGATTTAGCTCTAGTTGCTCTCCTGAGTTCAGTGATGAAAATTTTCTTCCAGGAATTATTTCAAAATTGTAAACTGTCCCTTTCAAACAGAAGATAAGATAAAGAAACCCCAGTGTCACAGAAAACCAGTTCTAAGGCTACTTGTAACTAGAAAAAATGCCATGTCCCAGCTATCAGTCATCTTCTTGGAAGTTTCCTGAAGTTCCAGGCAGAATGACAGTCATGCAATGTTTTTCTTAAAGTACTAACTTTTGGTTACAGTCAGGGAAAAGGCATACCAAAAATAAGTAAATAAAAAGGAGAACAGGGACTTTTTTTTGCAAATACATAGTGTGAGGAAGCAAAAAGAGCATTTCACAAAGTTCATTCCAAGTAACTTAACTCTCCTGAACAGCTTGCTTAGGATTTCAAAGAGGCAAAATGCCATATGTCTGGCTCTTTGATCATTAGCACCGTTCATTGTTTCATTAAAGAAGAGGTCATTATTTCTCAAGTTATTAGTGCTTGCAGTAAGAAGAATACAGTAGTTTTATCCACAACATGCTGAAAATTACTTTTAGCACTGAAAATTACTTTTAGCACATATAGAGGCTTGGAGTTATTTTTTAAGCCACAGCCACGGAAGTGGGAAGGGGATTTCAGAAGCACTTTGGCTGCCTCTGCGCAGATCCCCAAATGAATCAGTCAAGTTACCCATTTCTGCAAATATCAGTATTTATTAACTGGGAAGTGATTTTCTGAGGAACGATTGGTTATATACCATTTGAAAATCTAAGCCCAAAGAATTCAGTCAAAAACAGGACATACTTCTGTTTCAAGTAAATATATTTCGATTCAGACATGCCACAGTTGTTCCCCACTGAGCATCCAAAGAGTAGCTCTCCATTGCAATCACTGTTGCACTACAGTGACAGTTACAAACTGAAGCAATGGTTTCCACTCATTCTTCTAATGTTATTAAAAATACTAGGAAATTACATGTCTATTACATTACATACATTACGTTACTAGGACATTGCATGTATTTTAACAGGGATAAGTAGTTCCATTAGATACAATTATTTAAATAGTGTCTCATAGGCCTACATGTGATAGTTCTTTCACACTACAATGCCCTGCGTTATATCAGTTACTTTCTGGTAGGGAATGGTGACTTTTTTAAGTGGATAAGAAGTATTCCTTTGGTAGCTTCTTCAGCCCAGCTATTTGTTAATCTTTCAGTGAGTTATGTGTGTGCTAGAACTTATCCTTAGCATTTAGTAACACTAAAAATTTTATTATTATCTACTGCTTTATTTAGGCATCACAGGCATTTTTAGCCTGCGTTCTCTTTAACCCCATTTCCCATTCTCTGCTACCCTTTTGAAAATATGTTCTTAACTTCGCAACAAGGGCAACTGAAATCAATGAGCGCTCCTTTTCTGCCCACTTTCCAAACTCAGAACAAGTTTTTTATGAGTCTTTCCAGTCTCTCAAGCAAAAACGGTCTCTGGAGGAGGGCCAGATTTTCTACAAGGACAAAAGCCAGAAGAGGACTCGGGCATAACTTTTTATAACACAAATAAAACCCACCTGTAACGTTCTGAAATGGCCTGATTGTTGTATTGCTGCCCTCACATATCAAAAATTTCACTCCAAATGGGTAATTAAGAACATGATAATTGAAGTCAGGGAGCGCAATATTTCATTTCTTTTCTCAACGGGAGGGGAGTTTGGAACTGGCGTACTGTTTAAGAATGAGCAAAGCACAAAATGCTCTTTTTGAAAATGAAAACTGTCAGGGAATGCCAAAAAGTAATAGAGGAATAATAATGTTCCCATTGATGCCAATACAGCCAGAATGGCATTACATTACACACTGCAAGTTGCATTGTAGTCAGGGATACAATGTAGGGACACTGTTTCTAAATTAAAAAACAAAACAAAACAAAACAAAACAAAAAAAAAACACAAACCAAAAATATATATCATTGATAAATTTCCCACTTCCAGAATTTCATTTACAGCAGACCAGATATTTTCTTCAGCAGGAAAATTTGTAAAAGCCCAAACAAGCAGGTGTTAGTTGGTATGAGTACTCCATGTGAGCTAATTCATTTGAGGGTAGTTTGTTTAGTATTAACTGTCATACACTTTTAGTTTCAGAGATAAAGATTTCTGCATTGTGCCTCAAAACAAGCTGACAGCTTGTCTGGACACATAAAGAGGATAAGGAATGATGCACATAGGTATACAGTGTAAGCCAAAGTCAGAGCCAACATTTCCACTGAAAAGGAATTGAGATGTTAGTAATAATGTAAAGGTTCACCAGAGTATAGCCATGTTTCTGTGTTACCACACAGGCAAGAGGCAAGGTTCCTGAAGTTGTTTTTTTTTTCTTTTTTTCTCTTAATTTTCATAGTCATAGACTAGCCACTGCATTCACATACAAAATTAATTCAATTTTTTAAACAAATGGTGTGTTCAATGTAATTAACTTGCACATCTGTGGTGTCCAAATACACAATAGCAAAAAATGTGGCTTTGATTCTAGTTACAGACACAGGATATAGTCTGTCTAGACCATCAAATAATGTACTTCTAAAGTGAGAGTTTTACACGTGAGATTGCATCTCTGAAATGGAAACTGCTTCAAGAATATTGGCCAGAGAAGGGAAAAACTAGATTCCCTCTCACTGTCCTATTTATTTTACCCACTTACTCTTCTAGCCATATAACTAGGATATTTGCAGTCTATTGGATGTGCCAGTTTTTTCCTTTAAGACATTTAATGATCAGATACCACCTTCTTTCCTCTAACACTCTGGAAAAATGCATATTTTCCATTAGAAGTTTATAATTAATGTTCATGGCCAAATTCAATGAAATCAACACAGACCACAGAAATGAAAAGTGATTACAAAATTCAAAGCTTTACATTCTATCCCATGACAAAGTTATTAACTTGCAGCTCTAAGTGCGTATGAAATTTCAAATGACAAATTTTTGATTTTTCAGTTATCTCCACAAAATTTCAATAGTCAAGCATGCACTCAGATACGCTGAATCTTGGGCTGGGAGATGTGAGAAATCTTACAAAAATCTTAAGTTCAAGGACTCGTTTTGTTTTCTCCTTTTGTACTGCCTTCTCACCTGGTCTTTTTGAAATTCTGGCCCACACCCATATTGGATGCAGTTTCTAGTGCAGCCAGTGTCCCCCCCTTTGAGGGAAACAGGCATTTTTGTGATGAGGCTAGCAAGGCAACTCCTAATAACTCATTGTGCCGAGGCTAGCCAGGCAATTTCTAATAGGCATAAAATCTACAATCCTTTCTGTTTCTTTTAGCAGCTCACCCAAATCCTTCTCAGGCTCACAGAGCATTTGGTCTCTGCCCTCACCCCCAACCCAAATCCTCAGTGAGAGCAGCTGCCCAGCACCGCCAGCCCACCCAGACCCCCACACGCCAGCGGGGTTGCTGGGTCAGGTGCAAAACCTACTGACCGAGACAGTGCAGCTGACGTCTAAAGGAAGCAGAATGCACCAAAAGAATCAGAATTCAGGCAATAAAAAGATGGGAACCCTATTAAAACCCTCCATTCCTTGAGCATCCATATCTTTAATCGTCTACATCAGGAAAAGAATAACAGAGGACTCTCAGGAGTCAGGTGAACTTGACAACTGTGCCCTCATTGATCCTGTGGACTAAACATCAACCTCTTTGGGGAGATCTATATGGCTACAAGAATTTTTAGCAGGTTTTTATCTGAAGAATGTATTAATATTGGTCTGATAATAAACACACTGTGAATACACAGATCAGGTAGGATGAGGCCTGCCAATGGCACCAAAAAAATTCTGACAGATCTCTCACAGGATATGTATTTCAAATACCTCTAGATGTAAGGGCACTCGGTGCAGCTGAGAAGGGATAGGTGAGGAAGGGGATCAGCAGGTCCCTAAGTCTCTGTGCTCTGTGTGGCCTTTATGGTACCCAAACAGAAAAAGTGCCTTTCTTTTTTCCCAGGAATAATGGGGGGCATCTGTCTGTCAAACATACACCTTGCCGGCAGAGACAGAGGAGGAAAAAGGAGCAAGTTTAAGGTAGGAGTGCTGAACAGGGGCTGTTTGGGAGAAAGAGACATGCAGGAAGGGTGAACGAGAGGAGGCCAAGTGCCTGTGTGTGTCCTGGCAGCAAAGAAAGAAACAACAAGGCACTGCACAGAGAAAGCCAAGTCCAGGATCTGCCAAAGATACCGGGAGATTTGTCCAGCCAACAGAGC
Organism: Vanellus vanellus; assembly: GCF_965231255.1. Lineage (NCBI taxonomy): Eukaryota > Metazoa > Chordata > Aves > Charadriiformes > Charadriidae > Vanellus > Vanellus vanellus. Next base: position 116,532,599 of record NC_138905.1, read on the forward strand.
TGTCAGTCTAAGTGTTCATTTAATTTGACAAAGCAAAAAAAAACAAAAGTAAAAAAATTGGAACTAACCACTTTCAGACTGAAAGGTTTTGCATTTTTTATATATTATGTAATATTTCTTTAAAACTACTGAAGTTCAATACCTTCAAAAGGGGCTAGTGAGATCTCAGGTCCTGCTTTTTTGGATTCCAACATGGAATCAAAATGACCGATTTTCAGCAAACTCTGTACCTCTAAATATAAGGCAGCACGTATCCAGTGAATATGGTACTTTCACTTGATGCAAGATTTTTCAATTCAGATTTGGGGAAAAAAGGAGGATATATATTCATGCTTCCCACTGCCAAAAGTAAGCTCTGTTGTCAATGCAGACCAATTAAGAAATAGTTTTGACACAGCTTCTAGTTTTATTGTTCTTTAAACATTAATGTTTAAAAAAATGTATTTTTTTTCATTCATTTTGCCACCCTATTCTTCTAATTGTGACAATTCCATCGCTTCAGAACCATGATTTGTTAAATTTTGTAATAAATCAAACAAAGCAGTAGAAGTTGAAAGAAATGGAAAGTTAATAAACATATCCTAACATTTTCATAAAAGGGAGAGTGAAAAATTTACTTGACTTTCAAGCAATGTACAGAAACTGCTTTCTGGCAAACTACTTTGGCACAATTCCCCCTTTGGATATCATCACTGGCAACAGACTGGATGTCTACTACAGGTCTTCAGGAGCCCCATGGATTTCCTATTGATGATTTGGAGCAAAAACAACAAAAGTATCTAAAGTAACAGTATTTATTTTCTAGTTTTGATGCCTCGAGAAATTAGGCGCTCATATGTTATCTCAAGCAATCAGCCATTGGTCTGTGTTCTCCCAAATAGTACTTTCTTGCTGGGAGCACATGCTTATTTCACTGCTTGGTTGTCACCCTAATCACAGAGTTAGATCAATGGCCAAATCTTTACTCTTACCTAAGAGTTAAAATGTTTATTTATGAGAAAACTGTCGCTGAGAAGATTTGATGGATTAGGCCTTTGCCAAGTAATTGACAGAACACTGCTGAAAAAGCATCTTATGCTTTGGAAAAGAAAGTGATGCTCCTCAACATTTCTCAAGCATTTCTTGAGAGGCTCATTAACCTTTTTTTTTTTTTTTTTCCAGTTAGTCCTAAGAGTGCAACTGGAAATAATTGCTGCTCTGATTTTATGTTTATTTGGGAGTGTGTGTGTGGTGGGGTGTAAACATGCACATGTTTGTTTTTGCGGAACAGAAACCTCTTGAGGTATAGCAGGTCCACACTGGGGTCCCTCTTGTTACCCTACTATATGAGCCTCAACCGATGTGTCTAGCCCTGCTTTCGGGGGTTTGACAGGTTCACACAGTCATCCACAGCACAGAAACACTGATAGTGTCCTCTTTTCACCTCCTATCCTGTTTAAGCTTGGAATTATGGTTTTACAAAAATCTTGAAAAACTCAATAAAGAGTTCTCACAAAACTAAACTAAGTGGAAGTCAGGTAGACAAGGCTGCATACGGTACTAATCACTATAGCGCAAGAGAAAACAGTGCTGTATGATTCTCACTAGTCAGGATCTAGCATAACTGAAGCAGAGGTGGATTAAAACAAATGTTTCCTTCCCATGTTGTGGGAAGCAAACGGTAAAATTTGAGACTGAGTACAAATAGAGTGCAATGAAACGTATTCACAGGTACTCAAGACTTAGGGCATCTGTGTAAATGGCTGGAAACTTCTCATTCCCTGTTATATTTGCTTTCTCTTCCCACAGCGACTCTCTCTACATCAAGTGAAAAATGTTGACAGTCATTAACAATTTTTCTGTGCAAATAAACTTGCCTTTGTATTTTAATGGTCCTACTTCCAAGCAAAGGAGAACACAAGATATTTGGTGGTGTTAAATTACACATTCTGGAAACATTCTGTAAAGTAAGTTCTTTGAAGTTTAATATATATTATTGCTGTCGAAATTCAAAACTCCTCAATTTGTGGATAGGCAGAAAGATTTTTTCCCCATATTAATAGAGGGAAAAAAATTCACAAGATAGCAGCTACAGATTGAGACAAGACATGTTTTAGATTTCATTCAGAGAAATTATTATTATACAAGAAGCCTCACAGGACCTGTTGCCTTTTCAGGGACACAACTAAACTTCCTGACTTCAATCCCACTGTCTCCTTCAGGAAAAGAAAAAAAAAAGGTGGTTGCTCAGGAACTGCTCTGTGATAGAGATCTGATCTTCACATTCCTGTGGTGCTTTCTGCTCTCTCTCTGGGACTTACTCTATGAAGCGAGGAACATACAATACTTCTTCACCTACCAAAAAGACCAGCTTCTGGCCTCCACTTTACGTTTAACTTCCCACTGCACCAGAAACATAAATAGAGTAAGAGCTGATTTACAGATAGAGGTTTCTCTCCAGTAAGAAGAGCTTATACCCAGACAGTGACATTTTACTAGCAATCAGTGTGTTTTGACCACAAAGCACAGGGGTAAAGGGAGTTAAATTCGGGGAACAAGACACTGGAGAGGCTTTCAGCAGTAAACCGAACCTTGTCTGTGCTATACTAGAGGATATGATTTTAAAAGCCAAAATAAACCCATAAAACTCTTGAGCTAATCAGAACTATGACAAGAGCCAAAAGCATCCTTATTCATTTTACACTGATGATAGTGCAGAAGGACACAAGAGAGCAATGACCACCCTGCCCAGGCTGGACACTCACAGTCTGGCACATCAGGAACAATCTGTGTCTTTCAACCAAGTGAAGCCATACCTTGAAAAGTTCTATTACCCAGAAGGTGGAAGAATTAAAGGTTTCTGCTACTGATTTTCAGTCATCCAAATACAGAAAAGCTAAAAAGTTTTTTTTTTTAGAGTTTATGACTAAATCATGTGGAAAAAGTGTCAAGCTAAAGACAGGGCATCTATCCCTTGCTTCTATTTCTATTACCCTCATAGTTTTTTTAAGACTGCATTTACCATTAGCAAGAGTATATCAGTAATGAAAAAAAAAAAAAAAATCACATTCTGAATTTCATGCCTGAAAGACAAACACTTTCGAATATGGCAAAAGTGCGGAAAATTTGTTACCTCCAGGCAACCTATGAAATACAAAATTACTCACACTTTTTGGGGGCCTTAGCATGAAGAAAGGCCGAAGTGGCTGTAAACTTCTATTAATCAAATAGGACACACTCCAAGACAGATGTTTGTGACTCATGCAGCCATGCTGTGTGCCATCTCCTCTCTCAATAAACAAGGCAAGACTAAGTACATGGGAACAATTTATCTAATCCCGGGAATTTAGTAGAACTTCCATTTTTTTTCCATTTTCTTCCCTTTTCTACAAAAATAGCATTTAAAAGGTGGAAATAAAATAGAGGAACTACAATGGGTAGTTTTTCAATTTCCTAAACTTTCCTTGTACCAGCTAGAGGAGCATACTGGTACATAATTAAAATACCAAAACATGACAGAAGAGGCAATAACTATAGATGTTTCCACAGACACTATCTTTCTACTTAAGTATTATGACTTACCATAAAACTGGAATAGAACATATAACTGTACAAGCTAAGTTTCCTGATACATTTAGGATCCAAGAGGATAATCGATGCAACTTTGTGCAGTGCTTTCTGACATAAATTCTGTTATGTCAGAACCATCTTCTCAAATCTTTCAGTGTATATAGCCAACAGAACCTATGGGATTTTAATGTTCATTTAGTATCAAGCCTGCTATTAGTAAACTACTACTTTTTTTCTCTTCAGCCCTCCTTAAATTTATATATAAGCATGGGTGTATATGTAAATGTGTGTGTGTGTGCGTGCATTTTTGATTGTATATAAAAGGCCATTTTCCTTAAGAATTTTTGCTTTGAGTTTAACATTGTCAGCTGCATGGTTTTCCATACCATGTCATCTGTGTGGTTCATAAACTTTGAATGCATTTATCCTCCTGTAACCCTCTGAAACTGAGTTGTTCTGTCAACCTGCATTTTGCAGAGGGAACCAAGGCTGAATTATAACAGGCAATCCAGTGAACCTAGAAAGCCTGTGACAGAGGTAGTTTCTGTTCTGGGATGTACTATGGTCTTCTCCAGTGTCTTGATCATATGAATGTCTCATGAAAGCTGTTATCTACCCACACACTCCACACAGTGGAGCAATGAGCGGTAGATGCACAGGCACATACAGAGCACAGGAGTAAGAGCTGGATGAATGCCAGTACTCCTGGATTAGTGCAACTGTCCTCATTTTCCTAAATATAGAGGTTATCAGTGTCTGTATCTAATGTTGCTTTTGGGCAACTGATGCCCACACAAACTGGACCTGTACCTGCCCTGCCTGCTGGTGCCCACACTGTTCCTTTCTAGGAACATAACTCTATAAGCAGTCCCATCAGTTTGCACCACGCCTGTCTTTCACTTGGCAGTTTCTCAAGTGGGAGCATGGCAAGAGCAGTTCCACATATCAGTGTTCCCCAGCAGACTACCTAATAAGATCATCGACAATTTGACTCACACCAAAACAAACCACAACCACAGGAAAACACACTCTAGGTACAACATACTGTTTCTATACTGCTTCTCTCGCTACCGCATATTCCAGCATGATTTACCCTTGTTCAGGTGACAGGCTTCTCTGCTAATATGTATGTTTGGGAGCAAGCCAAATTCAACATGATTCATGCCATGAAGAATCTCACTGCTTTCACCTCACTTTTGTGCATCTCTCTGTTTATCTTGCAACTGTGGGTGCTATGAGACAAAGGATCTATTTATTTTGTTTATAATTGAGAGGTTATCGAGAAAAGGAGAGAGACGGTGAGTTGCTAAGGCAGACATCGGAAATTTCTCCACCCAGTAATCCTCATGACCATTTTCAGTTTCTTTTTATAAAAAACTTCTCAACTATCAGTTGCCAAGAATGCAGGGAAAAGTTGGGTGACTTTTCCTTATCTGGAAGAAAGGAGTTGTTAGTAACATATGCAATGCTCCTTTTTCTGTCTGGGCATGGCAGAGCACCGTAGATGGGCAGAAGTAAGAGGCCAGTCACTGCGACATACCACAGATTTGTCCCTGTAAACCAGACAGCAGCACATAATAGAAGCTGAGATGATTTTTCAGAACACTGCGTCAAAGGCAGCAACTATGACTTTTCCCAGAAGTCTACTTCTCTCATGTAATATCAAGTTCAACATTACATGGGTAACATTACATCAACCATGACTTAAAAATCCATACTTTCATTACTCTGCTGTTTCCCACAGGATTGGGCTAAATGTAGCAGTTCTCAATTATTCAGCGACTATTTTGATCTCTACTCCTGCGTTTTTTCCTCATTGGACAAATTTCTAAGACCACCCTAAAAAGACCTTTCCATAATGGACTTACAGCTTTCAGTGTTTAATCTAACTACAGACTTCCAGTATTCTTGACCTGTCCTGAGCTGCTCCTCTACCGTCATCATTCAGTTTCTCATAATGCTTTCTTTCCTTGGTCTCATCTACACTGGCTGATTTTAGCCTGGTATGGACAGGCAGGTGAAGACCCGTTGGACTTGCTGTGGCCATTTCTCAGCTACTGTTTGACTTTTTTCCTCAATATAGGACAAAGTCTGTCTTCATACTCTAGCAAGTCCTACTTGGGAGGTCTTAATGAGGCACAGAAGTCATGTGCTTTTTACTTTCCCCAAGAAGCCTACCGCTTGCATAACTTCATAACCAAAAACCAGGATGTCTAGTCCCTCCCAGGGCATGGAGCAGACGGGTTAGGGGCAAACTGGCACAGACATCTGGGATGGCTCTTCATAACCTTGCAATCATGAGCTTAATTCTGAGCATTTGAAATGGTTATTTACTGAAAAATGGGCAAAAAGGGGAACGTGCCAAAGCCAAACTTTTCTGTCTACACCTTCATTTCTTCACTTTTAGCTGCAGAAACTGATCTGCTCAAGAATGTATGGTAGTGTGGGAGACAGGTTACAGAACAACTGGGGCTAGCCAAAGAAGCTGGATACCCAGTTTGTGGGAAAATTAGAGTTCTTGAAATTGGTTTAAGCCCAAATAGGACAAAAAATCTGAAGAAATTATAAATACAACAAGCTCAAAAATCCTCAAGAGATGAAAGCTCCCTGAATCTTTTAGTAACTCAGTAAAACTGACAAAAATATACGTTTCATATAATAGCTGCAGGGGTCACCCAAGGATGCTGGTCCTAGGACAGACTTGTTAACAGGACACCCATGGCCAAGACCATAGAGCTCCCCATGCCCCCAACTGCAGGGAGAACCTGCCAAACCCAGCCATGAGGCAGCACTTCCTTGCTTCCCCAGTAAATTTCCAACCAGCAATAACCACCGTACTTGCAACAGCCTGCCCCAGTCTTGGAGACCAGATGCACTCGGCTTTAAAGAGGAGTAATCAGTGCTTGCCGTCGCCACAAAGACTAGTCCAGACTAACCATAGCAGTGACGCTGTCTGTGCTGCACTAACATTTTATTAAGTTGTGAAACATTTCAGAACTAGTATTGCTGTATACTAAGGCTTACTATCTTCCTTTTTTGCAACATTTTGAGCTTTTAAAAATGTGTTTTAACAAAGCAGTTAACAAAATCAGGTTTTTAATGCTAATCGTGGTGATTCAGACAAAATCCAGTTATTTTATGCAGTAAGATCCCATTGAATCTCTATTATGAAGACTAATGGAAAACCCCATTGGATTATCGTTTGACGTCAAATCTGGCACAACACAACCTGCAGATGTCTGACTCACAGTGTTAGTAGAGACTTGGAAACTTCCAAGGAATCTTTCCTGTATTTAAACCAATATAATTCCCTGAGAAAGAATACATCTGAAAAAAAACTTGTCTTAAGAATTTTTCTTGTGATCCCATTTGGGAAGGGATTGGCCTTCTCTTAAGGAACTCGTGGGGAATTCCCTTTGAGTTTTTATGGATAATGAAAATGAACATTGTGGGGTTTTTGGTAGCTCCAGTAGTAGTTTCCTATAAATGGGAATTAATAATTTCTACTTAAGAACTGTGGTGACTAACTGATGGTTTTATTGTAATTTATTTATTTGCTGGTACTTTGCTAGGGAATTTATTTGTGAATCTAATTTGTGTGCATATATATACATGTACACATAAAAATTATATCTAGGTTTATCTGCAGATTTTTCAACATGAAAAATACTTTGACCTTAAACACAACATATTTCCTTTCACAAGTTTTCAGATCCCAGTCCACAACCTGTTGCATTGTAAGAAAATTCCTGCAGCACTAGAGGATAACATGGTCCTCCATTGTTCAAAGACTGCAAATTTGCATTGCAAAAAAAAATTTCTAATTTAGACTTTTGCACACATATAAATTGCAGTAGTAGTTGTCTATCAGTAAAGATGCATGAGTGTGAAATGAGTAATATAAGCAACACCAGATTATTATCATCATGTTCAGCAATGTGCGCATGCAGCCCAGAAAGCCACCTGCATCCTGGGCTGCCTCTAGAGAAGCGTGGTCAGCAGGTTGAGGGAAGTGATTCTACCCCTCCATTCTGCTCTGGTGAGACCCCACCTGGAGTACTGTGTCCAGCCTGGGGAAGATAAGGCTCCTGGGAGACCTTATAGCGGCCTTCCAGTACCTAAAGGGAGCCTACAGGAGAGCTGGGGAAGGGCTTTTTACAAGGGCACGTAGCAATAGGCCGAGGGGGAATGGCTTCAAACTGAAAGAGAGTAGATTTAGATTAGATATCAGGAAGAAATTTTTCACTTTGAGGTGGTAAGGCACTGGAACAAGTTGCCCAGAGAAGTTGTGGCTGCCCCATCCCTAGCGGTGTTCAAGGCCAGGTTGGATGGGGCTTTGAGCAACCTGGCCTAATGGGAGGTGTCCCTACCTATGGCAGGGGGGTTGGAACTTGAAGATCTTTAAGGTCCGTTCCAACCCAAATCATTCTATGATTCTATTATCATTATCAGATGGCGTAATTTATATGCCTACAGAAACGAATATCTCAAGCTTAAATACTCAATTATAAACGGAATATGAGGGATAGCAACATAAGCAGTCTGAAAAAAAACAACAAAGGATAGCGATATGACAGGTAAAAAATATATTTATTTTTTTATTTTTAAGGTATTCATTGTAGCAAAGATAGTGCTTCTTGAGTAGGTTTTCATGGTGCATGGTTTTATAGCAATATAGTAGAAGAACTATTGCAAGAAATTTCCTTTTAGCTACACTCCGAGTCAAGAGTCAACAGTGTCTGGGTGAGATTTGAAAGTATAGGATACTAGGAACACTCTAAACACTGCTCGATTACTCTATAGCAGGAAGGTAATATGCAGTTAAATAAAAGAGGTTACAACTGAGACAGATGCAGACTTCATTTCACCAATTTCTCTTCACTCAAGAAACTGAATTATAAAATCTAATTTCTTGCTTTGGTATAGCAAAAAGCTGCTGCCAAAATGGGACAATGGTATTTCAAGCTGGTGGGAAATTTTTGGCTAAATCTGTTCCAGACAATAAATAACTAAGATGAAATGGAACCAAAACTTTTAATTGATGTGTTTCACCTATTTGTATCCATCAAATCTTCAAGTTTAAATCCTTTGATATTATTTGAAACTGCTGTTCAATTTGAAATACCCATTTATCTTAGTTTCAAATACAACGTCTCAGAAAATGCTGAGATGTCATTTTGGTAAAATACTTAAAATGTTGTGAATTTTCAGGTCACTGAGAGCTTCAGAAATAAACTATTTTTCTTTTCTCCAGAGCTGCCAGCAACCTGTGTGATGAAGAGTTTGCACAAATCTGCAGCTAGTAAAAAACAGATTTCAGAGGAGACATAATACTACGGCATGCATGGTTTGGCTATACCCATGACAGTCTTAGTCCTTCATCTGACTCTGTGTAATACCTTTCTGAGCCTGAAAACAAATCCACTTAAATCAGCAAGAGCTACAAACCAGATGAGAGAGCTGACAACACAAGTTAGGCCTACCTTCTCAACCACTGCAACAGCTGGGATTTGTTACCCAAACATAGGTTGAAACACCTGGGAATCAAGACAAGGACTTTGCAATGTGGAAATGATGATCCTGGGTGCCTCAAAACCAAATGTTTCAGCTTCTACAAAACCACCCTGTCTTCTTTAGGATGTGGGTTTGGTAAGGGTTGAGAACTGTTTCAGAGACATTAATTTTTTTAAATCACAGTTTTCACTGGCTTCATGAATCAACTCTTTAAGCTCATATAAAAACTTTGTCTCGCAACTAGATTTTTCTCAGCCTGAGGAGGACTAAGAAACTTGCTTGCATAACTTCAAAGAGCAAATTAATTCCTATGACCAGTGCCAAGTCATACAAAGTTGTCATTAATTTGCCCTGTAAAATTTTTGCTTCCTTGTTTTAAACAGAGCAGCATGATATTTCACCTGAAAGATGAACTATTCAAAGTATTAAATTGTTACCATATCACAGAGCTTTTTCAAATTTTGTTTTTTTTTCAGACATATTCGTGATGGCTCAGTTGTATTCTGTAGCAAATTCTTCATTCTAATCAGGACCAAAAAAACTCTGTATACAGGATAAATTCTAAATAGATATTGATTCACTGATAATACTTTAAACTGGTTTGTGTATCTTTGACTAAAGGCACAAAATTTTTATTATGCTTCTGTATTAGCTTAAGTAGTTTTAAAATCCAGTCTTCTGAAACTGTTATAATGGTATTTAAGCTTTGACACAGGTATAGTGTTTTCAAAAAGGTGAATCCTCCAATGACTCACAAAAAAAATATGTACATCCCACTGGAAAAAAAAAAATAGTTATGTGCTAATTAAGAGTGGAAGCCAGAACTGAATAAATCTTGTCTGGTATATATGCCTTTTTCCTTACGTCAGGTAAGGGATGCACACTTTTCTTCATACTTCATTCAGTCAAGACATGACTGACTAACCGGAATTTGCCTAAATAAGGTGCTGTGCATATTCCAGGAAATTTTAGAAAGTCCTTTTATGTTTCTCCATTTTGGTAACTATCCTGGAAACTTTTGCTTGTTTCCACAAACAACATGCTTATTTGTCATCTTTGCAGAAGAAAAACCTCTAGAACCATTTCACAAGTGAACAGCATTTCCTCCTATTTTATTTACTGCTGAAAAACTTAAATTATTTGGCTTCCCTGAAGCCCATTGTAAATTAAATGCTCATATGGTAAGCCCTCATTTTTTAAATGACTGAATTATCTCCTCCACAGAGTTATTTCTCACTTTAAGGAACAAGAAAACAAACCTCTTTCCCTGGCACCCCAAAAATGTGCAAAGGCATATGTTTTAATTCTTGGCCCTTTTACATCTTGGCAGCCTTATAGTCTCCCCTTGTTTTATAATATTATCTAAATTAAAATTAATTACTTGGCATCTTGATTCAGCTTTCTATCCCTGGCACTACCACAGACAATTAGCTTAAAGCAAGTTTTGCTGAGTATACAACTCGCATCCTTAAATTGGCTTTAAATGTGTTCATGTTCAATGATTCCACTAAGACTTTGATTTAACAGTTGAAGTTACATAGTTATGAAGCACAAAAATAAGACAATGTCACACACAACTAAATATCAAAGCCACTGAGCACATTCATTACCTGACTAATCCCCACGTAGAATCTTTCTTGGAAGGTGGCTCCAGGAATTAAATAGTCCCAATGCGTGAACCAAGTAGAAGGCAATTCTGCAACCGTGCTGTGTTCGCCAGGATGAAGAACAGGCTGATAGTCAGAACCACAGCTCTCTTGAATACTTATCTCAACATGCACACACTATACAGGATTATATAGATTTTACAGAACCTGCTTGCACCCACTTCCAACACCCACTTCCATTTCTAAAGAGATTTCCATGGCACAGGACATACAGTGAGTGAGAAGAAAACTGCACAGGGATGCAAAAGTGGTGTTTCATAAATAAGGTGTATCAACATCCTTGTGATGTATGTATGACCACATTCCTCCGACAGGCCTATCGTAAGAATTATATTCACCTATTGGGCAACAGAAATGTGCACGCTCTTGGTAAGCATCGATTCAATCGTGATTCCTTCCCAAGTCTCCTAACCCCTCGACTGGCATTGCATAATGGCCCAGATGCATTACAGAAGCAGCATTTAAAGGGTGGCTACAAACAAGATGGAGACTCCTGTTTTACAAGGAGTCACATGGAAAAGACGAGGGGTGATGGGTATAAGTTACTCCAAGGGAGATTCTGATTGGACACAAGAGGAAAATTTTTCACAATGAGAACAATCAGCTATTAGAATAATCTCGCCAGGGAAGAGGTGTATTTCTCCCAACAGTGGTCACTTTTAAGATTCAGCTGGACAGAGTGCTGGGCCATCTGAGAGGCTGCTGTGCTGAGAAGCTCAACATGAGCCGGCAATGTGTGATCGCAGCCCAGAAGGCCAACCGTATCCTGGGCTGCATCACAAGAAGCATGGCCGGCAGGTCGAGGGAGGTGATTCTGCCCCTCCACTTGGCTCTGGTGAGACCCCACCTGAGTGCCGTGTCCATCTTTGGAGCACCCAACATAGGAAAGACATGGACTTGTTGGAGCGGGTCCAGAGGGGGGCCACAAAGACTATCAGAGGACTGAAGCACCTCTGCTATGAAGACAGGCTGAAAGAGTTGGGGCTGTTCAGCCTGGAGAAGAGAAGGTAGATTTAGATTAGACATTAGGAAGAAATTTTTCACTCTGAGGGTGGTGAGGCACTGGAACAGGTTGCCCAGAGAAGTTGTGGAAGTTCCATCCCTGGAGGAGTTCAAGGCCAGGTTGGATGGGGCTTTGAGGAACCTGGTCTAATAGGAGGTGTCCCTGCCTATGGCAGAGGGGTTGGAACTTGATGATCTTGAAGTTCCCTTCCAATCTAAACCATTCTATGATTCTATGATCTTGTCTAGACCATGCTTTGGCTAAGAAAGGTTGGACCAGGTGGTTCTTGAGGTCCTTTCCAAACTGGTATTCTATGAGTCTATGATTGTATTGAGAAACACTCAGTTCTGAGATTCACTGCTAAGAACAAGTGACCCATCCAGATATTGTCAAATCCTATCTTACTGTGGAATTGCCATGCTTTCCTTCAAGTCACATGCTTTCCTTCCCAAGTCCCAGGCATTGACCCCTGTATTTCATCACAGTGAAACATGCTTTGCATCTCTTATGGCCAAGGCAATCCTCTAAAGGGATTATCTGAGCATTTCAATGTACTGAACCACGTTGCTGCAACCTAATCCTTTATGGATTCTTACAAAGCACTGGCCTGTGCTCTAGGTCTCCAGAAGTCACACAGTTATGCTCTCCTAATCTGAAACTTTGCTACTAATTTTCTACTATGTATAATTTAAGCGGAAAAATAATGCTCAGAATAATCTAGTTAGTCTATCTACATGGAAAGCTGCCAGGAATCAGAGCAATTTCTTGTAAAATATTACTTAGTTAAAACAAAGCCATTTTTCACAGTGTCACTTACAGCAAGAGATAAAAGCTTTTTAGGAGCTTAAGCAGTTTTGGGCTTTTTCTCCCACTATGTGCTCTATATTAATACCCACTCTGCATAGACACTTATAATTACTAGTAACCATCAATCCATAGCTAAATGAAGGAAAAAGAATGGCACACTCAAGACAGCCTGAATCTATGACATCTCTCAGCAGGTGTTTAACAGGAGCAAAGGATGGCAGGAGAGTAGGAGCAAAGGCAAGGGGGACAGAAAATAGTTCTGAAAGGCAAAAGGAATAAGAAGCACAAGGGCCTTGGGTCAGAGGAGTAATCATAGATGAGTCAGAATGATGGTGGTTCAGTTAGGGTGAGAAGGAGATATTGAGAGGAACAATCAATGAAAGGGGTGGGGGAACCAGGGAGAGGAAAAAGGAGGCACAACTAAATGGAGTAAGGATTGTTTTGATACATTGAGAGAAGAGGTTCACACAGAAACCAAATTTAACAGTGACCTTCTGAAGGCAAACGTTTACAGCTAAGGATTTTTGACTGAACAGGGATGTTTTCTTTTTTTCAGAATTTGTAACAGATAGTGGGAAATCAGTTGCTCAAAATGTCTGACCCTGGATGGCATGACCTCTGTCTGCCCTCTGATCTGCTTCATGGGTTACATGTAGCCCAAAAAACTCTGCACCACCATAGGTACCTCCAGCTTGCACGAAGGCAGAAGATGCACTGGGGTTAACATGTGTTTTTAGCTAGTGATCTATAAGGACCCACAAGAGAGGAAGAAGAGCGAGCCTTCTACTCCAATAAGGTATTTCTACAAGACTAGATAAGTCTCACAATCTCCTATGCTGAGCTTTTTGCTATTCTACATTGAACTGCTTTTGAGTCATAAATGGTGCTAACCTCAGTTTTTATGTTACTTCATTCATGATTATTGTGTGTTTCATAAACCATGTCTAGATTCAGCAGATCAGGAACTGTTCTGCTGGAAAAACCCTGAGGAGATAGAAACTGAAGTAGTCTTCCCTGCTCTGAATGAGTAACTCTTCTTCCCAGTTTTCTTGAAATGAAATTCCGTTCTCTCCCAGATTACTCAGAACAAGCCACATCCTCTCACCAGTATGCGAGGATGTAATGTCACAAGACATGTTGTTGTCTTCCTTACAACATGATGAGACTGCTTAGGGTGTTTCAATCCCTGATCCAAATTTAAGCTTGACCACCTCAAATACATTCAGACATTATGTTAATGCCACCATGAAACCAGATAAATGTCTGTCTCCTGTCTGCCAGTAAGTTGGGTATTTCCCAGCAACAAACAGGTTTATTAGACACACAAATGTTTGATTAGCATTTCTTCGTATAAACAAAATATAGCACACTGAACATATGAAACCAAAAGCCCTAGTAGATAATCCAGCCTTGAAGAATATAAGCAAATAGCATCCTCATTAATCTCAGCAACTGTCAGACTTGAGTTAGCAATTTGGGGATTCAATGCCACTGCCTGCATATAGCTATGATGAAAGGAAGGGGGGGGACATTCAGAGTTACGGCGTTTGTCTTCCCAAGTAAACGTTATGCGAGATGAAGCCCTGCTTTCCTGGGGATGGCTGAACACCTGCCTGCCCATGGGAAGCAGTGAATCAATTCCTTGTTTTGCTTTGCTTGTGTGCACAGCTTTTGCTTTACCTATTAAACTGTCTTTATCTCAACCTATGAGTTTTCTCACTTTTTGAATTAAGTGAGTGAGCTGCTCTGTGGTGCTTAGTTGCTGGCTGGGGTTAAACCATGACAAAATGTCATATCCTATCCGAACTGTGTTTTGAAACAGCCAGGAGTACCACCTCTTCACTCACCTGACTATCAAAACAGTATCAAGAAATCTTAATATGTAACATTTTCCATGTATCAAAATTAACAGATTAGTAAATAAAGTCCCGAGTTCATACCATACCTGTTGAATGAGATCTTTATGACTGTTGAGGACTAATATCATGAGCATGGGCCAATAATGCAAATATGTTGTTAGAAAGAATTCAGGAGTGGAACCGGAGAGCCAAGTGATACGTTCAGCAAAAGTGCTTATGTTGCCTTCTCAAAAACACGAAGAAAGAAGGCAAAAGGAGAAGAAAAGGAATAACATTAGCAATTATTTGTTTTGCATTCATGTTAAGACTGATTTTTTCGATGCTGCCCTGTTGCTTGCTCCTTCTTCGCAGGCTAGATGACAACCTAGTATGAATGGGTAAGATCAACTCTACTCTCTCTCTTTCAATAAAGGTTCCCCTGTTAAATGTACACCAATACAAACACTCATTTAAAGAAATGGATCTTCCCCTCTTTTCCACATACGTTGTAAGTCATAGTCCATACATGAGCACAGAAAAAGTACACTTAAAAAAAAAAAAATCTTCCAAAAATAAATGTTATTGATGTACCCGAAGCACTTCAATGTTAGAACATGTTTTCTAAACTCAGAAGTGATGTGACTTATTGCTTCCAAACCTACTGTACTTCATCGGCCCAGTGACATGGGAGCATCATGGCCTTGAGATGGCCACGAGCAAAGCACCATGGCAACAAGGGTGAGCATGGTGAGCCACAGCAAACCAAACAAGCCTTGGCATAGTCTGTGCATCAATGGTGCACTGAAACTGATGGAAAAGTGTACTGTAGTACCACCACGGGCTGATCAGATTGGCAGCCAGTGCCAACATCTGGCTGGAAATACACTCAGTGGTAGAGACCAAAGGGTGGGACACGAGTAGGTGTGTGCCCAACACTGCAATTGCAGAGCCAAGCTGCTGCCCCAGCCCGATGCCCAGACTGCCACGAGCAAGCATCATGCTGTTGCCAGACCCACTGTCCTGTCAAAGCAGGAACCCAAAGGTAACGAAGCAGAAGGCTTGGTGACTGTTCCAGCCGCTCTCTGTTTCTACTGGTTCAAAAATCATAGCTAAGAGACTGTAATATATAGATTACAATAGTTTTACTGCCTAGAAAAATCTCCTCGCAAACCTTACAATGAAACAACCTAAAGATACTAACTGCTATAAACTGTAATTTCTGAAGTTAGTTGTAAAAATCATTGATGAAACGCCTTAGTGCACATTTAAAGCCTTAGTGCACATTTAATTCCACCAAAGTTTATTATTTTCATAAAGATATTCTTTAGGCCACCAACGCACTGTGAGAAAGCTTAAAAAACTCTGACATAGCAGAATGTACATTGGGACTATATTCCTTTTCAAATCCTTACTAACATTAGCAAAACAACACATAAAATTGTCTGTGTTCATCCAACAACTTATTTCCACTGCAGGATAAAAAAAAAAAAAATTGAAAAATCCAAGCTGAGGAGGAGATGTGAGCTGCATTAAGAAAGACTGTGAATGATGAAGGGTTATGTGCCACTTGAGGAAAAAGCTGTCTCCCTTCACTTTTAATTTCTAGAATGTATTTCACAAAACAAGCCAGAGGTGTAGCATTCCTCCGCATTTTGGAAAAGGTTTGGGGGTTTTGTTTTCAAGGCTGAGGGGAAGGTGTTTGGGCAAGCTGGATGCCTCTGAAACACACTTCCACTGTAATTGTTTTTCCAGTCCATTGTTTGTTAGTGGGGAAGACATAAAAAAGCAGGCATAGCTTCGACTTGTTAATCTATGTGCCCTACTGAAGGATGAAGTGTTTAACACAGCCGTTAAGGGAGCAGGCAAGATTTGTGGGCGTATTTTAGGGGGCAAATGCTGACAGCGAGGATAAATACGGTTTGTTTTATTCCAAACGCTCAACGTGCTATCCAGGAAAGGTAGCGGTGCCGGAGTGGTTAAACCGAGCCCCGCCGGGTTTCCAGCGGCACATCTCCCCTTCGGAAAGGTGCAGCAGCCGGACGTGGGGTTTTGCGCGGTGCGTGGGCGCCACCTGGTGACGGTTCTCCCGCCGCCGGAGCCAGCCCGGCCAATCGCGACATACCAGCGCCCTCTTTGAACGCTTTTCAGAACTGGAATTTCAAGAAATTTAACCAACGCGTAATATTAACTGGAAAGTACTCTGTTAATCAATGCCAGGGAAGAAAACTTATTCCAGCGTTCAACGTGTTGGGATTGCCCTCTTATATGAAAATATGATGAATATATTTCACATTTAAGGAAACTTTAGCCGTGTGGAGGGTTTACCTCGCTACCTGCGATCACAGAAACATAAGCGGAATGGCAGTTTTTGTAGTGCGGACGTCAAACAGGTCTTCATGCAATGAGAGACTCAGCATAAAATTTTAAAACTGCTCTCAGAATAGGACGAGAAAACTCCACATGAGCCTGAAAGCACTTCAGGGCTCCTCACTGCTGAGATCCTAACCATACTTTTTTTAAATTTTACCTGGAAAATCTCCACCTTCTATGCCAGTATTATTTCACAGAGTCTGATCAAATTCTGTCATTACTGCTACCTCTTCTCTTTCCTGTCTCTTTTTGCTGACTGTAGATTACCATCAGTCTGACTGGGCTACATCGAAGATTGACTGACAGAGTTAACATGGGTTTACAGGTGTGTGTACTGGCACCATCACAGTGCTTCTGTCCACCCTCTGAGGGTACCTTTCCCTCTGGGGAAAGACAGCAGCGCAGGACGTTTATCTCTAATAATTCCTCTTTCAGACGCCCCCATGTTCCCCAGCCAGGGACCCCAGACCCAATTTATCAAAGAAACAAAGGACCACCAGCCATAATGCTGTTCCCCTTTGCATCCCTCTGGCTGCCCCCTTCTCTGATGCCATTAGCAGACCACTACAGTGCACAGGGGAGCGGGGTACTCAGCTGGGACCCCATCAATGGCAGGGTAGAGGGAATGGGAGATGGGGGCTAAAGAAGCTGAGGTCTATGGGAACATGCAAGAAATAGCTAAACACACAAACTGCTTCCAGGAAGCACAATAGACGGGAAATATGGACTCAACTTCCTTGTGCTAAACCTTGGAGAAATTAAGGGTCATCTTCTGTTCAAGGTCCCCCCTCCAAATCATGGCATTTGGGGAAAGTCAAATCTGACCTGGATTTATCAGCTATGTAAAACTTTACAGCAAAGTTATTTGTCCTTAGCAGGTGTGGCAATAGTAGTATAATGCAAACTAAAATAATGCTGAGAGCTTAACAGCACAAAAATTAGTAACAGGTAATATTATATTACAGTAGGTCTAAGATCTAGTTTTAAACAGGCATCTCAATTTCAGATTTCTAGGAAAGTTCAGTGCTATTTTCCATTTTCTATTACTTTGTTAATAGCACTCTCTGATCTATTTTGGACCATTAATATAAAAGGATAAAGTAGCCCAGAAGAAATGGAAAAATTCACTTTTCATCTGGAGCAGTGCTGCTGCCTGTGCCGAAACCAGTTTTTGTTGTGAGAGTCTATAACATATCTACCTAGACTAGTTTCAGAAAGAAAACAGTAGCATTTCCAGCTCCTTTTCTTAATCATTTCTCTAAGAACAAATTTAATTCCTTCTCACCTTTCTGTCATTCAGCCTGACCTCTACCACCTTTCCCAGGGCTCCTCCTATAAAAGATGCTGTTCCACAAAGTCCATTAGGAAGTGCGTTTGCTGCTTATTTAGTAAAGAATTTGAAAGGAATATTTTTCTAGGGTACCCTACATGATGTCAGAACTCTGAACTCAATAGCAGGACCATAAACCGCCTATGAAAAAAAAAAAAAAAAAAAAAAAAAGAGCTGCCTTCCTTTTTCCCCAGGAGCAATTTGAAACAGGAGTGTTACACTAGAGTTTCGTTTCAGAGTGCTAGAACATAAGACTTTCATTTTCTTTACCTGTGAGAGAGAAGGTGAGAAAATGTTGGAACTATATGAAGAGGAGAATAAAATCCTCGTAAAACGGAAAGAGGCAAAAAGCAGGAAGAGAAGGAAGATCCCATTAAAGTAGAGAGGAGAGAATAAAAAGTGGCAATGGCCCAAGTTTCCTTTGGAAAAAAAAAAAAGAAACAGAACAGCTGAGAGCCGATATGGTGAGAACACTGTTAGAAAAAAGTCACACCAAGCAGGGAACACTGTTTAGATCCCAGAGACCCTCCTCGCACATCATGCATACCCATCAGTAAAATTTGGTTTAAAAACTGTGTGTCATCTCACAGCTTAGAGATGGAGGGGGATACATTTTCATACAGCATGATTTAATGTTATTTGAGTTGACCTATTTCCTTCAGTTTCCCTTTTAAGGAAAGCTTGGATTCTGCAGAAAGCGAGAGGACTCAATTCCACATTCTGCCAGGAACCTGCTTTGTGTCCCTGAACATATATCTCTGCTTTTCTTTGCCTCTGTTTACCTTTTCATTCATTTTCTTGGCTTTAGTCCAGGCCTCAAAGGGCTGGAGGAGTAATCGATGTCTTCAATACCAAACCGAGAGATGCAGGGAGGGGAGGAAAGGGGAAATCAGTCTGGATTACGTGCAATTTTTTTTTTTATTATTATTTATTTTATTACCTTTTTTCCTAACCAATACAAAAAGCCAGGAAGAAAAATCATCTCATATGAAAAATTTGACTCAGCATGAGACATTTTGTTCAAGCATTGTAAGAAAAACATAGGAAATGAGCAGCAACTCTGCAGCTGACATTTTCCCCCCACACCCACAAACTAGAGCACTCACATGGGACTACCAGATCCAAACCCCTCTTCTGCCTGAGGGCACCAGTGACATCTCGCACCCATGCACCTACATCACCACGCTACATAGACCGCCTTCTCTGCTTTCCACCAGTAAAGAATCACATCATAGACCTGGGGTTGCTCCAGTAACAAGGACTTTGGGGGCACTGAGTACGGAGGCCCATCAGTTTCCAATCAGCATGGGAAAAGTTTATACTACCAGTCACTGCCCTGAATCAGAAGAGACTAGATTCACAGCTGGGTCTCCCACCTCACAGGTGGGCATCTTAGCCCACCACCCCAGGCTAGTGGGTTTTCCACAGCGGGTCTCCAGCTGCCTCCATCCTTGATGACCCTCTTAAATATCACTTGGTCAGAAGAAAAGTGACTCCTCAACTTAATGGCAAGGACACACAGCTATCAGCTGCTGCTTTGCTATTTTTAGAAAATGGAAAGACAACTCACATTGCAGTCATGCTACATAGCCTGGTAACTGGGGTGTTTCCTAAGGAAGTGTGGAAGAAGACTGAATTCATCCCAGTTTGACACATTTTAGGTAAAGCACTTTCAGACAGGTAAGATAGAGTTGCACGAGGACACACCAGGTACTGAACTTCCTGACTGCACCCTCTGTGCTAAGGAGTAAATATGGAAGTCAGAGAATGAGTGTTTAACTCAAGAAATGTTGCTGGTAGGAAGGGTTCACAATATGGGCAAAAGCACCCTGCAACTCCATAGCCTGCCACTCCCTGTTGCTGTCTGTTTGGAAACCAACCTGTAGCCATAACCAAGAATCTGCGTGCCCTCATGCTCTCTTTCCACCTCCATGCTCCCTTTCCACTGTGAAAGTGTTTCCTTGTACAATCTGAGAAGCTACCACCCCACAGTAAAGTATCTGGTGGAAAAAATAACTACAAGTGAACAGGTAAGAAGTGCAAAGGTGTATCTACAGAACAATATCTATGACTCACTAACATAACTTAGAATTAGCTTCCAAGTCTGGCGTAGTACCTCCTTAAAATGTTAATGTGAAAGAAAACTAACTAATTTTATCTCCTTTGTGCAAGACGTGCAACAACAGTTTTTACCAAACTATGTGTTTGAGTGACTGAATCAGACAAACTAAATAAGCAAAAGACCAGCTACCTGTAGTGATTTTCAGGCATGCTTGCCATGTTGTTCAGGGCAAAACTGTGTTTTATTCACACACAGAATTGATGCAAACCAGATCTTTACATGCTTGCTGCCTGAGCAAGTAATGATGGTGACAATCGCTGTATCTAGGAAGACATGTTAATACATGGGGAGCCTTACTTTCTCAGTCTCCAACTACAACTAACTTGCGTGACCATCCTCTCTTGCAGCATGGCAGGTCTGTCTGGAACCAGAGGGAGAAGGAAAGCTTTTTGTTGGGTCTTTTTTTCTCTCAACATTATTACTGCTTTAATATAGAAATCTCTGAAATGCAAGGTCTGCACTCTGTCCTTTGAGACTCAGCAGATGTCTTTAAACTGCTTAGTCTATTAAAGCTTATAATGCATGATTAATGATCTGAGGGCTGCTGATCTGAGGTGGAAGACTCAGCAGAATTTGCCCAATAGCTTTTGAAGATTTATGTACTTTACATTAGAAACCAGAACCATCAGTGTAATTATTTCACAAAAGCTCAGATGCAATGCTCAAAAACCTCCCCAGAACATTAAAAAGCAACTCAACGAGCAAAGCTGAAGGGCTTTGCACTTTTCCTCTTGCTCTAGAGTCCTAGTTTCTGTTTGCTCCTTCAATTTCTTTTTCCATAGCACTGCAGTGAGAAATTCAATTATTTGTTTATTTTCAGATGAACATATTGTGGTTTTACCCAATTTTAAGAACTTTTTACTCTGATCAAAACGAAATGAATTTTCTACAGACTTCACTTCAGCCAAACGCATGAGTTAGTGGCTTTCATCATGGGCATTCCCAATTTAAAAAACAGCACTCTGCAGTGCTAATTTGTGTGATGAAAACAACACTTTGTTCAACTTACAAATAAAGTTCAGACAAAAATATACATCCATTTTGTATTCCTGTCAGATCTGTAAGTAAAGGGGAGTCATTTAGAGATAAATATGTGCTTATTAAGGTAAAGATCATGCTCAAAATAATGTACACAGATGCAGATACAAACTGTTTTCCCCAGGGACCTTGAAATTTATCACAGTGATTTCTTGGATGCAAGCAAACTATGCACAATCTTGGCACTATTGCTACCTGATACTGTACTTGAACTTACTGTTGGTGTTCAGATCTCTAACTGAGAACACATTGACAACTACGAGTGAGCAAGGAGAGAAATTGGTTCTCTTAAAGTCATTACCACTGAAATGATCGATATCTAGAAAAAGAAATACATGCAAAGGAGATGAAATTGGCTATCTGAGGTTGGTGGCACAGTCTACAACACCAATCTCTGTCACACTTCATAGCCCAAAGCTCCAACCCTTATAAGAATCTGTTAACTGGCAAAAAAAAACCACAAACCCTACCATCTGTATGAAAAAATAGTATGATAAAAGTTAAAAAAAAAGTAAAAAAAATCATGGAATCACGGAATTTTCAGAGTTGAAAGGGACCTCTAGAGAACATCTAGTCCGACTCCCAACTCAAATAAACCAGAGCTTTTTAAGACAAAATCATTCAGGTTCTGTCTCCATTCAAGGCTACATCACCGTTATTTGCCTTTTGATGCACCCTATAGGCCTATGAGCTAGACTAGGTGCGACAGTATGAAAAGTATTTGACTTCCCTTAATAATATGAGCTGAATGCAGCAATCACCAGGAACTTGCGATTGGTTCGTTGCTGTGTTGAACCATAGCACGGTTTGGCTTGGAAGCGACCTTTAAAGATCATCTAGTTCAGCTCCTCTGCACGGATGCCTTTCACTAGATCAGATTGCTCAAAGCCCCAACCAACCTGACTTTGAATGCTTCCAGGAATGGGACATCTGTAACATCTCTGGGCAACTTGTTCCAGTGTCTCAATATCTTCATTGTAAACAATTTCTTCCTTTAATCTAAATCTACCTTCTTTCAGGTAAAAAAATGTTGCCTCTTGTCCAGTCACTACAGGCCTTGGTAAAAAGTCTTTCTCTGACTTTCTTATTAGCCACTTTTTAAAATTGAAAGTCCACAGTAAGATCTCCTAGGAGTTTTTTCTTCTCTAGAGTGAACGACCCCAGCTCTCTCAACCTTTCTGCATAGGAGAGGTGTTCCAGCCCTCTGATAATTTTCACGTCCACCCTCTGGACCTGCTCTCACAGGCTTGTGTCTTTCTTGTGCTGAGGATGCCAGAACTGAACACAGTACTCCAGGTAGTCTTTGGGCTCCAGGGGTCTCATGAGACTGGAGTAGAGGGGAGATTCATCTCTCTTGACCTGCTGGCCACACTGCTTTTTATGCAGCCCAGGATATGATTGGCTTTCTGGGCTACAAGCCCACGTTTCTGGCTCTTGTCCAATTTTTCATCTGCCAGTATCCCCAAGTCCTTGTCCGCAGGGCTGCTTTCAATCCATTCATCCCCAGCCTGTATTGATACCAGGCATTGCCCCAACCCACGTGCAGGACCTTGCGCTTGGCCTGGTTGGACTTTATGAGGTTCACATGGGCCCATTCCTCAAGCCTGTCAAGGTCCCTCTGGATGGCATCCTATCCCTCTAGTGTATTAACTCCAACAGTCAGCTCGGTGTCATTTACAAACTGGCTGAGGGTGCACTCAGTCCCACTGTCTATGTCATTGATGAAGATATTAAATAATATTGGTCCCAGTAGGGACCCTTGAGGGACATCCTGTGTTACTGGTTTCCACTTGGACATTGAGCTGTTGGCTGTAACTCTTAGAACTCAGCCATCTAGCAAATATCTTATCCATCTAACAGTCTATCCATCAAACCCATATCTCTCCAATTTAGGAGCAGAATGTTGTGGGGGACCATATCAAAGGCCTTACAGAAGCACAGGTAGATGACAATATGTATGTTACTGAAAGGGCTATAATGCTACTGCTTTCCAAATTTGACTGTGCAGTTCCCATCAATTTTATTTACAAAGCAGGTTTTCCCAGGTATAGATTAAAAGTCCATGCCAATGAGTAAATAGCAAATAAGAATGGAGGTAAGAAACATGTAACATAGGGAGATGCTTTGTATTTCTTTTTTTGCTGGAACCTACTTCCCAGGACCATTTGAGTGCCCTCCCAGTTCTTTTACTACAGGGTCTTTTGCCAGAGGCCTAAGCAATGCCTGTCAGCAAAACCACACATTCAACAAGCCCTGCAGAGAGATTTATTGATCCTGACCATTCTAAAGTCTTCCATGAGGTCATGAAATCCATACAAGAAGGGTTCACAGTCAGAAAAACAGGGAAATAATTTAAATAGAATGGGAGAAGACTGTAGGGTTCAACTTGGGGTAAAGGGGAAAGGGAGAAACACATGATTACGAAACTTCTTTCAGGTTACCTAAGCTTGTTCTGAACTGTGTTTAAATTGTCTCAAGTACACCTGGTACAGGACTGGCACCGTATGTCTAAATACGTAACAGTGAGTTATTTTTATATAACACCATCACACCACATTGCCATTCAATATCTAAGATTCAAGTTCATACATATTCTTTGACACATCCAACAAGTAATGTGAACTCTATTCAGCTGTCAAAGACACAAGTATTTATGGGCAAATCTTGTCAACTTTACTCCCTCAAGTCTTTTCTTTTTAGTGGGATTTGTGATTGAGTAAGCATCCAGGTTATAAGTGGATGGCCAATATTGTCTCTACAAGCAAACATGAAAGGAATTGGGAAATAGAAAGTACTCGGTACCCCTGAGTAGTTCTCATAGTCTTTTGTATGCCAGCAGTTATGCAGCCTGTCTAATCATCACCTAGCCATGGGGCACACAGCTTGTCTTGCTCCCATATAATACCCTTCTTTGCTGGCTTGATTGGTGGCAGTAGATTGCTCGGCAAACAGCACAAGGTAAGCCTGTGGTTTTGCTTTCTGGCACCAGAAAGTTTGGTGCTACCAGGTGCTGGAGGGAAAACAGACTTCAGGGTTTAGAAGTTAATGCTCTGGTCATCTACAATCATGGTTGTCCCCAACCTTGCTGAACGGTGCACCCTCTGTTACAGATACTGCCTCACAGAAATCGTGGAAAGTCTGTCACGTGAACATTATCCTCTTGGGAAAAGCAATTTATGAAGTTTACTTTCCCCTCCCCTCCAGCATCTGCTCATTCCTGCCCTCCTGAACCTTAAAAGCCCCTCCAAACATTTAAAGCCATGCTGTCATCCAGATTGCTGAAATGATTAAAATTTGAGGGGAAGGAAAAAACCCACACGTGCATACACACCTAACTTGGGGAAAAAAAAATAAATTGAGAAACAGAGAGCAGGTTGCTTCCTTTTTTCCAGGTCTGACAATTTCAGTGAATTGGTTTGTACTGCATCCCCACAGACAAGTAAGTGAGTGGTAAACTATCATAGAATCACAGAATCATAGAATTGTCTAGGTTGGAAGAGACCCTTGGGATCATCGAGTCCAACCATCTACCCTACTCTACAAAGTTCTCCCCTACACCATATCCCCCAACACCGCATCTAAATGTCTCTTAAACACATCCAGGGATGGGGACTCAACCACCTCCCTGGGCAGTCTATTCCAATGCCCGACCACTCTTTCTGTGAAAAATTCTTTCCTAATGTTCAGTCTAAATCTACCCTGTTGGAACTTGAAGCCATTCCTTCTTGTTCTGTCATTAATTACCTGTGAGAAGAGACCAGCACCAACCTCTCTACAGTGTCCTTTCAAATAGCTGTAGACAGTGATGAGGTCTCCCCTCAGCCTCCTCCTCCTCAAACTAAACAGTCCCAGCTCCTTCAACCGCTCTTCATATGATTTCTTCGCTAGGCCCTTCACCAGCTTCATTGCCCTCCTCTGCGCTCGCTCCAGCACCTCGATATCTCTCTTGTATTGAGGTGCCCAAAACTGGACACAATACTCGAGGTGTGGCCTCACCACTGCTGAGTACAGGGGCACAATCACCTCCCTACTTCTGCTGGCCACGCTATTTCTAATACAAGCCAGGATGCCGTTGGCTTTCTTGGCCACTTGGGCACACTGCCGGCTCATATTCAGCCGCTTGTCAATTAGAACCCCCAGGTCTCTTCCTGCCGGGCATCTTTCCAGCCACACCTCCCCAAGCCTGTAGCGCTGCATGGGGTTATTGTGGCTCAAGTGCAGGACCTGGCACTTGCCCTTGTTGAAACTCATACCATTGATGTTGGCCCAATCATCCAATCTATCCAAGTCCCTCTGTAGAGCTTCCCTATCCTCCTGGGAATCAACACTCCTGCTTAACTTGGTGTCATCTGAGAACTTGCTGATGATACACCCTATGTCCTTATCGAGATCATCAATAAAGACGTTAAACAGAAATGGTCCCAACACTGAGCCCTGAGGCACTCCACTTGTGACCAGCCGCCAACTGGATTTAAATCCATTGAGCACCACTCTTTGGGAACTTCCAGTCAGCCAGTGCTTGATCCAGCGGACTGTATGCTCATCCAGGCCATGCGAAGCCAGTTTTTCCACGAGAATTGTATGGGGGACAGTATCGAATGCTTCGAATGCTGCAGTATCTGACACAAACTGCCAGCTTAACCTTGCAGCTGGCAAAAGGTCCATATAGTCACATTCTATGTTTATGTCAGAGCAGATTCCTTGGAGTACCATATGCCTCCATGTGGGCCCAGTGATTTGGGGGTCTTTGGGCTTACTTTCAGCAGGGCTCCAAAGGAGGTATAGGAAGCTGCTACAGGGACACTTTTGATATTTAGGATAACATCAGCAGAATATGTCTGTCTTTTCAAATTAACAACATCAAAATCGTGACCAGAAAATCTGAAAGCAGCCCTAGATGTGAAAGCTATGATGTTCTGAGGTACAGACCATTCATATATATGTGAAAAAAATATGTTATATAGGCAAAATAAGGTATCCCTTGGGGTTCTGACCAGCTACAGAGTCACAGAAAAAAAAAAAAAAAGAGTAGTATTTTGTCAGAAATGTCAAAGTTTTCAAACTTTCAGGTACAAGAAACATCCTGTTAACTTTTTTCATGGGTGTCTTGCATGTCTGATTTTAACTCCTTAACTTTTATTTCTTTCTCAAGTCTGCCTGACCATAAAGTCTAAATCAGATCCAGGCTTGCATAGATGTGCCAGGATAAAAATAGCCGAGCCAAGTAGCTTCCATGGCCAAGATAACAGCCTGGTAAGTATCTAGCTGTGAGGCCTTATGTTTAGGTCATACCACATTGGGTCTGTGAACTCTTTAAACTTCCATAAACTGGATACATTGCAAAACCGTCTCTTTCTTTGACTCCTAAGGCACAGACTCTTGAGGGCATTTTTGAGAAATGGAATGACAGATCACTCTGGGCAGTGAAATCCTGCTCAGCCACCCGAAAAGCCTGCCTCTTTTTGCCAAGTCCCAGCTTTTTGGACACTAGTCAACAGCTCAGGACATACATAAGCACATATGGTGAGTGTTACAGGAGGTTTTCTTAACCCAGGCACTCTTTAAGCTAAATAGCACTTGTGGAGGAGATGTAGGCAAAACATGATTGATCACCTGCATGCTTTCCTTGCCCTACTTCTCTCGTCACTGCAGGATGTGCTTAAGATCAGCTGCCCTCAAGTCCTCCTTTGGCTGAGAGCCTCTCCCCTGCTGTTGTTTTCTTCCTCTCAGTCAAACTGGAATCCCTCGGCACAGAAACTGTGTTCCTGCGTTGCTCTGCTGGGAGAGTTCCCATCCTCCGCTCTCTCCTCTGTGTGGAGGATCCTGGTGAAAATCGTTTTCCCACCTAGGCACCCCCATCAGCGTTCTGCTCTCTGTCCTCCTGAGAAGACAACTTGTGCTTGGTCCAGGCAGGGTGTGCAACACATGCATCTCTTGCTACACACAAATCACAGTGCAAATTACGATTGCAATAGCTAGAAGTCTCAGCTGTAGAGAGGCTGCCAGGGGTCTCACCAAGCTGGGCGTGCACACGCCTGAGGGTATGGTGGTCGGGGTCTGCAGGTGATTAGGGGTAATATGCGTTTCACCGAGGAGTAGAGCAAGCAGGACGAAAACTTGGCAAACGCATATCATCTTCATCCCCGGCAGCAGCAGCAACCTACTTGCAGCATGCCACTTAAACTCTGACTCTCCTATGAAATAAGTAAATGTCTCTTGTATCTGATCTTATGTTACAATATGGTGGCATATTTGTTTGATAGGCTCTATCAGGCATCCTGCAAGGAATTAAGCATAACAGAGCATGAAACTTTGGCTCTAGTAAATATAATGGTAATTTAATATCATGATTGTAAAAAGAATATAAAGCAGAAGCTGCAGGTAGGAAACTATGCTCTCTGTGGTACAGAATTTATGTTTTCTGTTAAATACTATTAAGAAGACTTACATATCGGTATCTGTGCTGTCTGGAACAGCTCTAAGAGGGAGACAGAAAAAGAAACTAACTTCACAGCTCTGAGAGGGGGTAAACAAGGCTTGATCACAGACCTTCATTGCCCTAGTTACATACGTAGACTCAGATACAAATCTACATCCGTGTCTTTCCCATCCTTACCCTCTCTTCCTCCATTCAGAAAACCTTCACAGACACAGATTTTGTTTTTAAGAGATGTATCCAGCTCTTATAAAGACTTTCGTATAATCAAATACTGCATATTTCATATTCTACCATTATTTAAAGGTTTATGAAATTTCATTTTGTTTCGTTATCTCCCAGGTTATTCCTCAAATATCTGCCCAAGCTGTCTCCGCTAGTACTTGCTTTCATATATATTTATCCAGGGCAATTATGGCCAAGATGTGCCTAGCATAGACCTGTGTATCTGTGAGTACAGTTCTCATATTCCTAGTCTTGGGTGCTAGAGAATTGCCCCATGTGAAGCAGCCTAAAGAACGACTATAGGAACTATTGTCTGTTTTAGAGCACACTAAGTACATCTGCTGCGCTGGCTGCAGCAAGAAAAAAGACAACAGAGTTGTTAAGCAGTTTGTGGATCCCTCTAGGCTGACGGGATCCTTCCTTGCCTGCTCGGGGCGGTGTCAGGGCAGCTCTGTGGCATGGGAATGATATAAAATGATCTAATGCTCCAGAGGGCCTGGCCCAACGCGTACAGCAGAAAAGTAGGTCAGAAAGGAAATCTCACTACTACAAACACGGCAGTGGCAGCGGTCCATTGTACCAGGCACACGGTTTATGTAAGGCAGCGGCTGGGGCTGCTTGACTCCAAGTTTCACAACCAGCAGAAGCCTGGTGCTAAAAATCCCTAGCTGCTTAGAAGTTTAGAAGGGCAAACACATCACCGATATTACAATTCTTTGTTTGTGCTAATCTAAGCATTTGTATACAATTAAAGAACAAGCCTTTTCTGTCCCTCATTCACAAAGGTTTTTCTGAAACAGAGGCAGTATCTTTGAAGGCATGACCGAAAATTCAGTGAGTAGTTATTCTTGTGGCTTCCTGATCTTTGGCTCTATTTCCAGTTATTCCAGGGTTCCTACGTGTCATCCCATGAGACTAAAGAGACCTTAAAAGGATGTAATCAGCTCCCTGGCCTCTCTGAAAAAGATATAACTAATGGAAAGTGATGGCTCAGCAGTCTTCCCCAGCTCTCACAGGAAGGGTATATCAGCAGCGTAACCAAAGTCGCACTGTTCCTTCATATTCAGCCATCAAAGGCTAATGAGAAGGACAGAGAGATACAGAAAGCATTAGGTATGTGACAGAAGGTCCCACTCTGGTGACGCTTACGCTGGGAGTTAGTTGAGACTGAGCCAGGTCCCACAACAAAGTATGTAAAAGTGGCCTAAAGCAACCTTAATTTCCCTCCACCATCTCCATCTTCGCATCAGGGTGTTGGGAAAGAGGAACGGGGCTCTTCATGCTTACATATAAGCTACTTCTGGACTTCCACTGATTAAATAAACAGATTGGAAGTAGAGACATAGCTTCATTCAGGGAACCAAAAAATAGAGTGGACACTTGTCTTCTCTGCAGTGTGAATATTCGCTCGTCAGTAATTCTGCCACTGGCCTTGCTGACAGTGCTCTTTTTTGGTCCTTATTTTTGATATGCTCCAGTTACCAGAGCCGACACCCGAGCTGATCCCCAAAGGCAGCAGCACATGCTTGGCAGTGGCAATACCCAGAGGCTAAAATGTATTTTGCAGTAACAGGAGCTTCAGCACATTGGTAAGTAACCAGTTCGCTGGAAATCCTTCCCTGAGATTTAACAGCCTGCCTGGAAAGGGCTGATCAAACAAAAAAAAAAGTCTCTTTCTCTAGTAAACATACAGGTAAAACAACATGGGGAAATATATGCAACTTAAGAAACCCTCTTGTGGATCATGTGCATGTTTATTTGGACACGAAGAAAGGAGAATATTTCATTCTGGATGCTTTGGGTGGTGCATAAACTTACCCTGGGCCAGGAACAACAGCAGAAAAATCAGCCCTGGCCTCCAGTCCCCGGAGCAGCCCATTCCCTACTTTCAGAGACTGCTTAGCAGAACCACACATTTTCTAACTCTCCTAGGCCCGACCTTTAACTTTTAGCTCTCTGCTGACTGCAAATGGCTTTGCAGGCAGGCGGGACTGCTAACGGTAAGATTTTAATATCTCTCATTTATCACAACGGACCGTTAAAGTCAATGCCTATAAACACACAAACCGTGGGGTTAGCGGGTCCATTCCACAGTCATATGCTGGTGTTAACACGTTCCCTACTATACTATTAAAAGGTAACTGTGTTTCTTTAAATCTTTTTTGACCGCGTTTCCATCACTTGAAAAGTCAAGGCAGTGGCCCCACAGAGCATTGAAGGAGCAACATAAATACACTTTTAGAAATATTGTGTCCTGTAAGGGATTAACATAAACATTGCAAACTCTTCATGCGTGCAAGCATTAGATGAATATCAGAGACAGGAGTTTTAAGCAATGGGGAAAACAGGTTTAAAGAAAACAGTCAAAGAACTGTGTAGCTGCAACAGTTAAGGTGGTGTAATATTGGTGTCTGACTAATGCTGACATCTCTTCAGACAAATAACTACTGTAATTTCTTTTGATTTTTATTTCTCAGAGCTAAACGTAATCAAACACTGTATTGGATCCCTTTCTAGGCCCTCTCTAAGGTGGAAAGGGGTTTTCATAGACACTCTCTCTTGAGTCCACTTTCTTTGAGAGAGATTCTTAGTGCTCTTTTACCTGATTTTTAGATGTTACAAAGTAGGACAGTTTTTAACAATTGGCATTGCCATAGAACTTTACTGAATACTTATAACTTTGCTTTGTAAACTCATAAATTCAAATATAATGTTTAACAGCTTTGACCTCCATTACATGCAGCATGTAAAAGCTCTAACAACATAGTTAAAATAGCATTTTGCACCTCTGATCAATGCATGTACCAGCCCAGATTTTATCAAAAACATTTTACACCCATGAATCTAAGACGAATTTTCCATAGCAAGTCTTTTCATAGATGAAAAATGTAGGAATCAGTAACTAATTACTGTCAAGAGATGACATTGTAAAGCCTGCCACAACATGTGAATTTTAGGAGCTTGCTAGTGCACATCACATTCACCGAAGAGCTTTGTAATTATGTTCACAGAAAATGCCTGAAATATCAGATTTGAAAAACAAGAGGCCTCGATTAAGTAAGACCAAAACGTTTTGTGCCAGCAACACGTTTGACAGACAGGGCAGAGATGAGCAGCAAGAGTGAGGAAGCAACTGGTCTCTTTTGACAGAGACCAAGAGACAGGCGGCCTCGCCAAAATGTAAAGTCTCAGACAATAAGCCATCTCATCAATCAAGCAGTTTTGGTATACTTTCGCACAATTTCATCAGAGTATTAAAAAATCAGTCATCCCTTTTCAATGGAAAAGATCAACAGAACCTGAGATGGTGTGAGTCAGCAAAATCAATATAGAGGCAGGGGAGCATAAAATACCCCTGTTAGCACTGGCACACAGACTTCTGCTCTCTGAGCTCTAAAATTCCTCTCACGCTGATCAGCAAAGGAGTATCTGTGTCAGTTTCTGTCTGAAAGTGATTCCTCTCGGGCGAGTGCGCTATAGTACGTGCAGTGTAGTCACTCCATCACACCACCAAAGATGGCCATCGAGGACCTCCCCAACCACAGCTCTGTCCTTACTGCTCCCTTTCATTCCAGGGCTCCAGAAAAGGAAATGAAAACTGTATCCCACCTCTGTCAATGTCCGGTTTCTCAACTGGGTGTGGCATAAAGATGTGTGGTGGGTTTGCACTCACGAAGGATATCTTGATAATCAGAGGCAGTGAACAAACATCCGCGCTAATGGGCTTTTTACGAAGTATTTGAAGTCAGGTAAGAGCACTCAAAAGGCTCTGTTCACACATTTCGGAACAAATCCCAGGCAACAGTAATTACAGGCTCCCCTCTCCCTCCATGACACTTCACTTGTGGCATACCACAAAACACATTTCTGCCTCCCATTCTATTCACAATAAACCATAAAAAGCTGCAGATTTCATAAATACAGCTTTAGAGATTTTGAGGTCATGAGGCCCTTGATTTAGCAAGCTCTTCTTGCAAAATGCAGACCACAGAAATTCAGCAGTTCTTAATTCTGAGAGCATTGAACTAAACGTCTCTTTTAGGAAGTTTTTTAATTTAGGTAAGTCAGAGATGGTACTCAACAGCTAAAAAAGTTACACTAACTGGAAAGAAATTCCACTAAAGTTCACTTGACCTCAGAGGGATTAATCCAGATTTACAACAGTAGAAGGAGAGCAGTGTCTAGGAAGGATCTCTATGAGCAAGTTTTTATGTATCACAATTGCCTTTAAAGGCTGTGTGACTAGTCTTAAGTCAGTAGCAGATACAATTGGATTTTGCTTAACTGGGCATGGAAAGGATGGCAATCTATGCTACAGTATTCTGCATCGGCGTGAGATACATATGTACAGACCTGGTTACCACACACCAGCTGATGCAAAGTGATTTCACTGTGCATTTTAGTACCCTATTGGGTTCCTGCTCCTTTTTTTCCTGTTAGCATCATTACACAGCATAGACAAAAATTACCCTGGAATCTGTTCTTTTTTCAGAACAGACCAGCATTTAATAGAAATTTTCTTCAAGATACTTTGAAAATACCTTTATGTTTTTATTTTTCCACTAAAAGGCTGTATTACAGAGAAAGAGCTACACAGATGTCTTAAGTAACATTTTGCTTTCGTAAGATCCAAGCATGATTTAGATAAAGGTGCACTTTCTCTGCTATGTGCTTGAGGAAAGCTGTCTATGGAAAATCAAGGTGATATTCTGAGAACAGCATTTCATTCTGAGAGTAGTAGCTGGAGATTGCACAGTGACACAGATAGGTAAAGCAGACAGAACAAATGGATGAAATATAGGCAGATTCTTATGGAAAATGTGACTGCTATTTTTTTTTTTTGTGAAATCTAAGAGCCTCTGCAAACAGGATTCCCAGGAAGAGACCATTCTCCTAGATCAGGAAAATCTAGTAACATCTTCAATTGAAGACATTTTATAAATTAACTTATTTGCTGTGCTTTGGGTGACAACTCTTTAGATGACAGAGGCAGGACAAACTAGGGAAAAACTAAAATTTGTATTTATGACAACATACTTCTAGTCTGTGTTTCCCCCCCAAAAATAGTTAGCATGCTACTAAATGTAGTTAGTAGCATGGAGTGACCCTTCCATTATAGCATCTGAGGGCACCACAGTGATTAATTTTATCCTCCCTACTGCCTTTGAAGTTGAGATAAATGAGTTGTTCAAGGTCATATAAAAGGCTATGGTTGAACTGGGAACAAAAGTCAGATTTTTTGGTGTCTGGACCTCTGCCTTATCTCTGTAATAAACCTTGGTAGTAAGAGGAGACAAGGAAATAGCTGTTTAGAAGACAGTTGGTTACTTTCAGAGAGAGAAAGCCAAGAGAACAGAGAAAGTAATTTCTCCATATGAGATGCTTTTAAGGCCACTCGGCATGCATTTTATTGAGTTCCCTGTTATTCTTTGCTCTGGAAAGCAAATAGATAAGATTATGAATAGTTTTGGTTTTCAATATTTATTTTTAAAAAGATGGTAAGGCCTTTGTGTACATTGATGAACAGTTTTTCAAACTAACCAGGAGGTAGCACTAACTTAAAAGAAAGATGCAAATCTGATAACAAGGTTTAATTCTGTAATCAATATGAGCACACCACAGTAGAGCTGAGAAATGGTAGTTATCTCACTATTGCCCCAGTAATATTAGAATCTTATTTCTTTATCTTATTTCTTTGATTTATTTTTGTTTGTTGAGATATGAGATTAAAATATATAGGCCATGATTCTGTAATCCTGTATTTAGTCATGAACTTTTCGAGTTTTCGAGTAAACTTGGATTTAAGGTTTGAATTGACTAATAATCCACCCTATCAAATGAAGTGTTTACCTTCTAAAAATCCTAGGCAAAACAAATTATATTTTGCACGTATTAAATAAATTTAATTAAATCCTGAAATAGAATCTAAGTTATTACTAATTTCATTAAATCAAATGTAATCTATTAATTCTAAATCAATAGTAAAAACTGAGACAGGTACTTGCAAAATTAGAATTATAATTCTTAACTCTGATTTGCATGTCTGCATAATTATCACTTGCTCTGCCAAACTATGAGTTGTACAAGTATATTAGAAAGTGAACTAGTTCCCATTTCAAAAACTTTCAGACTTGCAAAAAATGAAATATTTATTCTGCTGTCTTTTTTCTTCTGAAAAAGCTGTGAAAAAGTATTATAAGAAAACTAGCTCTCCTAATCCAGGGATTTGCTTTTTCTCCACTCTCCAGCCAGAAAACTTCACATCAGTCAGAAAGGATGAGCATAGTTCGGTTTAATTGTTTACAACACTTGGTAATTGCTCGACTTCTTGACTGCTTTAAACAAATATTGTCACTTGGATTGTCCTCTCTCTTCATCCATCTTTTCGTCACCAGGAACAATTGAGACTGATTATTGAGCCAGACTTCTCTATTGTCTATCTCTACTTCAACCCTAATTACCCAAACGAGATGTTATTTAGACACATCACACTACATTTTGCTACCCGTTAAAATGGAGAATAATATGGCACTACTATGCTTCTCTTTTTCAAAGCTATTTAAAATAGATGATTAAAAACCTGTAGGTAAACCCTTTGTACTATTTCAGCCCTGACATGTCATTTCAGGTGTTGTTTTCCATAGCAAAAGATTCAGGTGTGTTTCAGCAGTTGTGGTCCCTTTGACAGCAGCAGGTTGAGAGCTGACATGAGCCCCAAATATCAAACAATGAGCATAAAGTATGCTGGAGCTCACCTCAATCATGTCAAAAGTAGAAATGAAGAAACAGGAAGCTGAAATTAGTATGTTTTCATACAAATATCAGATTTTCTGAGAATTTTAGCTCAAGTTTTCTTTCTTGAATATTTTCTTAGAAATAGATTTTATTTCAGACTCAAGAAGAATGAGAATTATGTGGTTTCCATGTTCATTTATTTACTGTCAACATTTCATCTATGTTCTTTAAGATACTCTCCGTATGCACTCCTGTTTTTACTTTTCATATCTATATTTCCTTTCAGGAAACTTAATCTGTGTTCTATGAGTAAGCCTTATTTCTTTGGTTTTAAAAAAATGAAAATATTAGTCATATTCATAGTGGGAGTAAAGGTTTACAAGACAATATATTGGCCTGCAAAGCTTTTTCTTTTAATCCAGATGTCAGCTATGTGCACCAGTGTTCTTGCAGTTGGAAAGAAAGGCAGAAATAAAAAAGAGCATAGAAGAAAACATAATTTATAGCTGAAACTCTAGTCAAGGCAAGTGCAGATTAAGCAGTTCATTTTTCATACATAGATGGCTTTTTTTCCATCCAGATGAAAAACCAAAATAATTCAGCATTTTACTTCAGTACTTCAAAACATCATCAAATACCATGCAAAACTACTTCAAGAAGATGTATTTATGAATGCAAATTTAGATAACATTTTCAGTATAACTTTCAAAAATAATTCGGCTCTTGGGCTAAGATAACTACCATTAAAAAAGTAGCAGTAGTGTGGAGGAAGGTTTCAGGTGCAGTAGGTTATTGTATCAGTTTTACTTCAAATTTTTGAATGGTTCAATTTTTCAACAGTTTAATGATTGAACAGTGCTATAAAACTTAATAAGAAAAAAAAAGCAATTGAGCTCCATAAAAATGTGAAAGTACTCAAACAAAACTATGGTACCCAATACAAAGTGAAATTCACTCTAATGATGAAAATCTTTTTATTTCAAATTATTCAATTATTCCAAACATACACTGCTGGAAATCAATTGGCCTTAACAGAGTGGCTGCGTCACATAGAACAGAATTTGGCTGTCTTTGGAGGCATTTTACTGCAAGTTTTCTGCAACAGAGCTGTACTTTCTTATGTATTTGGATTATGTCATAGTTTGTTCTCCATATGTCAACATAATAACATTAGAAGTTTCATTTGTATCAGTGACTTTGGTCACTGGAATTACTCAGGTAATTAAACATCTTGCAAGAAGGTGGCTTTCAAGATTTTAGAAGCTAGTGCAATATTCATGCCACCTTTTTAACATGGAAAATTTCAGTGTATCTACATAGTGCAGTATTTTACTTGGGCTAAATAAGAAAATTGCAAATGCCTTAATATCACACAACTTTTAGTACTTTTGATATTGTGCTTTGGGATTGTTACACTTAATTATTTTCTTTAGGATCTTAATGCTGAGGCAATAAACCTGTCAGGTGTCAAAAATAAGATTAGGGCTTGAAAAATCCATTCTGGAGAAACTAGAATATGAAAAAAAAATCTTTTTTTTTTTTTTTTTGTCTTGATCATTGAAATTGCTTAAGTTATGCAAGAATTAATGAACAACACTGTCATGATGTCTAGTAATCTTGCAATTCAGCACATCTTATACTGTTCTGTTCAGGCTTTTCTGTTTGACAGTGATTGCTTCTAGTGATCTGGTTTGGTACTATTTCATGCTACCTAAATCACTTTCATGAACGAATGATTCCGTATAAAAATCTAGCATTACCAATTGCAAAGAAACTGCCAGCTATATGTCCAATTACAAGTAAAAATCCATTTCCTATGCCTAGGAAAACTGATGGACGAGACAGATTGCATCAATAAGGCCGGTAGATGGTCATACGACCATTTGTGCAGTTTATATTTGATGGTCAACTGAATATATATTTTTATGGGCACATACTAAATTTGTGTGTAAATGGGCTGTGGAAGTCGTAAGTAATAACCTTTTAAACAGGGAGTAGTAGTAGCACATGTGTCCCAAAACAATATGCACATACCATACAACCTAAGCACAAACACGTTATTATCATCATATGGGCTTTTCTACTATCTACTATTAGTCTTTCCCTCTCTCTTAAAGACCATTAATACTAAAGGTATCTTACATCCTACTTTAACAGTTCTCTGTGCTGCAATGCATATGATCAAACAACTCCCCTATGGTGACATGGAGGGCAGAATGAAAAAACATGATTGTCCAGGGAAGTACTTCAAGCATATTCAAAGGCATGTTTTCAGTGCAGTCTGTTGCAAATTGGGAGCAGTGTAATGACAAAGCAAGGCAATTCATAAGCCTTTTTGAGCTTCGGTAGAGTGGAAGCATGTAAGAAAATACGGTGTTATAAATCTTGTGACAAGATGAACTTAACGTGCTGAGCTGCCTACGGTAATCTGCATCTGCTCAGTCTCGTTTACTCCTCTCTGTGCCGGTGTTATCATCCTTCCCCACAACTGTGGTTATAAGAACTGACACTACAATATCTGAACCATGTAGAAAATATACATTGGTATTGCTTACCCTGGTCTCACTTGAAAATACACACCTATATTAACCACAGTAAATATCTATGTGTCACCATGTAAAGGGAAGCCAGGCCTGTTCCTTTCCTTGCAGCAGTACCTGCTTCAAAGTCACACTCCACCTGGACAATGGTGGGGCTGAAAGTCCTCATCAACTTTACCAATAATATTAAAGACATAGAAAGCACTTGCATAAATATAGACTGACAAACACTGCACTGAAAAGGTTTTTTTTTTGTTTGTTTTTTTGTTGTTTTGTTTTTTGTTGTTTTTCTGAAGTGTTTTTCCATACTTCTTGAGCTTCATCTGCCTGATGGACAACATGTTTCCCCCTGTAATGCAAGATTTCCTTCTCTGCTTCTCTTTGGAACAGCAAACATACTGCAACAGAAGCAATTAAATTCAGATTCACATGGAACAATCCTAAAAGTGGCTAGGAAAGGTTATTCTGAGAGAAGTTATTTAGCAATTTAAGTTTTTAAACAAGGTACTAAGCTGGACTGAAGGCATTGTTTCAAAGGATGCAAATAAAAAATAAGTGCATTTATCTTTCTTGCTTCCAGAATCTTCCTTATTTTTTTGCCTCATATTATATTAGTGCTGTTACTCATTTCCTACATTGGATATAAAAGAAATAGAAGGCGTGATGGTTGTCTTGTGAAAAGAAACAAATTGCCAACTTCAGCCTTTGTAAGTTTAATTTTAATTATATTTACAGCGCTCATGACAAGTACAAACACCTTTACATAGTGCAAGATCAAGGGTTCCACTGAATGTAAGACAAATTCTATCTGTGTAGGAGCAGACCAAAAAGTTGGATGTTTCCATGTCTCCAACACTGTCAGAACTCGCCCCTATTTCGCCAGTTGACAGCGACATTGTAGACACGTTTGACACTTGCACAGAACAACCTAATAATCTTTTAAAATCTCACACATTTTTACTATCAATAAGACATTACTGAGACATTTTATTAAAGA
This sequence comes from Vanellus vanellus, assembly GCF_965231255.1. NCBI lineage: Eukaryota > Metazoa > Chordata > Aves > Charadriiformes > Charadriidae > Vanellus > Vanellus vanellus. The sequence continues at coordinate 116,570,770 of NC_138905.1, forward strand.
CATTTTAAAAAAATTTAATTAGAAATTTTAGGTAATTATATTTCGGAGAGAACTACGGAAACCTTTACATTCAGTAGGTTATTCTCTAAGACTTCAGTGACGGACATTCTCATATTCTGTGGCATATGAGGAAGGGGAATAATGTGCTAGAACTGTTAAACGTGTTCACTAAGCAGAGGAAAGAAATAAAACCCGTTTTGATTACCACTGTAAGCAAATGGATCTGTGCAAGGACCTATGTGTATCTTGCAGTTATTACTGAAACAGTCTAGCTCTGAAAATAGTGAAGATGAACACACTTCTAAGGACAGTAATAAAAAATTATTTTCCTTCAGCTTTTTCTTTTCTCTATTACAATCTGCAAAATAGCTCAGGCCACTATTCTTCATAGGGGAACTAGTTCTCATATATCTCAAAATACATAAGCTTGCTTTGATTAAGAAAGAAAGGAGGGACATTTAGAGGGAAAGTACCACATGACAGTGGAAAATACACCACATTTGAAATCCGTCTCAATGCAATTTGTTAAAAAAAAAACATCACCTCCTCAGGCAAAGAACTACTAAAGACACAATACGTATCTGAAACTAATTAAAAAAAGAGGTCAGGGAAGTGATCAAATGTAAATTTCCTCGGAAGGAAAACTGCTGCTGAGACATAAAGGACTGTCTTTAAATGGGAACATTCTTTAAATTTGGTTGTCATGGTTTTCATCTTTCCTTTCCCCAACTTCAGTGCAAAGCTGTCTTTCAAAAGATAATGGGAAGGCAAAGCCCAGCCCAGTGGTCTCGTATTATCCAGCTCACCACCCTACAGGCATCCCAGCCTGGACGCCTCTATTGTTCTTGTCCCGGGGCTGGCAGCAGAAGCCGGCGCAGCGCAGGCTAACGTGCTCGCCCTGACGGAGGGAGCGCACGCAGTGTGCATCGCTCCCCAGTGACCCTCAGCTGGAGCGTCCTTTATGGATGAGAGGGGACTTCCTTGCCTGGAAGGCTGTTGTGAAACGAACCTTTGTAAAGAGCCATGTGAGTACCGAGTCAAGCACTGCCTTAGGGATTTGCACCACCGACAAACATGGATGGCATCTCACATAACCTTTCCAATTATTTTCCTCCTCCAAACAGTATTGCCTCTGTCTTGCCTCCCCCCCTTCTTCTTCTGCTCCCCAGTACTCCTCATGCAGGCACTAATCTCTTGCTGAAATGGTGACACCTTCTGTTTATAACTCTGTCTGGCCAGATTAAGATAGGTAGTAGGGTGTCAGCAGATAGGTCAGGCTGGGAAGTCCTAATCCATTAACTTGTCAGAAGACTGCTAAGCCGTTGCAGTATGGCACTAGAGTTTCTGCCTACTCATCTGTAAAGGATGAATAACACCAATTGCCTCTCTCAAGAGACAAACATTACATGAAAGGTTACCAGACATTCACAGTAAGGTCATCCACATAAAACAGATAATAAAGATAGGTTCTTTGAAATAAGTTGGGTGCCGCTGCACAGAGAATAAATCATAGAATCATAGAATGGTTTAGGTTGGAAGGGACCTTGAAGATCATCTAGTTCCAACACCCACGCCATGGGCAGGGCCACCTTCCACTAGACCAGGTTGCTCAAAGCCCCATCCAGCCTGGCCTTGAACACCTCCAGGGATGGAGCTTCCACAACTTCTCTGGGAAACCTGTTCCAGTGTCTCACCACCTCACAGTAAAGAATTTCTTCCTAATATCTCATCTAAATCTACCCTCTTCCAGTTTAAAGCCATTCCATCTCATTCTGTCACTACATGCCCTTGTAAAAAGTCCTTCCCCAGCCCTCCTGTAGCCCCCCTGTAGGTACTGGAAGGCTTCTATAAGGTTTCTCCAGAGTCTTCTCTTCTCCAGGCTGAACAACCCCAACTCTCTCAGACTGTCTTCATAGCAGAGGTGCTCCAGCCCTCTGATCATTTTTGTGGCCCTCTTCTGGACCCTCTCCAATAGGTCCATGTCCTTCTGATGTTGGGGGCCCCAGAGCTGGATGCACTACTCCAGGTGGGGTCTCACAAGAGGGTAGTAGAGGGGCAGAATCACCTCCCGTGACCTGCTGGTCACACTTCTTCTGATGCAGCCCAGGATACGGTTGGCTTTCTGGGCTGTGATCATGAAATGACAGCTCATGTTGACCTTCTCATCAATCAGTACCCCCAGGTCCTTCTCCTCAGGGCTGCTCTCAATCATTCCCCACCCAGACTGTATTTGTGCTTGGGTTTGCCCCAACCCAGATGCAGGACCTTGCACTTGACCTTGCTGAACTTCGTGAGGTTGGCATGGGCCCACCTCTTAAGCCTGTCCAGGTCCCTTTGGATGGCATCCCGCCCCCTCTAGTGTGTCTACCTTACCACACAGCTTGGTATCATTGGCAAACTTGCTGAGGGTGCACTTGATCCCGCTGTCCATGCTACCAACAAAGATGTTGAACAGCACCAGTCCCGAGTACCGACTCCTGAGGAACACCACTCATAACTGGTCTCCACTTACTGAGACAGGGCTGGACCCTCAGTCTGCTCAATGGGTGTGACGTTTTCTCTTTGCTGCATATCAAGCACAAACCCTCCACATTCCAGGCTGCCCTCTGGGGCTGAGACACCAGCCTTAGGTATGTGTCTGGAAGTGAAAGCAGCTTACTTGGTGATCAAGCTGGTCGGTGGCACAGCTTTGCACCAGCATCAGAACCCTACAGAGCAGAAACCACCGGTGAATTCAGGTCGGGAGAGATGATGAATCATGGCCCAGTGCACCCTGGAGCTCAAAGGGAAAGATGGTTTAATGTCAGGATAATGGGGCCCTCAGGCTTCCCTTCTCCAGTCAGTAGGCAATGGCACCTCTCTGTGCAGGTAGCTTGAGCTGGGTACCAGGGAATATACTAGCTGGGAATACACTTTGCTCGAAAAAACAGACTTGTTCTATACCTCAGGAAATTCCCTCCTGACTGCACCTAGTATAGTTTCTCTACGTACTCTAATCAGCATATATACTATCTGGATAGCTGTGCCATGTGGACCCTAACATTTCTAGCTGGCAGAGCACTTAGCGCAGAAGGGAGGACCGAGCATTGTGCTGGGAAACAGCAGAACAGCTTCCCCATGAGTGGCAAAGGGGAGAAGGGAAGACAGAGAAAATGTTGAGGAGCCACTTTATTTCATGGAAAGCATGTGCCAAAGCCGTTGGACTTCTGATTTGAAGCTGTGCATAAACTGTGCACATTGAGCCTATTTAAATACATGACATTTTTACTATTGCCCTCAGTCTCTTTCCTATTGTTTTACAATTAGTTCTTGTTTTCCTGTCTTTAATTAAACTGTAAGCTGCTTAGGGCACCATCATGACTACTCCTATTTATACAATGTTTGGCACGCAGACTTTGAGGCATTGCCAAATGTGGAGAGAAAAAAAAAGAAACATAAGAGAGCAAACTATTATAAAGTGAGCTCTAACTTAGAAGTCTATTCTTCTAGACTATATAAACTTTGGGTATTCAGCTCTGGAAAAGTAAAAGCAGAGAAACTAATGGAAAAACAATCAATAAGGAATAAAATATGACAACGTATACACATGCCCAGGGAAATGGAAATACAAGCAGGCAAGAACAGCCACATTAGAAAGCCCAGCCTTGAATCACTAAGGCAGCACAATGTATACAGGTGTCTTATAAAAGGAAGCCAAGTAATTACTATGCCTTAGAATAAAACAAAAATAAACATATCAGAGTCCCTATGACTCTGATGCCCTGGATTCTGCCAGTAAGCAGGTTGCTCCAGAGTTTAAGGAGCGATCCCTGCCCTTCAGAGCATTTTCAGTCTTCAAGAAGGGTTTGGGACCTAGATCACACGTAGACCTTCACTTCCTGGAGGAGACCCACATCTGAAATCGCCATAAAATTATACAGATGAGATCAGGATCAACCCATGTAATTTCCTATGTTGTTGCTAGGCTTATTCCTCAACAGTATCATTCCACTGTCATCTCATCTGCCCTCAAGTAGTGCTAATAAGAAGGTATGTTGTAGCACAAAAACAGGCTTCCACATATTTTCCCTTGACAGATTTTATTGAACTGTTTGAATTTTATTGACCTATTTGACTTTATGTCATGGTGAAACAGACGAAAAAAAACTTTTATCTAGCTGAGCATTCATTGCAGACAAGGCTCTGATTTACTCCTTCAAACTCCTCTTAAATTCTTGTCACCTGGATGATTTTCCTTACCTTTGGTTATACAAATCTTAGTTCCACTCCAGCCACATCCATATTGTGTTCTGTAGGTCTGACCTCTGCACAGTCAGTATTTTTATCTTTTCACTGCTCTTTCAAGAATAACACAAGAGGATATATGAAAAAAATTGGTGATGTCAGTAAGTTCACATGAAAGATCAAAAGATGTAATAATACATCATGTCTGGGGGAAAAAAAAATGTCCCAAATAGGCCATTGACAGTGAAGGATGATGTTATGCAATATTCCTTTCCCTGAAATTAAGACTTTTCAGCTAAAGAAAGAGAACACCTTAAAAAATAAACAAAGACAAAAGGCAAAAAAAGAACACCTCAAAACTCAACACCCGCAAGTCTCAACAAAGGCAGCTGTATGTGAAAATTTTATACCTCTTAACTTCTTTGATTTGTTTTGGAATATGTTACTATCCTTTCCGCAGTAGTGACCTCATCACTTAGCCTTAGCAACTGCTGCTGCGCTGACCGACGAACAGCACAGATTGCAGGGTGAATCTAAGCATTTGACTAGGAGAGTAGAGAGAGATGACATGCTCCAGAAAAGCTTTTTCCTGGACCAGGAATGGATAGTTATGGCAAACAGATGGAAGGAATCAAATCCAAAACACAGTGTGTGACCTATCTCAGATAGAGTCTTCTCGCATTTTGTTTTGGCAAAGCCTGAGTATCCCTTATGCCAACAGAATGTTCCTGAGCTGCGGATCTGTCAGCAGGCTCCAAGCTGCGGTCCTCCCCCTATCAGGACCTAATGGACAACATAGTTCAGCAGTAAATATTGACTTGAGAGAAACTTATGTAAAAAGTAACATAACAGAAAAGCAAAACAAGACTATTATTCCAAAGTCAAGGGAACCCATTTTTGCCTTCCAGCTATGCGACAGACTTGGTTTCACATTGGCCAGACCAGGCGGCTGTCTCAAGGCTCTTAAAATCCACAGATGGGAAAGAAAATGAACTCTGAATAGGGCTGTGCCCCGTTGTTAATCTCTCTAAATCAAAGGGTGGAAACAGGACTCTATTTCTCTGTTTGACAACAGTGTGACAACATCCCAAGTGAAAAATGGAAGGACTCAGAGCCTCACAGAGATTTGCTAACAGAGGTATGGGTCAGAAAGGCAGGAACCAAAGCTACCAGCCCAGCAGCTGGTCTCTGAAGGACCCAATCCTGTGTTTATGAGAGGCCTTTGGTTATTTAATACCTGTTGTCTAGAAAGGAATTGTCACCCTTTACTGGCCTGCTAAAATTGAAAATTAAAAACTGGGGAAGAAAACAGAAGGAAGGGAAAGAAGGCAACGCAATAGCAAAATCTCAGACTGCAGTCATCCTGTGTGGCCCGTCTTCTTTTGTGTGAGTCAGGAAGAGAAACCATCACATAGAAAAATGTCATTGATATTAATAGTCATGAGGAGAGTAACACAAAACATTCACAGTGAAGACATTTGAAATTTACGGTCGTTGAGCGTGCCAGAAACTACCTCCCTTTTCGATCTGCCATCTCTGCTCCTCATGCGAACATCCCCCAACCTGTTTCGGCAAAAGCAAACCGGGTTGCCTTGAACAGCCTGAGAAGCAGCTCTTTGCCAGCCCACCCTGTTTTGAATGAAATGGCTTCGGGCACGATCGCACTAACAGCTATGCCAGCAGCCCAGAAAGGACTGCAACCTTTGAGGAGGAGGAGGAGAAGTGATAACAAGCAGCTTGAGGAGGAAACCTCTTGAGCACGGATGCGTACTGACTCACAGCACATGTGACTGCAGCCAGAACCAGCAACTTTTTCCTTTCCAATCCCCTATTCCTGCACAGCTATTTTGCTCTTCTTTTTGGCTGTTCCTGCACGTCGGACCTGAATGCTTGTCTGCCTCAGACGTACAGTGGGAGCATGACATTTTTATTTTTTATTTTTCCTCTGAAAGCAGCACTCATCTCAAAATATATCAAATCTTGTCTTTCTGTGGTATTTACAGCTTTCTGTCATCTCCAGCCAGAGACCTCTCCCAGCCCGAAGGGTTGTGGCTGAAGTGGCAGTCTTTTCTCTCTAGCTTAGTTCTAGTTTTGCCCAGTGTTTGTCTTATGTCAAATGTATTTGCAGCCACCAAAATAGGGAGCAAACCCTACCTCTCCTCACATGCTACCATACCAGAGCACCTTGCCCTGGAAACAAATGTCTTCCTGGATGCCATGGAGGGCTGTACCGGGTATAACCCCCATGGCCTGGGCGGGGATTATCTCAGCAAATGCCCACTCTGGGTTCAAAACCCTCCTCCAGGATGAGGAGGTGAGTGTCACCAGACGCCCACACCTTCTGCCTCCACAAGCTGCGGTTAAACCAGGACATGGGGGCTACTTAAGGTGCCCATTTCTGAATCACCAAAAAGCTTTGTCTGGCTGTCTCCTGCTTCTTTATTCAGTGTACTTCTAAGCTGGTCAAGAGCCTCGGGTTAGGCATGAGGTGGTTTCTGTTCATTTTAGATGACCCTTTGTGACTTCTGTCTGGTCCCTGTCCTTTCAGGAGCAGGGCGGTGCTTGAAAATGGGGTGGTCGCAGTCATTCTCAGAGAGTTGGAAGTTAGGGTCCTCCTAAATCCTCCTTTAGTCACTGCAAATAGCTGTAAGTCTTTCTGTGCTGGGGTCTGTTTCTGACTATGCCTTTTTATACTGCGAGAACAATGGGATTCAGATGTAGGGGAAGGCCTGCAGGGACTCCTGTAATACAAATAATGCATTAGTACGACATGCCGCTTGGAGTGTGAAAACCATAGTATAAAAATCCTAACAAACAGCTGCATTCCTTTGCTGCTCTGGCAAATAAAACTCAATTGCAAACACAGAAAGTGGATGCGTGTGCACCTGAAGCAAAACTGTCTCTCAGCCCGAGAGACGTCTAGTGGAAACCGCTGCGCGGTGTGTGCCAAGTCGCCGTCCTGAGTGAGCGTGGAGAGCTGCCTTTCCCACATACCTCCCCTGGGCAACAAAAGAGTCCGATGCCAGGATTTTTGCTAGCTTGGCATTACACAAAAGGCCCGTGGGGTGGGTACAATGGAATTTAGGCTGGGCAGGGAGGCAGGACGCAGCAGCATGAGTCTCCAGCAAACAATAGCAACAGCAGGATCAAAACAGCAGGCAGACAGTATATGCACAATTACCAAAACAAAATATCTGGAGCTACAAGGGCATTATTACATCCTCAGCCGTGTCCCCAAGCAGGATCCCACTCTTGTTAATGTACCCGCTACTGAATTAGACATGTATTTCACATGGTGCAACGCATATTATCCAAAAAGGAAGGTGGAAAGCAGAGGGATTAACCTAAGGCAGTAAACTCCTGTCAATTCCTCCAGGTTAACAGGGCAGTAAACCAGCCAATGTCCAGACTTCATCACATAACAGAGGCACAAGCATTAATGCACAGAAGCAACAGGGCAGAAATTTGAGACAGTTGACAACAACAGAATCTGGTACAGAAGAAAGCAGGAAAATATACGCAATCGCATTTGAATCATAAGTGCCCAAATGAGAAACACTGGAGAAAAGCATCATCTAAATTGTATGGATACCTGCCAACTTAATCCTCCCTTTTAGAGGGGAGGAGGAGGGGGGGGATAAATATGGTTTCTGCTCTCTGTCTTGATTGAATAGGACACAGACATAAGAGCTAGTTGGAAAACTGCTAATTTGTTTTGGGAAACTTTCAGGAAGAAAAAAAAGATTGTATTGAAAAGTTCAATTAAAAATACAAGCCCCTCCATTTTTCAGTGTTCATGAGAAAAGCATTTCCAGTTTTAAAGCTTCTGAATGTCACCTGCTGTTTTTGAGGTCTGATTTTTGCCACACCTTTTTCATATTGGCATTGAGGAGAGAGGGAGAGAGAGGGATAAAAATGAAAATAAGGCAAGCAAAAATGGGACATTTCGTTTGCAAAACAGTGAATAATTTTGTTGGAAAAGAACTGAAGATAGAGGGTATACTGTGCTGGAGGGGAAAGCCCTGACCTGTAACGTTGACCACATCTCAAGCAGGGAATCAGGAGCATCTTCATATGGTTATCAGCATGTGGTTTGAACCATTTTACCAATCCTAGTACAGCCAGGTAGTAACATGCAGAACTGACTGCATCCTTGGCGATTTAGTCTGTGCTGGCATTCAACATTACAACACAAGAAAACTAAAAGGGACCAAGAAAATTTGCCTCATTTTTGTAACTAGCCAGAATATTGTGCTAAAATCCTTTCTTCAACATGATTCTTTGGGCCAGGGTTTTGAGCTGCAGACAGAAATAAAAGTTTTTATGCAGTTGATAACTTTCCATATTTGGCACAGCTTTTAGAGTTTGACCTCTCCTTGCCGCCTTCTTAGGCCATTTTCTTGCATGTGATGCATATGCTCCTGAAGTTAGAAAATAGCTAAAAACCCAATCTGAATAAATGGAGCCTGTCCTTACTATGTAGATGACTAGCAATTAGTCCTCAAGTACTACATGGAAGCTTGAATAGGGAATTGAATGATATATAATTTTGGGGAGGCCTTGCAAATAAAAAAGGCTTTCAGTGTATGTGAAAAATAACACATGCAGCTACTTAAAAACGTTTCCCACTCCCACAGTAGAGTAGTTCAGGTCTGCCAGCATGGTACTTCCCACCTTAACGAGTGATAGATAGAATAGCTTTCAGTTGATTCATAGAAGAAAATTGTCAAGACCAAGGACAGAACGTGCTATACATTTCAGAAACAGCTGCCTGGTTTGATTTTGGTTTTAGGTAGCTAGAGAGGACATTTCAAAACGCGCTTGGGTCACTGTTAAGCAAGAACCCCAGGATGGAAATGGAAAGTGACTTTTAAAATCTTTTTGCAAATCCCACCTTTATGATTCCTACATGTTAGTCTCTCATTATAATTGTAGAGATGAAGACCCTTAAGCAAAGCATCTGTGCCTTTCCACAATCCTACCTGGCTCACAGAGATAAAATACTTGTATATATAACAATGCAGAAGGTCCTGACGTGACTCAGGTGGTGAATATCAGATTTGGCTTGCAGAAGGGCAAACAAGAGCCAGTGCATCAGTGTTCATTCACTTGTGTTTGAACATTTGGCCCTAATATGAAACTATCTTTCAGCAGGGTCTGGTACAAAAGTGAACTTGACAGATTTAGCAGCAGCTTGGTGCAATGCTCTGTTGCTGAGACATGACAGCCTGCTTTCCATAAGCTTAGCAGGCACAATAGCAGAGTAACAGCTGCTGGTAAAAACTAATAAGCAAGTCCTTAAGGCCTACCTGGCACTTCCTAAAATGGCCTACAAGGCTCATCTTCTCAAATATCCTTTCAAGTGCTTTTTGCCTGATGGCAAAAAAAAATGTTTAAGTAAATACAAATAAGTAACCAAAGTAGCCAGGAATCTCAGTCTTGTGGGGGGTTTGTTTGTTTGTTTTTGCTATGGAGGATTACATTTTTTTTAAAAAAAAAGTTTTATTAACAGTTTCTGTTATATTCCAGATGTCAGCAATTAATTCTCCAAAATCTGCTGAAACATTAAAACCTCTTTCTGATTAAACATTGGGGTCAGCACTAAACTTGTTCCTACAGTCTCGAACAACAAGTGAAAAGAGCTCTTACTCAGATCTGATCTGCCCTGTGACTCATCCAATCTTGACTTTTTCCCAGCAGCTGGAAGGAAAAGCGAAGCAAAGGCTCATTCTTCAAGAGAGAAACTCAGCACATCGTTTTGCGCAGGCAGATGGCCGGTTCTTTCGAATGATTTTTGTGCTGATGCTGCGCTGGGGTTTATGAGCGCCAGCCGGGAGCAAGGGGCGGGTGGGAGAGGGGGAGAGGAGCTGCTCCAGGTTACAGAGTAAACAGAGGGTAAGCAGAGGCTTGACCACTTTGCCTCTCAGCTGGAGCCAGGCTGATTGCTGAAACCATTAGAGTAGCAGCCCTGGCAGCGGGCGGTTCTTCAGCCTCCAGGCCACCATAAAACAGGAGCTCCTTTTTTCCACAAGAAGAAAAGGCCAGTGTCTCTAAAGCAAGCGCTTTACCACATGGTCCTTTTGGTGGAGAGAGAAAGCCTGACGCTGTACCTCAGAAAGGGGAAGGGGGGGAGGAGTGGAGAAGAAGAAAAAACCTGCTCTTTTCCAGTGCTCGTGTACAGCCTTCTTATTTGTAGGGAAGAAAATACAGGCAACACAAGCACATCAGGCAAATATTTGTAATTGCTATAGAGCTGCTTTTCTAAGCTGTCACCTTTTTTCTGCAGAGCCGTAACACCAAACCAGTTAAAGGACTCCACAGCATTGCGATGCTACCTTTTTCATCCCCAGAGCTCAAGGCATTTAATATGGAAAAGGTACCTTCAGAACAAGGGTGGGCTGTGTGTCTCCACTGTGCAGCACTCCGGCAACCCCAGCCGCCACCACAGCCTCCAGACTTTCCTGTAACACGTTCATTAAAATGCTGCTAATGATAAACACTAACTTTGTTATACCTACAGGGAAAGTGAGTCAGGAAAAGCTGGGACAGTCGGTCTAAAGATAGAAATCAACACTGCCATGATCCCTTAAGCTTCATTCGTGAGAATGTTGCACCTCTTATTCTGGCAGATTGGTGTTTACTGTAGGAGGCCTCACTGAAAACATGCAGACACGTCAAGATATGTGAACAGAATGACCTATTATTATATAATGCCATCATGCAATGATTACAACCTTTATTTACGCAGTTGGATTTGTGTGACAACAAAGTTCACAACTGGGTTCACAACTAATTTAGTCTACTTAATTTCTTTTATTTATTTTTAATACGTTCCCAGTGTAACTGGTAGACTTTTAACCTAAAAAATGTCACAGGGTCTGTGTTTATCAGCAGCTAGGTATTTCAGAATAATGCTAAAGAACTAGAAACCTTTTCCTCTATTTTCAAACTTTTAATAGAATCATAAAATGGTTTAGGTTGGAAGGGGCCTTAAAGAGGAGCTAGTTCCAACCCCTCTGCCTTGGGCAGGGACACCTTCCACTAGACTGGGTTGCTCAAAGCCCCATCCAGCCTGGCCTTGAACAGTTTCGGGGACGGGGCAGTCACAACTGCTCTGGGCAACCTGTGCCAGTGTCCCTCCACTGTCACAGTAAAGAATTTCTTCCTAATATCTCATCTAAATCTACCCTCTTTCATCTTAAAGCTGTTACCTCTCATCCTATTGCTACACTCCCTGATAAAGGGTCCCTCCCCACCTTTCCTGTAGGCCCCCTTTAAGTACTGGAAGGCTACTATAAGTCTTCTCTTCTCCAGGCTGAACAACCCCAACTTTCTCAGACTGTCTTCATAGCAGAGGTGTTCCAGCCCTCTGATCATCTTCGTGGCCCTCCTCTGGACTCCCTCCAAAGGTCCATGTCCTTCTTATGTTGGGTGTCCCAGAGCTGGATGCACTACTCCAGGTGGGGTCTCATGAGAGTGGAGTAGGGGGGCAGAATCACCTCCCTCCATCTGCTGCATTTGATGCAGCCCAGGATGTGGTTGGCTTTCTGGGCTCCAAGTGCACATTGCTGGCTCCCGTTGAGCTTCTCATCAACCAACACCCCCAAGTCCTTCTCCTCAAGGCTGCTCTCAATCCATTATCCACCCAGCCTGTATTTGTCCTTGGGATTGGCTCGAACCATGTGCAGGACCTTGCACTTGGCCTTGTTGAACTTCATGAGGTTTGCATGGGTCCAACTCTCAAGCCTGTCCAGGTCCTTCTGGATGGCATCCCTCCACTCCTATGTGTCAACTGCACCACTCAGCTCGGTGTTGTTGGCAAACTTGCTGAGGGTGCACTCAATCACACTATCCTTGTCCATAATGTTTTCAAAATTATTTAGTCTTTGAAACCTTAACTTCTCCATCGGCTCTGATTCTAGCAGAAGTGTTGTAATGTTGCTATGATTTTCAACCATATTTCCGCTGACATAACTGGAAATAATGATATCGTAGCAGCAAACCGCTTGAGCATTAACTGTCTGCCAGTGATTTCTGCCTCCCCACGCCCCTTAATCTTGCAAACTCTGCATATGAAATCTTTAATATTTTCTCACTGATTTCATAAAATTACTTTTTTTTTTCTGTCTAGACCAACACCTACCTACACGCTCACAAGCTGACTTCATCAGCTTTAACATTTAATCTGGGACCTGCACACACCACTGCATGAAGTAAATGTTTAGCTCCATTACCTTAAGGAAAGAGAAGACTTTTACTTCAATAAATGATCGCATCTCAAAAAACCAAATTACCATAAAGAGAGTTAGGCAGAACCAAGCTTGAGGTCTCCCTCCGTATGTTGTGTTTTCCCTCATGATGTGACAGAACTGATGTCAGACAGAGAAGTCAGCTACAAACACTTTTTCTGGGGCCATTACATGATGAGCTGATGAGATTTGTTGGAAGCTTAGACCCTGGCTGCCCTCAGATTACAATGATCACAGCATCAGGTTACACATGTCCCCTAATTAGGCAACACCAGCATACGGAATTTGTATCAGAAAACACTCCCACCAGCAGTGTAGCTATAGCTAGAACAGCTGGTGGTGCTGCACAGAACAGTCCAGCAGCTGAAGAACGGCTTTTCCCGCTGTTCATTCATGCTTTTAATTACCAACAGTATTTACCTCCTTTCTGACAGTTTAATTCTTATATCACAAGGTGCTTTGAATAACCTGGTTTTCCTATCTGTAATGAAGGCATGGTGAGGGGAACTGATTTCTTAAAGCTCACCTGCAGGGCTTATAGTAGAACTGCGAACCTACTTTGGGTCTCCCAAATAAATGATGAGTGCTTTCACTGCTTGTCCAAACTCATACTGTATTTAACTAGCTCAATCACACGTGGTCTGGCTCTCTGCTGCAGACACAGCTTAAAATATACACCAAAAGAAGTGATAGGGTTTGCAAAAGACTTATCTGGAAGAAATGTTTTGAAATCCAGATTTTCCTTTATACTCTTCAAAGAACTGTGTTCAGTAATTTTGCAGTGGAGCCAGACAGGGATTCAAGTTGAAGCAGCCAAAGCAGAGACATTTGGAGAGCAATGTTTTCATCAGCATTTTGTGCAGGTTTTGTTAGATGTTATCTCCCTTGTGCTGGTTGATTGCTTACTCTAACCCCTCCTACACGTCTCACAGTTTCTTCATTCCCCCTTCCCCAGCAAAGACTCTAAAAGAAAATTACTGCTATTGTTGTGTTCGCATGTAATTTTTCTTCTTCTTGCTTTCTGTCCCATCTATTTAAAATCATAATCTACTCAAGACAGAGGCTGTCTGGTTTTTTGTGTTTGTAAATTATGTGACATACGATACCAAAACTGAAGACGGGCCCTCAGGCACTAACAGATGAACTTTGACACTTCATGATGAAGTGATTAATGCATCTACCTCACATTTCTGCCAGAGGTCACTGTCATCCTGGAGCAAAGGGAGATACGTGCTTGCTCTTCAGCCATCTCGCTTCACTGCTGAGGGCATTAACATGAACAGCTTGAAACTGTCTATACAAGTCTCTCTGCCAGGCTGTGAATTGCAACAGTTGAGGAAAAACAATCAAACTGTTCATCCATCCATATCTTGCAAATTATTTTCCTCAACTACAGATCTCCATTTCTCAGAATAAAAATATCATTTTAGCACAAGCATGTTTAGCACTTCAGAAGAAGAATTTACAGAGAATAAATTGTACCGCTCCTTAGTAAACAGTTTCCATCCTTTTGCTGGATCAGTTTGAAGGGATTAGAAATTTCTCTATAGCTACAGGAGTACTTGTGTTCTATCCATAGTTCTACCATCTCAAAGAACAGAATAATTTAGGAAGTCACAAATATTTAAAGGGATTTGTTCAGTGGCCTGAAGCACAATTAGGCAAACGCAACTCCTGTTGAGTTTGAGAGTTGGATTTCTAATTGCCCTATGATGTGAACACCTCTCACTCCAAAATGTAACAAATATAGCTTTCCACTTGTACTGAATAAGTAGGTAATATCACCATTATTTACATTCTCATAGGGTCTAACAGTTACATATTTCACAGCAGATCAGAAATAGGCCTTGGGACACTTTTTGTGGCTTTTTGGTCTCCCTTCCCCGGCTACCACAGGCGCCGCAACAGACCCTGTGCCCAGCACGACCCACTAAGACCGGGGATGCTGGGCACGCATCTTGGCCACACACCCACGCTGTCCCAGGGACCAGGAAAGAGAAAGGCAGCCCTGCCTACCACTGTCCTCATTTGCAGGTGGTTTCCAAGGTTTCTGTCTCTGCGTCCTCCATGCTTAATTGCCCAGTCCAAGAACTGGAGGCGTTACCAGCCGTGGGGGCAAAAAGGCTACCCAGAGCACAAGTGGGAGGGAAGGGTCATGCCCATGCATCCACCATGCTTCCCTGAGCAAGGGCTGTAGTGTTGCTGCAAGCTGGGGCATGGAGAGAAACCCAGAGAGGAGTTTGGACCACCAAAGGCTCTTGCTTTTTCCTCACAGAAGCCCATTGTGAAAAAAGGATGTGGGGGACAGAAAAAGAGATGGTTTGGGACCCAAGCAGCCCATTAAGATAAATAACATCCTCGTTTCTCGTTTCCTTCATTCCCAAAGGCACGTTAGCCAGACAGAGCTCACAGATAAGGTAAAAGGAAATTAATAGGGAAGTCCTGTGGCAGCAATTAGCAAAGAAAAGGATCTAGGGAAAAAAAAAATCTGTTTCTGATCTTCAAGCCGTTTTCTTTCTACAGCACTGATTTCTACCCTTCCTATTGTGTTTATGAAGTATTATCTTCCTCCTCTTACCTGCCCACCCTACACTGCCCCCCCCTTAGCAAGTAACCACCTCACCAGCCTCTAATCACCTACGAGGGTAATTCAAACTCAAACCACTCATTTTTATCCTATTGGGCCACTTTTATCCATCAGCAGCATTTCCTGTATGCACTGCCCAATTTAGCTCTCAGTTCAAGTCTACACACAGCTCCAGGTCTGCATCTTGTGCAGTCCTCCTCTCCTCCTGAAGTCAGAAGGGGTTTATAAGTTTCACTGGGTATCAGTGGTTAGGTCCAGCCAACAAGCTGAACAGCCCTGGATTTTGCTGCTTGTCGTGGTTTGGGCTTAAAAAGGACTGGTACAGAAAATCAGTCTTAAAGAATTTTTCTTTTCTGCTTTTGTTATAGTTCAGGATATCCCTTTATAAATTGTTCCCCCTGTAAATGTGTAAGGGCATAGATGAGTACGTGTGCTTCCAAGATGATTTAAGAACATGTCTTTTGTCACTGAAAATATGGAAGGGTAGACTTATCTATTCCATATTTTCAATTTGCTTTGGGAAGAGAGGATTCATTTAATCAACCGAGAACTTTCTGCTTGCCTAATCTTTCTCTCTTTCTCTCTCAATATTTCCCAATCCACATTCTTCTGAAAGCAGAAAGGGCCCTAAGCAATGATATGTTTGAAGTTTACCTGGCAAGGAAGGAACTCTTGGACTGAAATGCGTGTCCACAGATAAGGTGGGAAATGAACAGTTTTGTGTGTTACGAAATTTACAATTTTTACTACAGGACAGCTAGACTGCATTATTTCAAATATTGGCTGAACACTGATTGCTCTTAGATACAGCAGAAAATATGTCATAGTTTGGAGTTGCTTTTTATTTGCTTTACGTCAGTGAAATCTTCTTCCTTAACAAAAGAGCGTAGAAAAGCTTCCTTATTCTACTATGAAGTAGAAAGACTTGAAAAGCAGGTTATGAAGAGCTCTGAAACAAAGGCAGCCTTAAAAACCAGGATTTTTTACTTTGTGTCAACAAATTAGTTTTGGTAACTTCCATGTATGAAGTGTTCACTGTATCAGAGAAATAATGGATTTATATCTCCTTTGAGAAATTTACAGATGAACTCTAAAAGTAGTAGATATATTTTGATCTGGTGTACTATAAAGTACATTCAAGAAAAAGAAATATGACACTTTTAATCACTTACAACTGACACATAGTTCATAAAACAGTTAAAAGCTGAACGCACGTAAAAAAATTGAACAAATCTGAAGCTTACTAAAATCTTCCGAATACTTCACATTTCTTTGTAAAAGCCTGCAAAATAATACCTCTTCTGTCAGGCTGTAGGTTATCTTCGATTTATGGTTTCATCCTATCTCAGCAGACCCTTCCTGTCTCGCTTTTTGGCTCAGGATGCTCCACTCCCTTTTGTTTGAGTAGTAGGAAGTTCACAGGTCCAACAGGAAGACCCCACCTTCCCAAGACAAATCAGATGTTATTGTATGACTCATTTTTCATGCATAACCTTGATAATATGACATACACTTGATTTAAAAAAAAAAAAAAATCAAACCCAAACAAAACCCAACCAAACAAAAACCCAACAAATAAAAATCCACAAGAGATCTAGCTAACTTTTGGGGATTCCTCTTTCCTTTCCTTGAATTTTACATACACATACTACATTTTCTCTCTCCTTCAATACATGAATAGCTTCCATTTCGCACTGTTAATAAAAAATGAAAATTCATTTGATCTGCTTTCTCAGTCTTTACATACAACATGTATTTGAAGGCAATTTCAGTTTTTCATGTATCTAATAATCAGTACAGCTTGATACCTGCTGGCTGAAAACCAGTGGACATATGGAACTTCAGTCAGTTGCGTACATGTAGATGTACAGACATAGAGACATAAACATTATGTTTCTAGCGTAAGTTGGGAGGCTACAGGTAAAATACACAAGCTACAGAAGTTATTTCATCCCTTCTGGAGTAACATTTGAAGGCCAGGAGGAATACAATAGAGGATTTCAAAAAGATATGCAATGTTTATCTTTAGGCAACTAAATTAAGCCTATTGTGTCTAAATTAATACACAAATAAAGTGAACTACAACTTTGTTCAGAATTGGGAAGTCCTGTGTTAAAATCTCGTGCTATTTCTATGACCTGAGACATTTGCTGTGTTTCCCCTTCTGTTAAAGAATTTGCCTAGCAACACAAATTAACTTGATACAATTAGAACTGTTAGAGCTATATGAAAGAAAATGGAAACTCCTTAAGAGTCGCATGTAATTTGGATGCCTAAATCCTGTTATGATTGCATGTTGCTAGCCATTCAAGAGAAAATGATGCAGGCTTTTGAGTCTAAATTATTGCAGCAAAAGCAGGAAATATTTGACAGCTTTTTATAGCTTACACTGTGATACCTGAGATGAGCAAAGATCCTCAACGATCAAATCCAGAGCAAAACAGTGTGTGAGACAAAAAGAAAAAAAATAAAAAAAAATTGCAAAGTAAAAGTAGCTTTATGCTAACTTTTGGAAGACACAATCATTTTAGAGTTTTAATGGTAAAAGTGGATTATGGCTAAAATCAATTTATGTCTGCTGCAGCATAAATTCTGTTGTATTAAAAATGTAAATGGTTTGAGGTTATAAATTGTACTCATGTACATCAAGGAAGTCTTTAATTGGGAAAGAAGTCAAAGAGGGCCACTGGTTACCTCAAGGATCCTTCCTTGGCAGCAGTGGGGTTCACTCTCTGCTTCTCCATGCACCACAGAAGACACATGCCAGCTTTTCAGATGGCTCAGCCATGCTTCCACTTGCCTTGGCTTGTCTTCTCAGTGGGACTACTTGTCCTGCCAGGGAAATTCCAGCTTCAGCTGCTGAAGCAGGTGGCTGTCTCCCAAAAAGGCATGAAGCTCAGGCTTGTCGGTCTCACTTGAAATGTGGATAAGCTTTATGCCTGGGCTTTCGCAGGTTATGCAGCTGCCTGGCTATGCAAAGGGCTTCTTTTCAATAGTTGTCTTGATGGCGAGGAGGATATCGGCTGTGGTGAACTGGGGTTACAGCCCAAGGAAGAGCATGGCCTACTGCCCTGGGCTGCTCAGTGATAAAAGCTCTTTTTCTGTTCAAATCTGAGGAGCCACAGATTATTTTGGTATATGCTGTTTCAGTGGCCAGGACAGGGGCAAGGGAGTGACAGGGGGATTTTTTGGCAGGAATCACCTGGCTCTTGTCTTCTCCTCTGGTACTCACTGAGGCAATAGGGAATGGGAAGGGCAGAGGTGCAGGAGGAGGCGGCGCGTGTGCGTACACACACCCCCCGCTCCCCACCCTCCATGTTCTCTGCCTGGCAGAGAGGGCACAAATATTTGTTTGGCCAAGGCACATATCTGTAAGTCTTCATTTGTCAACACCACAGTTTCCCCATATATCCTTGTAAGGGATGAGTGAGAGAAGGAGAAGAGACAGATATCCTTGTGAGGCTTCCTTTCCCGTATTTGCTCCAGATAGGGGAGGGGACAGGGAAATGCGCAAAGAAGCAGGATGTGCCATGGCCATGAGGTGTGGGGTTGTCAGGGATGGGTATTTTCACTGGAGGGCCAAGAGAACAGAGCAGCTTGGTACTCTCTGCTATGCTTTGTGAGGAACAGGTCCTCCTTGGCACTCTGGCCTCAGGCAGCGATGGGACAGCCAGCCCAGCATCTGCAGAAGACCAGGGAAGTGCCCCAGCCAAGGCTGGGAATGAGCAGCTCTCAGGACAGGCTTGCTCTGAAGGTCAAATGGCTCTTGTAAACACTGAGGATGAGGCTGTGCAACCTGGACAGAGAATCGTCTGTCAGCCCCAGCTGGGCTGTAACTCATTGGGTTTGCAGCTCTGCTGGCAAGGAGGATGTTCTTCATTGAGCCCTTGCCACTGTAGCCCAGCAGGCAGGTCTCCAGCTTGCAAGTGGCAAGGCAAAGGGACTGAGTCATGTGTAATAGGGTCTGATGTGGATGGAGGTGTGCGTTAAGAGAGAGCAGGAACAACCCCAGTGCCTGGGAGACTGCTCTGGCTCTCCCTCGCACTCTGGCAGCAGGGAAAAGGAGTGGTGACAGTTGCCTAGCAAGCATCACAAGACAATTTTTCTCTCTCCCACACAGACAATGGAGAGCAGGTCAGAAAAGGCTGGAATTGGAGAGAAGGAAGAGAGAGCTCTACAGACTGTCCTCTTGAGTTCAGACAGATGCTGACAGCATTGGCTATACTTATTTAAACTCACAGCTTTGCAGCAGAAGTAGGAGAGTGAGGTCTATGGCCAGGGAAGGAGCAGAACAGTCCCAGCAGCTTCCTTTCCCGGGCTGGTTCAGGAAAGACTGTGATGGAGGCCTTGGTTAACATGGGGGCAGCCAAAGAGTGATAGGGTATTGGTAAGGGCGTGGAGGGTCCATGGGCTACCTGGGTGTATGGCTAGGACTTGTGTTGATGACACAAGGTGGCTTGAGGTGGCTTAAACAGCTGAGCAGTTCCTCAGAAACTGATACTTCTTGTGGGGAATAGGGTTGGCTCAGAGGTTTGAACTCAGCAAGGTGTGGGAAAGACTTGGCATCCTCAGAAAGAAATTTGCATAAATTCAGTATCAATACTTTGACCTTGGAGCAATTTCTAAGAATGAGATAACTACCAGTCAGTAAGACTAACACCGTGCAACATATTTATATCCCCAGCTATTCAGTTATAGCAGGCAATCAATAATTACGATAACCACTTAATTGACAAACTGAAATCTCTGGAGGTCTTTTCCAACCTAAATTATTCTCTGTATCTATAATCTTTATTTTCAGGTAGGTTTATTTTCAAAAATCTATTCCAATTACATTGTGATGTCTGTGTGACATCTGAAAGTTAGATATTGCACATTCTCTCAAAACATTTTTACAGAATGCTAAGCTTGGTTTTACATCACTGTTTTACCACTCCTGGACCACTACTTATCCTTTGCCTGGAAATGACGAGATGAACTCTGCTCTCAGGGTGTTCAATGACATAAACTCATGGCACTTAGATTTACTTTTCTGTTTTTTATTCCCTGGTGATGAACCCCTTTTACTCACGTTCTGTACACTTGCCTGTCTCGTGCATACACGTCCACTGACACGCAATCTCAGTCAGCATCCTGTTATCCCACAAAGATCACACTGGAGCTGGAAGGAGGAATTCATGATGCGGAGAACTAATCCTGTGACATTTTCAGTGTGACAAGAACCAGGACATGCTGTAATTCTAACCAGACAGTCTGTTATTGAAAGATACGTGGTCCAATTTCTTGTCTAAACGTAGCTTTTAATAGGGACCAGAACTTCGGGGTGCTAATCTAAGCCAAATTAAACTTTGCATACTTTGAGGCTTAACCATCACTACCATCTTGTGTACTTCTTCAATATTGTGTAACTCTTTCACTACTTCCTGTTTGTCATGTCATGTCTTCTTTGTAGTTTTTTAATGAAAACCAATGCAAGCGTTAGAAAAAGGAAAAAGCTATGAATGTTATACATCAGTTACACTTTAACACCTTTAAATGAAACTGTTTATTATTCTTATAGGGTTAGTTCATAAGAAAAAATATATGAAAATCTTCTTCCCAAAATCTATGGAAGGAGAGAAAAACCTCATATGGGGAATTCAAGGGGAACAGGAAGCCACTGAAGAAGGAGCGTGGTGCTGGTGTCTGAAGATAATCAGCTGAACAGCAGGCTTAATCTTCTGTGTTCTTTGGTAACTTTGGAGACATTTGAGTGAAAAAAAAAAAAAACAAACAAACAATTAAATTTTGAAGTTAGAAGTTATGGTCAAAAGTAAAACAGCAATTTTGCTAAAGGCATAATTGACCAGTCTGTGCTCTGCATTATGCAGACCAAAGTCTCAGTAATACTGTTTCCTAACGATCTCCATCTGGATCACTGAGTTCTGAAACACATAACAGAGCTTTTCCCATTTGGATCATGATTTTGACCAAACATTATATACCCCAGAACCTCTGGGCCAAGAGAATTTTTGTATTGCAAAAGTCTCAAGGATTATATTACTGAAGGTGTAAATCATAGATTGCTGTTTACCAAGAAGTGCCATGGGTTACGCTGGCTAGTACAAAATCAAAATTTGGAAAACAAAATGCTTTTGTACATCCTACATCCTTAATTCACATCTATAGCAACATTGTTTGTGGAGTAGTTTCCTTCTGGGAACATCTGAAAAAGTTACAAACCCTTTTAATATGACCTCAGTGCCTGTAACGCTTACATCCACTAAACACCAAAAGCCAAAAGCAAACCTGTTTCAGTGCTCCAAGTTGTTTGTTTCACTAAGATCCCACAGCACTGACATGACCCTGAATATCTCCAAGAAGCCAGGGTTTGGCTTCCTGGGCCAAGGGTCAACTTAGAAGCAGTGCAGCTGGTGGCCTCGAAATAAAGAGCCAGAAGCAAGAGGCTTCCCCTTCTTCACTCAGGGCTGCTGCTGAGCTGAGGCTCCTGCTCTTGCTCCCAGTACCTCCCCAAGCTGCAGCTGCAGCCACCCTGCAGGCATGCCCATGCTTGGCCCTGTGCCTCACCTACCCACACCAGAACCTTGGTCCACAGGCTGACTTGCGTGACCTTGCATGTGAGGCTGGAGATGATGTTGGTGACCATCTCTGGACCTGACCCTGTCCTTGCCCTTGGGGCTGCCTTCCTGGCCAGGCCTGGGTTCTGTGGTGGTGCCTTGAAATGGCTGTGCTGTGACTTACTCTCATCACTGTCCTTGGCACACCCCAGCCTGCTTTGCTGAGGGCTGAGGGACAGGGCTGGTTGGGGAGGGAGGGCACGGGTCTGCTGGTCCCTCACCAGCCGGCAGTCCTTCACAATCACCTTTAACTGAGCATTTAACAGGTAAATTAAAAGGCACTGAATAAAACAGCACTGATTTAATCTCTCCTCTGAACAGTGGCATCTCATATTGAGCAGCATTTTACTCTAGCTCTGACCCCGTCCCAAGGAAAGTAGATCGCAGAGCTGTGTTCAGACGAGAGACCCCTGTCAGCTATGGTGAAGGTTCAAGCCGATAGTGGTGATTAACATTTTCCAGCTGAACGCAAGTACAATGGTATAATGTAAAAGAAGTTTATGAGAAGTACCAGGCTGGCCCTGCTGGAAGCTCCATTCTTCAGTTTTTCCACAGACTCGGTACAACACGGACGGAGGCAATAAAGTGGTGTTCTCACTACCCGCCCTACTGAAATGTGTGTTTTAAGCAACTGCTACATGGGGTGGAAAGTTTAGCTCTGTCTCGGTGCCCGTTCTATGTTTGGCCTTTTGGCTGAGACTGCTGAGGAGCGGGTTGTGTGAGGTTACTTTACATTATACGGGTCAGCGCCCACTAGCAGCTGGCATCCCACTGCCAAGTCTTATCGCATATGCATGCATGTCCCCCAACCCCCCAAACACACGCACAGCAGCCAATACTGACTTGCAATTACTACCAGCTTGGTCCAGATTCGAGTAAGTGGCTTGAACTCTATCCACTACAAATCCCTGAGTCATCCTGTTCTGCAGTAAAAAAATTTCCAGGACGGAGGTCCTTTTTGCTTGTTCATCTATTGAAGACTTGGACGTATAGATGCAAAATTAAACAAATAGAATATTTTCTGTGTCACAATGTTAATTTAATCCACACACGCTTCATAATTCATTTCACATTGGCTCCTCCCCAGGTGTCAAGAAATTCCAAAACAAATTTATCTGCTCATCTGACACACGTCTGAACATTCACCTTTATATCTCAATTCCTCTTCGTGCATGTAACCCCCTTCCAAAAGAGCTAATTTTTTTTATTATATTAATTGTCATATTTTTATGACATAAACACCTCAATTTTAAATGACACCATATACATGTTTGTTCAACAGACCACTGAATCCTGTGTCATAATTTCCAAGATACACAATAGGCTTGTTTTTGTAAACTGAGAGAGAAACAAGACAGATATAGTACTACCAGAAACAGCAAAACTTCCTGTTTAAAGAAGACTATAATACAGACATAAATAATCCCAAAGCAAGATTTTATATTTACATCATATAGGAACAGGCTGGCCAAAGAGGTTGTGGCGTCTCCTTCTCTGGAGATAATTAACACCCGCCTGGATGCCTTCCTGTCCAGCCTGCTCTAGGTGAACCTACTTTGGCAGGGGGGTTGGAGTAGATGGTCTCTAGAGGTTCCTTCCAATCCCTACCCTTCTGTCATTCTGTGATTCCTTATAATCACTTTAAACAGGCCACAACCTTTTTTATGTATTCATTGTCTGTTTGGCACCTAAGCCACAAGATCCACAGTTAACACACAAACTGACCATTCTTCTTACTAGTTTCAGACAAGCTAGTACTTAAGGACATTGCTACCTAATGTATATTTAATTCTTATAAAACCATCTTTTTTAATTTTCTTGCTGTATGAGAATCTAAGACGTGTGTGCTCGGAACAACACTGACATTAATAAAAAGGTCAAATAAAAGTGCTTATAATGGGCCAACAAAGCTGGGATCTGAGCCAGACATTTATGGGCTGGCTTTGGCATAAAAGTAGACTTTCCACTGTCCTGAAAGCCAGATGTACTTGGTTGCTCTCCTCACCACTGCAATCAGAACTCTTTGATGCTTCTGAAGCTAGCAAATTACTATTTAACCAGTTATTCAGTTCCTCCCTTACATCTATACCAGGAATTGGAGTATTGTCCTCTTCTGCCCTAGGGTTTATTTCAGATCTGCATAGGCAACCCTCTCTGCTAGCTCTGGAAGAGGAATAAAGGAAGGGACAATTGCATACAAAGGCCTCCAACCTCTGAACAGGAACAGATGAGAAAATAACTGTAGCAACCATCGCTGGTTTGGCACTCTAGAAGAGTGTGTTGGGGCAAATTAGGTCTAGGAGAGGCAGAGACCAAATGCTGAGTAGACAGTGGAATCGGCAAATTGACCACAATATTAATGGAAATACTGCTGCATTAATTCTTCCTCTGTGGTTTAGACATTTTCTTGGACAAACTCTGGTATTAATCTCTCGATTATTTTTTTTTTTCACTCCATAGCTAGTGTACTGATTTTAGTGGAAAGCTACCTATATAATAAGGTGTTACTCAGACTAAGTAACTGCTTTGAAGCTGTTTGGGAGGAGTTAAACCTGTATTGAGCAATGATGAGAAAGCAAAGTGGGTATCGTGATGTCCAGAAAAGGATGAAGAATGAAACTTCAGATCTTCACCCCAGCGCCAAGATTCAGGGGCATACTAATGAAGTGGTTAGTTGCCTACAGATAGTTCTGATAATAAAATCTAAATGAATACTTTTGGGTCCTCTTATCCTCCACATAAATTCACACTCATGTTGTCATTGGAAGACCTTCTCCCTTCCTGAGAGATTTTCCAGAAGAAAGCAATGTGGTTCATAATTCAGATTTTAAGGGACCAAACTACTGTATGCATAAAATAGCTGGAGCTTTGTCAATTCCATCCTCACAGCTTGCTTTCCAGAGCTGAGCTGGCAATGAGAGTGGAAGGAGGTGTCAGAGGCGTTTGCTGCCTTTGGGACAAAAATCATGATTCTAAGAATGTGGGTTTTTTTCTGGGTTTTCTGTCTTCCTGAGCGACAAGAAAACAGACAAGACCCCATTTCACATTTGGGGTCTGCTAGCTATAGACATTTAGACATTATAGATAAAGGTAATACCTAAATATAATGTGAAAAAGGCACGTATTTCACCTACAAACAAGATACCAAAACAACGGTGGCAAAAATACCCATTCCTTGTGGTGTTTTGGTTTGGTTTTTTTTTTTTTTTTTTTTTTTTTCTTCTGTGGATTATGGAATTTTTCAATGCATATTAAAAAAAAAAAAAAAAGAAGAAGCCAAGTTTAAGTTTACATGAGTGTAAAACTGAAGCTACTATATTACTGTCAGTGGAACTGTATAGTATGGTTAATTTAAAAGGTGGCCAATCTGCTTTAGAGATTATTTTAGATGAACTTTCATTATTTTAGGATATTAAACTTAAACCTAACTGAAGGTGGAAAAACTGTTTAATGTAAGTATTTCTTAAAAAAATTATCTTTTTCCAAAAATGAAATACTATCACTATCCTAATAATACCACTCAGACATGCTGAATTTTGCCAGTGTGAATATTTCCATCAACTTCAATACCATTTCTTGCAGTCTTATCCAGCACTGAGCTATAGGGAATATTCCTTTTATTTTGTAGAAATGGGATATAGTCTTGGAAAACAATTTGGGAACCTTTAGGATACAGAAGAATATATTTTCTCTAGAATTTGGATTTGAAATACCCAGAGAGAAGGCTGAGAATTTCCCGATGAACTAGGAAGAACTCAGGGATTTAGACTTTCTTCGTTGGAGACCAGCACTTGAGAATCTACTGAGAACTTGATATTTTCCCAGCACTCCCAAGTCTGCATTTAAGATGCTAGGACTACCACCCTGAAGCTCTAAAGCTCCTGTCTCAGCTTGCCTTTTGGGACTGGTCTTTCTGTCATACAGACTAGTGAAGAGCTGGGAGCCACCAAGCTTGAACTTCTAGGTTTGTCTTATACCAAACAAAATGTTTCCATTTTTGGAAAATTATGTTTCTCCAGATTTACCTGTTTGACAGATGATGCCTGTTGTTCTGACACAGAGCAAATACCATTTTTTCCGCATATCAGATTTCCCAAAAAGAAGAAATTCTCACATATCCAACAAGAAAAGTCCCGTATCTGTCAATCCCTTTACCGTCAATAACCAGCTGTAAACATGATCAAGGAAAAAAACCCTCAAAATCTTCCTCAGAAACTAAATTCCAGCCCATGAATGTAATTTTTCAGTCCTGTATATATTTAGGTCTGGACTAACAGATTTCAGAGGTGAAATCCCTATTAAAAAGTTAGCAAGAAACTTTTGAAATGCAAATTCACAGAACAGATCTCCCTTGGAATTCATTTTAAGCATGAAGCTATACCTAGTGTATGATGCCTTAAAGCTGCCAAAACCAGACAATTCCACTTCATTACGGTCATGTGATAAAGAGCCTAAACTCAGTTTACTGTCAGTGAGTCTTTATATGTGACCTATAAAACCTAGAAAGATAAAATTTATAATGGAAATTCTGACAGAATAGTATTTTAGCATAACTACTGATTTTTTTGACAATTTGGCATCTTTATAAAAATCTGTTTTATGGTGTTTTTCTGAACTCACACATACTCTTTAAATGTCATCCCGTAATTTTCTCCTTGCCAGTTATCTTTCTGGTGTGAAATATGGATCTTTTTAGGTTAAGATTTTCCAGAAATAAAATATTTTTTACTGAATAAAATAACATGCCTTTAACAATAACACTATTTCTATGTTTTATACTCATGGACTTGTATTTGAAGTTTAGATAGCCTGGATATAAACTGGTGGAAGCATATTTACTGACATGACCTCTTTTCTACAAATGGGTCCCTATTCCTTTATATGTATGATATATGAGTGAATACATTACTAAGCATATTAACTATAGTATATTAACACTTGCAGGAATACCACATCCTCAGCACTTCTTTGAAAGCTATTGTTTTGATTATAATATGTACTGGAGAAATGCACTGCAAAACAGTTACTCTAAAGAGCTGAGTTACCATGATGTCTGATCTCAGACAAGAGGCTGGGAAAAATCCATTTCTCCTATTTAGCTGAGGACCACTGAATCAAGGAGCTAGCTACTCACTAGCAAGTCCAGAGACTAACCAAGAGACAAAACCCCCCAAATCCTTATTTCAATTAAAAAAAAAAAAAATTAGTTTCAAATTCTAGACATGTTTTGAGATTTCAAAGAGAAGAGACGTTGCAAGAAGTACCACATTCTCGTTAAAAAAGGCAGCCATCAGATGTTGCAGTAGTAGGATCATTCCTGGCGATTGCAATGGATGGTATCTAATGGATGTATTTTTTGACAGACTCCTGTCGCTATTTGTTGTAAACATGTTCAGTTTTCTTAGCTTTCTGAGGAGAAGGATCTGGGGGTCCTGGTAGATAGTAAATTCTCCTTGAGCCAGCAATGTGCCCTTGTCACCAAAAAGGCCAATGGAATCCTGGGCTGCATAGGGAAGAGTGTGACCAGTAGGTCGAGGGAGGTCATTCTCCCACTCTACTCTGCACTGGTGAGGCCACAACTGGAATACTGTGTCCAGTTTGGGGCTCCCCAGTTCAAGAGGGACAGGGAACTGCTGGAGCGAGTCCAGCGAAGAGCAACTAAGATGATTAAGGGCTTGGAGCATCTGCCTTATGAGGAAAGGCTGAGAGAGCTGGGACTCTTTAGCCTGGAGAAGAGAAGGCTGAGGGGAGACCTTATTATGGCGTACAAATATCTAAAGGGTGGGTTGAAGGAGGATGGAGCCAGGCTCTTTTCAACGGTTCCAAGTGACAGGACGAGGGGTAATGGGCACAAGTTAGAACGTAGAAAGTTCCGTTCAAATACACGGAAACACTTCTTTACGGTGAGGGTGACAGAGCACTGGCACAGGCTGCCCAGGGAGGTTGTGGAGTCCCTTCTCTGGAGATTTTCAAGACCCGCCTGGATGCAGTCCTGAGTAATGTGCTCTGGGCAATCCTGCCTTAGCAGGGGAGTTGGATTAGATGATCTCTAGAGGTCCCTTCCAACTCTGAAAATTCTGTGATTCTGTGATTTCTGGGGCATTGTGAAAAATTGCTCTTTTTCCCACTTTATTTTACTTGCTTTTACTCAACCATTGTTTTGAGCTACCTGGATAGCAACAAGGTGTTACATAACCTGGATATGAGGAAAAAAAACCATCCCAATCAGGACAGTGAAGTAATGGAACAGGTTGCCCATAAATGTTGTGCAGTCTCTGTCCTTGAAGGTTTTCAAGACCCAATTAGAGAAAACCCTGAACAGTCTGGTCTGCTGTTTGATCCCAGAGCTGGCTATTATTTGGGTAAGAGGTTGGACTAGAGACCTCCTGGGGGCTTTTCCCACCTGAGTGGAATTCTCTTCCTAATCTGGGGATGTAGTGAAACAATAAATGAGAGTTTGCCCTTGCTCTCCAGCACCCCTTCCACTGTCTCCTAAGCATAATAGCACAGTTCCCATTTCAGCTGCCCATGCCATGTAGAGAGCTTATGCTTCAGGCACCAGGGAGAGCGTACCTTACAGTATATTGCAATAACTTTGCAATCTCTTCTAGCATGTGGTAAGTGACTGGGTCTCATTTCTGAACCTTGTGAATCACAGGGAGTGTTTCGTAGCCCAGCACAGATAAAAGCTAAAGCTAAACACCTATGCATTGAGAAAATCCATGTTTTTATGTTCAATACTGAAATGGGGATCCTTTGAAGGGACGTGCTGTTAGAGCTGTGACTGCCAACACATGAAACTGCTGAAGGTTAAGCTATCATTTGAAAATAAACTATAAGGGAAGTTGGAAAAGATTATTTCTATGACAAAACTTTTAGTGATTTGTTTGTTGGTTTGTTTTTTTTTTTTTCCCTTTAAAACAGAAAGTATTTTTGGTATGTTTTGATCCCTATTTAAAATAAATTTTATTCGATCATATCAAGAAATTTGATGATTAAAACAATCTTGTGCTTTGACCTCATTCTACTGGACCATGAATTGCCTGTGTGGGAGATTCTCATGCATGATGTGACCCCTAGTTTAAGAGCTGGGGAATACTAGCTGTGTCAACTCTTTTTTCAAAATAACTGGTGTTCTTAGCAAGAAACTGGTCCACGGTTTT
Source organism: Vanellus vanellus (assembly GCF_965231255.1). NCBI lineage: Eukaryota > Metazoa > Chordata > Aves > Charadriiformes > Charadriidae > Vanellus > Vanellus vanellus. Next base: position 116,599,610 of record NC_138905.1, read on the forward strand.
TATCTTTCAACACTTGCTGATTTGAAAAATCAGTGCAAAATCTTCCTCAAAACCACTAGATATAAGTGATCAAGGAGAAGCAAGCTAACTGAGCCTTCTAGACTACAAGAAAATCTTGTTATGGGGCTTCTAAAAGGCACCTTGATTTTGGATGAAGAAGTTGGCTGGACATCTTCAGAAACAAGCAAGAGCCTAGTTAAATAAAACCACAGTTTCTCCATCCTTTGACTGGCTGGATATCTACACAAGGTTTTTCTCAAAAAAAAACTTTTCTCTCCTTTTGAAAGGCTCATTGTGGCCAGAAGGTTGAGGGAGGTGATTCTGCCCCTCTACTATGCTTTAATGAGACCCTACCTGGAGTACTGTGTCCAACTCTGGGGTCCCCAACATAAGAAGGACATGGACCTGTTGGAGGGAGTCCAGAGGAGGACCACAAAGATGATCAGAGGGCTGGAGCACCTCTCCTATGAAGACAGGCTGAGAGAGTTGGGGTTGTTCAGCCTGGAGAAGAGAAGGCTCCAGGGACACCTTATTGCAGCCTTCCAGTACTTAAAGGGGGCCTACAGGAGAGCTGGGGAGGTACTCTTCATCAGGGAGTGTAGTGATAGGACGAGGGGTAATGGTTTCAAACTGCAAGAGGTTAGATTTAGATTAGATATTAGGAGGAAATTCTTTACTGTGAGGGTGGTGAGACTCTGGAACAGGTTGCCCAGGGAAGTTGTGGCTGCCCCATCCCTGGAAATGTTCAAGGCCAGGCTGGATGGGGCTTTGAGCAACCTGGTCTAGTGGAAGGTGTCCCTGCCCTTTGCAGGGGCATTGAAACTAGATGCTCTTCAACGTCCCTTCCAACCCAAACCATGCTATTATTCTGTGATACTGTGAACCGACAAAGATCAACCAGCCTAGTGGGTGGGTTTGTTGACTTTACAGGCTGTGAAAGTGTCCAGGAGATACCTGGGATATAATATCCTGTAATACCTAATGATTAAATTAATTTAATAAAAAACCAAACAGATCCACTCAGAGTGTGAATAAATCCTTCACATGCCAAAATATTTCAGTTAAGACATACAGCATTATCACAGATATAAAAAGTTAGTAAAAATAAATTTTTGCGATGTTTGCTTTTGCAAAATAATATTTAATTGTCTTTCATTTTGACATCAAAGGCATAAATCATAATTTAAAATAATCACATTCCCTTTTGAAGTCCTTATTAAAATCAGGCATTGTCCCAATGTGCGTATCCTACTTCCGTAAGGAAATCTTTTTTTTTTTTCTTGTAGCTATAAAAAGAATTCTTTCTATTTTTTAGATAAAATTCCCGTTCTTGAAGCTGACAGGTTAAAGGAGTTGAACATCAAAAGAAAATAAAGATGTTTTATTTCTGACTTATTCCAGTCAGTTTCCTTATTTGAAGACTGAAGCTTTCCTGGGCTTCCAATGCGACTGTCACTGGCCTGATAGAGGTCAACCACAAAAGAAAAAAAAAAGTCAGAAAAAGGAACAAATGTATTTAAAAGTTAAAGGTAAATGCAAAATAATACAATGAGTAGTAAGAAAAATGGAGCTAGGAAAAAAAGGTCTATATTTCAAAATTTGTAAATAAAAAAGGAAATAAGAGAGGACACTGTTTAAAGAGGGAGCGTGCAAAAGATCTTCCCAAAATCCTTTACATAAGCTGTCTTGACATCTGCTTTCAAAAACTGCTTTCCTTATGGAAAGGTGTCAGAGTGTTTCTGTGGGTGGCAGCTGCCTGTTTTGTCTGGCTTTATGTTCTTCCAGAAATCTTGGAAGAAATAGAGTATTGTGTGCAAGAGGCAATGGTTGCCTAAGTCCAGCAACGTAAGGGGGAGATTTGATTGTGGGGTAGCAGCTTTAAAATTCCTCAGGATTCCTGCTTCCATGAATCCCAAATAAATCATAAGTTTGGCAAACAGACTGGAACATGAATGGAATAATTTGGGGACAGGAATTTCTTCCAGCAGATGTGAAGCATTTCCGTAGTCCCCAAGAAAGAAACCCCTCACCAAAGGGAATCCCATACTGGGGGAGAGGAGACCTCTGAGTACTCCACATCAGATCTTGTTTGAAATGAGTCACACAGAAAACAGTCCTTGCTACAGAAGTTTTAAGTGACATCTGATATGGCAACTGAAAGTTGCATCTGGTGATGCTCCTCCCATCAGGCAGGCCGAAAAGCAGAGGTAAAATCATTCTCTGCTGACCTCAATGGGAGTCCTGCCACTGTTTGATACCAGGGCCAGGAGTTCACTCCAGGATTTTTTCTCAGGTGATATATCATAATTGTTTTTATTTGGCAGTTTCATAGTTGAGGGCCCATTTTTCCTATAAATATATATATATATATTGCATTAGAATATATTTCTGTTGTTTATAAACAGTTTTCTACTAGATGAAACATATGTCACAGCAAGACATTAAACAAAGGTGGCTGTTGAAATCATGCTACTGTGTGCTCTGTAATATGTGGTATGTACCCTTCTAATTGTGGTTGCTTCTGTTTGTATTAGAGGGTGTCCTGTGTATTTGCTGGAGATTTGGCTCTTCTTTTTGTGGTTCCCAGTCATCACCAACATTTGAGTACGAAATCCTCCCATTCACAGAGAGGTAATTTTTGGAGCTAAGGATAATGCTATTTCTGTTTGTCGAGTCCTAATGATATAGTTCAATTTCTATTTCTGAGAGCGTAGGCTCTGCTAGCCATAGTAAGGTACAAACACTAACAAGGTTAGCGTGACCTTCTTGATGTCCTACCTAAATGTCACGAAACAAAAATACTCTCTCTCTCTTTACTCAGTATGCAGTCAAATAACTCATTTACAAATTATCTCCAGAAAAGAATCAAATTACAAATAAAATAGTTTGAGATCTTCTGGTAAGAATACATCCTTTTCTGTTAAAGCTACACCACATTAATGCTTATTAATTTGTAGATAGCTCATTGAATTATGACAGCGCATAAATATTTCCAAGTGCTTGAATGAGTGTTCTGGTAGAGTCCTCATCTTATGGGCTATCAAATTGACAATAGTCAAGTTGTGCTCATATCCATGATAAAATGCAATATAGGAATACATTTGTTTCAGTGATGTGCTCTACTTCTTGGATTTCAAAAGTTCTGTTTTTTTTCAAATTTCGCTTTCAACTGAAATCAGAATTGTGCAAAACAATTTCAGATGAAGGGAGCTGAACTGAAAATCCTCTTAGAATATCTATACTCTTTTTTTTCCCCTTAATATGAGAGTAAGAATGCACCACTTATGATGTCCCCACTACAACCTGTGCACATAATAAAAGAATTCAAGTAACAATTGGGTTATTTTTAGAAAATATTGATTTGGATACTAAACAATTAATATTCTAACCTATTTGGTGAAAAAAGGAAATAAAGCAGACTGAGCATGACTTACTCTATAAACTTTCTTTCCAACCAGAAAGTGAAGGGCTAGGAAATGCTAACAGAATGTGAAAAACTTGACTTGTTCTGTTAACATTGGCTTCACACCAGTTGTTTGCATAAACCACGGACAGTTGTCATTATTCTCAGCTTCAGGTAATTTTGTCAGACCAGCTCAAATGGGTTGAAGGACAAAACTCTTTTTGAATATTAGTATCTTTCTCTATCGGTGTATATAAAAGAACTGACAACTACATATTATATTAAGCTAAATATCCAAGAGCAGGTCACTGAAGCTTTTTATATGAAAGGCAAATAGAGCACAAAGAGAGTCCTTGTACTTCTAGCAAAGGTCAGTTGACCACTGAAAGATGTTTCACGTGATTCTGCACTGAGCCAAATGTTAACTTCTCGTGATCTTAAATTATTTCCCAATGGTTAGGACAGATCCTGCTAAAGAAACTATATATTTTTTTTTTTAATGATGTAACAAAGTACTTATTTTATTGCGCTAATGAGTTAAAAACTTTCCAGAGGTCTAGAAAAACCTTAAGTAGGAACTTTAAAGCCAGTTAGATAACTTACCAAATAGCATGTTGCTATGTTCTTTAATTTCTGGATACAAATGGAAAAGGGATACCAACAATACTGTGAAACAGATTACTCCCATGATTTTTAAAGTCCAAGAAGTAGCTTCATTAACCTAAAAGGAGAAGCATTTAAAAAGATACTAATCAGTTGCCAGTGCGAGCATGCTTAATTGCACCTAGCACATGCTAGCACTTCATTAACTATAATTCAACAATTTGGTGCAAAGCATAATTAGTTAATGAAACAAATGTAGAGGTTATTTTAGCAGATAAAGCATGCGGAATTTTATAATATGTTCTGTTATTTCATATAAAATGCTATCCTAGAAGCAGAATTTCTACCTGCATCTGGCTTCCAAGAGATATTTTAAAAGTCGCATAAAAGCATGTTCGTGCAGGTAGAGAGTCACTTTTTTGGAAGAGAAGACAAAATATTCTCGTGGCTACATACGAATAATTTTATGAACACTACAACAGCAAGTGGTTGTTAGTGTAATGCAACCAGCGAAGACTGCTTTCGAGAAATGAATTAAGACTGTGCAGCAGAAACACAGTATCTTGTTATTCTTCATACTGCCATTGTTGAGTTCCTTCCACAATAAGGTATTCAACTGCATAAACACTTTTAGGACAGATGTTAGGATACCACAGAAAAGTAACATATATGTTGTTTGCTGAGATGGTCAGAAACTAGCTAAGAGACACCATATCCAATGAAAAAGATAGTAGGGTTCAGTATGGAGGTGACATTGCTTTCATTCCATAAACAGGTTTTTGAAATATGCGTGGCGTTTATCTCAAAAAAAGTCAGGGAATATTTTAAGATTTTTTAATTGTTGTCATATGACAAATATGGTTTCCATTCTTTAAAACCACAAATACCTGATAAGTAGATGCCCTTCGCAGGTGCACTTGATTAATACGTATACAAAATCTATTGGAACACTTGCAGAAAAGTCCAGGTTGTGAGATTACCAGATTCAATCACAGGAAAGCAAACACCTGACACCCCCCTCAAAAAACAGAAGGTATTAAAAGGAGGTCTGAGAATGACACATAATGTATATGCCATTTGTACTTGCAGATAGAAATACTTTCTTGATTCACTGTGTTAGAACTGTGCCGCTCTATATTTCCACAGATCAAAAGACAGATGGATTAGAAGTGTCAGATCTGAATCCGTGTCAGTGGTTTTAGCAAATAAGGTCAAACCAGAAGTTATTTTTTTCACTTCTGCTTTGGATTGTCTTTTGATTCCCAGTGAGAAACAAACACAGAACTTCATCCCAGTTCATGATACAACGGCAAAATTTAGCATGAATCTAAACTCACAATAATACAGAAAAGACAGCACTGCAAAAGAGCAATTATTAAAAATCTTTCTACTTAACCCCAGGAGACTCATCTGATACTGAGGCTTGCATCTAATCTCTTTTTTAGCTAACTGTATTTGTTTTTCCCATTAAAAAAGAACATATAAAAACTAAACAATATCACTTGTATTCTAAAGAAATTATTGCAATAAATAATTTAAAAAATAAAACTACATGAGAGCTATTCTACAGAAAGATGTATCATTACCAGTGGGCTCAGCAAAGAGGTACTTTACTTATTTTTTGTGAAATCTGGCATTTTCTTGGTGCAAATACATTTGGAAAATGACAGATGGGCTGGGCAAACGAGAATTATAATAAAAATCGCACAAGTTGGTAATTGGCATCACAAATATTTTTTTCTGGAATAGAATTTAAGGTCAGTTGCAATATTTCTGATTCTTTCTTCTTTTCCTCTTCTGTTGGGGTGCTTTTAAAAATGAAGCATAATACATTGACAACGTATATGGGCTAAATAATTAGAAAGTGAATTCAACTGTTAAGTTTCCATCTTTGACAAAATATTATACACTGCCATCTCCATACCGACTTGGATTTAGTCCTCAAAATGTCCTTGGCTCAAGAATGGCTTACAATAAAGTCTTGAGCCAAAGCAGGCATTTTCTTGGCATTAGGTACGACTGTCTCTGCCCATCCCAAAGAAAGCGTTGCAATAAACAGGGCTCAGTTCTACATTTATTTATAATTTCACACAATAAATGCATTAACTATTTACTCAATCCTTTGTAAAAAGAAAATAAAAAATAATGTCTGATAGAAGAGGTGTACATGCCAGGTGCAATGTGAGGGGGTGGTTTAGGGAAGGACAGGTTGTGGCAGAAAAGCTGCGGTGAATGTCACTTCTCCTTAAAACACTGAGATAATTCTGTTGTACGGATATATAGATGCTAATAACTGCTGTCCTTTAATCACAGTCCAAAAAAAGTGAACTAGATTTCTGGCAAAATGAAGATGTGTTAGTACTCTTGCTTAGTTTATCCACACAGTCCTGCACTATAACACCACAAGTGTTTTCTGCCGGTTTCGAAGCAGACACAAAGGCTTGAGCTTCCTCAGTGTCTTCATTTCACATTGAGCAAGATATCAGTGTGTTGCCTTTTATCTTATCAGGGAGTTTCAGGCAATTAGCTTTTATCCAGGCCTTCATTTAAAATGAAGACCAGAAACAAAAGACCATCTTAGTCAACAAGTCTGATTATCTTAAAAATCTGCAGGAATACTGATGGTTCTACCCTCACATCCAATGAGTAAGGCATTGGATCGGTTGCACAGTTACTGCTGTTTATAAACAACAATATTCTGTCTAAGTTTCCTATTGTAAAACCTTTAAACAGCCCGGAACCCTTTCTGCAGGAAAAAATAAATGGAAGGCAAGAAACAAAGACAAAAATGTAGCACTTTGAAGTGAACTCAGCTTGGGCTATTTCTGTAGTATTACATCACTGCTGGGAAACTACTGTACTGTGGTCATTTACTGGAAAACTAAATGCATAGAATATGGAAGACATAAAAATTTAATAAACTGAAGGTAAAAGCAGTGAAGTATGCTAAAGTCAAGTTCTGAAGGATTTCAATTAAACTCAACTAATTTATATGCAGAAACCAAAAATGGTCTTGAGAATTTTCACTTTCTTGTCATGGTTACAGACAGGTTAAATGTTTCCAAGAACTATCATTTACATTTATTTGACTTACTCAATGTTTCGTTTAATGTCATTAACATATGGTTAACCTCAAATATATTTAACACCAATTTTACGTCTTAAAATAAATCCAGTGTTCCAACTCCGTTTATTTGTTTCAAAGCCCAAACTGTGGGCCAAGGAACAGTTCCAGTGCACTATTAAAATCAATGAGATTCTTCTGTTGACTGCGGACTATATTGACTCAAGCCACCCATCCAGAGCCCCAGATCTCAGGTGCTGCAACTTAACACAGAGAACCAGTGACTGGGATGCCTGGTAGGACCTCAGTCCTGTTCCCCAAAGCACAGTGCAATATCAGAATAGAGGGTCTTCCTCGTTGTCAGCTTAGCAGCAAGACTGAATGGGCACATATGGCGAAATATTGCAATCATTAATGACAGCAAAAAGAGAAGGCCTGTTATGATATCAATAACTACTAATGCCCTAAAGGCAGATTAAGGTTCAAACCTGTCATGTCTCCACCACAAACTTCATCATCAACAGAAATGGAAGAAAGGGAGAAATGATCCATATAAAATAATATCTTCATGGAAATGTATGTACTTTAGGAGTAGAGTTTAAAATTTGTATTTGAAATCTAGTATTTCCCATATAACTTCAGGCCTATCATTCTTCTGATCAGGAGTTGGCAGAGTGCTTAATACCATGTCTTCTGTCAGATTATTGCTGCAATGTGTGCTTTCATTTCACATTTAATTAACAAGAGCACTCAAATAAGAAGTGTCAGCACCTGCTTAAACCTCCATTAGCTGCATTGGCTTCCTGATCAATCATTTCAGCCTGCTGAAGGATGACATGGAACAGCAGTATCATTTCAGTGGTTTGAGGAGGATGGTGCCCACCACTCGGCATTGTGACAGAGCAGTTCTGACAAGCCCTAAATGGGACTGCTGCTGGGAGGCCCTCTGAGGGACACAAATGACAGCAAAACTGGTTGCTCATTCAGAGTATCCTTGATCTCAGCTGATGCTACTGTGCTGTCCAAATTCAGGTTCAGTCATGCAAACAAAGGTTACAGCACTGTAAAGTCTTAACTGAAACACTTCTCATTTCAAAGTGATGTTGAATTAAGTGCTTTTTTTCTTCATATAGAAGTATCTCATCAGGCCCCATAGTCATATTCTGCGTAAATGTAATTAAAACAGTGGTGTATCTTCTCTGTATTTGCTTGTTTCATGTATACGTAAAGCTAAAACACCTGTAGTGTGGAATTCCTTCCTTTGAAAAAAATATATAAAGTCCCACGTATTAATTTGCACCAGAAAGTTCAATACCTCGTTGCAACCAGCAGCCTTTCTCACTAATGCACGTTTTCAGCAGTTTGGTTGCTGGAGAGAAAAAGTATTTATTTTCTACAGCAAATGATCATAGAATCATAGAATAGTTTGGGTTGGAAGGGATCTTTAAAGGTCATCTTGTCCAACCCACCTGCAATGAGTGGGGAAATGACTCACGAAAAAGATGTAAGCTGACCATGCTTCTAGCTGCATCTTTGTTCCAAGCATACTGTTCTGTAGAGACATGGATAGCTATTATATAAATTTGTGGTTTAATGCTGCTGGTAAATTTCACAATTTTCCTGTGTATAAAACCATTCTCACTTTTTTGGGAGTGGGGGTCCCTACCTGAAAATTGGTCCAATTCAGGGCTAAATCTTTATATTTTAAAGTTGGTTAGTTTGGGTTATTTTAATCCTACAGATCTGGAAAGAGCAGAGATGCGAATCTAGAAGGCCTATCTTACAGAAAGTCAAAACCTCAAGAACGTTAAGCGTCATGTGAATATTTTATCCGATATCATGATTCTGAAGGACTAAAGACTACAACCGTACAAGTTACAAAGACAACAAAGGTAAGTGAGCACGAAACAGGCCAAGCCACAGCATTTCTTACAATCGTTTTTGTGCTCTAGTATAAATGATGATGAAGTGCAAGGTAGCAAGAGATCTGATTTCTTATGGTGAGTTTGCATGTAAGACGTAGCATTTGCTTCTGAATTGTGAGTAGAGCTCCTCTGCACAATTCAGTGTGTCTTACCTCAAAATGTACTCTTAGGAGACTGCCTAATGTCACTGAAGAGTGCTCTCATTTTGCGTTGTCATTTATTAAAAATGAAACATTTTACACAACAGTTTAGCAATCATTAATCTTCCCCTGTATCTGTAGGTACACAGCTAATAATCCCTCTATGCTCGCTCTGACCAAAGAGGCTGTTTCAGCAGGGAGTCTCCCAACAGTGGCCAGGAGCAGGTGCTCAGGAAAAGCATGTGAAGAAAGAGTCCCGCCTGGGTAAGACCTCCCTTTTTCTGGAAGACGGCATCCCTGTTCACAGGAGCCCCAGAGTAGTTTGCTTCCTTTATGAACCACTCTACTTCTAGCACCTTCCACATCCAGGGCCAGTGGCTTCTGTAAATAAATTACACACTGTGTAAAAAAGTAATTCTTGCGCTTGTTTTAACACCTAATTCTGCCTAATGTGCATTTTTTGGTACAAGCAATAATGAATACTTGTTCCTGATCTACCCTCTCAACATATCTGGTTCCTTAAACCTTTATGTCTCCTTCTCATTCATGTTTTCCATAGGTGGGAGAGCTTTAACCAGTTGTACCTTTCTCCAACAGAGACTATTACAGAATTTTTAATTCTTGTTGGCACTTCTCTTGCATTTCCTAGTTTTACTATCCTTTGCAAAAGGAGTTGCCCATATTTAATAAGATGTAGGTATGATCTGGGTTTCATACAGTGGAAAAATTTCATTTCATTATGATTTTTTTGTTGTGTTTTATTCTCTTTTTTCTTCTTTCCCAGACCACCTGTGAACACGCTGAACAGTGAAACTGTTTTACCTCAGCACAACCTATTTTATATATATGTCATATATAAGTATCTCATGTGGGCATTGCCATGGCATTACTGACTTCTTCAGAGAGCTCCCTATGAGATTCCTGAGGCGTTCCTTCCATCTGTGATGTTTTGACTGTCCCAATTATATCCTACTTAATCACATCTACTATTTTTTAAACAATTCTACTGATTTGCCCCATACATATTTCAGAATTTATTTTATCTTTGGTTTCTCTTGAGAGGTGTTTTGCCACTTCTTTTGCTTCTCAGAGAAACTGAAATGACAAGTTATACTACAAAATAGATTGGCGGTTTTGCTCTTGATTACATTTAGTCTGCTTGGCTGAAAATCATTTGTTTCTGTTCACTTTTTACTATATGTATCATCTACTATTTTTTCAGTCAGTCCTGTTGAAATGACATTTTGGTCTGAGAAAATTCCTCCAGCTCATCCGTACAGCATGCCAATCACCATAAATTTCACCACTTTTAAATATTTGTGACTGTGTTTATCCAGCTTATCTTCTCCTCTCTTGCCTTCCTTGAGCTCCTAACTATGCTTCAGGACTAGAACAGTAAGCATGGAATAGATCAGGGCATCTGTGAAAGGTTTTTGCGCACCAAGAATTTCATATCTGAGCAAGAAGCTGGGTTTAAATATCCAGATTCCAAGTTCAGTGCCCAACCTCCAAGATCACTCCTCCTAACTTATATTAGACAAGCAAATTACTGCACGTGTACTCTCTTTTGAGGTGAAACCTGTCTTTCTTGGTTTAATAGGTAGGATCCAACCAGATGAATTTACTGGCACTGAGGTGATTTTTTTCTCTACACAGTAAAACGCAGTCTCTGTCCACTGTCAGAACTTGAAGTCTTTGGGTAGCATACACCCTTGCTTTACCTTCACTGATGACCGAGGAGCTAGGTCAGAAATATGTATGATTCTGGAGCTTAACCTGTTGCAGCTACACATGTAAAAGGACAGAATGTAAGAAATACTGACATGGCATCTTGATGAATTTGTTAGTGTTCATAACATACCTGACAAAACTGCTCCAGACCACATCAAGCAATAAAGTGAAATAGCAATGAAGTAAAATATTAGGTTTTGGTTATTTTGTTTGTCTTTTTTTTTTTTCTTCTTTCTCATTTAAACCTTTATGATCCTATTTACTATCACTGTGTTTTAAAAGTGAATATTTGATATAAATCATGAAACTGGAAATCTAGGGATAGATAGGTAATGAATGCATTTTAATGATACCAAAATCTTTCTGCAAATTAAATCGGTGCTTTTTTCCCATTTGGGGGGCTGAATAGTCTCATCCCTCTCAGAAGATTAATGGTAGGAAGCAATGGTTTCCCACTAGCTATCAGATGTGTAAGCTATTTGTGCTGCATAATCCTTTTTGGCCTGTAAAAGCTGACATTGCTTGTGGATGTACCTATTATGTGGCAACCTAAATTAATGTTTAATATTTTTTCGTTGTTTTCTTTAGCACGTTTGTAGCCATGTTAGAGTTCACAAACAGAAGAGACCTCATCTAAATTCACATCCCTAATCACCATCTGAATACCTTCTTTCAATTCGTTCAGTCCCATGAGGGTTTGTTTTTTTCTTTTTGCTTTCATTTCCTCCCACTTGTCTTCCACTTACACAGAAGACTATTTTTTTCCACCAAAACCATCAACATTTATTGCTTTGTTGGGCCACCCCTGAAGAAACAAAAACTGACCTAAGGTGTCAAATCTGCTCTCTTCCTTTTCCTGCTCTCCCTCCCTCTCCCATAAATTAAGGCGAGGTTAAATAAATACTTTGTTGTGAGTCTTAGTACAGGTAGATCTCTGTCAACATTTCCTTATGCCTTCTCATACAAGGTTTAAATACATAAAGGAAAAGTCTATCAAAAATCTCTTTTTCATAATTTTTATGAATTAATGTTTTGTTTCATTATTTCTTTTTAATATACCATAAACAGAGTTCTAACCATATTTTTATTTTTCTACCCAGCCTCTCAAGCCACTCAGCTAGCAAACCTATCTGGTGTTCAAGTCCTTCAAGTCTGAATAGAGAAATCTATATCCGGCCTTATTACAGACATTTGAGAAGGACACCGTTACCTCTAATTGCTCCAACATGATGCAATAACAACTCAGTGTTCTTTCTGTTCAAGATCTTCATCAGCTAATTCCACAGTGATAAGATATTAAGCCCAAAGACAAGAAAATGCTGAATAGACAAACAGTGATTTTATTCACACATATATATATAGTCTTATTCACATATATATACACTCTTCACTTGGGAAAGTATCAAAAAACTTGCATGAAAGAAAACAAAAAGGAAAGGTGTATCGCAGCACTTGTGAAGGTACACGTTAGAAAGAACCAATGAATATACCAGATCAATTTTCTCTGTTTCAGTTTAAGACCAAGTGAAAATAATTCCTGTTTGCCTGCATTGACTAAATTGCTGAATAGTGGGTTTTTCCAGCTCTTTCTATCTCTTCACAATAGTGTCCCTCTAGATTCTCTGCACTCCCATTTCTTCAGAGGAGAGCACTTGTTTGATAACTCCCTTTTAGGTTTTGGAGAGCCCTGGAGAAATCCTGAAACATGAAGGTCTTTCCCATGTTGCAGAAGGCATTCTGGGTTTTTTGGTTTTTGTCTGCTTTACTGTTTGCTTCTTATAAAACATGTATTTCAGTTTATCACATTTTTTTAAACAGGCTGTGTGTAATATAATAATTTACACATTCTTAATGGTATCACTTTGTTCAATAGCTGGAAGTTTGTTTAATAGCATTTGAATAACACCTTAGGAAGTGGCTGCCTGATTCAAAGGTACTGTTGGCAGCATAAAGGTCCTTTCATAGCAATGCCACTAGAATTTGAGTGTTCCTATAAAACGGGAAGACTGTGGTGAACCTCAAGCTTGAAGCTGCTGCAGAAGTAGTTTAGTAACCAAACCACCATTTTGTTACTGTCATTAGCTGACTGTGGTGATTGCTTACACTTGAGAACTACGGTTTAATGTAGGACAGTGAGAACTGATTGGAGTATTACGATTTGGGGGAAGGTTGCTAGTCAGTTGTCCCCATAAAGAGAGCGGAATTATTTTCCTAAGAGTGCAGAGACTATTCCAGAGCTGCTTAAAAATCAAATAATGAAGAAGTCTTAGTTCATACCAAATCTCAATTGTGAATTCTTAGATTTTTTTTTTAAGTAGAAAGCATTTAGCGCAAATGTGAATATGTTCCAAACACGAATATGTTCCAAACACATTTATGAATACCTGAAAAAGTAAAATGATTGTAGGTAAGTTCAGGCAAAACTATCAAAATGAAGAGCATCAGTGAAAGGAATAAAAAGCCTCGCTGGATTTGGGGAAGACATTATTGATGCCAACAGGAACTATGCTTTCTCAGCATCATGAAGGATGAAGGCCCAAAGAGATATATATGCCTAGCATTTCAAAATGTGAGCAAAACAAAATTGAAAATCATGTAGAAAATATTAAGAAAGCTATTACAGTAAAAGAAAGATTGTACGATAACGATTCATCAATGACACTTATCAAGGGAGCATCCTTTAGCGACCAGAACATTAAAGTGGAAGAGAACTCAGAAATGCTCAAATGCATTTCCACATCAACATTAATCAGCTTTAAGGCACAGGACACGTCATTCCCCTTCGTTTCCCTCCCACCCTTATCCATTTTGAGCAGAAGTGATTACAGTGCTGGGCATTAAGTACGTACGTATGCTTTTGTAGGACTGTAATTTGAACTGAAGACAGACAAAGGTTAGTAAAACTTGCCACGTAGGATCATTTGAACTTTTTCACAGCAGGGACTGGTTTGCAGTAAATGTTTGGGCCCAGAACAACCAGGCCATTATTTTCACTAACCTTAATATAAATTACCACCACCTTTATATTTAACACTATTTGGTAATAAACACCAGCTGATAGTAAATTGCACTTTTTTTCTTTGATATTTAGTCTTTTTTTACTTAATAAAGAAAAGAGGTCTGCACAGAACTGGATTTCAGCTACTGGAAGTTGATAAAAGTTCATTCTGACGGGAGCTGTTTTGCTGGTTTGGTGCCTGTATTACGCAGAACAAGTCAGGAATCAGACTCCAACTCATTTATTCTGGTGAAAGAATCCTGAAATAATTTCTCCATAACATCCAGCATGATCAATGTGGTAAACTAAATGAAATGGCCTACTTAGTTTTCTGGGGAAGCATTTTCTCACAAAGATGCCAAAATTAAAAAAAAAAAAAAAGGATTTAACAATTTAAGCGAGGAAAACTTGATAAAAGAATTGCTAAGCAGGTCATATGCATGATCCTGCAGTGATAATCTTTAAGCAAATGAATTGCAAAATAAGGGCATTTACTGCTGAAAGTGCTTGCAAGTAACAGTTATTTTGTTTACAGTTTTTTATTTGTTGGTACACAATAGAGAAAAGAGAAGAAACAGAATAACATGGGCAGAGGTCTAGGTTTTTCTCTTTGTTTAAATAGAGACTATAATGATAATATTACCAAGTGCTTACTTGTTTATTTCTGTCAAGATACAGACATTCAAGTAGTCAGATTTTCAATGACAGTCTAAACTTACTGTGCTAAAATGTTTCTAACTGCATTTTAGAAGATATACAACTCTGGATAATGACAAAATGTGAGATACTAGAAATATAATCCAGACTTAAATCAGAGAAAAGAACTGAAAAGCAGAAAGTCTTGTTTTTAAAAATGTGTATTTCTACAAATAATCCGATGCAAAGTATTTTAAGAAAAATAGAAGCGACAGACTTACTAAGACTACTAAGAGAAATTATGAACTTACGTGAATGTACTTTATATTTACCAAATTAAAGGAATTTAGCACACAGTTTGCTGCTTAACATCAGTTCAGAGTCAGATTGCAGTCTCATGCCATAATGAGTCTTATTCCATCCATACCTTCCATTGAGAGAGCCCAAGCAAAGATTTGTTGTGATACTTCAGAAGCTGGTGGACAAAGTGATTTAATTTCTACACACTGCAATCAAGACTTACAGTTAACAACTACTCCAGTATTCAAAATAAGAATCCAACCCCTTTATGTGTAA
The DNA here is from genome assembly GCF_965231255.1 of Vanellus vanellus. Classification (NCBI taxonomy): domain Eukaryota; kingdom Metazoa; phylum Chordata; class Aves; order Charadriiformes; family Charadriidae; genus Vanellus; species Vanellus vanellus. The sequence goes on from NC_138905.1 coordinate 116,614,686, forward strand.
AAGCAGATAAGAGTTATGCATATGGATCATGGATTAGAATAGAAGACTAAATCCACTGTAATAGCACTGAAAAACACTGAAATAGCAGAATAAGGTATTTCTTGTCTGTAACAACTAGAGTAGTAAATAAGTGCTTTTTTTGGAGCTAGGACACCAATCTTAAAATCTACAAGTAGCTATGGAAAATTTGCCAAGAGTCATCCTTCCATATCTCAGGGAAGGCAACAGTAGAGACCTGTTTCCAGCGGCAGTGGCTGATATAGACTTGATACTTGGCTTGGCTTTCCTATACAACCTCCACGTATATCGATATCTCTGTCAAAATAAATACGGGTAGAAGGGGTATTAATTCAATAGATTTTGATTTTATAGGTAACTGGATAAAAAAGGAAGATCTAGGATTTATTTCCCAATATTAAGGAAATAAGTGGATTCTTTCTGTTCAGATCAGACTTTTTATCACCTTCTCTGTTATAATGTCAAGAACCCTACAAAGTCTTTTGTTATAGCTACTCTCTAACTACACTAATACCTCTGTCATACATATGAGGAGTATAATCAGTAGAAGTAAAGTGATTATCTAAAGTTCAAAGGCTGTGGTAAAGGAGCATTTTAAACCTTAATCAGTAAAGTTATTGCTTTCTTCACTATGTTTTCCTTATCTTCATGAGGCCTAAATTTGTTATTAGGTGTGGTAAAATGAGAATGTTGTGTTTAAATTTGCAGTTACTAATTTCTTCATATGAGTATTGCATGTGCACAAAATACATCAAAGATTTTAGCTTCCCATGACAAAGTTGTGAGAATATCCTTTACTTAAATTTATGGCAGACAAGAGAAAATGTAAACAAGAAATAAAACCAGAAAAATGACAGTCATTTCTAATTGCCTATGGGAGGACTGAAAGGACTAAGATAGTCACGAAAGACCCCTAAATGCCTAAAAGAAAGCAGCTTGTAGGCTTGAGACAAATGTTCTCTTACAGTGATTGACTCCCACAGAAAGTGAAATGTTGTGATTTATTCCAGTTGCATCTCACTGCACTTTTCAGTTCTGGTTACTTTCACCAATCAGGCCACCATGGCTCAAACAAATACTGCTCACAGGTAGCTGACATTGCACATGTTGCTTGATGCTCACAAATGTACATTGCATGTTATGGCTCCTGACTTGTTCTTTTACAGATCCTCTAAAAGGGAAAACTATGTCCTTCACACAAAGGACATTCCAGCCAAATCTCAAACTTTTGTGTTAGCACAACATTGAATTGTCCAAACACAGGTTGGCAGAATTCATTTACTATCATAAAATATTTTATTTTCTATTGTCTTTTTCACAGAAAGAGTTGGGCATTTTAACCAAAATTTGCCTCCAGAAAGGCGATGGGAAATATGAGCTCAAATAGTCTCGCCAACTTGCAAGTAATTGCAAACTGTATAATAGAAGAAAGTATTTGGAAACCTGGATGAGAGCAGTGACTAACATCATTACCTACCTCATCAAGGAAATATAAGAAGTTTTTGTTGTTTCATTAAGAGTACTCCAAATTGCATTTAATTTGGAAAAATTAAAAAAAATATACACTTAATTACAGATTTTTGATTATTGAAGAACACTGACCAAGATCTCTGAAGGGAATACGAAACGTTTTGCCATGTCAAGGTTACCTGTAAGTGCAATTTGTTTGTTAACAGATGTGCATCTTCTGCTTGGCACCAGTAGAATTACTTTCTATATACTGGCACAAGTACATAGAAATTGTTTTAAAAACAGTTTGTTCAGCAAGACACTTCTGCCTTTTCAGAAGAAAAGTACTGCCTTCTGTTGTAATCCTAGTTTGCATAAACCAAGGGGCACCAGCAAGAACAACTAAAAGCGATATCATAATGGCAAAGCAGACAGCAACGGTGTATGCCTATTTATTCTTGGAGGTAAGCAAGGGATCCTTTCTTAGGGACTGGAGTCAAAACCAGTCCTCAAAGTCCATCAGTATGTTCCGAGTTAGAAAATAATAGTACATTATCTTAAGAGAAAAATTAAGTTTTATGAAGAGAAAATAAAGTTTGTGCAACATATTGTTGATTAATACAGAAATTATTTTTTCTCTTAAAGGACTCTCTACACTTGTTCAGTAGAGTTCCCTTTCCAACTCCGGAATATTTTAAGAAAACAGAGTGACAATACCTTCAGCAATAAAAGGGAGAGGAAGTGAACAGGCCTTAGAGGCCTGCAATGTTTTGAGTAATTTCATTTAAGTTTGTGTGGTACTGTCAGTTTGGTGCATTCTTATGATCTCCTGGAGTTTGGACAGTTCCAGGATTCCCCTTCTGCAGAAGGACTGTCCATAGTCTCAGTAAGAATAGGAGCATCAAGGAGTAGAAAATTGCAACACATTTTTCTTTGCGTGTAACTATTTCCACACAGCAGAGTTTAGCTTACTGAACGCATTTGAAAGAACTACCTTTGAAAAGTGATGACTAACAGTTGGCATATCAGGCCAGTTCTTTTTATCTGTGCTAATTGTTTTCAAGCATTGAGCTGCAAAACTGAGGGCGATGTTTGCATAGAAGTAATATTCTATTAACCAGAACGAGGCTTACCTTCTCGGTCTATAGTATTTTGGCCCGCATATGTCTGAAAAAGCCGTTCACCGAGAGAGACAAGAATGTTCCTTACAGCTTCGCATTGTAAAACCCACAGGCTGTTTCATTCCTGAAATAGTTAAGCTCTTCATTTCTGTACTACCATACATTATGAGTTCAGCCTCGCAGTTCACCAGCAAAGTGATTTGTGTGCAATCTCCCCGGTTCAGGTGTTAGTTAGCAGTCAGACATTTAGCGGGGACTCCCAGTGGAGACCTATAAAACTGACCAGATTGCTGCCTCTCCATAATAACTTCTTTTCAGAGCACAGTCAGGAAGGCTTCCTCACTATTCATCAAAGGTGCGTGAGTGTTTATACTGGCAGCGCTCTCTGGGACGAAGACCTGCTGGCTGTTTGAGCGCGGTGTGTAATGTGCTATGAAAAGGGAGTTCAGAGCGTGAGGCCCAAGTGGGCTCTGCAGGCCAGTATTTTAGCCACAACTTATGGAAAACCAGGATTGTCAGGTCAGGCCTGGGCTGTGATGTCAGAGCTATATTAGCCTCAATGAATCATTTTATCTCAAGCAGAGCCTGCCACGGTCTCGTGGAAGCTCTCCTCTTAGCCTAGAGCTAAGACTTGCTTTCAAACCCCACCTGGACTGGGCAGCAGCAGTCACAGTGAGGTGCCCAGGAGCAAGTGCCACAGCACAGGCCGTCCATACACCTCTTCAGAAATGCTGAGACTCCGAAAAATTCCTTGGTGCAAAGCCTGCAAAAACATGGTTCTCTGACCTTGTATTTTTTATGTCTGCCAGAGATTCAGTTGGTAGCCTAATCTTATCCTCACACTGTTTCATTTCAACACCAAGAAACCAAAGAAAGTTGTTGAGAAGAGAAATCCACTCATTGTCATTAAATTTATCACCTTTTCTAACTGTGACCAAGAAAAACACTTAAAAATACTCATATTTTCAACTCCTGTATTTCAAGTTGGTCTATTCTTTAAGGCCATCTACCCATAAATTTTGTGAAATAGAGGAACAGTTCCATTATGCTTTGGCAACCCACCGTATATATTTCATTTTCTTTTGTTTGGCTTAATATTTCTGTCACCATGTCTCCATCATGCTGTAGATTCACTACAAACTCTTTCTTACATTGTCCATTTAAAAATATCCTTATCCTTGAAGTCCTATTCCCATGCGTTTGCCAGCCCTTGAAGAGAAGGTTTGACAATTATTTGACAATCGAAAGCATTGTTGAAAGTTCAAGCTGACTCTCCAAAAGCCTGAAGCTGACTGAAACCGTTGCAAAGAAATACTTCTTTTATTGGAATTGCTAGATTTGAGGTTCTGTGTGTCTTCCTTTTTTCCTTTCTGCTTCTTTTCTTTGATAGTAACAAAAAGGGAAGGTGGGGGGGAAGGACATAGAAAGTAGAAAGGAGAAATAACTGATGCCTGGAACTGGTAGCTGGTTTTTAGTAGAAGTTAAAAAAAAAAATGCATTTTTTTTGTTGTTTTAATCAGCTATACGAGTAACTCAAACGACATAAGACTTTGACTTAACTCTTCATTACACAAAACTTGTGAAGATTTACTGCAGCTGTTTCATGGCGTGTTTGCACTGAGCGTAGAACGGAGAAAAGACAAAAGGAAACAATTAATGAGACATGCTCTCTCTTATGTGCTATCTCAATGCACTGGGATCTTTTCTGTTGTTTTCTCAGTTTGTTTGCATAAAAATTCATAAGTTCTGTGTTTACATTTGAGTTCTGGGTTGAATAAACCCCAAGACTCAATGAAGCATAACGAAGACTTCCCAAATTTTATGCAGCTGTAAATCAAGCCCACTAAGTATTCCTGCTATCGCCACCTAAAATAATAGATTGGTCAGGTTCTCTTAAAATGTGACTAGGCTGTCTCAAAATTCAATGTGTACTATCTGACTCAAGCTGAAAATTAGTAATAATGTAAAATTTATTAATATAGTTTTGTCTAGACTTATTTTACAGTCCTGATGAATGGAAGTAACTGCATAACAGGAAACTACGCAGTGATGGTTTAGTGCATATTTTGCCCTTTTTTGATTCTGTTCATATTTTTTTCTTTACAATATTATATTAAATATATTTTACAACTGAATTAGACTATGGGAATCAACAGGAATGAGAGACTTTTTCAAAACCAGCATGGGCCCCACATCTATTTATCCAGTCTGAAGCTAGTAGGATGACTCAAGTGAAGAAAGATGTTGTTAATCTGTGATAGTTCAATCTACTTTCCCAATAGTGTATTTACCAACAGCAAATAAAATCATGGTGATGGACTTGTGGTATTCGGATCCATGACTCAGAGAATTTTTACAGAATAAACAAAAGAATTTTTTTCTACCACACTTTCCAGGTGTTTCTCCTCTAGAAGTTCCATTCAACATGCTTGAGGTTTTTGGTTTGGTTTGGGTTTGGGTTTCTCTCATAAATAAGTGAAAAAAAAAATTTCTAAATAAGGGACAAATGCCTCCAAAATATGATTTATTGCCTGTTCTCACAACATTGGTTAGGAAACAGCTGTTTCAGTCAGGTATAGACTTAGTTCTCAGCTTCAGCTCTAGTTGTTGTCCAATCTCAACTACAGAAGGAAGCTAAATATTACAGAGCTATGAATATTTCTAGAAATTACATTTTTGTGTGTAGCAAGGTGTAAAATTAATCAAATAAAACTTTACCTCTACCCATATAGTTCTTAAAGGTAAGCCCTCTTGACATGTTGTTCTGCAATCTGAACTTACTTAGCTAGAAAAACATTAATCATCTTGCTTCCTTAGAAGTATTTGCTCATGCTTTATGACAACATATGTATATTATAGGCAATATATATTGAAACACAAAACAAATAATTTATTTAATTATTCACTAGCACATTAGAAGGAGAACAATGTGAACTTATTTCACCATTGCAAAATGTACTACCTGCAATATCAGCAATTCCTTGTCAATAGTTTTTGGCTTGAATTTACGAAAATATATAATGAATTATGATCACAAATTTTAGGCTAAGTTGCTTGGTCAATTTGTGAAGCTTACCACAAAGGTGTAAAGTACTACACTTGGATAAAGGTTGACAATGTCAAGCCCATTTGCCTCATGTTGTAGTAGTCTGTACAAAAAAAAAAAAAAAAAAAAAAGATGACATACTTATGTGGAAGATTTGGCCTTATCTATATATGGGTATATGAGTAGCATATACCTACCAGATATATAATTTATTCCATTTGAATAGCTGTGAAGATCAAAGAATTACACACAAGCACTTGCGCACTGCATTATGTTCATGATAAACTGATGAAATGCTATTACACTGTATAAAGCTGTCTTCAATAATTTAATATGTAAATTAAAAAATAGATAAATCTTTGTTACTCTTCAGATGCCGTCCAGGGGGACCTCAAGCTTGAGAGGTGAGCCTGCATGAACCTCATGAGGTTTAACAAGGCTAAGTGCAAGGTCCTGCACCTGGGTCAGGGCAACCCCCAGTATCAATACAGGCTGCCAGATGAAAGGATTGAGAGCAGCCCTGCCAAGAAGGACTTGGGGGTACTGGTGGATGAAAAGCTGGACATGAGCTGACAATGTGCTCTTGCAGCCCAGAAAGCCAACCAAAAATAAGACACGGAACAAATTCCATCAGTTGAGAAGTAGTAAGGGAAAACACCAATTTTTCTTCCTTAGTAGGAAAAAAAGCTGAGTATAAGGCAATTGCCAATTTATACCCTGCCACAGTGGGCAAAAAGAGAAGAAATGAAGTTTTTTATTTTGCTCTGTTTGTACAGGATCTTATGATGAACTAGTAAGTGTCTAGAAAATATGGATATATATCAATTAGCTGTACGAAAAACTTAATTTTTCATCTCCATCTCAATCAGACAGGGAGTATACTATGCATATTTTCTTTTAAACTGTGAAAACATTATTAATTGTTCTGCAGAAAGCTCATGAAAAATGGCCTTTACATATGGACTTTAATTTGATGATACTTGGGGCCAGTCTTGTGTTGCTTACAAGGATGAATTTATTGCTTCTTTCCATCTGTCAAGAAAATCTGATGAACATGGAGTTAAATCAAAGTCTTAGTGAAACTGGTCAAAACTCTACACTGCTTTGAAAGGGAGCAGGGTTTCATTGTATGCTCAGTTCCTCCACAGCTTCTGTGGAGGAGTGCTCTCCATCAACAGCTGGGTGATCACTACAGAATACAACATTAGCATAGATCCAGAGTGGGGTTTTGCCACTTGGAAGGGGACATGAATTTAAATCCAAAGTTGAATTAGTTAGCTTAGTTACTGCCTTACTTGGGAAGCAAATTCCCAAGATGCCTCAGCTGGCATCTTTAAAATCCTCCAACCACAGGAACATCCTGCTAATGTTTCAGCATCTCAGCTGCAAAGCTGTTTGTGAACAACCCAGGGCATAGATTGTATCTAAGCACAAACAGGCTCCAGAGACCGGGTATTTCTCTTCCAGAGGCTTCAGCCTTGTAGGTATTCTTAGAACATGTCTAAGTTATGCCAACAGGATTCAGGACAAAATCCAGTTGTAGTTGCTTCTCTTTAAAAAAATAAGGCGGTCGAAGGAACTGGTATTACTGTGAAGTAATTGATTGTGAAGGAATGGAAAAATGCTCCTGTTTGACCTGGAACAGAGAGTTCTTAGAGAGTACGGTGACGCAGCGATTCCCCCTCCTTCCAAAATACAGAATGAGAAACCACTCTAAGCCACCTTTTACACTTCAAGCCTTTAATGAAGAATTAATTGCTCGAAAATACAAAAATGCAGAGCAGGCCATCTGCTGTGTCATTTGCTAGCTGTAGACTGACTGATAAAACCACACTGGAAAGATGAGTTTTCACTCTATGTTCAAGTGGGAACGAGAACTGTCAATCATTGGGGAGGAGTTTTGCTGTGGAGGAAAGTCATAAAAATTTCACTAACATTTGTGACAATCGCAGTCTGACTATGATGACTGAGGAGTAAGGTATTCCACATACTGTCAGAAAGAATAAGTAGGACTCATGAATCCTTTTTAACAAATGCAGTGATAGTTGCAGAGTCTCTAGTCCTTGATCATCACTGCTTTGTTTTCAGAATGAATACAGTTTGCATTATACTGCAATCACATCATCATTTTATCATGTTTTAACATTTTATCATATTTGTTGGTTTGGTTTTTTGTTTTATTTTTGTTGGTTTTGTTTGTTTTTTTTTAATTTTGAGACCCAGTTACATCTTATCTTCTTTCTTAATGATCATTTAGGGTTTTGGTTTGCGCACAGGAGGCTGAATAAAGTTCTATTTAGACAAAATGGGAATTCAAGCATTCTGCAAATATAAGTAAAATATTTCTGTTTAGTTAAAAAGTAAACTCAAGTTTATTAAGGGAACTCAAGTCCAAGTTTCAAAGGGAATTACAACTTTTTATGTATTTGCTTTCAAAATTTTAATTATCATTGCACTAAAAATTATCTTAAGATCCCACACTGATTGCTTTTGTTACTTTGCTATTAAATTTTTATTATAATTTAAAAAAAAAAAAAACAAACATAAAATTATTATAGATAAAGGATACAGAGGAAGAATGATTGGTTGAGGGTTCATTAATGAAAAGAAAGGAAATTGGCAACAACAGACCTTGACTGCTAGATAAATTGGACTTTTTTAATACTGTCAAATGTGAAGTGTTAGATGAAGATTTATCATTTTAGCACAAGGTTTCAGCCTTTTGGCTCTTGTCACTTTCTCCTAGCTTTTTCCTCTTTTTTGACTTGACTTTCCAGTTTTCCTTTTATCAATGCAGGATTATTTTTTTTTAAATGTTCATTTAAATCTAAAGTCAGGAATCTTGATATATCAGTTTGAACTCTCTTTTTATTTTTGTTTTAGCTCTTTACCTTTTTGGTCTTGTTTTCTGTATTTAAGAAAGACATAAATGATAAAACTCTTAGAAACCATTGTTCCACCACCTAGTTTCTGAAAGGCACTACTCACATAATCATCATGCTTAATTAGCTATATTCTTACATTTTCCAGAGGTGTGAAAGAAAAGATGTTAAATTCTTGGAATAATGCAAGAGGAAAATATTTCAAAGGTATGAAAAAAACTAGGAAGATAGCGTACCAGTTTTAGCTGGAGTAGAGTTAATTTTCTTCATAGTTGTTTGTGTGGTGTTACATTTTGGATTTGTGACCAAAACAGCATTGATAACACAGTGATGTTTTAGCTATTGCTAAACCATGTTTACAAAGTGTCAAGGCCTTTTTCTGTTTTTCACACCACCCCACCAGCGAGTAGGCTGGGGGTGCACAAGAAGCTGGGAGGGGACACAGCAAGGACAACTGACCCTGACTGACCAAAGGCTTATGACAGTAAGACAAAGCTATCTTATTTTAGTCTTTTCTAAGACAGTCAAAAGAACAGAGTACATTGAGAAATGAAATCCTCTTTATCAACAGTAACTCTATCTCTGAGTAAAATGAGAAAGTATGCAACCAGCATCTGTTGTGTGCTCACTAAGTGAGAATGAGGAAAGATGAAGCCAACCCTAAGAGACGTCTTCAGAAGACAGTCAAACAAATATCTGTACTGTGGAATTCTGCTTTATTTTGTGCAGATTTTGGGAAATGAAATACAGAGTTCTGGGAAATAAGCTTTTTTCTTTTCTTTTGAGTTAAATCTTTCACGGTTATGTCTTTTGGTTTAGTTTGACCTCCTCAGAGCAGATTTTCAAAATGAGCAAGAAATACTTTAAAACAAAACCATTCATAGAAACAGGAAAGCAAAGAAAAAAACAAAGGCACTAAATAGAGACCAAGCTGAACTAACAGCTATAGATACAAAATTAAGATTCCTAAGTACAAATACATCCAGTTTTAACTTGCACGGAGTTTATGATCCCAGAGAGTACTGAACTCAGTCAATGGAAACTTCAAGTGAGAGCACCACACCCCTTACCTATTGAAACCAATCCAGGAAAAAAAAAGCACCAACAAAAAACCCTACAGTTTATTGAGACTTCCTAGTATATAATCTACTTTATTCTAAAAAGTAAGGAAAAAAATTACCCAGATTTTTTCACAAACCTGATTATTTTCTTTTTTGTTCTCTATAACCCATAATATAACATATAATGATTCTTCCGTCCATGAGTCTGTTTTTCACCAAAAGCCTAATTGTACTTGGGAGAAAACAAACATACAATATTAGTAGTTTGGCACACGTCCCACATCTGACACCTTTGTTTCTAGTTAACGAAGAGTGTAAGAGCGTTATAGCCTCGCAGAAGGCAAGTAGAAATAAAATGCCACTATGGAAAGAAAATGGCTTGCTTCTTGGGTTTTTGCCATCTTAATATATATGAGCCAAATAGAACAAGATATTGGGGGTTTTATATATTATAAAAATATAGATATATAAAAATAAAGCATATATAAATAGGAAATCATTTGTGACCTAAAACTTCATCGGATAAAGAGTTATTTTTCAAGGTTGTTTTTTACGCTTGGTACCTTGATGTAATTTGTAGGACTTGTCAAAGAATCTCAGTCCTCCCTCTATACAAATTAAGATCCATGTAACAATAGAGTGATAGATTTTTGCCTTACTTTGTTTTCTGTAGATAAGTAGAGCAACAACTGTAAACTGACTTAAATGCGTAGTCCTCATTTCTATGTTGATAAAAGTAATGTATTTCACTGGGGTTTGCAGAAATTGAATACTAGCACTCCATTAGCATTTCATTAGCACACTGAGAGTGAAATTGTATTATTGTCATCTCTGGGTAGGTGAATCTTCTCTGCACTGGCAGCACGAAAGGTACTTTGGACATGCAAAAGACATGGCAGAGACTTCATTAAGGCAGAAAAGGCTGTGAAACAATTTAACAAAAAAACAGTGGTTGTTGTTTTTTTTTTTTTTTAATATGCAACACATAGCCAAGTTTCAAAAACCAAAGTTAACAAAGAAAACATTGTCTTGTAATGTCAGTCTATAATAAGGTACCTAATATTTGTTGACAAATGCAGTCTGATGTGATTAACAAATATTAGGGTGGTGAGTCAGCACTTACTTTCAAGATACTTGGAGACCAGCTGAGGGCAAACATAACGCTTCACAGACACCAGCAAAGCATGGCAAATCACTGGCCTCATTTGACCCTTTCTTAATCTTTAACCTTTCTTCCTTTGGAATTTAATATTCTTGTTTCCCACAGGCTTTTTTTTTTTTTTTTTTCCTATCTGGCTTGTTTTAATATCTTAAAAACAAAACAAACCACCTTTCTCTTCTGAAACAAAGAACCACAAGTTAGTGAGGTATAATTCATAGATGTTGTTAAAAATAACATTGTTTTAAAAGTAATTCCTTGAGGCTTCTTTTTGTTTTGACTGTGGATTTTCACACTTCATGTTGCAAGTGCTAAGCTGATAACATTTTGTTCCAGTAGTTTATATTGACCTTACGGACTATCTACAACTGAAGAAGTTTCCTGTGGCCACTGATTTTATCTTATCTGAATATTGGTCTCTGAGTAAAAAATAAATATTTTTAATGCAATTTTGCCCATTTAAGTCATTATGATGAAATTATCTAATTAAAAAAGTCTGTTTTCGTTCCATTTCAGCCTGTGTCACATTCAGCTAAAAAATAGTCCAACTCCGATTATGCAGACACATGCAGTGACAAAATATTTATACAATAATGTATTAAAAATTACTACTTATACTATGCCCATATTCTGCCTTTCATGCTTGTTCTGAATACAGAAATAACCTGAGGGTAACATGAAAACCATGCTAGAGACAAGTCATTTCCTCATAGCAACCATCTCAACTACTTTTTTGCATATATTTTCCTTTGTATCCATGTCCCCTGTGCCTACATGTCCTGGGAAATCCTGGTCTCCGCCTTCTTCCTCTCCAGCCCCCAGAAATGCTTTCTTCTTGGTGCCTCTTCGTTGCTGTCTGTTTTGTGACACCATCCAAGAAAGCATTTCCCAAGACAAGCAAAAGAAGTTGAGGAGGAGAAAGAGTTGAAGGCTCCCTCAGCAGCAATGTGTTGGCAACGGACTGGATAACAAATCACTTCGAGTGCATGAGAATAAAAGGTTGTTTTTAGCCATGGGTATGAAGAGATTATGAAAAGAGAGCAAAAATGGGAGGAAGCTGTCCCCTCCCGCTGCCTTTTTGTTACCCTACCAGCATATACAACCCATCTCCACTGAAGAGACTACCTCCACTTGCTTCCTTACAATCAGGCTGCCAGCCTCAGAAATCAAAAAGAGATCCAATAACAAAGTTAAGAGAGGCTCCTTATGCAGGTGAAGTTTGCCTGTGATGCTGTTAAAATTTAGCTCTCATCCCCAGCTGCTGCAGCTGGCATTGGCCTGAGTAACCATCATCCCCCTCAAATTCCAGGAGAGGGGAAGGCTTTTAAAATCATGGTTCTCACACCAGGGGTTCCAATGAGAATGTGAGAAACTGCAGAACTCAGCCACAGAATGACAAGAATATTCTCCATTATTTTAAATATTTTAGTGATTTTTATTAACATATGGAAAATCTTTAACTGCAATTATAAGTTACACTTTGAAAAAGTTCATTTATTCAGTGCAGGGGATTAGCTTTAATAAGAATAAAAGTCATGCCAGAGCCAAGCCAGTAAGGTCTCCTTGGAAACATTCCTGTTTGAAGCTTTTATTGGTTGCTGATATAGCATATTTTGCTCTGTAGTCCAGGAAAAAAGAACCTATACATTAATGAAGAGAGTAGAAAAACAAAGTCAGAAAATATAAAGCCTGTACCCTACATGCTCTGTGAATGCATTTCATCTTGTTACAGCAATTATGGGATTACAGGGCCTGGTCCCACTAGTATTTGTGTCACGAAAGGGGTAGAGTTTATAATTCAGCTAATGATTAGCTTCAAGTTTTTTTATCCACACACAGTAATAAAAAGCTGATCTGCATTGTTGAGGTCTGGTTCACCTTACGGTAAGAAAAGGATTTTATCAAGCTAAAACAAACTGCTGATGCATAAAAAAGGTAAGCCCTCATTCTTCCATCTTAAATCATGAACATTTCACACAAAGCATAAACCAGGTTTTGGACTATTGCTTTTTTCTGGGAAGAAGGATATGGCACTTCCTGCCATTTTGTTCTTTTTTTCTTGTTTTTTGGGGTGAGAAGACCATTTTATTAATGACCTATGGTCAAATTTGAAACACCATTTTTACAGAAAGGTAATGGGAAACTTTTTTTTTCTTTATTAAGAGTAGAAAAAAAATTGGAAAATTTACATAGGCTGAAAAATATTTTTTCAGCACAACAGAACAAAAACTCACACACAGTACAAACAAATCATCAGCTCACTTAGCCCAGGAAAAGAAAGTAGGACTCTAGAATTTGGGATATAAACCTGGGCTATAAAGTCTCTGTAGGTATGCTTTCCGTTTCATATATGAGTCATTGGAATTCTACATACCTCTAAAACTCTGACTCAAATCAACTAAAAGCTTACAGGCAGGATGGGTTGCCTTAAAGTTTTATTTTTTTAATTATTTTGCAGTCAACTTGGATTTGCATAGCAACTGAAATCCCTACTTGTATTTTACAGTGAGGGTCATTTTTCACTATTGTGTATTTTTCTCCCCACTTCACCTGAACATAAACGTGAAAGAATTCATCTGCTCACAAATGCTGTTGTTATAGGCCGGAGACCTTTATTCTGCTCTGTAGAGATTATCTAGACCAGACTACTTGCTCCATTAATATCCTCTCGGCACAGGACCCAGAATACTTTTTAACATTAGATAACACACTTAAGACCAGAAGATCAATAGCCACCAGAGTCACATGTTACAGCAATGAGCCGGGAGGATCAAGAGCATCGCCAGCATTGTATTCCCTTGTGGTAGAAGAGGATTTAGTAGGTAAATTCCTAGATAATTCCATTACACATTCACCTTCTCAAAGCTTTGGTTGCTTGGCAGAGAAGATTGTTATTTAGCAGTTAAAGCTGAGAAATGAGATCTATAGGTTCTGGTTTTTATTATCTCTGTTCCAGTTTACTGTGTCTTCTTGCATACCATTGCATCCACAGCTTCCCACATCTGTGAAATAAATGAAGCTGTACAGGCTTCAGCTCAAACTTGTAAGAAGCTGCAAGCAGTCTTGCTTTGCTGCAGACATGCTAGCCAACAGCTGTGATTTCCTCAGATTCACCATGTCCATAAATTTACCAAAACTAGGATTATTTCTATTTCTCTAGTAATACAGCAATAATTTTATAAGGCCACTATATACAAATTAGAGGACAGGGCAAATTAGAGGACAGGGACTTTATGGTGTTTCTTCTATGCTGGTATGAGACATATTCAAGAGGAATATCAGAAGATGGCATTATGACATGCATTCACCTTACAATCCAGGTAAATGAGTGCAGATCCTACAAGCATGCTTAAACTAGGTTTCAACTGCCTAACCCGAATAATTGCAGCTGTATAGATGCAGGAACAATATGGGTTTCATTTACTTAATAGTTTCCACCCAGCTGGACATGTGCAGACAAAATTAAGGCCTGTGCTATTGCGATCATTGCGTGTTAAGCATCACAGAAAAGCTGTTAAAGGTAATGCTGACATGACCTTCAGTTACACCTCTAGAAAAAAATCCAGACTTGTCAAAGGGTGAGAAAGAGAGAGAATGAGAGACAGAAAGGCAAAGGTGCACTTATGCTGAAACTTCTGATCCACTTTGAATAACCAATCCAAAAAGAAAAAAAGAAAAAGAAAAAAAAAAAAGAAAAAAAAGAAGAAAAAAAAGAAAAAAAAAGAAAAAAGAGGAAAAAAAAGAAACTACACAACTTTACTTATCCTCCTAGTCTATTATACACTTTGAACTGTGTACTATATGCTCTAATCCTTCTGGTTATTTAACACTATTATGTCATAATTGTTTACTTTGGCTCATCCCCATAATTACATATGTAATTGTTGACAATTGTTTCATTGAGATAAATGTTCTCCTGTGCATCAGAACTATATAATTTGTGTGAATAGCCTGCAGGAGTGAATACAGTCCTGTAATGCATACAGTTATTTGGAACCTTTGTCATTATTCTTTCTAATGGCACACATAAGAATATGGCCAATTTTACAGAAGAAAATGTATTTCAATGGAATCTACGTTCTGCTATTATATTAAAACTGTGACAAGTACGTCATTCACAGTCTTGTACAATCAATGATGCATACTTCTTATATCCTTAATTTTAGAAACTTGTTTCAGACTCAGTGTTAGTCACCTACCATCTATACTTCTTTCATGTACTCTCATTTTTATTTTTGGGAACCATTTACACAAAAAGTAATGAGTAATGGCACAAAAGTTTGAGAAAGAACCAGTCATTTCCATGTAACAAATAAATCACACACAATCTTAATTGTCTTTCAGGAAATTTCTCACTCTGAGTCTTTGGGCCAGATTTTTCCAGACTGTTTTGCACCACTGGGATTTATCACCACTCACAGGTAGATTCTGACTTCAGAAAAAAAAAAATTTAAGGGACTACATTTGTGCAGGAAGTTTTGTTTGCATAGCTTGTTTAAAAAAAAAAAATACAGTTAAAAATACAGTTCTGCACAACTGAATTAGCCCAAGAGATTATCTTCTCAAGCTCTCAGCAGAAATGTAGAAGGGGCAGCAGAAATCATCAAAGCAAACGTTACTTTTTTTTTTTTCCTTCTTAGTAATATCAAGAATACTGTAGCCATTCCTTGTGAACATGTCCTCATTTGTGTGATCAAGGAGGCTGATCAAGGAGGCCGTCTTTCCCTTTCTCCTCCAGCACCCGTGCGGTTTGCTCTCAGCTCTCTGTTCTAGGACTGTTTCTGGTGGGGAGCTGCAGCTCCCAGCCTGCAGACCCAAATGCCAGCCCTTGCCATTTAGGCAAAAAAACATATGAAACAGTTACGTGTAGTTATCTTGTCTCCGACAACTGTCTTAACTATAACACAGCCCCTTAAGTGAGAGCCTCAGAAAGAAAGAAGCAGTTTGAACCTTCAAGACGGTACTGCTATTTGAAAACAACTATGCGCATAACATTCCTGTCTGGTAGCCACCTATCAAAGGTTAATTTTTTTTTATTACCACAAGTGATGGAGATTTGTGCTGAGATATTGAGTGCATTGAGTTCCACGCTGATGGTAATACAGGTAATAACCTCAGAGTATTACCCTTGTGCATCGTAACGTTTCCATTCCATCAAAATTCCTTCTCAGGGGTGCAGAATGTGAAGATATTTTTGCAATACCTTTTTAATCTCCCAAGACTAAAATATGTCACATTTCAATTTTTTTTTGTCATGGATTTTAATATTTTCTGTTGATTTCTGGCAAACCGTAGAAACAAAGGCTGTAGAGAAATCCACCAGGATTTCTGATAGGTCTTCAGTTCATGAGAACTATGGAAGACTGCAGTTACCTTTCATATGACAAGGTTTCATGAAATGACAACAGGAAAGGAAAGCCAGTTGTTCCATTTCCACAAAACAGGCAGGGAAGATACATCAACTCTTCACTCTTCAAATGTCTCTCAAAAAATGACCCTGACCTAAGAGAGATTTTTAATTATATGCAACATTTGAAAAATAAATAGAAGGGTCAGGAAAAAAAGATATTTCTTAAGGATCTTATTTCTTGACAGAAAATATGGAAAAGATTTATTTTAAGACAGACCAACATTCACATTCTTATTCACAGCCTCTATCCACAAAATTGAAGACATATTGTATCTTTTTGCACTGCACAGAGGTTAAAACTTCACTTTAAGCTGGCTCTGAGAAGAGATGCTGCTGTGCATGTGAGAGTGGAGTGCTCCTATCAGTCCATACTTTGTAATTCAAATTCTTTCCTAACTATCAGATTCTTCCATGGTAACAGGTGTCCAAAAATAGTGTTAACATAAGAAGACAGAAGATGAATTATACTGCAGACTAATTGTATTACAGAATTATTTTACAAATTGTATTACAGAATTATTTTACAGCATCCTATATATAAAGATTAAGAATAACAGCTTTCAGAAATTATACTTTTACATTGCTTTGTCTATTCTGTTTATTTGGTTTTGGGATAAGTTAGTGCAAATGCAGGAGATTTTAATCTCCTGCATTGCCTCAATAGTATAAAATACTAAGACAGACAAATTTACTAATTCTGACATTTTAAAGGCTTGTGGTTTTAAAAGTAGGTCATGTGAGGCACAGAAAATGCCCTTCAGCAATTTGGACTGAACAATGCCAGAGCTTTTTTTTTCATTTTAGTAAAAATAGCTTGAAATATTTCTATATAATGATAGACAATTTTAATTTTAGCTTTTATTTCAAATCTTAAGATATTGATGTCTGCTTCCCATACGCATTTAGGAATAGTTTCATACAATCAGACAGTATTTTCAGTGTGATCATTCATCATGGTCAGAAGTGTGAAGTTAAAATTCAAAGAGAAAGTGAAAACATATGTCACAGGAATAAAAGAAAACCTTGATAAAAGCTGTAATTTTATTTTAAAGAATGCTTCTAATGACATTAATAATCAGACTGTCTGTTTTCCTGCTATTCTTATTTGATTTTTCTTAGCTCGGATTAAATATTCTTTCTCAAAAGGTGGTATTAAAAAATGCAGGCATATAGATATCAAAACTAAAAGCTACCACCTTAAGTTGGAAAAGTTGCTAGAACGGCAACAATTTCTTCTGTGACACTTTAGAGTCTTACAAGTAGTGCTGATGAAGACTGTTGGTCACTTGGAAATGCTTTATTTCATGTAAATCACCACATCACAGGAATAACAGTTGGAGCTTTGAAATTGACTTCAATGCAGACAGGATTTTAGCCCATATCCCATAACTGTCTTGGGCAGAATGGGAAAACGATACTGCCAGTATTACATCAGTTGTGAGGCTTAGACACAGTTACCTAATATCCCTATTTATTTTTTAAATGTGTTCATTAACTGTCTATGTAATAGAAGAATTGCTGGGGGAAGAATTCTTATGACAATTTCAACTGAAAAACTTTACTGTTTCTCTCTCTTATCCCATCTGACATGGAAATTTTCACTTCGTAGTGAACTACTTGAAAAATAAACTAGCCCATTAACTTTTTCCCTGTACATATCCAACCCCTCGATTTTACTGTAAAAACTAAATACTGCAGTTGGGACAGAAAGTGTATACCACCATGATTTTTAGACATAATGGTAAGATATGAGCATGAAAACCTAAAGAAGGGCTGAGTTTTGAAAACTGATGCAATTTACTTTTACCCTTCTATTGGATATAATGAATATTATAAAATATATAATAATTATATATATAGTATATTCATAATTGTATAATTGTAATATACATATTATATATTATATCAAATTATATATTTATATATTATAATTCTATAATTATAATATATTGTAATTATAATATAATAATATAAAATATAACGAATAGCCCCATCTAAACAACTAATTTTCATTATATCAGTACTGGAGTACTGCATCCAGCTCTGGAGCCCTCTGCACAGGAAAATCATGGACCTGTTAGAGTGGTTTCAGAGGAGGGCCACAAAGGTGATCGGGGGGATGGAGCATCTCTCCTATGAAGACAGGCTGAGAGAGTTGGGGCTGTTCAGCCTGGGGAAGAGAAGGCTCCAGGGACACCTTATTGCAGCCTTCCAGTACTTACAGGGGGGTTATAAGAAAGATGGAGACAAAAATTTTAGCATGGCATGTTGCAAAAGGAAAAGGGGTAATGTCCTATGAAAGAGGGAGGATTTAGAAAAGATATAAAGAAGACATGATTCCACAACATAAGAAGGACATGGACCTACTGGAGCGTGTCCAGAGCAGAGCCACGAGGATGATCCGAGGGCTGGGGCACCTCTCCTATGAGGAGAGGCTGAAAGAGTTGGGGCTGTTCAGCCTGGAGAAGAAAAGGCTCCGGGGAGATCTTATTGCGGCCTTCCAATACCTAAAGGGGGCCTACAGGAGAGCTGGGGAAGGACTTTTTACCATGGCATGTAGCGATAGGATGAGGGGGAATGGCTTTAAACTGGAAGAGGGCAGGTTCAGATGAAACATTAGGAAGAAGTTTTCCACTTTGAGGGTGGTAAGATGCTGGAACAGGTTGCCCAGAGAGGTTGTTGAGGCCCCATCCCTGGAGGTGTTCAAGGCCAGGCTGGACATGGTCTTGGGCAACCTGATCTAGTGAGAGGTGTCCCTGCCTATGGCAGGGGGGTTGGAACTCGGTGATCTTCAAGGTTCTTTCCAACCTAAACCACTCTATGCTTCTATGATTTTTCACAATGTGGGCAGTGAGACACTGGAACAAGTTGCCCAGAGAGGTGGTAGATGACCCAGCCCTAGAAGCATTCAAGGTCAGGTTGGACAGGGCTCTGAGCAACCTGATCCAATGGAAGATGTCCCTGCTAATTGGAGGGTGGGTTGACTAGATGACCTTTAAAGGTCCCTTCCAACCCAACTATTCTATGATTCTAAGATTCTATATCATTTATGTGGAAAACCTTTGAAAAATTCTGAAGATTTTAATATCAGATAGGGAATTCCTGAAAATGAGCTGATTCTTGCAAGTTTATGAACTGTCTGGTAGATATGTTGTTTTGGATATGGAAAAGGAAAGGTAGAGAGTTATTGCAAACAGGTGCGTGCAGATGTCATACACCTCTTCCCTCTCTTCTCCACTTCTCTGTCTCCCATTCTCTCTCTCTTCTTTTAATGCTGTTACAGTCAGGTACCTCTTTATGCTTACCCAGCAAATGCCTCTTTCCTCCATCCACTTCTTCCATAGCATCTGCTTCTTCAGACAGTCTCCTCTTTCTTCATTTAGTCATCAGTAGTTCCCAAAGCACATTATCTACTTTATGCATGGAACTTTTCTGTTACTAACTTTGCGTTGCTTGGACCCTGTTATCCACACAAGCAAGCATATGTCTAGCTTTAAATACCCAGGCTTGCTGAGCACGACATGAATACAGATCAATGAAGTTAACAGTGAGCATAAATATTTGCAGCATCAGAACCCCAAATTTCTAACATTCAAATACATAAGCAAGCATCTGTTTCACATAACTGTGCATACCCTTCTGCTTCAAAATTAAAACTTTCTGGAATAATCATATGGGTGTTAATCATGTTTAGATACAGATGGAGCTGGTAGTCAAACATGAGTCAGGTTAGGTTAAAGATTTCTGCCTCGATGATGATGTGCAATATTCTCCACTATCAATATAGGTATAAAGTTTTTTTAACTGTCTGGTTTAATGCCATCTAAATCTTTGCTTTAAAGAGAACATTGATCAAATAATTGCAGTCTCCTTCCTATATGACAAGTCACGAATTCATCTTTCTTCTGACAATTAGGGACTATTCTCCAGGTCTTCAAGTGAAAGTCTAACAGGTTCTAATTGTCAGAACAAATTACCATAAATACTTCTGTCTTTTGAATTTCTGAACATATGAAGGTAAGTCCAGCACAGACAGCGCCACTTTCTGAATATCCTGTAAGCACTAGCATGACCATCTCCTGAGATTTGCTCAGTGAAACATTACTAAGAGCTTCTATTACCTCTGATATCTGACAGATGACTCAGCCATGTTGTATGACTATCATTGAAAATGCTGTCACTTGAAATTATGAAATCGCTATTGCAGCTGTATAAAAGGTTTAAAATATGCATATTTAAGGTTTCTAAGTGGATTTCAATTGCAGATGTCAAACACTTCAGAATTCACATTGAACCTGTTCATATTACCCTTACAGTTACTGGTTAACAATATTTAAATTGAACATTCCGTATTTTCTTATTGTTGCAACTTTATTTCTAATACCTAACAGCTTAAGCAAAATAACATTTTTGATAGCTCCTTAAAAATGTCAAAACATCTGGGTAAATTTGAGTTTTAAAAAGTGAATCATTTCTCATTGCTAAATCATAAAGCATTTGAGCTACTTTCCACGAAGTATTGAAATCCTCTTAGTCCGTGAACAGGTACTTTGGTAAAGTATGGATTTTCAGTCTAGCATAAGAATTTCAAGTTGTTTACACATGGAGGATTTCAGTTGCAACCTGTGAATGGCTTTGAAGAAAACTGATTTTCATGCCAAAGACAATTCAAAAGAATTCTGGGTAAGTACTTCTAATATCAATAGGGTGAACGAGTTAATGTAGTTTAACCTTTTTAACATCCTGAAAGAACATTACAGAAAGTGGAAAAACAACTTAAGTGCAAGCATAATCCAGATAACGTTTGCTGTTTTCCTATGCTCTGTATGATAAAAAGTGCATTTTGAAAGACCTAGGTAAACAACTTTCAGGTTTTTTTACCTATTTTCTCTAATGTCTTTCATTTAAATGGTTTTAAAATAAAGTTTCTACATAGTATGACATTATCTATTAATTGAATAAGCATCTGGGTATGCTTACCAGATATCATTGCCAAGGACTTAATCCACTCATCATCTTCCAAATACAAAATTCATAACTTTTGGACATGCTAGATTACAGATCTGAACCCTGCAAATATCCTTGTTTAAACACACACAGTTCCCCTGAATTCACTAGTGGACTACCTGTATACTAAAAGTTACTATGGATCCAGAAACTGAGCACAGAAAACTTGATTCAAGCCAAACTCATGTTACTCAGTGTTTTTTGAGGAACTGTACTGGTCGCTTGTAATCTTCATTAGCTAAAAAATTTGCTTAGAAAGAAAATCTGTTCATGTTGAATGAAATAGTCATAACATAAATGCTGCCTTGTATATCCAAACAAAGTTCTAAAAACTAAGCCACTCTCCTTTTAGCATGATCTAGACTTTTTTAGATAACACGACTGAATTCCCTTACGGTCACATAAGCCATGCAGCCACAACCCTGAAATCCTCTCTGCTGACTACACCACCAGTCTGTGTTCTTAAAAAGCATCTAGGTACCTTATGACCAAATTTGGATAGGCTACATACAGTTATGGAATACTGATAAACATACAAGTAAGGATGCAAGGGAAGTCAAACTGTTTAGATTATGTATTACACACCCACAGAGTCAGAAATTGTCCCTAAACAATTGATCCTAAAACATATGGGGAGGGGAGGGCAGAGAGAAACCAGATGAGAGACATCCATGACCACTTTATGCTATCTGGTCAAATCCCTGTAGCAGCCTCAAGATGGGATAACCATAGCAAGACCTAAAAATATAGGTTTATAGAGTTAAACTAGTATTTTAAGTGTCATTTGCATAGATACAGTTATTCTTAAAGGGCAAATAAATAATCCTTTAAAATACATTAGTGTCTTCATTAAAATAAACTATAATTCCAGTTATTTTTCCTACAAGGGAAAAAAAAAGTGCCTCTATTTTGACACTAGTCTTCTATGTCAAATAATGCAGCATTTTCAATCTTTGCTAATTAGAAATTAACAAATAATTCTTTCTGGTGTAAACATCAATAAGAGCTATGGTTTTACTCGCATTTTACAACTACCATCTAGGAAGGTTTGTTACATGAGCAGAAATTGTTTAGTGAGTGAGGGCCTGGTGTTGAAGGAAAATATCATGTCAGTTTCTGATTTGATGATGGGGAACTGCAGGTCCATCAGTCTCACTTCTGTGCCTGGCAAGATCATGGAGCAGATCCTGATGGAAACTCTGCTAAGGCACATAGAAAATAAGGAGGTGATTGGTGACAACCAGCATGGCTTCACCAAGGGCAAGTCATGCCTGACAAATTTGGTGGCCTTCTACAAAGGGGTTACAGCAGCAGTGGACAAGGGAAGACCAAATGATGTATTCTACCTGGACTTGTACAAAGCATTTGACACTGTCCCACACGATATCCTGGTCTCTAAATTAGAGAGACAGGGATTCAACAGATGGACCACTCGATGGATAAAGAACTGGCTGGACGGTCGCACTCAAAGAGTCGTGGTCAACAGCTCGATGTCCAAGTGGAGAGCAGTGACGAGTGTGTTCCTCAGGGGTCAGTACTGGGACCTGTACCGTTCAACATCTTTGTCAGCAAAACGAACAGTGGGGTTGAGTGCACCCTCAGCAAGTTTGCCGATGATACCAAGCTGTTTGGCGAGGTAGACACGCTGGAGGGGAGGGATGCTATCCAGAGGGACTTTGACAGGCTGGAGAGGTGGGCCCAAGCCAATAGCATGAAGTTCAATAAGGCCAAGTGCAAGGTCCTACATCTGGGATGGGGCAATCCCAAGCACAAATACAGGCTCAGCAGGGAATGGCTGGAGAGCAGCCCTGAGGAGAAGGACCTGGGGGTGCTGATTGACGAGAAGCTCAACATGAGCCGGCAATATTCTATGCAGTACAGATATGATGCATAGTCTCAGGTCAATGGCATCTACTGATGTTCTGGTTTCAATTCTTGTCTATAACACACATCAATAGTTTATAAAACAGCTAATGTTTTTATTCTTTCTCCCCTGGAATCAGAGTTTTTTCCACCTAACTTTAATCAAGCTTAGTAGCTTCTTCACAGAAGAACTATGTAAGGTATTTCTCAGTTCCGCCTGTTTTGAATGTAATTTGTTTAAACAAGGTATTTGGAAATATGTATGCATGCGTATGTATATAACATCTAATAAAGTAACCCCGTTTGGCATCTTTGACCTGAATGAAAAATTGCAATCAGGCTTCAGAACTTGCAGCAATCCAGAAACCGCCTTGTTGAAGATGTGTGGCTGGAACTCCAGCCAGAACACCGTGCAAATTCTAAGGTTTTTCTGCAAAGTAACACTTGTAAAATGAGTATATTTAGGATCTGAATTAAACTGCAGAAAAAGTATCATACCCACATCATTCTACTACAGTCTCAACTCCTGCATCCTGAAGAAAACTGCAGAGCGGTTCCTTTCACTGGAAACTCTCCTAGATGGCATATGTGACCAGGTGCAGGAGGCATTTAGGAAGAAGAGGAGGTTGCTGTCGTAACCCTCTTATCTGCTTTCCCAGGGAAGAAGGTTCTTTTCGCTTCTCACACTGTCTAGATATTCCCTTTTCTTTTCAAACAAAGCAAACATTATGTCTCGCTGAAGTCTTTGAGAAAGACATGATTTCACTCCTATCTCCAAGTACTTCACAAAGTCATGGGGCGCTAGATGGAGACCCAAGCATCCTCTGAAGCAAAGCCACTCATGGGAAGGACAGCAGAAGGTTGCCCAGGACTTAGAACAAACTTTCTTACCCAGTGCCTGCACCCAAAGGTGCTCATAATCAAGATGCTCATTTTTCTGTGTCCTGAAAGAGGTGGGCAAAAAAAGGAGTGGCCAATGTTTCCTTAGATTACTTCACATTAAGATTTAACTATACACAGAAAGGAAGAATAGACAGACTAAAAGGAAGAATAGACAGACTGAGTAAGCAGGAAACCATCTTTACATTAATACTTTGGTCAGAATAGTTATATTGGAACATGCCTTCCTCAAAACAGAAAATAACTGAGTAACTGTGATAGCTGACAAACAAGGACAAGGTGAAGTCTTCCAAACCTATCAGCAGGAGCGGCTTAAGATAAAAAGCAACCTTCTGTCTTACAGATCTCATAATCTGTGGATCACCAGTGTAAGTTACTGTAGAGTCTTGAAAGTTACTTAAAAGACATAGTTTAAAGTACTCAGCTCAGGGCCACAAGGTCTTAAAAGCTCTCTTATTTGAGTAGAAGTGTCAAGAACAGAGAGGCCTGAGTTTAGCAAGCACTGGACCTAGATGAAAACAGTCTGAGCACTCAAATATGACTATGAGGAAGGCAGTGGCATGATAAGAGGCAGAGAAGAGCTGGGAAGAGGCCCACTTCTCAAGACGATGGACTAGACCACGAGCTCTAAAATAAGATATACAAAATATATAACAAAATAACTTGACAGATGGCAAACGAATTAGAAAATATTCAGGTATAGATATAACAACTGAACCTGTGAAGTTAGTAAAACTGTTTAAAATTCACTTACAGAAAATCACCACGGACAACTCAGTCTCACAGCACGGAAATAAGATTCCTCTGGAATGCAGAGAAACATTCCTAATCCAAAAGACATAATATAAAACAGGGCTACAACTTAACACTTCAAATAGAAATACAATGATAATACTAATCGTTACAGTTTCATTTGACTGTTTAATTTTGCGACATTAGGGGATATCTTTGCATATCCATAAGCATCATGCCGGAACACTCATGGTGTTCTCAGGAGTTTTACATTTTTGGGTTTAGCTTTTTAGCCTTTCCCGTCCTTTAAAAAACTTTTAAAAACAACAAAAAGGATTCTAACTGGTGTTATCACATGACATATTACACGACATGTATCAGTGTATATTCCTATAACATGAATTACATCGTTTTTTATCACCTGCCAAGATACAAGGCACCTTAGGAAATGTATATTGATAAAGTAGATTACCTTGGCCTTAACCCTGCCTCAACCACATATTCCTCAGCCATGCCTTGAGCTTTATTTTTAATTATGATTAATATGTATGGAACATGCAGAGTACAATTATGCCCTGCAATGGAAGTGTAGGCCTCCCATGGAGTTCAATGGGAGCTGCATGCATGTGTCAGAGGACAGAAATTGGCTCAATATGTTTAATAAAAATCATCTCTTCTGCCCTCTCCCTCCAGGCAGATTCCTGTTTGTAACCCTAGTATCATTCATGATTAATAATGCACATGTGTTAAAAATGAAAACTCTCTTTCTCCCCATCATGTCTCTGGACTCGTTGTTAATAAATATGTTTGTAATTAAAATCTTCTCCCCCTGCCTTCTCCTTGCCAGTAGCAGATTCTTAACACTGATCCCACTCTGACGAGCCATAGCAAATATATCTAAAGTTAAAATCATCTTCTCCAGCTGTAGAAGTCCTTTGCCATCCGGTTTTCATCTTCAGTTCCTGGAAATATTTTGGTGGCAGATATGACTTCTCCCCAGCGCATCTCTCAATCTGACTGCCACTCCTTTGAGCTGATTATAACAGGCTGCTTAAAAGCAGGAACAACCCAAAGAGCTCAGGAGGTCAAGGGTTCCTCTGCCACATGCAGCCTGAGCCCTCAGAAGAGCACAGTGTGGAAGAGCAAGGTAACCAGGGTGAGGCAAACTGGCGAAAAAATGGGCGAGACCATGATTTACATGCCAAACTATGTATTTGCCGCCCTCCAAATTGCTCTCATGACCTCATGGCTTTTCACCTGAACTGTAGTTTTTCCTTGACAGATTCCCCTCTTCCAGGCCATTTCTAACGGGTAAAATGAATGTTGTCAGTGATATTCTTTCCTGCAGTCACCATTGGCAGCCTGAATACTGCTAAACTAGAATCCTTGAATTTTTGGCTATTACTTCTATTGTATATATGGAAAAGAGAGACACATGCCCACCATTATAAAAATACAGAAAATGCAACTATTTGCTTTTGTCAAGTGACCGGATTACCCAAATGCAAATGGCAGTCGTACTTTGGCCTTCATTCTGGAGAGAATCACAAACCATGAATTAATAGC
Source organism: Vanellus vanellus (assembly GCF_965231255.1). NCBI lineage: Eukaryota > Metazoa > Chordata > Aves > Charadriiformes > Charadriidae > Vanellus > Vanellus vanellus. Next base: position 116,640,900 of record NC_138905.1, read on the forward strand.
CTCCTCAGGTGCACAAAGTTAAAACAAGGGCTTTGCAGGCATGGTGCCCTCCATGGGTGTGAGAAGGAGGAATGCCATTCAATGGAACACGGGGACCAATAAAAAGCTATTAAATTTACCAGAGCCAAGAAAAGGAAGACTGTATGAATAAATCACTAACAACATTTCCATTTCCTCTCACCCCAGAAATGCTCAACACCATTTTTTTTTTTTTTTTTTTTCATCAAAAGTGAATAAAAGGGGAGGGTGGAGGGGACTGCTTTAATACATTAGGAAGCTCTAATGTAACTCAATCACAGTAGGGTTCAAGAAGTATATTCCATGGCATTTCCAAAAAAAATGCCTTGTGTAAACATTCAGTTGGGCTGATACTCAGGAGTGTTAATATTTAGTTGCAATAAAAGCTACTAAGACCTCATGTTTATCTCTACAGTGAGTGCTCTGACTGTAGATCACAGAGTTACTAGGACTAGTGTGAAACTAGCCATCACAGGTGCTACAACGGACAAGTTATTTATAAATGTTCCAAAAATGACAGTACTGTCTTACAATGCCATGGAAAAAAACACATAAACAAACCCAAAACCCACAAACCAAACCAACCAACGAACCAAAAACCCAACACACACACACAAATAAAAAAAAAATAGGATCCCTGAATAAGATATCCAACTGTATTTGAAAGACAATGAACAGATCCATGAGCTTCAGCAAACAGTATCCTGCTTTTTAAGACACGTGTTCTGCCAGGCTCTGGATTTGCAGAACAAAATGCAATAATGACCTATTAGAAGTTTCTCAAAAGGACAGGAGAATTACTGTTGAGAAGTTGTCTGTGGAAGATTATGAAGAGTGTGAGACAGCGACAGGAAGAGATGCATTTGCTTTGGAAGACTAGGCTGTCTCCATAGGCCTACCCAGATCCAGGAAAGATAGGCCTTGGGGAATGTCTGGTTTGCCATTTACAGTTTCTCTTAAACCATTGTTTGAAAGACTTTTAGAATCATAGAATCATTTATGTTGCAAAAGACCTTTAAGATAATTGAGTCCAACTGTATGCTTTGTTCCAAATGGCATTTTGACCACTGATCACCAGCTTTCCATTCTGTTGGGGAAGAAAGCTGTAGGATGCGAGCCCATGTGATGGGAAACTGGAAGTTAAGACCCACCTTAAAACGAGAGAATTACGAGTCAGGTAACCACTTCTGGCCTGGGATGTGATAATGAGGACATAATGAGGAACAGAAAAACTCATAGGTGCATTCTGCCTATGCAAAAAAAATCCTGTATATACCTCTTTCTGAATAAAGCACACATAGAAGCTATGAGGGATTGCTCACCCTTCCAGGCTATTTCAAGTCTTGTTATAAATTCTACCGTAGAGATGCATAATCCTGTATAAGCTTTATTTTGTGGAAGGATTTTAAAAAAATACCCCTACTTCTTATACAGGATTCTGCAAACCCATCTGTCCCCCTTACTGCCCAATGCACCAGGGCAAAAAGAAAAGTTAAGAATCTAATTCAGAAGAACAGCATTCAAGCATTCATGGGCATTTTGAGTGTCTCAAAGGAATTTATTGGAGCTCAGAATTTGGCCCAGTATACCAAATGCAGCATGTTTGGAAGAGTTCCTGCTGGCTGTCACATACTATGTAGTTGTTCTGAGCTGAAAGCTGCAACCATTAAAATGCGTTTTTAGTGCTCAACATCGTAAAAATTAATAATATTAATAATAATGGTCATGTAAAGTAGCAAAGAAAGAAAATTATTTTCAAAAAACTTGAAGCCAATTGTATAAACAACTATAATTTTTTTCTTTTGCCTAAGGAGAAAGTTACTTTTATATTCTTTGTAGTAACAATATTAAGCATTCCAGTAATGTTTAGTGCAGACATCGATTTGAAACTAAAGATGACAAGTCACATTTACTATGCAATCAACACAATCTCCAAGGAAAGATTCTTCTCATATTAAACGCAACATTTGGTTCAAGTTCCAGGAAGCTGAAATTTTTTTATTGCATTCTTTAAAAACAAAATGAGCCTTGTAACAATTAGAACTGATTATAATCAAGTTCAAGGTAGGCGACATTTCCCATGACCTCCACTTAAGTCTTTGGATGTCTTTTGTCTTATGTTGGTTTTCTTCCATCTGCTTGCCCTCAACTTTGCATGGGGCTGACATTTAGGGCCAAACCAGGCTTAATGTTTTCATGATTGAGGTTTTGGTGTTTTTTGCAGGTTTGGTTGGTTGGTTGGTTGGTTGGTTGGTTGGTTGGTTTTTTAATGGGACACTTTGCCACTGCACCCTCCTAGGTGCCTTATCTTATGGTCTCGTGGGAAATACCTACCCATCACATATGGTAGGCTATCAAACAAATATTTTACAAAATTATGTGAGCTGTAATACCTATCTTCCTGAAAGCCAGTCTGTTGATAGGCCTCTAACCATGAATAGTTAACAGTATCAGTTTGTCAATCTAGTCGTATTAAATGGAGTTTCTGACAAGCAGCCTCTAGCTTTAAATAAAATTGTAAGTGCACACTTAAAGGATATTTTAAGCTTCAGGAATGTCCATTTAATTTTAAAAGACCTGGGGGAGTATTTATACACTCACTATTTCCACTCTGTCTTTTTAGCAGTCCCTCACCATTACCAGAAGGGGACACCTGCTGGAAATAAAAATCAAGGACAAAAATAACCACTGGTGGTTTGTGCTAAATTGTTGCTTGCAACTGCAGGAATCTAACGCATGTGATCATTTAATTCCTACAGCGCATGCTCTTTATATTCAACACTGATGTCTGCAAGGTTATTCATCTTGTACTATGGCAAAGTGCTCTGATTTGGATTCTTTTTATTGGGAAACTTTTCAGTGCATTAGGTAAAGGGCTCTCATCTGAAGTCCCAATAAAAGGCACGCTTCCTACCACCACCTTACTTACCTGCTTTCTATAACCCTGACACCTAATATCTTGCCATTGTATTTTATGGTCATGTTTGTAATGGTATTAGTTCCATTTCTAGATATAAGCAGAAAGTATTATTTCAGTGAAGTAATTCCTTACATACGGGAAAATAAATTAAAAAAACAAATGCAGGAGGAAGATATGCAGGGTGAAAAAAGAAACATTTTCAAGGTACTTGTAGATCCAAACAAAAACAATTTCCACCATTTGGTCACATGCTCTTAATAAAAAATAAATAGAAGTTATACTGGTAGGGACAATAACACATTAGCAAACATGTAACAACCGAAGTACATTATTTTACTGTTGGTTAAAATAATTTCATAAACAGTTCACATAACCTAGTTGTCTGTGAGCAGATTCTTACTGCACAGTGCACATCGCTGTTGACGCATTTTGGGGTAATGAAATAATAAAACTCTTGTCATGTAAGCTTCAGTTTAGCAAACACATACTTTATACAGTGATTTGGAATATCCACAAATTTGAATCTGACCTCAAGCTTAAGCACCATTATGAGTTAGCCTTCATCAAAAAAGAAACAGAAGAGAGAAGGAGAAAGATAAATAATTGCACAGGGAAATTAAAAAGTGTTTGAAGATCTTTTTATATACTTCATACAAAGCAGACATGAATGTGAGAGCTCTTGATTCGCTTGCTTCTTCGGTAATCCTTTCATGATCAGGTGCAAGATTAGAAATGAATAGAAAAGAAATAGAAATGAAGAGGAAGTTAGTGATAGGGTGTTATTCCATTGAAGATAACTTGTTTTCTCAGCTTATTGAAGTTCGGTACATTATGTCCTGAATTAATAGAGTTCACTGAGGTAACCAGAAAGAAAATAATGAGATTTATTTTGGTTTTCTCCACTGTTTACCAAACATTTCATAAAGGAAAAGAGGCTAAATCTAATATATAATGAAGTCCTATCATGCATCTTGAATAGAACTGAGGTGCCAGTGTCCAAAATTCAGATCTGGACAATATGTTCCACTGCTCCTCCCAAATCCACATGTGTTTGGCCTCCATCAGGCTTAGACCCTTGGGACCCGCTTGATGTGACAGCCTAACCAGACCCCAGCAGGGCACTTCTCCAGCCCAGAGGATCAGCCAGGTGAGTACCTTCGAAACACTCCTAACACATACATCTCCCACAAGAGTGGGACTTCCTGTGCAGTGACCACCTTGTCTTAATGACACCAGAAATTATAGTAGCACTGGGGTGTCCTGCCTCTTATATATAGCAAAGAAAGTCACACCCCCAAAGTGAGACATCAGACCCCACTTCCCCCTCTGCAAGGGGGATTCCAAACTTTGCTACCTGTTCTCCAAGACAACATCCCAGCAGGGGACTCTGGGAGGCAGGGAGAGATTCAGCATGATGGCCCCAGCTCCAGGGCAGCTCATGTGTTTGGTATGAATCAATCACAGCCATGGCTCATTCACAGCTGATTTTGGGTATGTGTATTCACACACATATATACATATCTATATATTTATAAAAATGTATATGCAACACTCGTCACACATGAAGGGAGGAAGAGAAAAGACTGAGAGGGGACCTTTTTCGGGGCGATCAGAAAGGCATCATAGTAAACAGTGTTAAAAAGAGATTTGAAAAAAATCAGGATTAAGGATTTCTTCGACTGCTGTAAACAGTACTCGCACACTAGCTCTAAAGACATGGTTATCATTAGTCCCAGCAAAACATAAGATAAAAAACAAGTAACAAATATAATATAAAGCACAGAAGTGATTTAAACCAGGGACACCAAGTATGCACTGAGTCAGTACAATCCTAGCATTAATGAAAATGTCGCAAGTGGCTGCTGTTGACACTAAAGGAAAAGTCCAATTTTCATTCTGTTAACGGTTTCCCTATACATGCCTAATGATGCAAAGGCTTTTCAAGTGCACAACACTTTAAAATACTTTTACCCAGCCATAGATATGTTAAAACCTCTGAGGGTATCTAAAAAGTCATATGCCAAACCCTTTTTGTCCAGTTAATTTTATGCTTATTTAACATGTTTCGATTTAAAACCTGAAAGGGAGTAGTTTCTCTACACCGAACAGATTCCCATTTACTCTTATCCAGAGAGTGTACACCTGGAACATATCACTCACTCCTGCGTTTTCTGTTTGCTGTACTGCACTGCAGGGCTGAACAGCTGACACTTAGATAACACAAGCCACAGTGGGAGAATCAGCAAAGATACAAGCTTGTGTGCAACTTTTAATTCAACTTGGAAAAGAGATGATTGCTGGGAAGCATTAAAACTCTAAGAAAACTTCAATTAAAAAAGAAGTTTGAATACTACATATAGAGGTTTTTCTTCCAACAATGCTTTGGTAGAGCAAGTCCCCTGAATAATTAATATTTTTAAAAGATGTGTGGCACAGTGGTACTACACAATGGAAGAGCAATTATAGTTATCGTTTCGGATGAGGTGTGTTGAAAGACCTAGGACTGACGCAGTTGGCAGCCTTGGAGTTTGCCTTCTTATTAATACCATCTGTGTCAACTTCAGTATCCATTACAGAGAGAAAAAAGCAGGAGTGCTTTCTTGTCTACGTGACCCCGGTTACGTGCGGACCTTCAATATCTGCAGCAGAGACTGGAAGTGTGCTCATTCTCCACTAAACATAGTGAGAGATTCCAATGGCCAGATAACAGTTCTGTTTATCAGCTTGTAAACAAAATTCAGTGATAGAATTGTGCTTTTCTTCTTTTCCATAAATCTTTCCTCTGGATTTTTTTTTCCTACCAACTGTCATGATGCTGATGAAAAACAATCTCTTTGCCTTTTTGAACCTGATGTCTCTTACGACAGCAAACTTTTATAAAACCTAAGAGAGCAGTAGACTAGTGCTTTAAGGTTTTTTTGGGGTTGTTTTTTTTAAAATAAAAAACAATCATGCCAGCTGAAAGTAAGCGGAAAAAAAACTGTTGCACCTAATATGTGAAACAGTTGGCTTATAAATAGGCTTGGAAGCAACCTGAATTATTTCAGGGAAGCTAAGTGGACAGTAACCAACTGCAAGTTTAATATCCAAAAGAATAATGCTGATACTGGATTTTAAGATTCCCTTACTTAGTTTGTAAGATGACATCATTGAAGATTTACTGGGATGATTGTTGAATGGTAGTTTATATACACCTATCAAACTAGACTGAAGCAGAGAACCTTTACGTAGGTATAGCATAAGGCACGACTATCTATGCCCTGCTAGCTGATGCTGGAAATATGATTTTTTTTTCACAACCTTCAAAAAGTTGGATTCACCTCCCCATAATTTCATCTTGCATAAGATACACCTTTGTCAGAACAGATTATTGCCAAGCAACAGCATAGTTCCTCATGAGGAACTGTGAGGGTTGCTTGTCATGTTAGTACTTCTTTTTTGTGTTTTTTCTTATTACAGTTTTATCTGTCCTTTCGGTCTCTCCCATTATATTCTGTTATACTAAATCCTCAAAAGAGACCTGATTAAATGCTTCTTTAACATAGCAAAATACTGATGTCCCTAGAGAGCTACTCAAGGAGTACTGAAATGGAGGGAGCAGGTGTGGGGGAAGGAGAGTAACTTTTATTTGAATTCCATTCCCAGCTAGCAGAGAGAATCTAGTGTGTGTGACTTCACAACAGGCATCCTCCCATTGCAGAGTGATCTCCTGTTAGAGTCATCTCCCGTTATGGAGCACAGTCCCTAATGGGGCGTAATTGTTGCCTGTCACATCTGAATCATTTTTCCAACAGCAAACCTCGCTGGATGCTTCACAGAAAGAGAGGAAAAGCAACCAATCATAGGTGTGTCTCAGAACATTACTACAGAAATATAAATGTTCCTGTTGATAAATATATGTCATGCACCAGCCTGAAGTTTCACTGCAAAAGCCAAACTCTGTATTATTTTCCTGCCTTGGAAAATGCTCCCTCCAGGTGAAGACTGAAGAGGATATCAAACAGTGTATGTTTTAATTTCCCTCCACGTGGCTGTAACACCTTTCCACATGAAGCATTCTTTCTCCACCAAGGTGTATTTTGTGTCCATACAGATAGAGTTTATTAAGGACCAGCCCATTCTTCTAAAGACATTCCCAGGGAGATAGCATGTGAACAGACAGTAATAAAGATGTGACCATATGGTACATCAGAAGAAAGTTATGGTAGTAAAGATAGCAGTGAAAAACACTAGTAAAGACTGTGTTATTAGACTCTCCAATTCAGATGTGATCACGTATACATCTATATGCGTACATACTTTATTTTAAGATGACCGTTGACTTTGGTAAATAAATGGTAAAAAAAAAAAAATAAAATCTGGCTATATAACAATATGCTCACAGAAATTTAGATGAGCCACTTTTTCACTGAAATCGCAGTGGTTTAGGTAGAGTTGATGACAGGCGGCCATAACTAAAGACACATGCACTTCTTAAGCAAGGTGCTGGGTCTACTTTAATAATTTAAGTCCTTATAGAATAAGTGGTTTCCTTTGACTTTTAAAATCTGTGATATTTCAACAGGGACATTAATGAACAACAATTACCGCTGAAGAGCACAAAGACCACCTAATTTTGGTTTTGCAAATGTTATGTTAGCCTCAACTATTTCTACCTCAGGAAACACAAAAGAAATTAATATAAAGGACCTGTAAAATTCCTCTGTAAGAATAGAGAAGCATGTATTTTGAACCACACCTCAGCTTCATCATTCAAAAATACATGCTTTGAAAGAACTGAATATTTTGTATTAAAATTTACATTCATTGATTTCAGAAGAGATTTAACAGAACATGAAAACCAGATGACACGTGATGCCTATTTGGAAGAACAGAATTCTGAATTTGACACTTAACTTTATACTTATCTAGTGTTTTACAGGTGGATTTGCTTGGCCAAGTAGGAAAGATGAGAACTGAAGAAGTTACACAAACCCATTCATGAAAGAAGAAATAAAAAAAAAAAAAAAAAAACAACAACAACAAAAAAAAGAAGTCTGAGATCCAAAGGTTAAACTGGGAAATGAAATCAAGAGAATTCTCCCAAAGGTGATGAGAGACAAGAAGAATAATAAGGAACTGTATACTTATAGTTTTATACCAAACATTGTAAAAAAGTTCATAACTTCATCTATACGCTTCAGACTATGCCGTCTTTAAAAGAAATTTGCTAAGTTGCAACAGAACAGTAAATGAAAATAAAAGTATGGTTCCTAGATATACAGTCTTTTTTGCATCCCCAGGCACTCTGACATTGTTAGAACTTTTACAATGACTGGTTAGATAAGAACTACAATGACTGGTTAGATAAGAACAAGAAAAGAATGACAATTTACATGTCTATGTTACATTTCTTATTGGGGCAGGAATTCTATTCAACAACCTGCCTTCATCTGATTCCTAGAACCAGCCTTTTGTAACAGGGAATGTTGGCTGCCACTGAGGGAGTGTTTCTTTCTCTCCAAGTAGCACTTGCCATTAAGTAAGTCTAAAACACAGGCATCTATTTTAAAGTCTCTGGATCTTCAAAAGTCAAGTTCAGTGAATGACTGTGGAAAGTATATTCCATATCTTTAGGTACGGTGTCCATTATCTTAAGAGTATACCTATTTTGTGTTTGGCTTTATGTTCTCATTTCTCATATTTCTTTATACAAAATTTTAAACTCCTCTTCCCCAGGATCACATAACATTTTTAACAGTATTTTTGCCATCGTAACTATTTTGACAGAAACATTCTTAGAACAGGTGCTAGAATCTGTTTAATAAGGAAATAAGTCCTACCAAGGAATCAGAGTTCTTTCCTGAGTTCATCGTTTTATTTTTTGAAATTTCTTTCTGGTACCTCTTGTCTTATTACTATGTGTCAGAGGGATATGATGAATCTCAGCCTTTTCCTGGCTTATGGAAAAAGGAAAAGGTAATGTCTTCTTTTTGGAGCAATGAATCTTCTGAATGTGTTTGAAATTTAAGAGTAGCCATGCTTTCATGCTGTTTCATTAACCTTGAACAATGGGGAAAAAATGCCCAGAAATGTACATTTCATTAATAGGTGTGGTGATCTCTGAAAGGAAAAATGAAAGAACAGAAACATTTCCAGTTCTGTAAATCAGCCTGACAGAAGCAGATGGAACCATATCCTACCTCTGATAAACCTATTATCTCCATCGTCAGGGCATTTCGGGACAGCCGCATAGTTGAATATTATTTTTCTGGAATATCTGATGAGGTGTTTACAAGGAAAAATTAGAAGCACCTTGCATTGCTGTGCTTGCCCCAAGCACTTACGCAGTTCTAGTAGCATACATTTGGCAAACATTTGTCCGTGAGTGATATTACGGGAAACTCTGATCTCATCTCGTGGTGGGAGGCTCAACAGATATCCAAGATAAAATCTAGAATAATGCTGGTAGGCTTTGTTAATGGCATTCTCTGTGAACCCTATTGAAATAATGGACAGACACAAGAGAGTTGACACAGATCCTTGGAAAGCATTGATCTGAGACATCAAGCTTTGTAACTAAATAACATTTCCCTTCTAATCGAGTAATCTGCAGCATTATTATGGGAAAAAAGGGATAACTTAAAATGAAGCTTTCTCCCCTTTTGAAGGAGATAAGCGGGTCTGCAACTATGCTTGGGAAAGGAGAAATCAGAAAATTCTGAGTCCTGAAAGTCTCCTTAGAGAATTCAGCTACCAAAATATTTTCTTCTTCTTCTGTTTGCTCTCTGCACCTTTGCTTATGTCAGGGTCATCCATTGATACCTGATAATTGACAGAAATCTTTAGGTGAAATTTTACAGTTCTCTTCCACAGTGGATCACTCTCAAATTGATTAGATCTTAGTAACAATGAAAAAACTTAATATCCATAGTGGGTATAAAGTAGTATTCCTGTCCAAGGAAGACTGTCCCCCTTTTCAGATGAATTCCCAGAAATACTACATACTACGTACTCTTCCCAAGTACAGTTTACTACATACTCTTACTCACTATGTACAGAGCTGATTTCCCTATTTAATGACTTCAATAATTAAAGTCCTAGGGACTATTTCATTATTTCGTGTTTCCACATCCACAATCTGCATCTCAGAGAATCCTTTACTTCTTTTTTGCGTCTTTTTTTACGTCTTTTTTGCTTTCTTGATGAAAATAAGTCCTCACATACAGACTTGAGAAATTCCTCACCTCTTGGTTAAGACACCTTGTACCTAGAGGAGGGGAAAGTCATATGCATATTGGTCTCCTGGAGAAAAAGAAGCAGAAAGAGGGGGATTAAATGCCTCTGGAAGCTCTTGAAGGAAGAGAGCTCTGGCATAAACTTCTTGTCTTTTTCCTAAGTACAACAATGCTGCTGAGTTGGAAGCTTTAGGCATAAAGCAGAAGATGATGACACTTTTTTACAAATAAACAAAAAGATGTAAACAGAAATATATGGTATGCATCAACGTGCAATAGGACTGCTTAATTGATTGACTACTATTACCAGTATTTGTAATGATACATAATATCAATGTAGTAATAGCAATATAAAAGTAAAAACAACTTACACATGCAAAGACCATTATTCTTTATGTTTAAAACTTGATGATCCTTCATTTACGTCTTTGTCCACATTTCCCAGAATATCCTTGCCTGTCTGTATTTCTTAAATCTCATGTCCGGCTTGTCAAACTGCATTCTAAACAGCAAAAAAAAAAGAATATGGGTTGATCATAGAAATCTATTTTGGACTGCACAACCAGACCCAGATAGCCTCATTTGAAATAGTGGGTCTGTATATTATACAAGTTATTGCCTCAAATTTGAAAAAGGAAAAAAAATACTACAAAGGTCATTATGAAACAAATAAAGAAATGGAAGATTATTTTTTTTAAAAGAACTATAAAGAAAGCTATCCTTTCATCAAAAATAATTAAAATGTAGTGCAAGGCATTTAAAAAAAAAAGATATTTTGTAAAAAATTTGGATGTAATTCAGGTTATTAGGCTGAGAGTTATCTCTCTCCAGAGATTCCTCACAGAAAGTCTTCAAGGATTCTTAAAAAGTGTACAGCTCTCATATCAACATTCAGCACAGGTGTAAATTTCATCAACTCTGAGGTGTAAATCCCGTTTGAGAGAATATCCACTTCTCACACTTTTTGTCAGGGTTTTTTCCTTTTTCTTTATAAATGAGGGAATTTTATTTTCTGTTTTGGGGGGTGAAGAAGGGGAGAACCACATCCATGCAGAGGAGTAGTAAATAAATAACAAGGGATTTTTTTTTTTTCATAATTGCGCACTACTTTAGTTTCCATTATGCATATTTTACGAGCATCCTCCTGTACAGAAAATGCAGAATACTAAGAAATTGTAGGAAAGATTACACCCTAAAGTGTAACAGCTTGGAAATAACCATACTGCTACAGCTGTTCCTAAAAGAAATGTGGGATAGTTATGGGTCTCTCTTTCTACACAGTTTCTGACTCTTCTAAAATTTTTTCATTCCTAAATTCAGGCATTCTTCCATACTGTTATTGTGGTCTCTAATTCCCCCATTACCTCTGTATCAGAAATAAGGAAAAAACATGCCAGTCTCTCTTAACTTTAGAGACATTCCTTATTTTCTTCACAGAGTGGGCATGTGTTAATGCTGTTAGCAGCCCTGTCCATCAGAAGCAGCTGAATACACAAGAGAAGCAAATAGGGACCATGAGATGAGTAGATGGGAAAACATGTTGTCCTGTTCCTACCCAGACAAGCAATCCAACTAAATACACTCCAAAAATAAACATCTAATGGTGGACTAGATAGGTATATAAATGCCAATGTGCCTTTTGTTAACCACAGACTCCTACTCGCCTGTAAGTTAGTTACAGGACATTTGTTTATGCTGATAACTATTCCATCACACGTTTCTTCCATCATACAAATAGGAAAGGAGTTATTCCCGGAAGAGTAACTTAATTACACATTTCCCCAGCCTAAGTATACAGTAATCTAATATACTATCCTAAGATGCCTTCTATGAATATATTAAAATTGATATTTTAATTTACTTCTCAGAAGGAGCAATCTTAATACACCATACAAACAAAAGTATCTGGGCTGGTACGCAAACACGCAGCTGTGCAGACAGGTCTTTTGATAGTTATAGTCTGGCTTTGGAAACATGTGCTCTTTCCCTCTGAAAAATGTTATAAGGAATTATTCACCATTTTAATCATGTTATACAAGAAAAGTTTAGAAATTTGAAACTGGAAAACCAAATGCTTATTTATCTTGGTTACAAAATAAAATTTTAAAAAAACCCAACACATATCTTTACAGTTAGGAAAGGTTCAAGCTGACAGACTGCTGCTCAGAGATCCTATTATTTTAACCTAGAGAATATGTGAAAAAACACTGGGAACTGACTGTTCACGTGTTTTAATCATCTGCTGAATAAAGTATATAAGAGAGTTTGGTGATGTCAAAAATCAATTAGTACTCTAGAAAAATTCATAATATGCAAAGATCACATAAGAGATCTCTCCTAGCTATTTAATCTCATGACTTTTTAATTTTCTTTTTGTTTATAAGACGAAAACGCATTCAGATACTCTCAAAGTTTTCTCCTACCTTTTTTCTTTTTTTGATGAATCATTCCCTCTTTAGGCTAAGTACACACCCAGCAAACTATCTGTCCTTATATACAAAGACATGGTCCATGTAGTCACTTTGCTTTCCAATGTGTTCGACCATTTTCTAAGGAAAATTATTTATGTGAATTAGCCATAAATATGATGTAATTCATCTCTTTTATACAGACATCTACTAGTCCAATTTATACCTTCTTAAAGTCCATGACTCAAAAATGCCCTTCAGTGACTGAGTGACAGAGTCCCAGTAACGCAAATAACACTGCAATAAGGTTTGCTACTTAAGTATACATTATAAATACAGAGCAATTGTTATTTTGCTGCCTAAGCCACTGGTTTCCCTTCAGTGCCGCTGAAATGAGAAACAGGTAACTGGACTGGGTAGGCCCGTTCAGTGTCTTAACATTGTAAATCAGGCCAAGAAATGTAAGAGTCTGAAGTGAAACTAATTTATTCCACTCACTCTGCCCCTATAGCCAGTGGCGTCCCTTTGCACTGCAGGACTAATACCAGCTTTAATGGGTGGCAATTGGACTTAGATACCCTAGCAAAATTTGACCCAAAGTGCAAGTTCAGTTCACAAAGATCATTAAAACAGTCATAAAACAGAACAGAACCCACTTTTAAAGGCTTATCCAGTTCAGAAGCTTTTTCTCCTTTTGTTTCTCCCCACTGATTTATAAGTTAAATAAAGAAGGGAAGAGAAGCCTGGAGCATCCAGATTTTCTGGATGTAAAACAGAACCTACTTGGATTTCACTTTAACTGCTGTGTTGTAAGGTCAGCCCCCAACCGTGTCCATAAAGAGTCATAAATAGTATCCATTAATGAATTAATATAGATAAGGTAGTGGTTTTTAACTAGGAAAGGCATCGTGGATTTTAGAAGGCTTAAAAGTAAGAAAACTCCTTTTAAGCTTGAAAGAGTTAATGGGATTTACTAGCCCATCAGTGTAAAAAATTTATTCTTGTCAAGGAAATCAGAGGTGGAGTGCTCAAGCCTTTGCATATCACCCAGCGATTACACCTCAGGAAGCATTATCTCAGCTGGTTGGGGCCATCCCACTTCCGACTGGCGCTTCCTCTGCAACCTCCCATCCTTTCCCTGCTGTTTTATGTGAAACTCACCAGCTCTGGCACTTTCCTTATTTAATTCTCCCTAAGGGCATCAGCAGTGATTGAAGTAAACAGTGTGCTCTTATTTCCAATGTACGTGCACGCCAGAGAAAAGGCTCAAATCTTGGCTTCCTTCATGGAGGCTGCTCCCTGCCAGACTGCGAGTACAAAGACACTTCAAAGAACATCTTGGTAGTGTCTGAAATTTCCCTCATTTTGAAAGAGTCTCTGGCTATTGAAACGCTGGTACCATGGACAAACAAGCATCTCTCCAGCTCTACCCCTGTATTCGCAGTTTCCATGCTGTTTTTAAGGTACAACCAAGTGAAAAAATTTTACCTCGAGTACTCTTGTAGAGATTCAGTTATTAAAATGGCCTGAAGGAGAGCTCTTGCAGCTGGATGTAAATTGAAGCAGGCCTGAGCCTATACCAAAGTATGCTGGGGTAGAGTATGCCAGGATGCTGAAGGTAGCATTCAGTCAGTTTTGTCCTCCCATCTCACATCTTGTACCATGTGGAATTTGGCTGGATCTACCCAAACACTTTTGTCATCCACAGCTTTCCGGATGAGTTCCAACAAACCTCAACCTGATTTTAAAACAATTTTTGGTTTTATACCAGTACTGCCACTCCTTACTTCCCTTGTGATATGGCACAAACACCAACTGCAAATCTAAACATCAGTACAGAAAGTTCACAGATTTGGGGATTTTTTTATTCCGGTCATTCCCTTCTACAAGTGCCCTTAGGATGAACATGTAGTTTTAAGAAAAATAGGCTGGGTGTGTTATGGAATGCACTTAAACATGGCAACAAATACGCTTTTTTTTTTTTTCAGTGCTGGCTGGAGTTGCTCTGATGCTTCTTCTTGCTTGGGCTGCATCCACTAAAACACTGTAAAAATGTAATAATTTCTGAAGATAATGGAATTTACTATAGTGATAAGGTCATTATTTTCTTGCCAATCTCACAAATCATTCCCCTACACGCTCCATGTTTCAAAGTGACATTTAGCATATGTAAATGTTCTGTGGCGTGCTATTTTTTAATTATGCTTCTGTCCAAAGTGAACACTCTTCTAAGAGTTTTTATTTATATGTGCTATACTATCTCAGACTAAACACATTATGTGAGCAAGTACCTCAAAGTTTGAAAGAAAGTTTTCCAAATAGATCCTTAATCTTGAGAAAATTAATGGGCAGTTCTTAATAAATCCCACTAAGCATATCAGTTGTATGGCTGTGAAATGGCATCTAGTCTGAATATGATTAATTTAGTCTAGTTCATCTTTGAATAATTCATGGGAAAACACAGAATCAAGTCTGCTTCATAATCCTAAACGTAAGCCAAATACATCAGCGGTCCTTTCACTAAAACTGCAGGCTGTCAGATGACATCAGACTCTGAGTTGGTAGGGTGTTCAGTTTGCCAAAAGTCTTCTTTAGAGAGGATGGTTGTGGCCTGAGTGCTGTTTTTATATCTACACAGACACTCCTTTTCCCCCCAAGCCTGGCTAGAACTCTGTGAAGCATAAAGCTATGTCTGCTCAGATCTAATTGTAGACTAAGGGTCTTTAATAATTCATTTTCCCAGTCAGGCCTGCAGGGCAACTGTAAACCAAAAATGTTGGTGCCTTGGGGATTCGATTCTAGGTCCAAGATCGGGGCAAGAAGACCTGTACCTATTACAGGTTGCATCTCCCAAGTCTCTGGCACATGTGCACACATTGGATATTAAAAAGCCATCTTGCTCTACTCACTGTGGCTTACAATAATTGTATCATGTAGAGTTTTCCACTGATAGGTATGAAAAACAACATTTCTTCTTTAAATGACGCAACACTGAAGGTATGTGCAGTATACTGAACATACCATGCCAAAGATCTAAAAGTGGATCAAACAAAACATAGGGATTTAGATGTAGCCCGTTTTATTTAGGCACAAAGGCTTGCATTGTTTTAAGGAACTGAGCTTACCTTATTTCTGACTTAATTGACCTGGGTTGGAAATGTTATCAGAGAACTTCTGTGTAGAAAAAAAAGGTGTTCACACAGTGCTGCACACTTCCAAACAGGGTTGCCATGAAAAAAGGAAATTTATCTCAAAAGGGATAGAGAGGAAGGGAGGGGGAAGAGGTTTTTGTTTGGTTCAGAGTGCACTTTCCTGGCTTTAAACAGCTTAACTTTGATCCAACCTTCAAAACCCCAGTGCATTTGCTTTTACAGTGCCTCTATTCCTCATCTTTAATTCTAGTTTGCAGCCAGGGCACCCTGCCAACGGGAGGAGGAGAGCTCAGCACACAGTTCCAGTGTTTGGACTTGGAAACTCAGACCTTCACCTCTCCGATTCTGACCTACTGAAAAAAAGGCTACTGAATTTCGAGCCGATCATTTGTAACATGACCAGAAAAACAAACACACTGGTAGATACCAGGAAGAAGAGACTCCTGTATGAAGGAAACAGCACTAGTATAGAGGCATTTGATCACACAAGATACTATAAATTAATGAGACAGAAAAAGCACTGTGCGGTGATACTTCTTGGGCTTTCTTATGTGAAGGAAGAAGCTGTTGTCCTGACGTAGCCTTGAGAAATGGTTCTACAGAATGCAAGTAGATTTGTGCTTGCAGTAAGTTTAAACTGCCTGAAAATTCATCACTGTGCATTTGGAAGCTGGACTTGTGTGTTTAAAATATATATTTAGAAACTGGGAAAACTTTTATACATTTCCTGGCAACAACGTCATCCTTTCTCTTGCTCATGAATGTATTTCTCCAAATCCGGATATCGTGACTCTAAAACCTGGTGTCACCCTTTAATATTAATGCCAGGAAAGGTGATCATGTCAGAGAATTCCTCTGTTTGTCAGCTTGTTTGTGTTTACTAGAATGGTGGATTCTCAGCCCAGCTTCAGAGCCCCCATCAAAACAAACAAGTAAAACCCAAACCCCCTAATCTGCGTGACTAATTCCTCCTCGGTTGTTGTTACAGAACGCCAATTATCAACACATGGGGATTTAGTTAGTTGAAAATTAAAATCAAGTCTTTCATTTTTTTCTTCTTAAATCTGAGCAATGCTTCGACTGACCTGTCCTAGTTCGTGCCCAGTATTGCCACCTGTTGCACTGATGGCCGCAGCAGAACAATTTGCAAAACAATGAAAGAAAATGAAGGCTTAAAACCTACTTGAAGAAAAATCTTATTCCTAGATCAAAATGGACGTCTTTTCAGTACTTAAAGCTGAATACAGTAGGAAGCAAATAAGACCACTGTCAGGTATTGCAAGTAGCTTGCGAGATTCACACAGCGTTTTATTGGCTTCAGCAGTGTGGCCTCAGCCTTTTTGAGATGACCATTAGCTCTGCACCTTGCCAGCTAACAACTTTGCAGCCCCTAAGCACTCCAGCTTCTCCTTTTAAGACCCAGCTTTCACACAAATAAGTTTTGAGACACCGTGTGTGGCAGCAGAACAGCAATCCGAAGCTTGGCTGAGTGCTATCAGTGCAGTAGCAATGTAATTTGAATAAGCACATTGTAGAGAACCAATACCAGATGTGATTTTGTCTCGACATTGCCGCCATGACCCTATCTTCTGGAAGGACCATCTGCTTCACGGTTTTGGAAGTGGACGACTCCGTACGCCTGTGCAGGGACTAAAGGCACGAAAAGAGCAGGAAGAGTCTTGTAAGGGACCAGCGCTTCCGGTCAATCTGCACATGAGCAAGCCATATATAAGGCTTTTGGCGGGCTTCTTAGCTCTTTGTTCTCCTCGCCTTCCCGCTGCGCGCATCCCTGGACCCCAGACTCAGCAGAAAACCGTTGGACTCAGGGTGGCAGTAGCAAACTCTCTCCCTCTTTTCTTTGTTTCCTTCCTTATCCCGCTTTTCTTCCCCCTTCGCCTTCCCTTCCCCTCCCTTTTTACCATTCCTTCGCGGTTTGTTAAGAGAATTAATAAAAGGTTGTACGACATTTGACCCACTTCAGCGTCTTAATCTCGTCCTTGGGATTATAACAAAACCTTCCCAACACTGGATTGGGACACACGTACACTTTATGGGACTTACAAAAATTGGATTATACAATATAAACTAGTCATTTGCTTAGGCGAGGCTATTCCCCTATATGCTTTACAGGAGAGAAGGAAAGAAGCATGTGTGTCTCTGTGTGAAAAAAAAATGTTACATAAATAAATCCAATGACTCTTTAGGTTTAAGTCTTACGTAATAGGTAAATTATACATGACAGAAAAAATTTTATTCTCTGCATTCCCGACCTCCTCCTTCTTGAAGCATGCAAAAAGGCAAGACATTTGCACATTATATCATAACGAGTGTCTTCGATGACAATTTCCTTTCTAATTTTTACTCAACTATTTGAGAGAACAAACCCATAGTTAATAACACTAATTAAAAAATCATATATGTGCATTTTATGTGTGCATCAGCAGTGTAAATATGTATCATCTTTACAGTTCATACAGACTGCAATAGGGAATCTCATATCTGCTTGCAGCATCAACAAACTTTACCAGTAGTTTAATCAGCTGTTCTTTTGCCTATAGTACTGAGCGACTAATTTAACTTATAATCTAGAAGTGGTCTTTAATTCAGTGGCATTCAGGAGACATGTCAAGACAAATCGAATTGTCTTCTTAGTCCAATCTACAGAAGATTACTGTACTAGGCACTGAAACAAACACTCTGACAAACTGCACTGCCACATAACGTGCTGACACAAGCAGTGGTAAGTCCCACAATAACATTTCCATTTTTATTTCAGTGTATCCTAGTGTTTTAGAGAGACATTAACGTGTGCTTATTCTCAGTGTTAGGGCCCTTTATTCATCTGCAGAATGAAAAGATTTCTGAGTTTTTAATGTAGGTCAGACTAAACTCTTAATGGTGTATTCAACCAAGATGCAGCTATTAAGCTTCCCTTTAGAACATTCTTGTTTCCTAAGCCAAGAGCCCTGGCTCAGTGCTGTCATTATAAATTTCAAGTTCCAAAATTAGTAAGTGGTAAAGGTGAAAAAGGAGGGAAACACAACACACCCATGATTCATTATTCATTGAGTGAGATCTAATATTGGATGAGAAAACTAACAAGCACTTTATACTTAGAGCTGACTCGACTGCTGCTACAAAATGCTTAGGAAGGGCAATTTTCATTAGATGCACAGCAAACATAGCTCCCACTCCATAAGCAATGATGCTCCCTCTTGCATTAGCTTGGAAAGCCGGTGACTTCGGCTGATGGGGAACCTCTACCAGATCTCTGCAGGGAGAGACACACTGCACATGCAGGCATCAGGTGTTAAGACACCACCAGCTAGCTTGCTCAAGCGTCTGGCAGACACCAAATCTACTACTTCACAACAACGGTAAAACTTCTCTAAGCAAACTTTTTCTTCCTGCCATTGAAGTCTTTGAATATTTTTTTCAATTAAGACAGCAGTTCTTTAGTAGTAGAAGAGAAGCATTCAAGCCAAAGGAAAATTACAGTTTTTCTTTTATATATAACAACATACGCTGGGAAAAGTTGAAGCTTTTCTCCTGAAGCTGAAGTCCTTTCTTCTTACACAATAAACAGGCTTCATTAAAACAACAAGGGAAATCCATTTATTTCATGCTTTCCTTACTTGCTGCTTGGCCGCATTCCTTTGCTTTTATAAGGAGTAGTAATTCCCCCTCACACACAGGCACACACACACCCCCCTTCAGCCAGTCAGTTTCTACATTACTATTGTAGGACTTGAGTGCTGTTTAGCACGGAACTCGCATCAGTTTACCCAGCTTAAAGTAATATTTTGCTACAGTTCAATAATTGTAGTCAAAGGATGTTTTTATTTGCACTTCAGGTAGTAAAGTACCAATTTTTTCTCTTTATACTTGAGGGGAGTTTTAAAAACCTAGGTTTTGAACAAGCTAAGCTTTTGTGTTGCCCAGAAGATCTGAGGTCTGTTTAAAAAAAAACCCCACCAACATTCAAAATCTTCAAGACTCCAAGTCATACCTGTACTGTCAGAGCTGGAGCTTAGTACAGAGCAGAGAGCAGGAGGCAGCCCATAAAGGAACCATTGTATGGGAAGCAGCAGTATACAATTATGCATTTATGGAGGATTGACCGTTCTCTCGATTTTTTAATCAAGCTTTG
Organism: Vanellus vanellus; assembly: GCF_965231255.1. Classification (NCBI taxonomy): domain Eukaryota; kingdom Metazoa; phylum Chordata; class Aves; order Charadriiformes; family Charadriidae; genus Vanellus; species Vanellus vanellus. The sequence continues at coordinate 116,660,765 of NC_138905.1, forward strand.
TCTCAAAGAACTATGGTCAAATATCCAAGCCACACCTTTTCCTTTCAAGTGCATCCTTCACTTGATTCCCAACATAATACATCCTTCTTTACAGACACTCCATGCTTTGTTTTACTAATGAGATCACCTGACTAAATAGACCTATCTTTTTAAAAAGCTTTTATTTTTTGTGTCTTGCCAAATCATGAGGTTTTTTTGGATGCAGCTTGGAAATTAGATTTAAAAAATGCAGAAGGGAGGTGTAATTGCTTTTTTGCTTTTCTCCAAGCATTTTTTTTTTCATAAAACAAATGTGGGAGGAAAAAATGTGATGAGAAAGATCTACCTTCCCCAGGTGTAAAGTGCCAAGGTATCTTCATTACCACATCTTTTAAAATTTGTTTTAAACTGATTTTCAATCTCTTTACAAATATTTCATAAATCATGGTCAAATTTTCTATATGCTGCCTAATTACTCTACCTAGTTACTACCTGCATTCATTTGAAACCACCAATTTCCACACAGAACAAACAATACTGTTGCAGTTAATGCAGTTCTGCTTATTCTGTCTTCAACTATAGACAAAGCAGAGAAAGCAAAAATTCAGTGATCAGTTTTTTAAAGGATAGCCTTTCAAAGTGCCAATAGACAGAGAGTCTATTAAACACCATATGATGCATCCATGATTATAGCACACCGTAAGCCCAGGCATATTGACCATCACCACCCAGGTCAAAATGCTTAGTTAAGCACTCTTCACTTTTACTATTGTCTTCAACTTTGCTTTAAATCAGGCTTAGCATTAGTTTCAGCAGCAAGAAGCCTTAACTAAGAGATAAGAATACTTTTCATTATCTTAGGAAGATAGACAATGACAGCTACCTGTAATTTCTTAACACTTATGGTTTTAATTGATATTCTTCACAAAGTTGCAGATGGAAGTATGAAAGAATTCAGAACAGTTGATCTGCAGTACAACGAACATGGGCCAGGCTCCCTGTCTGATAAACAGATTGTGCCTGGGAACTGGTATTCCACACTAAACATGGCTTTGTTTAAAACCCTTCCCTTGGCAACCCCAGCTCCCCAAGAACAGGGACCTTCCAGCAGGGCAAAAGAGGATGTTATTCCCCTTGTTCATTTAAGCTTATGCTTAATTTCATCGCAGTCAGCAAAATGCTTAGGCACATGCTGTGCTTTTTCTTTTTTCTTTCTTTTTTTTTCAAAGTGGCCTCTTCTACCTTAAATATCAGTCAGTCCTTCATTTATTTTTCAGAAAGGAGGGAGATTTACGAATGTTTTTATACCCCTTAGAGTTCAGGTAAAACAGAAACCAGTTTTTTTACTTGTGTGAATCTGTCCTGAAAGTGAAAAAAAAAAAAAATACCAGCAAACAACATACATGCACTATTCTTTCCGAGGAGCAAGATTTGCAGGAGATAATAGCTATTTCTAGACCAGCTGGCACAGGTTGGAGGAAAAAAAAAAAAAAGTAAGCTTTTCAGCATGCAAGCCCTTCTTCAATTCTGAAACGAGCAGGAGTCATGCAAAGTAAAAGGAACTGTTCAGTTGAGTTTCATTAAGCCAAGCATTTACATGACCTGAAAGATCATGTGATACCTCATGAGCCCAAGGATGTCCTATGAGTTTGGGGGTTTTATGCGTGCAGAAGCAGCAGCCGCAGTCCTCTTGCGTTCTGGGAGCAGATTCGGCAGCGGGCAGCGAGCTGCCGGGAAGGTCGGTAGGAAAACATCAGGGAGCACCGAGGCCTTGTGCTGCCCAGGGGCTAAGCTTTCTTAAGGAATGCCTGCCTCACTGCACATATTCAAAGTTCCTTTCTTTTTAATTTTTCTTTCTTTCTTTTTTTTTTTTTTTAATGATGACACGGGTTTTCTCCCTCACACTGAAAAGATAGATCTTATGCCTTACCTTGAACATTTTATAATAATTTTACAAAGCTGTATGTGGGCCCAGTCTGTGTGCATAAAATAACTCATTCCTCTTTGCCCCCCTTGAAAAAATGAGTCTTCCACAGGAGTTACAAGCATCAGGCCGACATGACTTCCCAGAGAGAGGCAAGCCATCCACGTGGAACAAAAATTTTAGGGAGCTGTTGCTAACTTCACATGTCTTAAACTGTAACTCTTATCTGATTCAGCTAAAGTAAATAAAAGAGCAAACGGACAGTAGGAAATAGCTTTGTTTTCATTGGAGCAGGAATAAGCTGGAGTGTGTTTGTTCCTGAATAAAGCAAACATGGCTATTGATTGAGCCCAGCTCACTCGGATGATTCAAATTAAGCACCAGGCATTCAGGCCTTGATGTTTGTACCTCAGTTACAGAAACATAGGCAGAAACTATTCTGAGAGTCTGTGTGCAACGCTACTTATGTTACTTACAAGTATGCATTCGTGGCAGCTTTTCCACTTGTAAGAAGAGAGCTCTGAAATAGCTCAAAGACATGATTTTAACACCACGAATTTAAGTGGTCAGTCCTATTTTTCTTTAAAAGAGGGCAAACAGGGACAAGAATCTAGAAGATGAGGATAGGGGACAGAGGGAAGAGGCTGGGACAAGAAGCCAATGAAAGCAGGAGACTGAATGAGGGGTTGTTCAGGGGCAGAAGAATTTGTAACCCTAAAGCACATTTTCTTCAGAGCTGAAATAAGATGCAGGACTCCTGAAGCTCAGCATGCCTTTACTATCAGCATATATTTATGAAACTCAGTGAGAAAAGGCATGGTTCATTTCCCTTTAAGGTCTGTGCTCACATCTGTGTTGAACAGCAAAGACAAAAAGCAGAGTTTCCTACTCTAGATCCGGAGCTGCTAAATAATTAAAAAACCCCTATTAGCGTGCGCGCCTTCAAGAAACTTATCAGAAGTTATAGAATGAATCTAACTGTCTCATATTTCTTCTGACTGTAGTAGTGTTCATTTAAATAGATATTCAGGATTTTTTTGCAACGTGGGTAGGTATATAACCAAGTGCACTGTAAAATGGTATATGCTGTTTACATATTCTTGTAGTTACTACATGATCTGCTGTTCAACATACTCCCAGTTTCAAAAAGGCTACAAGCTCTAGGACTCTAGCACCAGTCTTTCTTAGAAAGTTGTAAAATATTAAGAGGTAACGTTTATGTTTTCAAATATATAATATGCTTGTTTCCATTTGGGGGTTTTGTATTCATAAACTATAAATAATAAAGAACTCTTGCTACTTTTATATGTTTCTGCTAATGTTACTGTGGGCAGGTTTCACGCTTAAAGTTAGATCATATGTAAAGGAAAGAGCGTGCAATCTCTTTTCTTAGGACAGAGAGATCTTTTCAGGGAGTTTCCCTTCTCAGGAATATAAGAGCTATTTTCATTCTAGAAATGATTGACTTACCCACTTCACGTTGCATGTATCAACTGGAAACAATTACCTTTTGAAAGAGGAAGGTTTCAATTTTAGTATGACTGAGCACCATCTGTAATTTCATGCCTTCAGGCTGCCTTAACTAAAAAGTTCAATAAGTTAAAGCCAGGAAAAGGGAAAAGGAAAAAAAGGAAGAAACTTCAAATGTTTCCAGCAAAAATGAGTCTTTTAGTCTTTTGTTTGCGCACAGATGATTATGCTCGTGGGATGGTTGTAAGTAGTGCTTTTTTTTTTCCCAAGCCATTTTCTGCATTTGTTTGAAGTGTCAGTGCTACACCATTGTGAGGATGTAGTCCAGATGTCGTCATTTTGAAGTTCAGGTCAGATGATGGATTATCCTCAACACTGTTTATAAACAGAGTGCAAACGTAGAGCCAGCGTAAGAGCCTGGCTTGCCTTCCATTTCAGAAACATTAAAAAAAAAATAATAATTTTTGATTAATTCAGAGGACAGTTCTAGAAATTCCATTAAAAAATAATTTTACATAAGAAAAAAGCTTCAAACATTCACACAGAAATATTACATCCATACACAAAAAAGATTTCTTTTTTGATCTTCACACAAGCATTTGAGCAACAGGCAAATTGCAAAACATGTCACTTCTGTTGGAAGAAATATCTCAAAATGGGTTCTTATCTGAATCTTATCCTAACTAAAGTATATAAACATATTGTTGGTCTGCAAAGAGGGTCTGGAGATAGTAAGAAAACAGACCTTCTGATATGTTTTTCAATCCTACTATTTAGGACAGGACTGTAACTACTGGTTTTGTACAAGCAGCATGCTTTTAAAGTCTTCTAGTCACCGCTAAATCCACCAGAGTTAGATTTATTTTTTTTAAATAGATATGAAAAAAATTAACTGAATCGTATGCAGTCAGTTAAAAGTGCTTTTGTTATTATTTTATACCTTAATCTTGTTCTGTGGTGTGCCATTTACATGTGTTTAACAATTACTAATCTTATTCAGCCATCAGTGTCATTTTCCCCAGTTTCTTGTATATTGTTTGTTTTTTCCAAGAATTATTTAAACTTAATCTCTGGATGTCTTGCAAACCACCCTGCCCTCTCCTTTCTCCAAATACAATGTGTGCTTTAGCTTAGAAACCGTATAAAGTTGGTAGCCATCAAGGTTTTGCTGTTACAGGCAAGCATTCTTTACCTGATCATTCATGACGTTCAATTATTTTTTGTTGTTGTCTGTGGTGGTGCTCTTGATGAATCAATCATAATATCTCCCTTTCCAAGGCTTTTTGGCTCAGCCACAGACAAAGAGGGGACAACAGTCTTCACTGATTCAAGGGTGAGGAGGGTGGAACAACAAGGGGCAACCACAGAAGTGGTGTGACCCAAGGGCTACACAGCTGCTGACTCACAACTATGCCACGTAACACAGAATTGTACACACCAGATGTAAGCGGCACTAAGGGAGAGGATTGTGTCTGGCAGACCTGTACATAATCACAACTACATTACATTAAGAACTCCTTTCTTTGCTGGGGGGGGAAGACATTAATCCACAATCAGGAAGGTACAGGGACCTTGTAACTTGGGAAAGAAAACAAGGACACAAAAGATGAAGAACTAGGCTCTCAAAGGATGATGAAAACATGATATGTGGGACTTCTCTGTTCTTTTTGTTTGCACACCATTGTGTGGCCTGACGTACTCAATTTTCCGGCAGTTTTTCCTGCTATTTGTCTTCATCTTATTATTACATTTGTACTTAATGGTGTTCAGCTCCTAACAACAGTGACTCATAAGGATGGAGAACACACTTAAGCATCAAGAAAAATTTAGTCTTTTGCTGAGGCTTTATGAACACTGATGTTCTCTCTAACATCTCTAAACTTGGGACCTCTTCCAAAGCAGCAGCAAATGTCACAGAATAGGCTCAGAATTCAGTGCATAATTTAGCCAGGTTCATCCATAGCTTTGGCAAGAGGACAACTGTGCTTCAGTCATCTCTCTGAAGACCCAGTGTGATAACAATGCAGAAGGCAACCTGAGTGACAGCACTGCTTACAACAAAAGCATCAGAGAAGGTCCCTTGATATAGAACTGCACAAGCCCCATGATGGTCTGCAACTGGCATTTAGAAGGGAAATGTTTCAAGAGAGGAGTCAGTTGGCCATGTCAGTGCCAAAACAATTTTTGGCACAGAGATGGCTTGCTTTCTCAGGTGGGCTACTTCCAAGTTAATGCTTCTTAAGGGAACTAGGGAGAAGCTGAGGATTTCTATCAGAAGCATTAACTTCTTAAACTAAATAGGTAAAGATTAATGTGGAAGAATGCAAAGAAAAAATTTTCAGAAGCGTAGTTAACATTTTAATATATTTTGGGTGTATAGTAACTTACTTTTCATTGAAATCATGCAAAACATCAAAATAATTTTAAATTCATACCCTTCCGGCTTTCAGTGAGAGGCAGTTTCTAAACTTCCAAGTCAGCTGTGAAAGAATATAATACTACAATCTGGATAACATCTTGTGGGGCCTACAACGAGCCCTCTCAAAATTTCTCACCTTGATGTAGATAGTTACTTGGAGCACATGGAAGGTGAAAATGAGAAGGCAGCAAAAGACTTTGCACCAGGAGTTTGTTGAGACTTTGGAACATTTTTCTTTCCTATGTGTTTTGCAGTGGCATCACTACTAATAGTAGTCACCTTCAGTTGCCACAACAGCCTCTGTACTTCAGCTGACAGATAGAAAGGACTGAAGATTAATTCTTTGATCAAGCAGCCCTGAAATAATCAAACAACAACAAAAAAATTCTCCAACCAGTCTGCCTTTTTTCATTTTCCCCACCAAGAACTAACATGTTATAGCATACCTAAAAAAAAAAACTTCAAAAAAAGAAGACGATGAAGGAAGCTCTGTCCTTTCTAAATCATCAAAAGAAGGTCTGCGAACTCAGAAGGGACCAGTCCTTCCAGACAGTGTGCCTTCCTCTGACCGCTATGTCACATAACAAGCTGGTAAAGTTTGTGGTGGGTTGACACTGGCTGGCTGCCAGGTGCCCACCCAGCCACTCTCTCACTCCCCCCTTCCTCCCTCATGACAGGGGGAAAAAATAAGATTAAAAAGCTCTTGGTTCAAGATAAGGACAGGGAGATGACTTACCAGTACCATCACAGGCAAAACAGACTTGACTTGGGGAAAATTAATTTAATTTATTGCCATTTAAAATAGGTTTGGAGAGTAAGAAACCAAGACAAACTGCAACACCACCTCCCCCTGCCCCAACCCCTTTCTCCCAGGCTCTCAACTTCACTCCTTCATTCCCAATTCCTCTGCCTCGTCCCCCACCCCAAGTAGCACAAGAGGATGGGGAATGGGGGTCTGTGGTCAGTCCATGACAGCCCCTCTCTGCCACTCCTTCCTCCTCACACTTCTCCTCTGCTCCAGCGTGGGCTCTCCATGGGCTGCACTCCTGCAGGACAAACCTGCTCCAGCACGGGTCCTTTCCATGGGCTGCAGCTTCCTTCAGGGCATACTCTGCTCCATCATGAGGTCCTCCATGGCTGCAGCGTGGATCCCTGCTCCAGCATGGTGTCTACAGGGGCTTCAGGGGATCCCTGATGGAGGCCCTGGAGCACCTCCTCCCCTCCTCCCCCTCTCCCCTGGGGGCTGGCAGGGCTGTCTCTCACTCTGTTCCCCTCAGCCCCAGCTCCAGGCAGTGTTCTGCCCTTTCTGACAGAGGCTTTCCCCGCGGTGCCGCCATGGTGGCTGTGGGGCTCAGCCGTGCCCTGCGGTGGGTCAGTTGGAGCCGGATGGAACCGGCTGTGTCCGGTTCGGGGCAGCCACCCTGACACACCGGCCTGGGCACCCACAACCCATCCAAAATTACATCCCTAAGTGACAGGACTGCCTCTGTGTTTTCCATCGGAAAGCTTTTCCGAGCCTTATCCTTACTGTTCCAAAATCCTCCAGCCTTTATGTGTACACTGCACTATTCAGCTTTTGTGTTGCTTTCTAGTTTTACATCAACTGTGCTGGTATTTCTAAGTTTTATTCTTCAGACCTCATCAAATATTAAATTTACTGCATTACACTGGGCCACATGGTGTAAGCAGGAGTAGCTCCACTGAAGAATTAAACCACCATTGAAGTGTTGGTAAAAGCAGCAGTAGCTGCAGTGGAAGCGTAGAGAGCCATTATATTTCACTTCATGCTCTTTCTGTCTCAAACCAAGTAAAGGTAAGGTGGTTGTTTTCTTTTTACAATTACTACATACATCTATACAGTTAGAGAACATTTTCACATAAGTTAGACTACTGTGTGTGCGACTGTCACCACCATCATCCTACAGTCTGCCAGCAGGGACAGGTAATTTTTGTCTTCAGGTAACTGAGATAAAGCTTTTATTGTATGAAAGCAGTGCTTGAATTCAACAGTGTATTTTAATCCTTTCATCACAAGCATCTGAGAACAGACTGCTGCATGAACACAGTCCTGTTAACACCACTCTTCTCACCTCCCAATCGAAATTCAAGAAGAATGGAAATAGGGAGCTTTACCTACAAAACACTAGCAGAAAATTTTGAAAGACATTTTGAATCCAAAAGAGAGTTGAAAATATAGGGATTAACTGTTGCATTAAACGTCTTTTTATATCTGCCATCAAGTGCAAAACCTTAACTTAAATGAGCCACTACTAATGCTCTAAAGTGCACACATTTTGCAGCTGACGTCCTTTTTTAATGGCTTTTAAAATAGTTTTTACTCTTTTCACCCAACTCTGTTCTTCCCCCATGTTCAATAATAGTCAGTTATGGATCATGTGCATAGACTGCTGGACAGACTAGGCAGAAGCAGCCCTGAAGACAACCTGGTTGGTATGTAGCTATTCAAAGTATTCATTTACTTAAGTACTCATAATTCTTTATAGCAAATAAATACTTTCAGATTAAAGAATGTGCTAAGTCATGTATCTGATATATCTCATAGCATTCATTGTTACTATTTTTAGGGCTGCAACTCTTTGTCCTGAAATAGGATAATTCAGAATTTCTTACTGTACCAGCAGAACTAGTAGAAAAAGACTCTACTCAGGTCTTTTGGTTGAACATGACTCCTAAGTGTGTCACTGTGTAAGATACATATAACATGATTGTTAAACACATTTTGCTAAAAGGTGTTTCTGTAAGCTAGCAAACAACTTTTGTTCTACAAAATGTCACCCATCACAGGGGCAAATATAACAGCAGTCTTAAACTTAAAACCTTGACATCCCTTGGCAAACTAGTAGACGTCATACTGAAAGGTAACTTTATTAGTGCATTATGAATTACTGGGGTCTATGTAAACTGAGTAAAAAAAAAAAATTCCCTCTAGCAGCAATGCTGGATTTGTGTCTCAAAAATTCTGTTAAAGTTTTTGAAACAGCCAAGTAGCACAGGCTTAAACAGTTGATGGTATACCTGCATTGTCAAGGAGTTTCCACCATGGTCTTTTATTAAAAGCTTTGAGTGAATCATCTTTCACACAACCATATAAATAGTTTGGGTAATTCCTGGCCTTCACAACATGCTGTAGCAAATATTATAAAAAGATTCAAATGTTTAGACTGGTAGAGTCCATCAATAGCTACTGACTATTTGGTCCAAATACAACTTCTCATTCATAAAGGTCTTACACTATTAGCTATTAAAAGTAGAGAAAACAAATCCATGCATTAAATACTCTCAATGTGCTCATTAATATATATATTTTTTCTTAAGAATTTTGTACTAGCCGGACTGAAGATATGGCACTGTACTAGATAGACCTTTAGTCTGACCCAGTATTGAGCTCTTATGTAAGTTTTAGTTTTTGTCTACACTATTTCCTTTTCTCCACCCTCTTCTCCTCTGCATCATTAGTTCATATCCTTTTGCAATTCCATTTGGTTTTAAGTTATGTAAAAAGTTTTCATCACTTAATGCTATTAGTTATCGCTGGAGTGCACTATTCTGTTCCAGGCCACAAACTCTTCAGAGAACACAGACTCTCCAAGTGCAATGCTATTTCCTTGATGTCACTGCACTGGGAGGAGGAAAATGGCCAAGACATCCATTGAAACTATCCTGTACGATCAGGATGCTTTGCTTCCAAGTGTTTCTATTTGCTCGGTGCAGCTAATGCACAAGAACATAGTCAGTTCTGAAGCCCTCAGTATTTTCCTTTGAAGTACATCGCGCCTGTTCAAACTGGCCAAATGGTTTTTCTCCTATTGATAAGTACTGGAGCATTGCCATTCAAAATCTTGCTATTCATAAGAATTTCTTTAACAGGCAGCAGATAACCAAAATTCCAAGGAAATTTTTAGTAGGAATACGGATATGAATAATTCTGTCACAGTCTTTTAACGTCAGTGGATTCATTGCATGTCTCCTGATTAACTAAGATTCCCAGAAGGCCCAAGTTACAGCTTACAGTAAGAACAGTAAGATGCAAGCGAACTAAATGTAAAGACATTAGACTGACAGTTCAAAAATCTGTTCTCTACACTTTTCTTTTTACAGGATTAATTTTACAAGATCACAACCATTTCAAAGACAGTGTTACAGATCGTGAACCCGAGAACCTCCTCACAGATGTTAGTCTGGGGATATTACTCATAAGTAGAAAATACCTATTACACCCCTTCTTTTACCTGTGACTGCTGCTAAAGTTCAATTTGACATTTCTACACCAACATATTCCAAACATTAAAAAAAAAAAAAAAATGAGCCACCAAAACTGATTGTGACTTTTGTCCTGTTACATTCAGTTATAGTTCATGGTTTCCGGGTTTTGTTGCTTATAATAAAACAGCCTAAGTCTCAAAGTACGGGGTTTATACCATTTTGGAAGACATACTGTTGTTCAGTCAATTTTTCCTTCTGCTTAAGACATGGTTAGCTTCAGCTTTTTACATCACTTCCTAAAAAACACTGACAGTTTACCTTGCTAAATTAATCTTTCCTTTTTCTAAGGGATGGATTAAAGACATCAAAGTTATGACTTCAATAAACACTCTGCCAATTAAATGTTTATGGAAGAAGAGGAAAATAGAAACCAGACGCCCTTGGTCCCATTCTAACCTCTGTCATAGGTTCATTAAGATGAGCCTCATTACCCATACAGTTAAAGGGTGGCCTGATTTAGCACTCTACAAAAGGAAAAAGTTGAATAATCAGCCATATACATCAGAAGTTGAGAAACTTAATTGCAACAACAGCAACCCACCTGCCTGGACTGAGCATCACTTTCTATCTCAGTTTCCCTGCTTTTGGCCCATACTCAGAGCTACTGAAATAAAAAAGTACTTGTACAATAAGGGAACTAAGGAAAAGGGTATCTCTTCCTTACTACAAAACATGAAGCTATAAAGAGCACTTAGGGAAGAGATCTACAGCCAATCCTCTGCTAATACATTTCACCTGAGGATAATTTTGTGAGTAGTTTGCAGGTGGTACTCTCACAGCCACCAGCAACCGAACACAAAGCATAAGACTAAATTGGATATTGCCTTCTGTCCCAGATATGTCCTTTTTTTCTCCCACAATCTCATTCCTTTACTAACGCTCTGTAGAAGATTCAATTCTATCTTCTTTTATTCTCAAAAGTCATCAGCTTCAGTACCTCAGCTTCACAAGGCAACAGCCCAGAAAGGACCCAAACATGCTCTCCTCTCTAACCTCCAGTCATGCAAACTTTTTTCCACCCCTGTCACTTCCTCACACCTTTTCCCTGTAAATTAGGCAATCTACTCTCTCATAAAACCTTTTCCCCTAAGTTATTTGCTCTTTCCCATTCTGACTGACAGATGTTTGGGCTGAGGGCTTAGTATAAGATTAAATTTATCCAGTCATGTGAGAAAGAACCAGCTGAGCTCTAAACCTTCTCAAAGGTTAGTTCATCCAGGAACGACAGTTAATGTGCATTTTATGCAACCGTCTACAAAAAAGCTGTACAATTATAATATTGTTCTAAAATAACAAATTACATTTAAAAGTCACTACATCTATTGGAATGTCCAAACTATTGGAAAAAAAAAAAAAAACACATTTTGCAGAGTTGCTCAGCTACCTAGGGAAACAAAGTATTTCACTGAAAAATTATTTGGAGTCTTCCCTATTGTTTTATATAAATTCTTATCTTGGTTTAACCTCATTTTCCCTGTCTTTCCCCTTCCTGTGCTTATTAAGCATTCTCATAGGTACTGTAAAATCTTGAAATTAGGTTCTTCCTGGAACACAATAACAAGCTTGTTTTCAGGTAAAGCATGGAAACATATAAGCCCTTCTTAGTTTCTCTTGCCACCTGATGTTCTCCAATTGTTTGGCTGCAGTCTAAAAAGGAACAGCAGTGGCAATAAGCAGAGATATCTCTTTCTCCCATTATGTCTTAAAAGCAAAAAATAGCCTCATTTTAAGAAGAGGGGTTCTATAACTCTACCCTACAGGTACAGTTCTGCACTCCCTGTGGCACAAGGTACAGTACCTAACTTGTGGAGAGAGGTGGGCTGTCTCTGCTGGACTCAGCACTTCCCAGGGGTAAATTCTGCACGTATTTTCCTTCCATTTGTCAGTCATTTCATTCTCTTCTGAGGCAGCTAATGCCCCTCTGCAGGTGTAAAGAGCCTGGGAAACCAACATATGTTTTCTGAATTCAGTACCAGCTTTAAGCAGTTAAAGTTTCATTCCTGCAATGCCAAACACTGCTAAGTCTCTCGCCGCACCTAGCTTTTATTCTCTTGTTGAAATCCCCATGCAAAAATAATTCTGCTGAACTGGTTGGCAAAAGCTGATGACGGATTGATCTGAAGGCAATGGTAAGTGGATAATTGCTATCTTAAGTGTGGAGTGACAACTAGATATTAAGAGGTTACGCTGAAGGTAAAAGGCATAAACAAATATGGATTAAATAAATAAAAATGTTCAGGAAAGAGTATGTTCTTTCTCTTTCTTGATCTACTTAGACTTATTGGCAAGTCTACTGCAAAGTCAGTTTATTTTTATATAATCAGTGGTGAAATTAATGCGATCAAGCATCACTTCAGGTATTTAATTAGCATCATGTGCCATGTAAAGAAGGCTTTGGACTGCATTAAAACAATCTGAATAACTGAAAGATATAAATAGAACAAGAGAATGGCACTTTGCCTTTGAAAGAAGGTTTTAATTAATTTTCTAGAACGCAATATAATAGGTAAAGTGAAAATGAAACTTAATTGGAATACTTTCTTCCTTTGAAACTTTGTATTAATCTTACCTGAAACTCATGACCAGAGGTGATTATTAGATTTTGAGTAATATTTCAAAGAAAAGGATATGGGAATGGAAAGGAGCATGAAGGAGAGGAGAAACAAGGCAGGCTTGTGAGGTTAAAGAATCTGTCTGAACATGTTTGAGTCACCGTAGTTTAACACTGTTTCTTTTCCAGAATTTGAAAAGCATGTAAACATAGGGCAAAACAAGAGCTGTTGAATATGTAATTAAGTCTTAGCATTGTACTGACCAGTATTGCTAGGCATGTTTTGCTCTTCTGTGACTGCTAAAGCTATAACAAGACAGCATGTTGTCCAAAAATTTGAATCTCTGGAATAAGTCCTTTCTCACCCTACCAAAGTAGACCAAGGTCTCACAACATCTAAAAATATAAATTCATGTGTAAAGACAGAAAACTAAATCCATTCTGAACAGAATTAACTTCCATTTCCCCTTGCTAGTCACAGTACGGATGGCATCCAAAAAGGCTTGAGAAAAGAAGAACCTAATGAGGTTCAACAAAAGCAAGCGCAAGGTCCTGCACCTGGGGAGGAAGAATGCTAGGCACCAGTACAGGTTAGGGGCGGACCTGCTGGGAAGTAGCTCAGAGGAGAAGGATCTGGGGGTCATGGTAGACAGTAAATTATCCATGGCCCAGCAATGTGCCCTTGTCGCCAAAAAGGCCAATGGAATCCTGGGCTGCACAGGGAAGAGTGTGGCCAGTAGGTCGAAGGAGGTCATTCTCCCCCTCTACTCTGCACTGGTGAGGCCACAACTGGAATACTGTGTCCAGTTTTGGGCTCCCCAGTTCAAGAGGGACAGGGAACTGCTGGAGCGAGTCCAGCGAAGGGCAACTAAGATGATTAAGGGCTTGGAGCATCTGCCTTATGAGGAAAGGCTGAGAGAGCTGGGACTCTTTAGCCTGGAGAAGAGAAGGCTGAGGGGAGACCTTATTATGGCGTACAAGTATCTCAAGGGTGGGTTGAAGGAGGATGGAGCCAGGCTCTTTTCAATGGTTCCCAGTGACAGGACGAGGGGCAATGGGCACAAGTTAGTACACAGGAAGTTCCGTTCAAATACGTGGAAACACTTCTTTACGGTGAGGGTGACAGAGCACTGGCACAGGCTGCCCAGGGAGGTTGTGGAGTCCCCTTCTCTGGAGATTTTCAAGATCCGCCTGGATGCAGTCCTGAGTAATGTGCTCTAGGCAATCCTGCTTTAGCAGGGGAGTTGGACTAGATGATCTCTAGAGGTCCCTTCCAACTCTGAAAATTCTGTGATTCTGTGAAAATGAATACCTGCGTACATAAACACATGCGGACATATATATAGATTTATAAAGATCTGAAGTTCATTGGCTTTTACCTTTAAAATGTTTTAATGTTAGGACAGGCTTTATATTCTAACTTTTTGCATATAAGAAATGCTTGAAAATGTGGGTCGGACTCACACTGCCCTAAGAAGCTGTTGTTGATGTTATAAGGTATTACTGCCTCCTGGAGACTTGGCAGACCTGTAAAGATCTAGACAGGGATGTGATGAGCTCTGCCAGTCCAGCCCTGGCCGTCCTGGCACAGGAGCATGTCCTGCCCCAGGAGCGTGTCCAGCCAGGCAGAAACAGATTTTCTTCAGTTTGTGCTCTCACCTGGACACCAGCTCTAATCCAGCCTCTTCAAATCAAGCATGGGTCCAGCATTCCACCATCTACATTTTACCATCTACCTGACCAGCATCAACAGCATCCGTGTAAGAATCAGCAGAGACCAAGTTTCTCCAGTGTGACTATTGCAGTTCACCGTCAGATATTTTAGCACAAATCCATCCCCATCTGCGATGTAGATGATCTATTTTGCATTTTTGATTGCAGCCTCTACAGTGGGGGAATCAATCTTTAGCAAAGGAGTGTAGGGCCCAGAAATGACTTAAATAGGCATAGCAAGAGTTATCTGGAAAAGCACTTCAAGAGGAGTAAACTACACAGTTACTGGAGAGCAGGACACTTCCTCGGTCCCAGCAGTAGCCTCCCTGAAACTAAATCAGGAGGAGCTCTGTTGTTACAAGGAGTTTTACATTATGAGCTTAATGTGATCAAATGCTTGTATATGTGTTTATACAAAATAAAGGACACTGCCACAGCCACCGTGGACATGGCTTGATCTGATAGTGGTTTGGCTGAAGCAGCAGGTATGTGCATACCCCTTGCAGAGAAGCCACATCTCTAGGATCAGCTCTCATCTGGCACAAGAGCAGAGTATGGAAGATATTTGAGCTGTGATCTTGCCTCATCCACAACCTCGATATGTTGACAGGAATTATCTTGTTAGAGGAGCCAGCAACAAAACCATAAATCTTGCCTTGTAGAGCAAACTACATGCCTGACAGACTTTGTGACCTATCTTTCTGCCCTAAGGGATCCCATGTTTGGTGAAAACACCTACTTTGAATGGATGCCTGCATGTTATAGTTTTTTCTCCACACTGTATCTTGAACATTTTGATAGACTGTAATTTTTTTCTCTCATCATTTAAGACATCAGGGTGGGAAGGGGGGGGGGGGGGGTGTGTGTGATTGTATGATTTTGTTTGTAATTCAGACAAGTTTTTAATTTTGATGAAATTGACATGAGAGTTATATAACAGCAAACATAATACATAACCTTTTTCCCCACATTTTATATGAGTAGCATAATACACACCAGGTCTGAACAAGTATATTGCTGTGTAATTCAAAAGTATTTGGGTTTTATGAGCAACCTATATATAGCTTTTTACACTGTATTTCTTCACAGGAAAAAAAATTACATTTTTGCTCTGCTGATAAAGTTTTTTTTTGCAAAGACAGAATTACACAGGCTCTGATTTGACGGACCTTATGTTTCCAACCTTTTAATCCATTAAAACCCAGTAGCAGGTCACTACCATGGCATTAAGTATTCACATCATCTATTGTAATGAATAAGATTTAAAACCACTAAATGCTTTCCTCTTCACTCTTAAGTTTGAATGATGAGCATAGATAAGACTCCCAAATGATCACTGCACACACAAGTGGTTCAGCTGCCTGATAAGTCTGGAAATTGCAGAAAAGGTATGACTTAAGTTTCTCCTGCCGCTTTTGCTCTTTGTGACCAGAAAATTATTTTAAGTTGTAAAGGTGCCATGGCAACGCACTGCAGAAGCTTCTAACATTTTTCAGTAAAGTAATCACCTCCCAAATGATGGTATTTATATGTGGGTATAAAGAACATTGGCATAGTTTCTGCACAAATTTCTGAACCTTGGTAAGAGCTGTGCTTTTATTCACATTAACGAACTCTCTCAATTCAGTAGTTACCATTCACCTAATATTTCCTACTGCAGAAGAGAGGAAACTACAATTCTATCATCGTTCATTAACCAAACTACTTTTCTCACTCGTAATGGTTTTTAATATGTTGTTGAAAAAGAAAATATTACCCTTTGCCAGAGAAACCCCAAAGATTATTCTGCTATAAACAATTGTTCAGCATTGAAAAAATTCCACTTCATTTTTTAAAATATGAACATTCTTAAAGTATGGCTGAGTTAGGTCTAGTTTCCCAGTTAAGCTCCAATCTTGCACCACCTCATTTACCTCCACACAGGCCAAGTGATGTCAGTGGAAAACAGACCAAACACAAGAGGAGGACTTTATGAATTCTAATCTGGAATGGAAGCTGCTATTTTACTTATAGTTTTCAAAATTTGCATATACTATTTTTCCACTCTAACATAAGTAGTACTTCAGTCACAATGGATAAAACAAAACTGGCATTTAAAATGCTGGGCCTTCCACACACCGCAGATCTGTTGAGGCTGACATAAGAATACATCAACTCTTAAATTTAGCCTCTAATTTGAGCTTCTCTGTCTCCCCAGTTTCATTTTATTATGTGTTTTAATGGAATATTTAATGTTGAATTTTGGACACTCTATTGGTTAAAACTAATTCTATTATTTTATTGCAATATGAGTTTCAATGTTAATGCTGACATAATTATATAAAATATGAGGAACAAAAAATACTGTGAAAATGGGTATTGCTGTTTGCATTACTTGTAATGATCCTTGAGAACTTATCTTCTTGACTAGTCACATATTGTATGGATGCTGCTTTCTTTTCCATAATTGGACACAGTCACTCCACATTCTGATAATAATACACTGAAGGGGGTTGAAAAAATCAATCCTGTTTAAAACAGCTTTGCTCTGGTGCATACATGCAGAAGCCGTACGTTTCCTCCATCCACTCATTGGTGACAAGTGTTTTTTAACCTTTTGGCACACAATCGAAGAATCACTTTAACAGATCGTTTATAACAATCTATGATCTACCCCTACAACTTTCCTTTGTTTTTTAGAATACTCATGTATAAGAGCAAGTCATAATTACTTTCTATAGAGAGGTATTTTATGGGTGGTATAAATAGAAGTTTCTATATCTGCAATTGTAGCTGTAAGGATCTCAATTCTGCAACTAGTAAGGGGCTCAATGTGGAAGTAAAAGACTAAACGTTTTCATTCTTTCCTCCCAGTGAACAAGAATTAAAAAAAAATAAAGTACAAAATCTATACGTTATTGTAATTAAAACAGTACATAATACTTACACATAAAGAGGACAAATTCATCTTTTTTCAGCAAACTTACCTACAGGATTTATCCACTCCTGAGAGTCTGACTATGCTATTGCTGTTGCAATCGTCTAGCACAGAACATAACTAAATCTGAAATTCTTATGCGAATACATTTTCAAATTGCATTTTTTATCAATTCAACTTTACAGAATTTGCTTAAACAAAGCAAGATAGAGTTCTTTAAGTTTTACTCAACTAGAAGATGCCAAATTAGCCAAATGAGAAAGGACTAGAAGCACAGATCGCTAGCACTGTGTGTGGAGTCATCTATTACATCACGATATCATGCTTGCAGTCCAGCAGAGTAAGATAAAAGCTGCTGGAAAAATGAATGAGGCAAACTAAATGTTCATAGAAGACAGATATAATCCTTTACCTCCGTGACTGTGATAGCACTAATACTGGCCATAAATCACACATATGAGGTATATTAATAAGGGAAATCCTTTGTTGATGATTCTAACAGATGGATTAATTAGGAGCAAGTGAACTGACAAGGTGAATGAAGCACCTCTAAAACAAAGCTATAAATCAGTGATAGAATAACCATTTGAATTGCTGCTCCTCTCTGTGCAATAAAGAACAGCTGTTCCTACCAAAGATCAAAAAAATAAATTACTATCATATTAAATAATGTCAAGACATAGCTGCAATTCAGAGTAAGATGGATGGCAGGTTCTCAAAACATAGAAATTTACTATAACGAACGGAGCTTAACAGCATTCTTCACTCAAAGGTGAAACAGAGAAGGAGAATTAGATGCTCAGAGAGAACAGAGCATGTCATGCTAGAAGCTTATTTTGTGAAGCATCTTTCAGGGTCTCAGAACAAATTATGAATGCTAACTATAAGGCTCCTTATGCTTATATAACATTGGAAAACATGCAGACATATAGACTCTACTTACACACATGTAGACCAGAATATAAGCACTGGTACTTAAAGGATTCTACGTCCTCCACACAGTGATGGTGGTGTAAAGAAATACAGACAGGTAGAACTAGGTAGATTAAGTGACTCTCATGCGATACACCTGTGCTAATGGCAGGAACTAATGTTTTCAGGATCCTGTTTCAGAATAGGAACAAGCACCCTTTTGATCTCATTATCTGTTGTGGACAGTTTCCTCAGAAGAGTACACTAGCCCAGGTAGGGGGCTGGCAATGGACATGGACCTGTTGGAGCGTGTCCAGAGCAGAGCCACAAGGATGACCCGAAGGCTGGAGCACCTCTCCTATGAGGAGAGGTTGAAAGCGGGGGAGGGACTTTTTACTAGGGCATGTAGCGATAGGACGAGGGAGAATGGCTTTAAACTGGAAGAGGGCAGGTTCAGATTAAACATTAGGAAGAAATTTTTCAGTATGAGTGTGGTAAGGCACTGGAACAGGTTGCCCAGAGAAGTTGTTGAGGAGGTGTTTAAGGCCAGACTGGACGTCGTCTTGGGCAACCTGGTCTAGTGGGAGGTGTCCCTGCGTATGGCAGGGGGGTTGGAACTCTATGATCTTCAAGGTCCTTTCCAACCTAAACCATTCTGTTATTTCATGATTCTATGATCAGCAAGAGTATGACATAACACAAGGTCCATACCATGATGTCTTACATCTCAGCATCACGGGCAGCTCCACCCATTTGCACCCCACAGACTGCCCACATCATGTGCATGCCATGGCCCCATAGGAGGCTTTGGTATAAGGGCTTGTTCCCAGCACCACCACTCAGCATCTGCCAGGTGTCTGCCATACAGAGACCAACTGTCCATTGCTGGTGCTGATGTAGCTGGGGGCGTGGATGAGGCTTCCACTTCAGGGCCATTTCATCCTACAAGATATGTAGTTACCCTAAGTATTACCCTGATGGGAAGTAGTGTAATGTCCAATAACACAAAAAACTGTGAATTCCATAACTTCTCACTTGATAAACCCCTACAAGATTAGCTCTATTGCTTAGCTGAATAAAAGTAGATACTTAGATTTCTGCTCTTACATTGTTTCTATCTTTAAGCGATAGAAGATAAGGATCATAAAGACCAGATACAGCTCTTGGTTATACTGCGATAAGTCTTCAGGAATTCCTCTGATTTGCTCTACCACTGTTAGTAGTACAATTTGAATCTAAGATTTTAAAATATGGTAGAAACCCTTGTATCAACATTGTTGCCCCAGACTGGTCTGACTAGTAACATATATTAGTATACATTCGGTAATGCAAGGATGTTAGCTTACTAGTTAAATCTCTTTTCCAACTTCTGTTCATGATGTTTCTGTGAAAAAGAGAAAAAAAAAAGAACAACAGGTATCGGTGGGCTTTTATTGTGACCAATAAAAGCAACAGCAGCTTTACTTCAATGGAAAGGGTAACAGTTTTTCTTTAACAGAGCCAGTTCCACCCAGTGTAGAGACTATTGCCACATTAATCAGGAAATTGCTCTTGGGAGGCTGGAACAGCACAGAAATGGATATTCATTTCACTGATAAACGTGAGTCTGATCCCAAAAGATCTTAAAGAGTTCATCCCCTCCCCCCTCCCAAAAAATAGCAAGAAACCCCAAAAATCAAAACCTGTCAACTGCATCCCTATATCTGTATCTTTATCCACGCACACATACATTCACCTTTTTTTTGTGTCAATACAAACTAAGTTTAAACGATCAAATGACTAGCCTGTGTTCATTTCATTAGTGTCATGGTTTGGCCTCAGCCAGCAGCAACAACAAAGAACCACGCAGCCACTCACTCGACTCCCACAGCCGTGGGAAAAATCGTCAGAAAAAGGCAAAACTCGTGGGTTGAAATAGTGTCATTTAACAGAACAGCCGAAAGAAAGAAAGAAAAACAATATCACCGATAAAGGAATATAAGGACGCAATTACAGTACCGCAGCAACCAGACCCGCACCACTACAGACCACCCCCGAGTGGCAACTGCCCCTCCCCCCCAGCTAGCGCCTCTTATAGCCCGGGCATGGGTTAGGTGGTATGGAATACCTGCCTCCCCTGCTGGCTCCTTGGGGAAATTAACCCCATCCTCGCTGGAACCAGGACAATTAGTCACTAGCAGAAACAGGATTGTTACATGAGATGTCCATACTTCTGGGCCTCTGCCCTGAATGCCATGAGGACTTGGGACCTTAGCACAAAATTAGGCTGTCTCCAGCAACCCTCTGGGGGTCCTGGGAGTTATGCAATTACAAATGACCAGAGTCAGAGTGTCCTTTATCCCCCTCCTCAACTTGCATCATTTTTATACTTTGTATTTTCGCTCGTAAAGGTCAGTTTCTTCAAACAAGCAACAATCAATAGGAACCTGCCTATAAAAATCTTGCTATTAGTCCTTTAAATCAGTGCAATAAATAAAGAATTTATTGGTAACTGCTCAGTAGAAAATTAAAAAGATGTACAAGACTTTCCTTTAGATAAAGGAGAATATACATTTCAGTTATAAAGGACACAGAGACCATACTGAGCTCTTCATTTTTGACATCTAAGCTGATACTTTCCTCTGTGTGATGGTAATTTTCTTTATGATTCAGAGAGATAAGTGTATTCAGCATACGTTAAAGCTAGCACTCCCTGAGACAGGAAATTTTGCGTCTATTGTAATTTCTAGGCTAAATTTCTTTCAAAACTAGAGGAAAATCTACTTTAGCCTCTACCTTCAAAATGCTGTGCTCATAAGTAAAATCTATCCAGTTTCATCTCTCTCCAAAAGTACTCAAATTCTGCCATCTTTGCTTAGGATGAAGTGCAGCTTACTTCATTAATAGTGCCAGTTAGTTTCCATAGAGTCAAATACAATACGAGTAAGACAGATTTGCCTGTCCTCAGCTGCACTTTCTTCTGTAACTTTTTTTCCTCTTTCGAAATGCAAGGTGTGAATGCAAAACAATTGCTGAATGGGCTATTTTGTATCCTAGCAAAATATAACTAATGACAGTCAAGTTTCATGGTATAAAAGGAAAATAAATAAATGAAGCATGCAGTACTTGGAATAGAAGGAACTATAGAGAGGCAGAGAAAGGAAACTATCCTTTAGGGATCTACCAAGTGGACTGTTACACTATAAGTATTTCGTAATATTTCTGGGTAGAAAGAAAATTACATTCTTCCAGTTATTTTACTGGCATTTTATCTTTCCAATGTAATTTTAATAACAAATGTAGTTCCTTCAATATGTTACAGTCGATTCCGTGGGCACATGTCATTCCCATTTTAATTTCAGTATGTCCTCTAACAAGATTTTTAATATATCTGCTTACAGGAAACTGAGAGGAACAACAGTTCAGATCATAAATTTCAGTTATTGTCTCATCATCAACTTCGATGCAGTGACAACAATTTACATCACTGATAGCTGTGTCCGTGTTATTCATTATTCCATTCTATGTGGTTGGGAAAAGGCGATGTTTCCCAATTGACTAATGTTTGTAGTAGCCTCCCTTGTATATATTTTTTCCAGGTTTCCAAAAGTCTTCAGACTTAGCTGCCAAAAATTGAAACCAGGCTGAAATTATAATCAGCCCCTGTTCCAAGCCTAGCTCCATTTCAATATCTCCTTAGGAAAAGGTAAATAAAATAGCTGAAATCAGAGCCGAAGTGGCTAAGATGAAGGACCAGAAGCAAAAGTGCCAGCTGTGGATACCCACTGTAAAAATATTTAGACATAAACTAGAGACTACTTCTCACTTCTCCCCACCTGGTTGGAAGAGAGTCAGGGTTTTCTGAAATGCTGATTTGATGTGATAAAACAGGTATATGTAGACTGATGATAATGTAGCAGTTAGAAATTCAGAAATGTTACCAATACACTATCATTTTTAAAACATTTTAGGAGTTCATTCTACTTTCACGTAAGTTAGACTATGTTACTTTTGTCACTGCCTTACCTGGCAGTTCTGCAATCCATTTCTATTTAAATTTCCACTGTGTCATTTATATAGGTAGGTAGTCAGTCATATCAAATAATTAATCATGAAGACATTTCTACTCCCGATACCCTTTTATTTGCCGATTTCCCTTACGCACAATAGAGCTAAGATAATGAAAACTAGATTACCTTATTTTATATGTGTGTGTATGTATACATATACATAAAATCTGCTGAAGACTATTTAGTCAGTGTTTATACATTCACACTGAAATCCTCAAGTTCAAACACAGATGCCTCTGTTTTCAAATGTGCTCTTAGTATCTTGTAAGTTGGAGATCTTTTTACATCTGAACAGCAAGATACCAACATCTCATGACTTGATTGGCTAAAAAATTTTTAATTTGCTACAAACAAATTAAAATCTTGTTAGGAAGGAAAATTTTGCAAATATGATTTAGGGGGTAAAAAAAAATCCTGTATTAATCCAATATTCCATGTCCCATAAAGATGAAGAGTTCAATCATGTAAATAATATTTACTCAGTAAAAACTGTACTATAAGGATATTAAACATAAAGAAAATTTATAATTTGTGTCTCAACTTGTCCAGAAAAGGGACATGGGCTAAGTGACTGGAACTGATGAGTTTGTTAAATAAAACAATTCCTTGATAATGTGTACTAACAAGTATAGCTGTGTGTCTCTTTAACACTTACTGCTGGTTTGCTTTCAAAAAGAGATATCTATGGCCAGACCCTGGTGTACTCATATATTGCTTTCTAGTAGCTATGAGTTCATTTCATAATAGACACATCTTGGTAGTTTTGCAGAGTTTTACTCAGAATTGCAAAGAGATTTTATAGTCTCTATCCTGGAAACTCTGATGAGGCACGTAGAAAACAAGGAGGTGATTGGTGACAACCAGCATGGCTTCACCAAGGGCAAGTCATGCCTGACAAATTTGGTGGCCTTCTACGAAGGGGTTACAGCAGCAGTGGACAAGGGAAGATCAACTGGTGTCATCTACTTGGATTTGTGCAAAAAGTTCAACACCGTCCCACACGATATCCTGGTCTCTAAATTGAAGAGACAGGGATTCAACAAATGGACCACTTGGTGGATAAAGATCTGGCTGGACGGTCGCACTCAAAGAGTTGCAGTCAATGGCTCGATGTCCAAGTGGAGAGCAGTGATGAGTGGCGTTCCTCAGGGGTCAGTACTGGGACCTGTACCGTTCAATATCTTTGTCAGCGACACGGACAGTGGGGTCGAGTGCACCCTCAGCAAGTTTGCTGATGATACCAAGCTGTTTGGCGAGGTAGACACGCTGGAGAGGAGGGATGCCATCCAGTGGGACCTGGAACAGGCTGGAGAGGTGGGCCCAAGCCAACCTCATGCAGCTCAACAAGGCCAAGTGCAAGGTCTTACATCTGGGTCGGGGCAATCCCAAGCACAAATACAGGCTCAGCAGGGAATGGCTGGAGAGCAGCCCTGAGGAGAAGGACCTGGGGGTGCTGACTGACGAGAAGCTCAACATGAGCCAGCAGTGTGCGATTGCAGCCCAGAAGGCCAACCGTATCCTGGGCTGCATCAAAAGAAGTGTGGCCAGCAGGTCAAAGGAAGTGACTCTGCCCCTCTACTCCACTCTTGTGAGACTCCACCAGGAGTACTGCATCCAGCTCTGGAGTCCCCAACAGAAGAAGGACATGGACCTGCTGGAGCGTGTCCAGAGCAGAGCCACAAGGATGATCCGAGAGCTGGAGCACCTCTCCTATGAGGAGAGGCTGAAAGAGTTGGGGCTGTTCAGCCTGGAGAAGAAAAGGCTTCGGGGAGATCTTATTGCAGCCTTCCAGTGCCTAAAGGGGGCCTACAGGAGAGCTGGGGAAGGACTTTTTACTAGGGCATGTAGCGATAGGATGAGGGGGAATGGCTTTAAACTGGAAGAGGGCAGGTTCAGATTGAACACTAGGAAGAAGCTTTTCACTTTGGGGGTGGTAAGGCACTGGAACAGGTTGCCCAGAGAGGTTGTTGAGGCCCCATCCCTGGAGGTGTTGAAGGCCAGGCTGGACATGGCCTTGGGCAACCTGATCTAGTGAGAGGTGTCCCTGCATATGGCAGGGGGGTTGGAACTCGATGATCTTCAAGGTCCTTTCCAACTCTAAACCATTCTATGATTCTATAAGTAGGAGAGTCAAAGGGAAATAAAGAAGCATTGTAAGATATAAACTTATTAGTAAGGTGATCTCTGTCTCACAGCTTCCCCCTTTTTAATACAGACTTCCTTCTGAGAATCCAGTATCTATTTCTGGTCTTAGGCCAAATTTCTGTCAGCAGGAATGCTATTGAGAACAGCTGCTGAAGGCAAGAGTGGTATTAAATATCTAGAATTTTGATTATAGGGACATTTCCATTTGAGACAGTTCAAAACATTTGTAGCCACGGTGTGGAACATTGTTACAGATTAGAAACCGATTAAGTCATATCAAAAACAGAGTACAAATTAATAGCCAGTTTTCAAAATGGAAAGAGTTTAGAATGGAGGTGTTCCAAGCTCCAATACAGACACAAATGCCATTTGATATGTTAACACATTCAAAAGCTGTGATCACCATCATGACAATGTTTACTAGCAATATCATGCAGGCATAAGCACAAGTCTAAGAAATACCAACAAACACAACACTTTGGGTAATTAGATGAGCCATGAACCTTGTAAATATATGTGAAAAGTTTAAAATTCTTAAATATTAATAAAACACATTTATTGTTTTAGGAAGAAAACAATCTAAAACACCAGCAGGTACCTAAGTAAAACAGTCAGCTCATTCTCTGTAAGAATCAGGAGGACAAGCAAGATATTAATCTGCCTGTGGAAAAAAGTAATAAAGGAAATTATGCAATGTGGTAGTGATCTTTTTTTTTTTTTTTTCTCAAATTAATTCCTTTTGATCCAAACATCTCCAGTGTACATAATAAGAATAACAAAGGATCCATAAAGGTCTTTACTGTGGGTTTATGAATACGCTCTGTGTCTAAATACTTTGTGGGTGGTTGGATTATGTATATATGCAGGGGTGGAGCAAAATGTTCTCTCCACTGCAACACAGTTTAAAGGTAGTACGGTTCTTTATCACAGTTTTCAAAAGTGTATTTTATACAAAATTTTACAACACCAAAATGGCTATGACAAATGTAAAAATTAACCAACTAAAAAATATGTAATTACTTGGAAAAATTAAAGGGAATTAAAAAAGAGATAACCAAAGTATGACAAAAAACACATTTTCAAAACAAAAAAACAAGCCAAATATGTGTTTCTTTTTGACGTGTGCTGTAATATTTAGAGGACAGAGGTTTTTGTAATGAAAATAACCTTCTCTGAACCTGAGAATACTTTGGTTATAAAGATTTTTTCAACAGCGTTGAAGGACAACACTAGCTTAAAAATTAGCCAACAAACTTATCGTAAGTATCAGTTGTTAGCGTCACTGTCATAATAATTCATAACAGAATAAACTGGTATCATCCTATACCAAATGACATCAAAGCCAATGGAGATCTCAGTTACTTACTGATAACCATCTACTAAAAGATCAGGTAAAATTAATCGCAAAATACTGGAAGAGATATTGAACTGCAGATAAATTTTCTCCTACCTTCTTGTCCAATTCCAAATTGAGAGATTTATGATTTAATATTATAGAAACAAAGGTTTATATTGTTTAAATTTCAGTTGTTAGTAGTCTGGATGGGAGATGTTCTGAATTACTGAAACTTGAAAAGCTAGACACCTGCTTAGAATTCTTGTATCTCTGGCCAATAAACATATTTCATCACTATGGTTGCAAAAACAAATACTGACTAGCAAAATGTGGTTAACTGAAATAAAATTATTGAGAAATAGAATGACACACTGTCTGAATCAGATTAGCCACCAAAGTATTTGAGCAAAAGTGGATTAAACTAGATGAACTGATGGAGTTCACGGTCTTAACTGTTATAGCAAGATATATTTTCTTCTAAATCTAAATTGCAGGACCTGGGAGCAATTCCTACTTCCCTGATCAGGGAATACAGTCCTGCCACATCCCTATTGCCACATCAGAGTAAGACCCTGTTATGAATCATCCCCATACTTCATTTCCATAGAAAGAAAACCTAGACATGTGGGCATGAAGTGAACCACAGCTTTATGAAATTCATCTGTTCTTCATACTTCTCTTCCACTCGTCTTCATTTTCTCTTAGTGAGTCCCTTAACACTTAGAGAAAATAACTTACATGGTCACCAATAAAGATAATATTTAATTAAAATGGACAAGCAGAAAGGCAACTTGTTTAGATGCTACATGTTTGGACACAGTAGACTGTTGTTGAATCTTTTTTTTTTATCTGTGAACCCCCTAAATTTTACCATTGAAGGAAGGGATACTGTGCAATAAATTTGATCTACTGACAATAGACTTTTGTTCCTTATTCATGCACAGCATGGGTTGAAAGTTACTGGTAAAGAATCTTGGTTTTGCATAACATATTACAGTGTAATTTGCAACTAACCTGAGGAGAACACTGGACCTGCAGCACTTGACAGCAATTTCACTATTGACTGCAGTTTTATGGAGAGTCAGATGTTTTCTTTTGGGGGCAAATAATTCAGTAGGAGTCAAGGAAAGTTAAGTTTGAATAATATGTATGTTTTGAGTCTGATCCAAAGCACACTGATTGTCAGAGGGAGTATTTGCCCACATATTCCTCTACTAGCAAAGATAACTTTTATAAGAAGCAATCATTTTAATGACTCAGAGTATAAATGGATAATATGAGATCATAAAGGTATTTCCTTTCCCTCCCCTGCAAAACTTTTGCTGTTGCATTGCACAGCACCACATATTTAGAACCAGACAGACTACTCACAGAGGTACGGTGCTATTCACTTTAACCTACAATGGCAGAATTCACTCTTATATGGGTAGTTATTATAATTATGTCTCCATATCAGCTTTCTGTAACAATTTAGGTATGCAACACTACCAGAGGCAATATACCAGTTTACACGGATCACTGGGTTGTTCTGGCTTGTGCGTTCTTACACTATGTTCTTATTTACAGTTATCAGTCAAGAAAACCATCACTAAGTTATGCATAATTTCTAATGGATGTTCTTCTCACATGATTTTTCATAAGTCAGTTCCTCAGCACCTTTCATATCATTTAGCACATTGTTTTCAAATAGGCTGTGATTAGCTATCTTCTGAATAAGTGGTTGTTACCCTGCTAAGTTTATTCCAGCTGAAGGAACCCAAGACTAGTCAAGTCTGACAGGTGCTTTTACGGGACAATGTACTACAAGCTGCTTTTATCGGGTAATTCATACCATCACTCATGACTGGGGTGCTGCCCTACTGAAGTCGCTGTTCATTTAGCTCCTCCCTGACTGAGGACGTTCTTGTTTTGTCTCCCTGTTGTCTCCATATGGAGTCACACTTTAGCCTGGGCAGGTGCTTGGGTCTCAGTGACTGGGAATTGATGTTGGGTTCCTTTGGGTGCAGATATCAGCTATATATATGGATGTAAAGATCAAACAGATACCTGGAGAAACTCACAGCTTCCTTTGTGCAGCTGTTTCATCACTCCCTCTTTTCAGCTAAGAGAGCAGAGGAAATGTCTGGCTAAATTGTATGTGGTTAAACACACCTTTTGGGTGTTCCTGGAGCACTATCTTGATGAAGACATCTCTTTTCTCAGTCCATTTGGAGACATGGTCTGCTCAGGAATTTATTTGTCAGCTATACTGACCATGCATCTACTGTACCTAGGCCATCACTGTCAATGTCTTACTGGACATGCAATCAACACACCAAAAAACTTCAACACTGGTCAGAACACCTCTCATCAGGCTCTGCAAATGTGCGCAAGGGAACTTCTCCAATGGGCAGGTGTGGTTTTTACACAACATGAGAGTCTCATAGCCATACAGGAGCATATGAACTTAGTGATTTACTTTATTTTTAGTTTAGTGAGCTCTCTCATTGACCACATAAGCCTGTCAAAGCCACATAAGTTTCCTGAGTGAGAGCGTTTTCAACTACCTCTCAGTATTGGCTACTCCATTCAAAAGTTTCTCAGTAAAGTAACTAACAAATGAACAGAATTTAAGTTCCAGCAGATCACATGAAATGGAGAGTCTCTTTCAGAATGTAGTTGATGACACTTTTTCCAAACTGTTAATCAGATTCAGAATCAGTCTGTCAAATGAGAAGGTGCAACTTAGCACAGGCTCCCGGTAAGCATGGACACCTCATGTAATCTGTTTAGTAGCACCAAACCTGCTGCACAGCCCGGAGAGATTATGAAAGGATTCTGATGTACTAAAGTGAATTCTGATGTACTAAAGTGAATGCTGATGCCCTTCTTTGGGAGCATAATAGCTACATAACATGCATGCATGCCTGTGTAATATAATTAGAGAAGTTTGTACCTTCTCTTGTAAATAAAATCTCTGCACATTGATGCAAATGGTAATTAAAATTGCCTCAGACACTTTAAATGAAAGGAAAAAAGAACAGTAATAGAACAGGTTATTTTATTTACCTCAGATAGATCTCTATGTTCTAAGATAAACAAAAAAGATAGCTTTAATGGAAGTAATTCAGAGGAAGATTTAAAAGAAATGTTCTATAATATTTTTTCAAACAGGAGATCACTTGTACCTTCACAGATTTACTTGTATTCTAACAA
Organism: Vanellus vanellus; assembly: GCF_965231255.1. Lineage (NCBI taxonomy): Eukaryota > Metazoa > Chordata > Aves > Charadriiformes > Charadriidae > Vanellus > Vanellus vanellus. The sequence goes on from NC_138905.1 coordinate 116,689,659, forward strand.
AAAAATGTTGATAATTAAAACAAAATGCAATTTAGTGCATCATCACTAAATAAACCCTTCAAGGATCGTTTCCAAGTGGCATAATTTGAAACTGAACACTTTATTCTTTTGGAAAAACACGGAATACTTCCCAGTATTTGTTCATTATAAATCAGAATAAGCTTTAAACAGAATTTACAGTAAGCACCATTGTCAGAAACACATCTAAAAGGTCAAATCTTAATTTAAAATTTAACCAGAATATCAAAATAGCAATGCTTACGTCCTTATGATAGGAGATGCAATAGAAATATCAAGATGTAGGTATTATTCCATTCATAGAGTAATTATGTTGTTTATATCAGCAGATAAGTTTAAGACTGAAAAATGCAAAGAATCAAAACCTTAGAGAATTGGGAAATCTTATGTAATTTAAAGGCAGTCTCCAGCTGAAACCAGAAATATTAATGATATCGATATTTCTCATTCATAGGAAGTGCTAAGCAACATAATTTCTTACTGATTCCAACCTAAACTGATTATGTTCTATGACTTACAGGATGAGACTGTAACTTACAGGATGAGGTGGTTAAGCCATGACATTGGAAGTATGACATAAAAATTCTACATGCTTTTTATGTGTGATCATGTCTTGCTCCTCAATGACTTATGATCTCAGCCATAGCAGGTATTCACATCATCACACTTTTACTCATTGTAGGGTTTTGTTATTCTTCTTATGTTTCTTATTCAGTTTTTATTTTAACATCAAATAAGCAATAATAAAGAGTATAATAAATTGTATAATGAGACTTCTAGGAGCACATAACTACACCGTTTTGGTTCATGAAACAATGGTTTAATTATCTAAGCCTATGTTTTCTTATCATTTGCATTAAAATAGTACTCAGGGACTCTAACAAGTCCTAGTTATGTTAAAAAGTCTATATTCAAAATCAGAAAGTGACCCTTAGTTAAACTGTATAAAATTTATAGCCCCAGACATGCAAACAGAGCTCACTACAGAATGAAAATATTAATTAATTTTTCTTTAAAAATTTTTCTTTATAAGCAAAGTACTGTCAGTTCACAGTGCACCACCTGAGATCTAAAAATATCACACACACACACTTTATTTAATAAAGGAAACTCTTTGAGTATTGTTTCAATTTGGAAATCATTAAATATAGAAAAGAAGGTCAATGAAGAAAGATATTGCTTTATGGCTATATATCATATTCATACAATTACCATAAGCTGAAAGTACTTTTTAAAATCCTGTAATAGTTATTGAATAATAATTATTGAATAAATATTCACTAATAACAGTTATTATTCAATAGATATTATTGAACAACAGTACTGCAATCCAGGTTAGAATGCAGAGTTAATCAACATAAGACCTCAGAGAAAACATGGAAGCCTATGCTTAGATTGGAGTATATGCAGTCTACTGAAGCCAACAAAATCACTTTTTAAAAAAAATACTATATGCATGCTTTGGTGGTTTTCTGGATCTCTGCCTAAATCAGGAGCTTTTCCTTCAGAATTTCTTCTTTCAAAATAAATTGTATCTACGTAAATCTTTTTTTAGAGTAGTACTCATGTTGTTTGTTTGTTTGTTTGTTTGTTTGTTTGAAATCAAGCTACCTCTCCACAAACTCTGTCAGCCTTGTTTGATAAATCCACCAAACGGTAAAGAGAAGAAATAAGACAGAACAAAGTAAGGAGACTTTGGAATTTCTTCAGAAAGGACATAAATGGAAGGGGCGATAGGGACAGACGAATCAAAACTGAGGGTGGTAACAGTTTCAGGAATGCACATGTGTCCAGTTAATAATTCCATTTCATTTTATGGACACTGAGCTTGTAAAAGGCAATGTGAATTAGACTCTCCATTTGGTCATAGAAGCCTGGAGTGTACGAAATGGCCCGGAAAGTGTGGAAAAAGCAATCAAAGGGGCATTAGCAGTGAATGGGTCTCTCCTGCCTAAAAAATGAGGGAACTGCCAATGGGGGAATCTGCCAATCTTGGCCATTGGCTGAGCTGTGGCTTCAAGGAAATGTGTTTTAAGGGCAAAGCAGGATGGGAGCAATAAACTTCTTGCTTGCCCATCTGTGTGGAAGAACTGTGGTTTCTTGCCACTACAAGGGAAAGAGGCACAGTGAGTGAAGACAATCTTTGGCAATGTGAGGAGAAGAAATAGAAAATAAGGATTAAATCACCTCAGCGTACGGCAATGGTTAGACAAATTCTGCTGTCTTGTGACCATATGTAAAAAATATGTTGAATAACAGTATTAACTAAAAAAAAATAAAAAAACCAAAACACAACCCTAAAAAAAAGCCCAAAACCCACAAAAGGAAATTGAGGGTTGGAGAAGATGCCTTACAATGAGAAAGTGAGAAGCTCACTCAGTATTTTATAAACAGGAAGATGACTTGCAATGTATGAGTATTTGAAAAAACTACTAAATGTACTGGAAAGCTCTTTAATCCAGTGAGGAAAAGTCTAATTAAAACCAGTAGCTGTGCACTGAAGCCAAACATTGAAGCTGAGGCAAGGAAACATCTCAGCAGTGAGATAGCTTCACAATAGAGGTGACAGGATCTCTGTCTTTTAATACCATCAGACCAAGACTGGATTATATTGTGCAGTCAAAGTGATGTAAAGGTGTACTTAAATTACAGTTAGTGATTTTTTGTATACTTTTTGTATAATTTTTATATTACTTTAACTAAATGAAAGAAAATATGGAGTGGAGTGAAAAAAAAAAAAAAGTCTTTTTGATCAACTGTTTGTGTCTAGTATTAAAAAAAGTGGGAGAAAGAAAAGTTATGTAATTCCTCAGGACACGTAACTGAGCCTTTCCCTGCTCAGTTGTACCTGGATGATGTGAATCTCAACTTCTTCAGATTTTGTCAACCTCTCAACCAAATTCCATTGCCATGGGGTAATGAATGGACAGGTTCTTAGCCTGTACTATGAGCTCACAGTTTTCTCCTAACTTTAAAATTGCTATAAATTACCTACGAGCCCCAAGACTGTTTGTTTTTTCAGTAGATATGTTCATCCTTAAAGAATGTCTAAGAGCTATAAATAACACTTAACCACTTCATGATTGAACTGGTGGAATGAAAGCCAGAAGTCAGAAGCCAAATGCTTTCACTCTACACCGTAAGCATTCCTTTCAATAAAATAAACTTCACATACTTTAAAACTTAAGGCACAGAGGCTCAAAGATGTACCAGTAAAAATCCAATGTGAAGTATTTCACAAGCTCATCTGGTAGATCATGCCGGAAAACTGCAAGCTAAATTGCACAGTGTTTAAACGGGCAAAAGTGTATTGATTTGCACAGACATTTATCCTATGGTATCAGCAGAGAAGTTAGCCATAGGGTATCATAAGGCTCTTGACTTGAATACAACTCTGGACATGGACTCAATGTCTCTTTTGGCCTTTGGTGTCCTACCAGAAGATGCGAGCGTCTCCAGCACTTCCAGAACTTACTGCAGTAGCAGCTTATGGGAGCTGTTATTGAACAGCTTTCAGTCAATAGCTGAGATTGGAAATACCAAACATGTCATCCGTATAAGATCAAAAAGGCTGATTTTGACTGAGAAGAGTTAGACAGTGCCCGTTTTAGCAGTTTAGCTGGCCTGTTCAAAGAGATGGTGACTTCTTGCAGGATGATGTTCAGTCTTCTTACTGCAAGGAACCAAGAGAACCCATCTTCATAAGCTCAGAGTTTAGGGACATAGATAAAACAAACCCAGATAAGATGATAAGACTGGCTACTTTCAAGTTATTGTATCTAGCAGCTATATATTAGCAATTTAATGATTCTGAGATCCCAGATTTGTACTTTGTTTCCATTTATCACTGAATTGCAGGAGTGACAAGAGGCCGGGTTTGAGCATGATTTTATTGATTAGGCACTCTACCACCACCCAGCAAGCCAACAGGCCCTGCACTAAGGAGTTTACACTCTGAATTAAAACAGCATCAGAATAGAGGCAGACAGGAAAACCAGGGAAGGGAGGAAATAAGTTATTTACATAAATCAACTCTGGAACGAATTAGCAAATACCTAAAAGCAAAAACATTTTACACTCCCTGAAAATAGACAAAGCCAGGTCCAAACCAAAGCAGAATATACCTATGTTCAGCACTTTGAGATCTAAAAATGAGATCTAGATATAGATTATGGGGTGTTTTTTTCTCTTTGGAAGAAAGCATATTCAGCATCCAAAATCAACATAAAAACGCCATCACTACAATCCTTCAGAAAAGCCCAACCACTACCACCACTCCTAAAAAGAAAAAAGTCATCTGTTTCATGAAGATAGGCAAAACCAGGATGTTGGTGCCTTTACAAGTAATGGAAAAATATAGTTTACCCTACTTAACTACATTACAAATAGCAGATGTCCTGTACGTCATCCCTGGTGCTCGGCTGCGTCACACTATGTACACAGCTCTAGACTGCAGCAGACTGCTGATGAATGGGTATCCCTCCCAGCACAGCTCTGAGATGGGATATGGAGGTTACTGTTGGTGAGATACTTTTCCTGGGTAGGTGAATATAGGATGATGTTTAATTTCATTGTTTCTTAGGTCTTGGAATTAATCGGTTAGGTAGAATAACTTTAACTGATCCATAACTGCACATTTTTCTTATCTAATTTCTTCCGTTTCTTTTACGGGGATTGTATAAATATAATTCTTTTCCTGAAAAAAAGCCCTTTGTGAAAATAAGTGTTGCGGTGTCACAGATCCGACATTCATAGCTTGTACTGAAGACATAAGTCATAACCTAGCAATTTTTTTCTTTCAACCATTTCTTACAGCACTATGAGACTCAGAAAGTATATATTTAAACTCATAAATTTTGAGGAAGAATTTTTAATTGCTTAGCTGATTTTTTTTTCCATAGCTTTAAAAACTCTAATATTATATTCTGAAATTTTTGATCAGCTAGACAACTTTTCTTATAAACAGAAAGGAACCTTAACTACAGCATGGTGATCATTTGGTCATAATTCAAGCATTCACACATGCCTCCCATACAACATACCTGCAGGATCTTTTCACACAGTTTGTGTGAGGTTTTACATATACATACACAAACAGAGAGCACACATATAAAACAAAATTTACAGAAGCTTCGTTTTTTCATGGAAATATACCATGCACCAAGATAAGCTAAGAGTTCTGGTTTCTTGTAAAAATGTTGGAAACAGCTTTTCTGCCTGACCGTCATGGAAAAAGATCCAACTGAGGTGTTGCAGTTTGAATTTTGTTGTATTTCTTTTTTTGGCTTTCTGAAGTGAGGGAACAGGTTTAAATAAACATTTTGATTTGGGTTCTGCAAGGTCTTAGAAAGGGGTAGTGTACGAACACTGACGTATTTGGACTTTACGTAAAGATACTTTGCCATTTTTGAAGCCAGATCTAACCTTTGTATCAACAAATCATACACAAAAACTTCAGTCTAAGCCTCAAGGTAAGAAAACATATACTTAAAGGGATCCTTTGTATTTGGTTTTAAAAATACACTCATTTACAAGCAGATTTTGAATGTCTGCCACCAACTAAGAAAATAACCTTTTCATTTATTTTTAATTTTCTTAAAGATGGGTCTCTTTTAGCATTCTATAATAATAATATAGTACATAAAATAACTTACAATCACATATATTATAGGGTCTGACTAAAATCCACAAAAGCATTTACAGTTAAGCATGGACTTAATCTCCTTTTGAAGGGCTTCAGGGCGTTTATACTGTATTTTACATAAAAATAAATTTTACAGGTCATACAAACAAGTTAAGCAAGTGAATAGAATTTAATTTAGATACCCAGTGTTTTCAGTCATATGAATTTAATTCAAGCTGACATTGCTCGATGCATATCTCATTACAGGGACTTCTGAAGATGAACGTTTGTCGCTTTAAGTCTTTGCTAAAGTAGCAGTCCCTGGAAACTGAAGGATATCAGGTGCCCCAAAATTATCACAAATTTGTCTGTATCATAGTACTTGGCTTACACCCGTATAATGATATAATGGCAAATTTTACATTCCTTTTACTGGTGCACTATCCAGTGTCTGTATGTGGTTTTCAGTTACGCGCTTTCCTCTCCCCTCTCCCTGTTCTTCATGGTTGCTTCAAAGCCTGTTGTCCTTTTCTTTCTGTGAGACCTAAGGATCATAACTCTGTGAGGTCCTTGTACTTAGCAGGGGAAGATTTGACCATCTTTTTTGCTCTACGTAGAACTTTGGATCATCACATCAAAATGGGTAAACAACTATTTAGGGAAAAAGAAAAAAAACAAAAAAAAAGAGAAAGTGGGACAAGTTATAAATCAAGCCTTGTCTTTTGCTTGTGGAACATCTTTATTTCATTTTCAGTAAACTTTCTATTCTCAAGAAACAAAAATATCTGCAGAAAATTGTAATGAAAATTAAAAGGTTCTGCAACATTCATATTAATTCTGTATACTGTTTTTTCCTGTGTTCTTTCTTTCACCTCCTGAATGATGATATACACATTTATGTCTAATGGCAGCACCATGTAATAGAATGCATCTGCTTTGACTTGCTGCAGAGCAGTTTCTCAAGAAATGAGGGCATAAATGATAATAAAATCCACACATTCCACTTTATGTCTATAATATGACACTTGCCACGTGTGGCTGTGCACCCTTACAAGTTAAAACTGATGTGTAGTAGTTGCCTTTTGACTCTCCCAAGGATATTTGTACTTTTTTTTTTCTGGGGAGAAGTCCCGATTCTGTGAACGTATTTTGGCAATATGAGTAACCTTTTAAAGGTCAAAGCAACTAGGTATGAAAAACAGATCTGCTCCATCAAATCTAATACAAAAGTTTAGGTTCTTTCATTTTTACTTTTTTTAATTTTTCATACATCCGTATTATAACCTTTGCCCGCATTCCTATGTATAAAAGTGAGGATCCTGATCGCACATGCAAAATTTATCACTATAAACAGTTTATGCAACTCTGCGATCTGTCAGGCTTCTTTTGTCTCATTGTACAAGTATGTTGCTATACGCAACCACAAATATTTGAACTTTCAAAGTAAATATTTTCTTATTAATGAATATTTTCAGAAGACAAAAGTAGCAATCCAACAAAAATTAATGAACTCCAGAAAAGCAGGTACGGCAAAAATGATGTCTCAAAGTGACAACGGTTGATGAACATAGTAGTATTAGCAACAGTACGTCTATATTCTGCCTCTGAGATCACCGGATTTGAAAGACATACATGAAATCAGCAAAACCTCAGTGTCTGGCTGCATGAATAAGCACTAACTTATTTAGATCAGCTTTTTCTCACCTGTGCAGGCAGTGAAACATATACTTGGAAAAGCTGGGTTTGAAAAAAGCTGGCTGAGAGGCAAGAATAGGAACACACAATTCAAGAAATACCCTTATAGTTGGAAACATACGTATGTTAATATTCCCTTTGTCTAGCATCAGATGTGGTTTCACGGCTTCAGTTCTGGATTGCATTTGTCTCTGGAAAAAATGGATGATTTCATTATTCCTAGATTTATATAGCTCCTATCTCTTCAAGGCAGTGCTGGCAGTGATGTGGCAAGCCTGCATTTGAAACTCTTGTCATCGACTATCAATTATTCTGTAATTTATTAGATGGTTTTCTGTGGATACTGATCCAAAACCTAGAAAAGTCTATGGAAAAAAAATCCCGTTCAATTTAATAAGTGTCTTTTGATTGGGCTCTAGCTTAGGATATTCTGTAATAAGAAATGGGCAAAAACTCCACAGTTACTGAAAAGGAAGTTGGAGTCTTCAAGTCTGCCTACGCCCCTTGGCTAGAGAGGGCTTTATCACTGGATCAAGTATGATGAAATCAGCTTCTGAGAGGGAAAGGGAATAATGAAAAGGAGACACCGATCTGCATTTATATACGCTGTCATTGTGAGTGCAAAACTCATATTTCTGCTGAAAAAAAAAAAATCGCATGTTGTTATTGAGCAAAAGTGGACTAGATTCTGCAAGCTGGAGAAGATATGAAACAGGAATCGTGTGGAATCTGGGGTTTCACTGGGGGAAGTGAGATATCTTTACGAATGAATGAAACAGAATAGTAAATCACTGTACAGTTGGATAGGTGGTTTGGGTGGTAAACTGTCCATACAAATTGGGGAAAAATTGCAAAAGAGAGGAGAATAAAACAGAGTAGAGAGAGATTTCACAGTTGCAAAATTAAAAAGCTTTACTATTGTAAGACGAAGACTTTTCTTTTCAGATTAATAAAATGTTTTCCAAATCAATGGAAAAGAATTTGTAATGATCTCTCCATCCTTGGAAGCTGGAAAGTTTTAAAGTTATGCTAGGCCAAATAAGTGATTTCATGAAAACTGAAAGCATGGAAATATATACAATTTTGTCTAAGTGCTACAGATGAATATAAAATATAGAAAATTCATGTCATTATTAAAACAAAATATTTTAGTGAGCCTTACTGTGCTGAAAAATATTGTCTGAGTTTTTTTTAAATAGACAGTCTTTTGCAGCAGAAAGTCTTTTCCACCAAAGTCTTGACTGACCAAAATTTTCCTGAGAACAACTAACCCTGGGGAAAAATTTATTGAGAAAAAGAGCCTGACTTCTCTAAGGAAAAGTGATGTTTCACAGTCAAACTTGAACACATCAGATCAAGAGCAAAAATTTGTTACTTAGGAAATACCATTAAGACGCCTCACAGACAGTCTAGACTGGGTTCCTTATGTCCTGTTGGCCTCGGGGTTGGTGTTCCCCAGCAGAAGGTGTTTCCATTCAAGCTGAATCCTTAGAAAACAATTCCTAAAAAGGGTAACTTAAAAAAACAAATGTGATATGGTCATTTAAAAGAATTATGAGAAACTCTGATTACTTGAATATATAGAAAATAGCAGTTTGCATACGAGGATTGTATTTACTAAACAAATTTGCATTTTCAGTAAGCAGAATGGCTAAAATACTTCAGAAGACATTTTCATTCACAATCTTGTATTGGCTCAAACTCCATTTTTAGCTTCCAAGCAAAACTTGCATTGATTTCAACGCATTAGAAGAGGAGGACTGGCCAGATTCTCTGACCCTCTAAGCTGCATTCAAAAGTCTTCATACAGCCAACAGTCATCAGACGTGCACCACCTAACCTAAAAGAGCAAGAGGAAGCTTCTTGCTTGGAATGGCTTTCCAGCCCCATGGCAAGCTCAGGTTCACCATTCAACTACTTCCAGAAATTGTATTTATGTTGTAAGGCCTGTGAAGATGAGACCTGAGCATGCACCACTACACCATGAGGCCTCTTTTTCCTTCTTTCATTCCTTGCTTCTTTCTTTCTTTGCTTCTTTCATTCTCCCTCTTTCTTCCTCTCCTTTTCAGAGTGGGAACACAGGTATACAAGGAGCCATATGTGTTGTCTAATGAGGACAATGAGGGAACCAGCACCGTGGGACACCCTGTGCGATGCACACAGCTCACAGTACAGGTGACAGTAACTTCTGAACTACAGGCCAGAGCACTGTGATCTTATAAGAGCTGAGTATCTTGAATGAACTGGATAGTTTCTAGTTTTAGTATTGTATTTCCAATGAGCCAAATTCTCAGTTTATGACAAGACTCTTTTAAGAGGCAAATTTCTAAATATAGGTGAAGGTGATTTTCACTGTTTGCAGTGGGTCTTTACAAGACAGAATTAAAACACTCTTCTGCTCACCACAGTTACACAATATTTGATAACTTCAGATATACTTAGGTGATAAGACAGTTTGAAGAGTGACTAAATTAATACCATTCAATACAGGCAAGTCTTTGTATCTATTCCAAGTATAGGTCCCTTTGCACAGTGCACTGTCTTTTGCACAGTAAAACCCCAGGTCACCTGAATTGACGATGCATAATGTTACAAGTCTTCATAAAACCTACCAGGTACCTCAAGGCAGTTATCTGGCAATTATCCTGTTACTGGTCAAAAAGAGCCCCGAAACACACCAGTCTTTTTTCGTCAGTCTTATCGGCGCTTCTATTATGCCCTCATACAGCAGTTTGTAATTTATTTATTTTTTAACAAAATAAGTGTTTAAATACGGTTTGAGACTTGACTTATGAGTGCAATGGTACTCATCTGCATATTTAGAAAAGCGATGCAGGGATGGCAACATGCAGTGGTGTCCTGTAATGATGCTTTCACATCCTGCAATGGGTTGTATTTTCAGAATGCAGGTGAAAAGTTTCTACATTAATGAACAGGGTTTTAATTCTGTCAGTAATGCCTTGCTCCTCAGGATGACAACAGATCCACAAAGTTGGGTGTCACCATTCTGAAAATATACAGTTAGGAGCACAAGACAAAATAAGGATAGTATAGTGTTTGAAGAAGGTTAACACTTACCACTACAAGACATTCCCTCCTCCCACAGGGAAATATTTCAGTAACTACATTGCTGTCCAGTTTAAGTCTACCTCATAACAGTAACTTTAAGTGTTGATTAAAATGAGAACAGAATACACTTCTTTCCTTAAGAGAAAAAAAAAAAAAATCTTGCTTTTACAGAAACATTTCTGATCAGGAGAAAATCTTTATCAGTATTCTGTGCCACTCCTCACTTGTGCACCCTAAGGGTGGCTTCCCACCCTTAGTTTTCCAAGCCTTGTGGAGCTTGCCAATGGTAAATCCAAAATCATCCTGTTCCCTAACAATTTACAGTAAATCTTGGCATAATGTGACTTTTTCCCAGTCACACTTGATGACAAACACAGTATTATTTACACCCCAATCATTTCAAACCATGTTTCTTTAGACAGAGCCCATTTTCCTCCATAAGCGATTATTTCACTGCAAGAAACCACAGTGATATCAATCATTTGCAAGGCAAGGGATGTGGACAAGCAAGGCATGTATTCCAAGTCCTCTCTTGGTAAAAAGTGGAGTTTCTTCTCATTTCTCATTCAAGAAGATTCATTGTGTGGCATACAGCACCATAGAAGTGCAGTAATTTATGCTACAAAGTCATAGAAACAAAAACCTAAGAAGAAAAAGAATATCGCTATCAATTTACAGGAGAGATGAAGTTCTCTCATATGATTATGACTTCTGTTTTTGGCAATCATCCTGTTAGCTGTTAATAAAAAGCAGGTCTTTTTCTGGCAGTTCCATTCGGTGCTCTGTTTATGCCCTGATATGGTAGTTCATAGTGTATATACTAACAATATATTTTAAACGCAGTTGTGGATTTCCTCAGTATTCCACCTTTTAGCAGAGCAAGCATACAGACCTTTAGCAAACATGAACAGAAGCAAGACTTAACTGTTTTAGTGTCTGAGCAAATTTTTAACAGTTTGTCTTGTACTCTGAAGACCTAAATCTTGTCTGGAGCCTCATTTTTGCATTTAAAAATATTGCTGTGCTCACACATTTCACCCTGAGTTCAGAACACAGTAACCCACAAAGAGAAAAAAAATGGATAAGATAATTGTGAATGGGACACAATTTTTAATGAAAACAGCCGGGCAAATTCCATATTCTGTTTCATTTATCACTCAATAAGCTGATATTTAAAGGGTGAGGAAGAAATGCCCAATGAAGATACATCACAGACATACACACATATATATGACTTCATACTTCATCCTCAGATAAACATACTCCACACAGCCTGCGACCATCTGTCAGGACTCAGTATTCGCTGCTGTTTTCGAGGTTTTAAAGCAGGGTTTGTAGGAGCCAGCAAAAGCGATTAACATGTTCAGGGTGCTCTGCTTCTTTATCTGTGGAGGGCAAAAATTCCTTGAAAAGATGTAATCTGTCATTGTCAAGGAAAATATGCCGTGAGAGCATATCAGTAAGAAATGTCCTGTTGCTTGGCACCTCTTTACTTTTATGGGTTTGCTTTGGCAGGAGAGGATGGCACTCAAGGAACTTTAATCCCTTTTAAGAAAAATGTTATTTTTATGATAAACAGAGCTGGATGCAATTCTTGCCCAGACGAGCTTACAAGGTTAATACTGCTCCATGCATGTTTAGCGTTTCATATTTCCAGACTACAAAGCAGTATGGGAGCATGACTAAATGGTATCACCCCATTTTACTAAAAAAGAAATAACCCCATAGTGATTACTGAGCACAAAGTAAATAGAAACCATTTTAGCGATCTACATTTTTCATAAGAAAGTGAGTGATGATCGAAAAATGCTGAAATATTAGTGAAGTGAAGGATGAAGGGAAGATGCACAAGTTGACACTGGCTGCGTCAGCTCTGAAAGCCGCAGTGGGATGGCTGCATTGGGGCAGCAGTCCACGCAGGTCAAGTGAGGAGGGAAGGCTACGTTCCCTCAATGAAACTCCGATTTGACTCTTTTGACCTCAGGCCCATGTAAGCAGCTCTGCACAGCACAAGACTGCACTGTGTAGATAACCTGCCCCACACTCGCAAAATGTTAAGGGTCTCTCTGCTCGTTCCCCTGCAGCATCGCCTGTGCTGCCACAGTGATTGCGGATGGAGACCAGCACAGAAGAAAGCCCAGCTTTTTGAACTTGGTTGTCGCCGTGCAGATGCCAGGGACGAAGTTAGTGCATGACATGTGAGACAGAAGCAGGAAGAAAGAGCTTTGTCAGTGCATTTCACCCCTGACAGAAACAACTTCTCCTAGCTAGGCTGCAGGCCGTGAGGAAGAAGCAAAACGTGTGCAAGCTGCCTCACAGCATGGAAATGTTTTTGCTTTTGACCAAAGAACCCCTTCAGTTTTCCATAAATGACCAATGAGTCACCCCCTGCATGTCTTAGTTTTGTTTGAGGTATGTAAATTTATTGCCAGGCTAAAAGAGAAATTAACTCTATTCAGCCAGTACAATTTCTAGGTGGCACGGCAAATGTCTTGTCACTGTGTAAAGGGCCTTCCTTCTCCTCTTCCCTGACTGCACAGTCTTTATGGACTCTGCCCAAAAGATCTTAGTAAATATTTGTACAATCTTAATGGAAAAGAAGAAGAGAACAACTGTTGCACGGTTGTCACTAGTAGGACACAGGCTATCTCGGAGTAGCTCATTGACTGAACCCAGGCTGAGAACCACCACTCCCAGGACCAGTATCCACTGCCATGTCTGCTCTCAAATGCAAAGCCATTACTTAGGGACACATTTTACACGTGCAATGTACATTTATGGGGTTTGTAGAGGAATATTTTTATTATTATTACAATTCTGGTTTAAACATCCAGATCTGTATTTTGTTGTGAACGAATAAATTGTATCAGAGGCCACGCCCCTATGAATCTGCATTGGGAATCTCGCCTACAGTGTAGTATAGGATTTCCGCTGCAGCTCTGTGAGGCAACTGCTGACTTTTTTAGGGGTCCTATTATCCACCTTAAACCCTATTTAGTTTTTTCCTAACGTTGGTTTGGATGAGTATTACCCACGATGAAGTAGAAAACAAGCCTGCCTTAGGGATGCTCTTTTTGTTCTGTTCTGCAATTAATAGTTTCCATATCCTGATGGAGAATCCTAGCAATAGTCTTTCTCCCAGCTCCAACTCTACTGTGGGAAAGGTGGAGAAAACTTTATATAGAAGCAACTTTGTTTATGAAGTTAATGTCAGCTTTTTTTGACAGATTGGCATAAGGAAATCATGAGTGTAAATGGATTAATCTCATTTTAATTGAAAGGAAGAGAGAGGACTTAGGTTTACTGGCTTAAAGGGAGACAGTCCAGTGGACCCTCAGCAGAAAGTCCAACAATGGCTAGGGGATAATTTAAATAATATAGGCTTCTATGTTCTTGAAAGAAGAAAGAACACGTGCAGTGAGCTATTCAAGCCATAATCTTTAGTTTCATGGTATCACTGTTGTAGATTCAAACACTATTCAAATAAATTTAAATTTATTTTAAAATGAGGCAAGGTAATCACTAATATCTGCTGATAATGGCAGTTTGAACGAGACGCTATGGATTGCTTTTAAATCTGAAAACGTGTAGACATTGTCTTATTCACTCTGCAAATGTGCATGAATGACTGCCCAAAGGAGTTAATGTACAAAGACAGGGATCAAAAATTAGAAGTGTCAGATAAAGTGTGAAATTAAGCTATTCTGTGAATCGTCCCACAGATGAACAGCTTTGGCTATCGTCTTGCCTTCTTGTTTTATTATTTTCCAGCCTGATAAGTTGTTCCATAAGTGCACTCTAAGAAAAGACACTTTTCAACAGGACATCATTAAGTTAATCTTTCCTGATAGCTTCTGTGTAGTTTCCGCATAATTCTGAGAACCTCTGTGCTGCAATGTGCTGCTATTTTCCAGTTACACTGAGCTGAGACTGGAATAATGATATTGCTTTGGAGTTTGTTTGGCTTTTGTTTTTCCCCCAGAAATGAACATTTCTATGAAAATAACATATTATCATATTTTATCCTGGGAAGTGACTGAATTACTCAGAATGAAGGGGTCTAGCGTCACTAATGAACACCTAAAGTCACTTGGGTGTTCAGGTATCTGAATGCCACCCACGTTGTCATAGAAAATTCAGTTTCTAAGCTTATGACCATGAAACCAACATAAGCAGCCTTAAAGGATGGACACAGATTTATGAGTAAGATAAATCAAGGAAATAAGTGGGTTTAGAATCTTAGTGCCAAATACTGAAAAAAAAAAAAAAAAAAAGTTTCAATTGCCTGCCACTGAGCAAATCAGAGTTACTATTGATATGATAAATTTAACTAATGTGACTAGGCTTCCTGTCCAGCAGTTTGAGAAAGTCAGTGAAAGCATTTCCCACTGTATCTACACCTGCACGTCTTACAAAAACTACAAATGACCACTATATTCCTTCAAATCTGTGTAAACTACCTCAGTAGAGAGACACAGCAGCCCCATTGCACATAATAAGGCTATGGAAACAGTTCCACCAATTAACTAGCCCCATTTCAGGTGGCCTGGTGAGACTAAATTTACCAAATCAGATGTGAGGCTGTAAACACACATTATTCATATTACTTATAAACTAGCCTGGACAACTTGCAGGCATAACATCCTTTTTCAAGAAACAATCATATATCCTACAAAGAAAGGGCCATTCTGTAGTTGTAAAAAAAAAAAAAAACAAAAACAAAAAAAAACCACTATTCTGCAAAGAAGAGAATAAGAGGATTAAAAAGGTAAAAGAAAGCCCAAGAAAATAACCCGTCTGTGTGCAGCTGCTTGCCTGGGTGTTGTGATCTGCAGCTCCTTCAGAGGATTTGCACTCAGGAGTAGGCCTGTATTACTAGCCAGATATTCACTTTAAGAGAATTTTATTTCTGCTGAAATAAATAAGTATATACATTGGCAACAAATGAGCTTCAATTAAACCTTTTAAATGCATAGTTATTATACCAGCAGGTTATGCTGAGGTAGAAACATTAATTTCCATTTCCTTCTTGGCACATTTAATAGTAACCTTTAGTGGCTATGGCAGAGTTCAGGGTAAAGATTGCTTGCTAGAAGATAGCTATTCCTTCTCCAAACCTACAAGATTATTCCTTTATCCTTACTCCCTCCTCAACTGCAATTGGAGAGGCAGGAACTTCATACCATAGTGGTTGAACTAAACTACCACTAATCTTTTAATTGAAAGTCAATGATGGAGAGATAGCAAATGAGCTAGGAAAACTGGAAAACACAGCTTCCTTATGTCCCTACACAGTCCCTATCAATCCACACCTCATCAGTAAATATAGCGGTATTAAGTACTGTGTACCTAATCTTTTCCATTAAGACAGAATACTGAACCCCTGAAGAGCGGTTTGAAAGCTTGACCCACAGCCTACTGCCAAAATCTTTCTTCACTTAAAGGGTAAGGGAGGTTGATAAATGTCTCCGAAAGCCCTTGAGTGCTCCTGAGTGGTAGGCAGAACCTCAGGCAGCCAGAAGGCAATGTCACTTGTCGGTGTCATTTCCCGTCTTACACGAGCTGAGCACCTGCTTCCACGCCTGGCGGGCAGCTTCTGGCTAAAACCCTCCCAGTAGGTCACTGCTCTTGACAAGCAGCAGCCACAGGCTGCTCCCAGCGGCCGCGGGCTCTGCCAGGGCCCAACTTGAAAGGAGAGAGCCACCGTCACTCCATGTGTCTCCATGAAGTGCTTCAGCAAGTGTATGTGTGGGATCCAGAGGTCAGGACGCTGCACCGCAGGCTTTGAAAGCACGTGGCACTTCCCAGGGGAGGAGGGTTAGTTTATCAAGATGGCAGAGCAGCGTCCCTGCTATCTGGTGTGCAATCACACTGTTAGTCGTGGAGAGAGAGGTGATGGGTACGTTGCATCCCAGAGAGGTGTTGCCTCCTCCTGCCTCAGGGGACAGGGCATCTGACCCAAAAGATGGTTACCGATTGGTCCCAACTTTTATTTCCCATGCCTACTCTTCACCTGGAGGAAAACATTCACAGCAGCCACAGGCTGTCTGCACAAGTTGTCAGCTTCATAAAATTTACATTTATAGACATATAGCAGTTTTGTTCGCTTGCCTTTTTTTTTTTTTTATAAACATTAATTTTACCTTGGAAATTATCAGACTACTTCCTAGGAGATAGACTTACTCTTTTTTTCTAAGGTGATTCTTCATGTGTATATACATATATATTTATCTTAAACTGTATTTAAATCACCACTACCTATATTAAACAACAAAGTATTACTTGAAGCAGACTACAGCCTGTGTTGGATTTTAGTATTCACCAAGTTCCATGGCATAATTAAATATGTTTAATTAACTTAACATTGGAAAGTTGTAGGGGGTTATTTTGTTGTTTTGTTTAACTTGTGCTCTTAAAACTTAAGCCACTCTTATGGCCTTTGTAAATATTATGTTTTGAAGTTAGCTAGCTGTATTTCTGATCTTTTAAAATTACTTGTATGTTTGTTCTTATTCCCTTTTACTTTCATTAATCCTTTAGATTTAATTAAAAGATTTATTTATTTAACCTCAATGTAGCCAAAGACAATAATTGTTTCTATGCTGTTTGCTTTTAGGGAAACGTGACTTGTGCCACCACCACAAAGGGTTTAATTTTATGAAAGAAAACAATGAAAATGCAAACGTTAAACTTCTGAAATAACTACCGAAGCAAATACATGCATACATATACATTCATAAATCACAAGGCCAGAAGAGACCAGTGTAGTAACCGAGACTGTTCTCCTGTACAGCACAGGTTATAGGGCATTCCCAAATTAATTCTTGTTGGAATAAGTGCATGTCTTTTATGAAAACATTATACTTTGATAGAAAATTCTAGTGATGAAAAAGCCACCACAACCCACGTCGGGGTGGTCCAGTGATTAATTGCCTTCCTTGTGAAAACCCATAACTCGCTTCCAGACTAATTTTTTTTCTATGGTTGACCTCAGTATAAAATGTAGAATGAAAGTCTTCAGTCACAGATGTCTTAAATAACACAAGGTGATTCCTTCTCTGGGAACAACAGGTTCTTCCTCAAAATTCTAATATAATTTAACAGTATTCTACTGAATTTACTAAAGCCCTACAGATTCAGAGAGAGAAAACTTTCATTTCTAGTTTTGAAATGCTGTTTTCCATGTGGTCAGCAGCTTTACTTGCTGTCTCGCAGGTACTGATGCAACCCCCGATGCTCCTGCAGGCACGCACAGGGGCTGCAGGTAGTGCTACTCCCCTGATCCGCGTAGTCCTCCTTCCCACCGAGGCAGGAACCATGACCAAGCCCAGCAAACGCCCTCCTGATAATCGTCTTAATGCTGCCTCTTTTTGCAGTATTTTTCCGTGTACACATGTGAGCGCGGTGCCTGCAGGCCTGGGAGCGGACGAGGGCTCGTGTTACTGGACACTCAACCAACAGGTAGCAAGAAGCGGGCTCCCATGTTCCCTGCAAATGAGGAGATGTGGGATGTCAGAAGACAGTGGCAGCAAAGCCGCGTTTCCCCAGTGCTGCAGCTGGGGAGAGGGTAGCGTGGCCCCGGGCTCCCACGGAGCCACATCGCTGCCATGTCAGCAACAAAATATACACGCAGTGATGCACCGTCCAGAAGATCTGCTCCCGCAGCTGCCCTGCAGTCAGTCACCCTGCCCGGGTCCCTGCCTGCTGGGGAGAGCGGGATGGGCGGTGGAGCCAGGAGAGGTGGTCCCAGAGGCAGCCTGTGCTGCTCCCCAGGTCCCAGCGACTGATGCGACCGCTCCTTCAAACTGATTTTCTCATCAGCACTAAGTTAAAGCTGAGCTCTGCCACCGGGCAACCTCTCTCAAACTGAAGTTTTAGCTCGAGAGTCCACAGCTGTCCTCCTTTGTATTTGCATCTTTAATTAAAAATTGATAAATTAGGACAAAATGGTAAGTGTGTACTGCACCATTTCACAGGTGAGAAGTCTATTCAGATTTCCCAATAAATATAATTCTGGTACGCTTGGACCGTCATTTATTTTGCTTAGGCAGAAGCTCATCTCTGAAGTGTTTGTATCGGCAATATGTTGAGGTAATGCACAACAATAATAAATTATGCTATTGTTATTGAGCAACTTAATTTTAGATTAATCATGTTTTACATACATGAAGAAATATTAACCCTATATGATTTCTATTAAAAAAAAATATATATTAGCTTTCTGGTCTGCAAATTTAATATGGACTTGTTTGCCAGAGTGCTGGTACTCTGCCACCATGCAAACCTAATTTGTGATGTGATCTGTTTAGGTCTAATGAAATCACTTTCCTAAATACACAGTGGCTCCAGCTTATCTGTAATCCTTAATGTTGAAAGACATTAAGTTTATAGACTTTGATTTGAAACATTTGAGAGCATGTTACACATGGAGCACTCTCAGTACTATATCCTATTAAAGCAGAAAAGTATTTAATGTTCTATCTGCCATAAATGACAATAAAACAGTAAAGAATATTTATATTTCACTGCCAAAATAAAAATTTCTCAAAAAAAAAAAATTCTTAGCACTCTAGTCAGAAGAGCCTGACTTTTCCAGCATCACTTAAACATGTTTAGATATCACTGAAATTCTTGTAATTGAAGCTTGTAGTTCTCTGCAGTAGAGCACCTAAGGAGGCACAGGTTGAGCACTTCAGCTTTAGAGTAAAGCAAAAATACTCTTTTCAATTTCAGTAGAACTACGTTATTGTGCATATGTGTAAAATAACACCGATTCTTGATTCTGGTTGCCTGGAAACTTTGTCTTTGACCTACAGACCCGCTGTTACATCGATGACAAGAATGGAAACTTTGCAACTCTTTTCCATGAGCACAACTTCAGCCCACAAACGTAGGTGCAGCAGCTGTGCCGCGTCCGCGCCGCATCCCGCGAGCACCGAAGGGCCTCTAGCGGCAAACACTGCCGTCCGGGGCGGCGGGCAAGTCGCCCTGCACAGCACAGGGGGAAAATGAGAAATCCAGGGGTGCTCGGCTAGTACTTTTCCCTCCTTTAGACACACGGGTTGTGTATACCCACAGCGCAGGAAATTAAGATGGTTTTTACACTAGGTTCAGTTTAGATAAATCCTTGCTCCAAAGGCAGTTCTCCCATACCACAATTATACATCAAGTGAGATCTCAAATATCTGTGCCTTTTAATATCCACTCTGTAAACAGTAAAAATACCTAGAAGGGCAATTCAGGGAAATTCCGTTTTGTAGTGTGCAAAAGAAAACTTTTGGCACAAATCTTGTTTTGTTCTTTTATAGTTATACTCTAAACAGAAGTCCAATATATTTTACATTTGTATGTCCAAAGAACTTGCTGCAGATTTTTTTCCTAAGGAGTGACCATCAAAATAGATTATTTTAAAATAAACCTTTACACGCTTTAATTTTGCAAATTGTCCTTAAAATATAAGTAGAGTTTGAGCAGCAGTACCCTCCTGAACATGTCAGCAGTACAGAGCAGCAGATCACAGGAATTTGCCTATTTAACTTATTTCAATGGTCAGAGGACTCTGAAGCCTAAAGCAGGAGGACCAGACTGACACTGAAACTCTCAGTTATTTGACAGCAGATCATTTTCGCAGCAGTATGCAATTAATGTGCCTATTACATAACCCCAAAATGCTTGTGACACCTGCCCAGCTCCCAAAGGCCACTTGTTTCCTGCCAAGTTTCCAAAACTCTTAAAGTTCCTTCCAGCAGCCTGTTCAATGCTGTTATACCTTTGACATATTGAAAAAGGGGAATCCATTTCAACATAACATAAATGTGATATACAAATACAGTTACCGTTCTGTGGATACAAGTATTTACCCATTCCATTCACAAAAGTCTTTTTTTCCCCCCAGTTAAAAAAAAAAAAAAAGAAAAAGTGTCACTGACTTTTCAGCTTGTGCCTTTTCTTATGTCAGATATTGACATCTTTTGAAGCCAGTCTGCCAAATAAGCCACAGCAGGATTTTTTCCCCTTGATGAAAGTGGGCAGAGCCTCAAAAATAAGTTTGACTTTAAGATGTGGAGCATCCTCAATTCTCATACATTTGTATAGGCATTTTCCTACTGAACCCTTGCATGAGCACAGCACCTTTTCAGACTGGGACTTTCAGTTACACACTGGTGGCTAATGCACAAGAAATATGAGTACGGAGAAATATGACAGCTTTGTACCAGTAGATTGTATTATGTTGGGAATAGTGTTTTTTACTTGAAAAAGAAGAAAGGTTTTTTGTTTGTTTGTATTCATACTACCACTGCCCATGGTAGTATGAATTATTTTACACAGAATAATGCACCGATTCAGGAAGAACTTACCCATCTCAGTTGGTTTTCCTGATTGTTATACACTCCTGCTGTATATGTCAGTCAGCTGTCTTGAAATTGCCCAGGCCACCTTAACTAAAGAACACCCACAGAGCCTGAGAGAAACTCGCCCATATTTAATTACAGAAAATTACTTCACAGTCTTTCACTGACACCCAGTGGTCAGAGAGTGTTTTGTGGGAAACAGAAGAAAACCTACAGCAGCCAAGTACAGGCTCAAGACATCTCAGTGGAGAGCACTTATCTTGCAGGAGAAATAGTTGTTTACTTAACTGGATAAGAACACATATGAAACTTAAACTTAGGCTTGCTAAATCAGCAGGTCAAGTTCTGTGCTTAGCTCCACTTGCACAATAGCTAGTGAAATCAACGGGAGTCACACACACACGGAATCTAGTCCTAGGAGAGGATGTGGGTTTTTTCAGGCTTGTTCCTTTTTGCTTGGCCCACAGTACCAGGCATTAACCACCCTTCCACTAAAAAGGATTAAAAAAAAAACCAAAACCCTGAAACAAAAACAAAACAAAGAAACAACTTACAGTCCGATTATTGTTCAAGATTTTGGACTAACTTTTGTTTAGATATTTCAGACCCACGCTTCCATTTAAAAAAAAATAAATAAATTCCTTTACTGTCCTTTTCCTGTATGGTAAAGTAAGATAGCTGAGCAGCTAACATTCTGCCTTGTGCAAGCATTACAGCTGTCTTTGATATTAAACAGAGCTTCACATTAACACACAGACAAATCTGGGTTATTCTGACCCCCCAGCTCATTTCCAAGCCTCTGATAAACAAGCAGCTTAAAAAGTCCCTCTGCACCCTCCTCCCTCCACGATGGCCAGGCACAGGCGGCGTTTGCTTTTCGCCTTAAGGGAAGTGGCAGGCAGGCAGGACTGTCCACCTCCAGCTGGTGACAGGTCACCGGTTTAATGGGGGGAGAAAGGAGAAGGAGCAAAAGCAATGCTCCTCTTCCTCCCTGCAATTGCTGCTGTCTGCAATAAGGTACCACAGCCCAAAATCCAGAGCTCCCCAGAGGGAACACAGCCAACTACACCATAATTATGTATTCTGTGCGGTGATGCTGACATCAGTGACATGTCATCGCTGCCTTTCACAGCTCTGGCAGACTGCAAAGAAAAAGTACGGAGCATCAGGCTTTCATAACAAAACTTCGGAAACACATCTGTACTGAAGCAATCTGGCAAAAGGATAAGCGAGAAAGCCTTCTGCCATCACAGAAGACCTAATGAACGATGGGTACAGATACACAGCATGTTATTGAGCGACAGTATAGACAAATAACTAAAAAGAAATCAACGAGAAACCCCCAAGAAATTATCAATCTTTATTGTAAAAGCAGAGTTCAGTTCAACCCTTTTTGCTTAACTTCAGTGGGAACTTGCAAAAACAGGTGCTTAATCACTTGGAACACTTTGCAAGGGACAGTGCCTTGTGTTCCCCCACCCCCGACGTGGTTCCTCAAGGTTTCAGCTCCGTTATCCACGCTAAGTGCTGTCCACTGTTACTGGGAGGAGGCAGAGAAAGCAGGCAGCTATATGGGGAGCGAGTGTGCACCGTGGTGGGGTGGGGGAAAGGCCGTGCTACTTCTGACCCGCGCTGCCTATGCCGAGCCCCGGGAAGCGGGCTGGCTGCTCTCCCTGCCGCTCAGGGCGGTCAAGGCCGACGAGTTATTTTTAGGGAGCAAAGTCAGCTCCATTCAGGAGCAGTGATGGCTGTCCCAGCCCTTACACTTGTGCACCTGCGGCAGGACCTGAAAGCCCGATCCTCCAGGTGTCAGTTTCTGCCTCCTTTTCCATGCTGAGCTCACCTCCTTCTGCTCTGCTTCCTATTACAGCAGAAGCCCCAGGCTGGCTTTTCGTCTTTGGGTAACCACATTTGGTCCTGCCTCTGTTACTGACAAGCCTGGCACCAAACCCATACCCTGTCACATCGCCCCAGGGCGTAGGTGGGGCGCAGCAGGAGGCAGCAGAGAGCAACCACATCTGCTGCAGATGTGCAGTTGGCAATTACTTAGTCAAGGTACCAGAACTCTGGGGACCAGCACACAGTTAGAGCAGTAGCTGAACCAACTGATGGCAAAACCACTGATGTAAAACCACTTTGAACTTCCAGTACTGTGTCCTCAGACACAGTACTATAAAAATGTTATTTGTATGTTAAGTTATTTGCAACATATTAAAGCAACAACAAGACAAAGTTATAATGCAAATAGAGCAAACTCTTTGCTCTATTACTAACGCATTATGTTAGTAAACATTACATAAACGTACCCTTTCTGTATCTTTCCAGAATAAAGATCACATAAATCAGTTTTGGCTTGAACTCCAAATGGGGAATGTTGTAGGTGCCAAACACTAACTATTGCATCAGAAATGGAAATAGCACTACTTCTAGTGACATCAAACACTAATTCATATGGAAAAATCTCTGTTGAGATGTCTCTTCCTGCCTCTCTGGCCAAATTACAGTATACAGATGAGTAAAAGGCTACACAGTGAACTGATAGCACAGCACATGATTTTTGAAAGTTTAATGGAATTTGATTTACTGTTTATGCTTTTACTTCAACATTCAACGTATTTTAGGACTCAGGACCCCTGTTATAGTTTTCTGTAATGATGTAATGTACCATACAGAATGCCTCTCATTAGTGACTGTTTTACTGAACTAAAAAAAAATCAAAATAAGTATCCAGCTCCTCTCTCAGATGCTTGACACTGCTATAATTCATCACTTGTCCATCTCCATTTGAAGCAGGCACACATCATCACGTAAGGATTAGCAACTGTTGTTTTTCTCCTTTTATAATAAAACACGTATTCTTCAAAACTGGTAAGCGAGCTTATTCTTAATGCGCAACAGGCAAGCATAAAGACTTTCATTAACAGAGCATCTAAACTAAACCAATTTCTTCTGTTTCTGTTTGCGTTATAGTCAAAAATATTAAATATTTTTTCTCGCGTTTCTTAGATTAATTTAAAGTTCAGTTTTTCCAACTCCATCTCAGAGCACAGAGAAACCCTTTTTTTTCCCCTGAAATGAAACCCTTCATACTTCAGCGTTGCTCACTTGTTTGTCTTGCCCTTTATAAAAGACTAATGAGATAACTGAGTGATGCAGTTTGGCCGCTATTCAGCTGAACTCAGGGACACGGAGAGAGAGAGAGAGAGAGTGCAAGTGTTCCCAAATGAAAGGAGGAGAAAGTGCTTTTACATTGTACAAATAATCATCATTAGTTTTGTTTCCTGTCTGCTGCTGAATCCAAAAGCTGTTTTACCCAGAAAGATGAATGAAATTGTGGAAGATGAGCCACTCTGACATTTGTGACAATGCAAATTTAATCTAAATAATTTTGTTCTCATCTTCAAGAAAATGAGGCCCGTAAGAGAGGTGCTGCTGTCCTGTAGAATAAGTCAAAACATCCTAACTCTCTCTTTGTCTGTAATTTCAGATGAAGTTGGAGAAAATCTTCATCTGTAGTCACAGAACTGTCACCGAGAATCTGAGAAGCTGTAAAAATCTTCTTCTGAATGTTTTTCTTAGTTTCTTTTGTATCCTCGATTAGTTAACCTGGGTGATGGTTCACAAGCACCCCACTGTTATTCACTTACACGACAACAACTGATTTCAGTGGCAGACCTTCCGTCATCTTTCCATTAATATTAGCAAGTAGAGCACACTATAAAAGCTATGTGTGCAAAATTATTGAGGAAGGGCTCCATACAAAGTCGTTGTGTTATAAGACTAAAGCACAAACACATTTTGGCAAGCCAAGTGTTCTGGTTTGCTATCTAAGTAGGCCACATTTAAAAAGATTATTTTGAATATTTACAGAGGGCAATTAGATGTAAGACAACAAACCCCAAATTCTGCAAAAAAGCAAAACTGACCACATGAATTTGGAATATGGCCAAAGCCCTAAATGTCATGTTGCTCTCACTAGTCTGTAACCATCTGACCTTTATGAATGCTGGGGCGGCATAACCTTAGCAAGTCAGTGGAGCTCTGCCAGTTCCTAACATATCTGGCCCTTTGAATACATTTATTTGCTTACAACCATTGCAAAATTCAAGGACTACTCCATGTGCTTTGAGAAGAAGGGGGAAAAAAATCAGGGTTCAAATGGGCAGAGCATCAAATCACAGTATGAACTTCCCAGAGTGAAATTCAACAAAACACGAAATGACCAAATCTTGGGTATGCATGAGGTCACACCGTAAAGACTTGCAGCACAGTTTTTAGTCCAATCAGTCTTAAGGAAAACCAAATGGGGATAATCCACAGGTTCCTGTGTAGCCCAACTGTTTTCTTTGCCAACAAGATGAAGTCTTTAAATTTATCTCATCCTGGGGATATGGGACAGTAGCATCAGGGTGCCAAAGAACATGTTTCATGTTTGCCTTGCACTGCGTACAGCTGAGTGGTGGGACAAGGTAAGTAAGTCTCGGCATTGCTTTTCACATTTAGACCGTGCCGAGAATTTGAGGGTGCCTGGATGCCAATGTGCCCCACTGCCGTACAAAGCTCCATGCACTCAATGAACTGTTCTCCTGTAAACATCTGTTTATGCTGTCTTTCATTCGTCCTTTTCGAGTCACTTATTCCCTTCTCTATGAACCAATCTCTATAATCACATTTCTTTAAAACTCATTAAAAGTAATGCATATTAGAAGTGCTTATACTATCTATGTGAGCAGTAACAGGGCATAAACAAACCGACAAAAAGATTCATCTGCAGCCCGGTTTGAGCTGGAACAGGAGACCACCAAGAAAAAAGCAGGAGTGCCTCAGGAAGCACTGTTTGTGATTTGGTAGCTTAGCTCCCTCTCACTTTTACCGGTATCTCTCTCTGGTAGCTTGGTCTAAGATAACAAGAAGTTAAAATAGTAATATCTATCTTGTGCTACACTGCCTCCTGATGCAGAGTGGTGGGGCTGAAAAGGGAAGCAGGAAGATCAGCTTTTTAATAGCAAGGTTTTGGCTCTGAGCTGTTGTATTACTCCGAGCACGAGAGCTGCTTTATTTTCTTGCACAGCAGTTTTAGCCTGTAGCTGATCAGTGCTAGCACAAATCAGACTCAATTCTACTCCCATTTTGTGTTGCACTGCAAACTGTGCAGTTACACAAAGCTGCAAAACAGGCTTCTAAATCCCAGCATAGGTTTTGTTAGTCATGGTAATGCTGTGGACTTAATTTTTGTTTGCATAACATTTCAAGCAATATACATAAACATTTGTAAATTGTATGGAGGAACGTCATGTGGTGCACGCTCTTCCAACTGTCCCGCAGATGAAAAATTCTGGGCCATGTGATGTGAAAGACAGAAGTCTAGTAATATTCAGGGAGTTCTGTAATTTGTTTCTGAGGGCTTTTGTTATTTCAGTGTAGGGCGTTAAGAGAGTGCTAGACACTTTAACTGTCACACCTGAAATTTCAGAAAGAAGCGGTGAATTCCTGGCACCATTTTAATTCAGCAACTTGAAATTCCGAAGTGCTGATGGAGGAAACTGGAAGGTGAGACATTCCCTTCCATAGGGAGCACTTGAGACATGATCCTTCCTGCATTACCCTTTATTACAGAATTTGACACACCTGTAGCTTGTAGTCTACAGGATAGAGAGTCTCAGCACTTTCCTCTAATTAAGAAGAATAACAGAGCAAAAAATCACTCATGTGAGAAAAGACAGGTTACAAGCAATAGGTGTTCAGGAAGTCACGAGCAAATTCTCCTATGAGTTGTACTAACGTTTAAATCTTGGAAAATCCACGAAGTTTTAACGTAAGTCCACGTGTCTCAGCATTTGGGAAATGTTGGGAGTATTTCTTCATGAAATGTGCTTGTTATTTATTATTATAAATAACAATATTTGGCACAAAGCCAGAGTGTAGGATATATACTACCTAATGAAAAGAGGGAAATAGATGATATGAAGTTCTTCTACTGGGCCTCCAGATAACACTTGATTTCCAGTATGCACAGAGCTCCAGTCAAAAGTTTTGTAAGGAAAAAAAGATCATATACTGTACTGAACTGTAAATAAGTTTTCAGAATGCCCTAAGAAATTCGGTCTACAGCTGGTTTTCATTTAACAAAATAGGAATCAGAGTATCGCTCTCTCTTCACATGATGGCACTAGTGAATTTGAGTTCATCTCCACAGTTGTATTTGAAGTGGTTTCTTACAGCATGAATGTATCCAAGTTAGCATGTTATATACTGGACGCGTGACTGCTAGATGGGTGAAAAACTGGTTGATTCATCAGGCTTAAAGGGTAATGGCTGGAGGCCAGTTACCAGTGAAGTTCCTCCAGAATCTTATCCCGGAATCTATCCTGTCCAATATCTCTATCAGTGACCTGAAGGAGGAGACAGAGTGCACCCTCCCCAAGTCTGAGGATACCACCAAACCACAGAATGCAACTGATATGCTTAATGAAAGGGCTGCTACTCTGAAGCATCTAGGCAAGCTCCAGGAATGGGTCGCCAGGAGCCTCACGAAATTCAGCAATGGCAAATGTGAAGTCCTGAACCTGGGGTGGATTGTTGATTTGTATCAATGCAGGCTGCAGGTTGAATGGCTGAAGAAGAACAGCACTGCTGAGAAGAGCCTGGAGACTTGCTTGGAGGAAGCCCTGAGCAGCCTGGTCTTATCCCAGAGCTGGCCCTGCTCAGGGTGAGTTGTTGTACCAGAGACCTCCTGAGGGCCCTTCCCACCTGAGTGACTCTGAGGTTCTGTGATCTGGTTGCTTTGAACAAAGTACTTGTAAGACACATATCCATCTATTAATCTGTGCCTTTTAAACTGGAAATCTTATCTTGACCTGTAGGAGGTTAATTTACCCTTTCAAGAGTGATAGTGCTCAGCCAATATAGCTTAATTTGTTTTTTTCTTAAGTATTTGATGATAACTTACATTTGTGAACCAAATACAGCATGATACTCAATCATACCAAAACTTCTATGGACAAGCAAAAAATTCCTTGCAACGCATACAGACAAGTAAAAATTGAAAAGTGGATCCGAACAGTGATGCCCTTGGCTGCAATACCTTTAAAATCCCTGTGTTAATGAATTGATATGCTTGATAATTCAAATTTTAAACAACAATTTACTCACCACCACTCAGAATATAGAGTTCTTCTATAATAATGATTGGAATATCTCCAAACTCATAAAGTAACATCAGTCTCCAAGTATTCAGATACTTTAGCATGAATTACAGGCAAGTCCCACTAAAACCAAAGTAATTACTTATGTGTGTCATTGCTGTCATGTATGCAGCGTTTGAAGAACTGGAACTTAATCAGTTATCAATACTTTCCTTCTAACTGCAAAAATATAAGCACTTCAAAGGGAGTGATTAATCACTGCTGTGGGAGGAAAGCTTAGGAGGTATGATCAGACATTTCCTGTGTTTGATTGAACAAAAAAAAATAGTGTGATTCTCTTCATATGGAACAAACACGGCAGGCCTCCACAGAAAACATGCCTTATGTGAAAGGAATAATTT
The DNA here is from genome assembly GCF_965231255.1 of Vanellus vanellus. NCBI lineage: Eukaryota > Metazoa > Chordata > Aves > Charadriiformes > Charadriidae > Vanellus > Vanellus vanellus. Next base: position 116,717,962 of record NC_138905.1, read on the forward strand.
AATGCCCTTGCCAATAGGTCTGTTTCTTTAAAGAAGGAAAAAAAAATCCACTTGTTTTTTCCCACATATTTTCTCTTTCAACACACCAAAGAGAAGTCAGATATGGGCTTAGAGGAATACTACTTTATCTGCTGAGAGATCAATAGTAATGGTTAGAGGCTTGATGGTACTGTAGGTTTTTAATAGCACAACTCCAATAAATGTTTCATGACAATGGAAGCATCATAGATGAACTGGAACCAAACACAAATTCTACAGGACTTGGAAGCTATCTGGTAGAAACCTATATTACATTATTTTATTACTTGACTGAGATGAAGAAATGGGATACGGACAATCTCTCTGTAGAGTAGCACTGCATGATATAGGGCTTGAACAGGGTGGAAGTAAGCATGAGCTTTTGCATGGATCCAGAGATGTGGGCTAGAGCTTTTACTGAGGGCACTTGAGCTGACATATGGTTTTTATTATAGTCAAGGTAGGTACTCAAGAATGGTCAAGACACCCTGACTCCCACGTCCCCAAGTTTTCAGGCTCACCCCCTGATGGGATGGGGGAGGCAGGGCAGGCAGGAAGGCAGATCCCCTCTGCACTGTACCATGTTCCTGCAGTAGCTCCTACAGCTTTAAGCAGGAGAAAAATCTCCTAAAAAACCCAAAAATCTATTCTGTCCCTTTATAATTCCCTACCACCTCTTATTTCCGCTGATTATTTGGCCATACCTAGCAGATGATCACAGACTTTTCATGGATGGCATTAGCGCTCAGTAATTGTGATAAACCAAATTTCCAAAATAGCAAACCACTCAGAACAATGTCTGTGGTAGAGAATGTAATCCAGTCAACAACTACCATTAGCCTTCTTCCACCACCTGTTAGAGTGCCAGTACACCACGAAGATACTTTAGCAGGGAATTCAGAGACTCTTACACTCAAAAGGATTTGGTATTCTGACACAGATGGCAAATTTTAAGAGAAAAGCGGAATGCCTGGCACAGTAAAGTAGGATGCCAGTAAGGTACACAAGCTGTTCCAAGTTTCTGTAAATGCAAGTAATTTAGAACAATACTTTAACCTGATTCTGTAAGAAATTTATGCAATTAAGGTCAGTGCATGTTCATGTATGTAGCAACTTTCCCCTCAGTCACAGTTTTCTAACTTCAATCAAGTGTGAAGGGTCTCAAATAGAGGTTTGACAAAATACTGAGTTCCTACAAGAGGAGGAAAATAAGGACAGTGGACTAGGAAAAAGTCTACTGGTGCCACCTCTAAGGCAAGTACTAACTAACTTATTTTTTATTAGACTAAGATGTGGGAGGAAACCCTACATGGAAACAGGACTTTCTACTGCTCACTAAGCATTTTGTTTGAAAGTGAAAAGAATGCCATAGACCTTGACCCCAGTACTCCCTGCCTTTTGTATTACTTTCATTTGCAATATAAATTTGTAACACAAATGTTCTAAAACATTCCTTTACTCCTTATTAGCTACTTAACTCTTTCTTAAATCTATTTGCTAATTTGTAGCCACTTGTTTTGTTTGTACGCTATAAAGCAGAGCACACGGTATCCCACTTAACAGACAGTTTTCAGTAAACAGTTATGAAGCATATTTGTCATTACACTCTGAAAATACAATGCACACAAACAGTTCAGGTGCCTTTATAGATATATATTGTTCTTAACAACAAAACAATAATTTTTTTTGTTTAAATTATTTTAATGTAAGATTATGTTTTATTTAGAAACTAAGAAATTTCTCAGGTGATCACATAAATCTAAAGTGAGAAGCAACAAAACAGAAGACAACACAAGGTTACAGTTAATTTAATATTGCTCTTTGCTGCCAATTTTCCCCAGTTATTGTACTTTCTCTTCCAAATGTTCCCTGTTTTTTTCCCAGTAGAGTCATTTATGTATTCATCTTTGCCAGAACACTAGCAATTCTGCCTACAAGCCAATATTTTTTGTTCTTTTGGGTCTCTCCCTTTTTGCTTTGAGACTTCTCTCATTGCCTTTGTCTATATTAGCATTAATTTCAGAGCTGCAGTGCAATTCTGTAAGAAATTCCCTGATTGCATCCATTTACCACATGCTGGTTTGGCTCACAGAGCAGTTTTGGTGCATGTTATTCCTTCTAGAGAAGGGGTACCTCTTCATTAGCATTTCACCTTGATCAGAAGTGTGATTTTGAAACCAGTTTCCTAAATATTGCCAGTTACCATGCTTTGGTTCACTTTGCAGAGGGTCCGTGGAGCACATGGGTTGTATTCCTTTCAGATGAAAAGCCATGGGAAGATGAGCTCCAGCAACACTTACTTGTAGACAGTAAATTATCCATGGCCCAGCAATGTGCCCTTGTCGCCAAAAAGGCCAATGGAATCCTGGGCTGCATAGGGAAGAGTGTGGCCAGTAGGTCGAAGGAGGTCATTCTCCCCCTCTACTCTGCACTGGTGAGGCCACAACTGGAATACTGTGTCCAGTTTGGGGCTCCCCAGTTCAAGAGGGACAGGGAACTGCTGGAGCGAGTTCAGCGAAGGGCAACTAAGATGATTAAGGGCTTGGAGCATCTGCCTTATGAGGAAAGGCTGAGAGAGCTGGGACTCTTTAGCCTGGAGAAGAGAAGGCTGAGGGGAGACCTTATTATGGCGTACAAGTATCTAAAGGGTGGGTTGAAGGAGGATGGAGCGAGGCTCTTCTCAATGGTTCCCAGTGACAGGACGAGGGGCAATGGGCACAAGTTAGAACACAGGAAGTTCCGTTCAAATACACGGAAAAACTTCTTTACGGTGAGGGTGACAGAGCACTGGCACAGGCTGCCCAGGGAGGTTGTGGAGTCCCCTTCTCTGGAGGTTTTCGAGACCCGCCTGGATGCAGTCCTGAGTAATGTGCTCTGGGCAATCCTGCTTTAGCAGGGGAGTTGGACTAGATGATCTCTAGAGGTCCCTTCCAACTCTGAAAACTCGTTGATTCCGTGAACACATCCCATACGCTTACCTACCAACCAGCATCTAGTTCATAGGACCAGACTGGAGCTAAGACAAAGTGACTGCCACACACTGACAGATCTGGTATAGGCTTAATCCAGGTGTTTGCTCTATGTGCTCCTATAGGACCACAATAATTGCTAACATAGGCATGGCAGATCTAGAAGATTTTCCTATGTTTGCACTAAACATGCTGCAAATTAAGACATAAAGATTCAAGACAGTAATTGATCCTTTAGGCAGCTTGAAACCACATGCACAGTGGCGACATTCAGTCAAAGGGAATGACCTCAATCAAACCCAAATTATAACCTGAGCCGCACACAGGGCAGATGTAGTGGACAGACATCGGCCCCGCTTGCTCTGATCTACTGATCTGCTCTGGACTAATTGCCAACACAGACACAGCCCATGCCCTTCTAACAGTTCACAGTTCCCTGTGTTGCTGTCTGTTAACCAGTGCTTCGGGATTTCTTTGCAGGATCCGCTTTCATAAGCTACGTTCTTGTGTCTAATAGCTACCAATCCCAAGTAATGGTAAACAGGAAATAGCAATGGCATACACCAATAAGAGTAAACGGGAGCAAGCGATGACATGCTTTCCTGTTGCAGTGCAGTCACAGTTGAAGTCACAAGTTTGTGTAATATCCTGCTTCAAGTATTCTCCCTGCGTTGTCTTTCAGCACAATACCCTCCCTTTGCAAGTTCTTTACCTTGTTTCCTTTCTGCAGCTAAAGAGTGGTAACTGTTAGGACAAGATAGGAAGTAAAAGTATTTGTTTTCTGACAATCAGGTTTTATGAGTATTTGCGGGTTTTTTTTATTTACTTTGTTTCCTCATGACATTTTAATCTCAACCATTATTTGTGTGACACAGCCTATCATGAACTACTTGCACATGGATAGTTTTGATTTCTTTTTAAAGCAGGTCTACTCAAATTCTTGCTACTGAATGAACCAGAGTGAATGACTAATTCTTGATCTTTATGGTGCAACAGAGTGGCAAAGGGTGTAAGGAGGGGAACAAAACTGATCCATCCACACACTCTGCTCTGATCCGTCACCTGTGATACATGGCCATGCTTTCCCAGAGGTTAACACGCATCACTTTCAAAGTAGAAGCAAACTGCACCACGTGGGCCACACAGATTAAACTTCATAGTGCATTTTTCCCAACTCTTCTTCACTTTTTCCCCTGCTTCTCTTATTTATTTTCACCCTTCCACTTCTCTGACTCTGTCATCCACAAACTTCACCCAAGCTAGGTAATCTTTTACCTTTGGGTTAGATGTAGAGCAGATGGAGCAAGGATGCACCATTAACTTAAGACAGTACCCCACAAAATTAAGAATATATCACCTAAATGAGCTAGTCCTGTGCTTACCCACAGTTCCTCTATATGTCAAGGGCACATAAGCTGTATTTGGAATACCCGTATAGGTGCTCGCTTTCCAGTGCAAATTGCTCTCAAAGACTTAGTGACATCCATGGGGACCAGCAACACCTGTGACCACAGAGTGCCTCAGTGGTGCTTATGGTGTGACTACCTACTACTACTTCAGGTTCACTCTAATTACCTCCAGCAGGGGCATCAGTGGCATCCTGCTTTGGTCTGCAGAGACACTATTTCTGCTATGAAATATACTTATCATGCTAATAAAGTCAGTGCTTTTGCTGAGAGAAACCTCAGTGATTTCTATGTATTTTGATTTAGTATTAATACATTTATTTAGTAGCAATTGCAACAATTAGCAAGGCTAATAAACCATACTCAGTCAAGAGTTGTGCATCACCCTGATAGACACAAGAACAGGCCCTTAATCAGCCATATGACAGAGAGCTTCCATACAGAAGTCATCAAAAACTCCTATAAATTGCCAAATACTAAGCACCTGCAGCTTGAGTCAGGGGTGCTGGCAGAACTGAGCAGGTCCCATCATTTAGGGGACAGAGAGGATCTCACTGAAAAAAAACCAAAACAAAACAAAACAAACCAAAACTTCTTTCTGGATGTTGCAGAGACTCCCAAAGGCTGAAGTGGTGCACAGCCTCACTGCACTGCTAGCAAATCCTGAACCAAACAGTTGTGACATCTCCTCAATGTGATACGGATAATGAAGCTCTCTGGCACTTCTTGATATATTAGATTTGTAGCTATTTGCTAAACCTATTTTATACTTTACCTCATCCTCATAATTTCCACCCCTCTCCCTGTCCCTTCTAAGAAAACAGAAATCACTTATTTTCTTCCTCATTGTCCCCGATCTGCATCCCACCAGCCCCCATTATCTTTTTCTTCTCACATTTTCTGCCTGAGCAGCGAGGATGGTCAGAGGCAACTGTTGGCATTCTCTAGCGTGAAAATTGAATTCAGATTTTAAAAGCTGGATAAAAGGTTAGAATTCAAGTCTCCTGAACCTCTTCTGCTAGATAAGTAGGTTAATATCTTAGCTAATGTGAAAGGGGAAAACATTGCCAAAAAGTATCAGAATGTTAAAAAAAAAGTCATTCTTTTCAGTGAATTTGCAGTTTATTGCTGTAATTTAGTCTAACTTACACTACATCCTCATTTCCAGTCTCAGCAAATCACAATGGCTCTAAACCGCACAGCTATGAACAGGCGTCAGCATGTATGAACACGATCACATGCACAAACATATAAGGACGGAAAAGCCATCCCTTTCCCATCACTCAAAGGCTCTGTTGCCTACTTCTGCACTGATTTGCTCTCCACCATCCTCCCCGCTTTTTTCTCCCAAATACAGCACTGATTTATTGTAAAGGTACAAACTGACCCCAGCCCACTGCAACCTTCTTCAGATCCCCCCTCCACTGGCGCCGGCATCTCCAGGGCAGCCCCAGGGAGACAGGATGCTACTGACCCAGGGCACAGAGCAGGCACCACACCAGCAATCGCTGGAGGGAACAGGGTAAGCCATGTGGATTCTTGGTTAAAGAGCCATAGCAAGGTCACTCCATCCAAACCATCATGACAAAGGTTAGGTCCATATGCCCAGCCGTGAAAATACTGCACACACACAGCCAGAAACACCACATGGATACGCTAAGGCCCTGCAGAGTGGACATAACTGAGGTACTATACCTACCTTACACATTCAACTTTATGGATAACTTACAATAAGTAAAGTGAAAATAATGCCTGAGTGTACAGTCAAGACCTTGCTCATAGCAAACTATAAAAGAAATCATCTCAAATTCACGCAGGTATTATTGACTGTAATAGAAGTGCAGAAAGTATTCTCTACTTCTTATCATCAGTTATAAACATTTCAATTGTTTCCAAACATTTTTCATTGCATAACGAGTGATGTTAATGTAAAATTTTCCAAAGGAAAAGGTTCATAAGTAGTTTTCAGGAACATTAGGTAAAGCTGCCCACTTCTGTGATCCCAGGAATATCTGAAGAGACAATTAAAGGATGCATTTCAGGAAAGGTACACATGTTCTCCGGAGTACTGAAACATTTACAGTGTCTTGGAAATGCCCATGACAGATAATAGATTTCAACTCATTTGTTCAGAGACTGGAAAAAACACAGAATGGAGTTATTAAAGAAAGGTAAGTAAGTACTCTTTTGCATCTCTTTCAGCACAGTGCCTTGGAAAATGTAGGTATTTAGAAAAAACGGTCTTGTATTTTCTTGTCCAGTGTTAGTTTCATTTGCTCACTAGTGGGTCAGGTGCAGCAAACGTCTCTTTTTACACATTATTGCATAAAAGCTTTGGCCTTGGGGCACCTGTTAGAGCTAGTTAAAGTTCTTTCCCTTGGACACAAACTCTCTCAGCTGCTAGTAATTAGAAAAAACAAAGCAGAACTACCACATGGACTCAGGCCCTGAAAGAAGGGAAAGCCAAAGAAAGCAGCACAAATTTTATAAGGATGCATGTCATATTTTTTCCCTTGGCAGTACAACCTTAGAACAGCAGGGTGAATGCCAGCTACTCCAAGTGTCAAGCAAACAACAAAATTTGCTACAGGTCTTCTTAGCTTTGAGGAAACACCTAGAGGCAAGCCATAATTCTGTAAAATAACTGGGTTTACAAATGATGGATAGAGAGAAATTCTACAGAACAAGATATGTTTAAAAATCTTGATCGAGTGAAAGAGACTAATTTTCTAAAAGCTTTGCAGTCACAAACTTGCACTAACATTTGTTTTATTTACCATTGTTCTTGTAAGCTGTGTCATCAAGCTGGTCTTTATTTGTTGCTGTAAAATACTTCAGAAGGCATTTTTAGATTATGAAATTAATGCATCTGTAGAGGATTATCTATTTCAATAATGTCATCTGTGTGCAACCACCAGAAGATTTACTGACTAAAGCACATTTTCTCTGGCTACATATAAACAACTTTAAATTTAGCTTTTTTAGCTAAGGTTCGATCCAATCAGAACTGATTTCAATGGAAAGAATGTGATGATTGTAACAAGAAAAGAGTCAATTGGCTAGGCATTCTGTGCTGCACAAAGTGGTTTTAATGAGGCTGGTAACATAGCACACACTATATAAAATATTTAAAAGTCAAAGAGATAATATCTTAAGTAAGTTACTTGTGGCGTTTATAAACCTCTCCCAGAGAATTTCACAGGAGGACAAGGTAAGTAGCAGCAAAGTCCTCATGGGGTACCAAATACGATACATTATTCTCCTTTAGGGGACACTTGGCCCCGCTAGTCCTGGGTCAATCTTCCCATCAGTCTCAGACTATTTGCAGGATGAATTCCCTCATACTTGCAGACTCAGTCAATGTGCTGCTCTGACAGCTCAAAGACACGTCACTGCGGAAAAGAAAAGGAAGAAATGAACAATGTTACTTTTAGATGAAGGTAAAGTTAGTATTTTAACCAAATAAGTTATAAACCCACTACAGATAAAAACTGACACTTTGGGATGAGACAAGCAATCCTGGTTAAGAAATAGGGATGATAAAATTACACAGAATACATATGTTATTATTACAGTGCTGAAACGTATTTAAATCCAGTCCTGGCTGCTGCGTGAATGAAGAGATGTGAATGGAATCATTGCCTTTAGAAGATGCTGAGCACCTCGCAGACTGTGGTTTCCCCTGGAAGGCCCAGCACTGTCAGGGAGTTGGTATTAGCCTCACAGGACGTGGGGCTGTTCTTTTCTGGTACCAACTATTTTTAAGTTCCTATTTGCTTCATCTCTCTGACCATGGGGTAGATCGTGTCTAAGCTATGAGAGCCAGAGAATGAGGCAGCTGGGGAAGACACGGGAGGGAAGCATTGAAGCGACGCTGTTAAATCCACCCAATCTGTCACATGCTAAAAGTAGGCTGTCAAAAGCCTGGGGGGTGCTTTGATACTACAGATAATTTGTAAAGATTTCAAGAAACCTTGTTTCGACTACTGTCACAGAGGAGGAAAAGAAAACAGAAAAAACGCTAAAAGCAACTTGACTTAACAAGGTGAAAGTAAGCGATGGCATGGAGAAGGGCTAGGAGTCTGATAACCTTATCACTTGCGCAGCGAGTCCTACCCTACTCACAGTCAGATCTAATCCCTTTCTAAAACAAGCACTGGAAAAAGATGAAAGAGTTGATATATCTCTAAAGGTTTAGCAGGTCCAGAGACAAAAAGCAGCCTTCTACACGCGAATAATATAAACAAAGGAGATTAAGTGTTTACAATAGTTCTTTGAGGGACAGCAACAATCCCCCAGTTGGCTCTACATTAAAATGATTTTAATCATCCTAATGGAGGAGATGAGATAGATGCTTTGTGAAAGAAAAATTCCATAATGATACTTTTAGGAGGGGAATTATTCTCCCTTTCTTAAGTAAAAAGCCTCTGTTTAAGGAATTGGTTTTTTGGTTTTTTTTTAAGCACATGAAAAAGGAAAAATTAGTCCAGTATAGAATGGGACTATGAATAATGCCAGGTTGTTGAAAGAAGGGATGGAGGAGAGAAGACAGATAGAAATTTCTGGTTCAGTACAGTCTGAGATTTCATTGTGTGAGGTTTTGGTTTGGTGTTGGGTTTTTGGTTTGGTGGTTTGTTGTTTTGTTTTGTTTTTTTTTTATAATTGCAAGGCAAGGAGGGCTTTGTTTGATCTTCACTTCTCAACAAATAGGAGACTATTTCATGAAAACCCCATCCCAAATATTTTCACCTGGAGTTCCCCTTACCAATTTTAAGGGGAAAATGGCCTTGCCTTTACGAGTTGCTATGCTTTTGCTGTCTGACAAAAATTAAAGATCCAGTCAGATTACTTATAACGGTTTCACACAGGAGAACTGTGTGGTGTCATTATTTCACGTGGCTTTTTACTACTGGAAGCCACTCTGCCATGGTCATGTAAGTGTAGACAGAGTAGAACAGGACAGAAGAGAGATCCCTATGATCGATATGACCTTCTATGTCCTGTTGATGGAGAGGAACAGGAGGCTCAGCCCCTACCATCAGAGTAGAGTATTAGGTGTGATTTCTAAATCACAGCTTTCTTCAAAGATGAAGCAATATTGTGCATTTCAAAGCCACAATAAAAACAGAAACAAAGACCTGCACTGCTGGCTGGTTCAGCAATGTGCTGCTTCTTTCTACAGGCCCCTCTCCTCTCCCACTATAGAAATTGTTTTTCCTCTTTTCCTTCTCCTGGCTGGTGGCCAACCTGAAGGCCCCCAGACTCAACAACTGGGGCCCTTCCACTCTAGGGCAATCACTAATATTGCCTAGCTTGCTCTCCTCAGCAAAACAGAAACACTTAGACCAACAAGGTTGTGGACCACCCTGCCTGAGATCTAGCCATGCCTATGTTTATTTTTCAGTTTCCTTTTTACTTTGGTGTAGTCCTAAATTCAGAAGCTTCTGCCTTCACAAGAGATAAATGCTGAGAGTCAAAGACCAGAAACCTCCAATGGTTCATTGAACCAAAGCTATTCAACAGCACTTTGAGTTTTAAAAGCGGTTAATCACATTTATAATAAAACTTTGTTATTACTGCAGATTAATTTGGAATCTTGTTGGACAAAATAATAAATAAAAACATCTGAGGAGCAGATGATTCCCTTCAGCCCTGGTATATAAGGCAAGGACTCAACACTGGCAATTGCATCGACCTGAACTTGGCCTCTCTCCGCTTTGGCTGCATAGATTTCTGAATATCATAAAGGAACCAAAAACCTGCCAAAGAGAGTTCAGAACCTTCTGTTTCTGCAAGACATACAGCAGACGGTATTGTTGCAGCATGATACTGCTTTAAAAAAAAAAAAAATTGTCTAGGTTCCCATCCTGCTCCAAGTTCCAACTCAGGGTGCAGTGCGGCCTATAGTGACACGAATAACAGATATCCCTTGTTTTGAAGCAATGAGCACAGACACAGGCAGGCAACTAATAATATTATCCTCAGCCAGCTGCTCAAAGAGCCCTCCCTTTGGACTCTGCAGGTTTTTGAGTGAGCCCTAGGTTTGAGAGTTTATTTTTTTGTTTCCTTTTAAAATTGCAAAAACTTTAACTCTTATCTGGAATTTCAAAAAGCTGGCTTTATGAACCATTTAAATTCGTAGCTCTTCATTTCTGTACAACAACTGGACTCTAAAATAAAATACTGAGCAAAATCCAAGGAAGCTCTTTTTTTTCCTATTTCTTCCTCCATCTTTCTCACAATATCCTATTGTCTTGCATTCACTATTTAGCGCTCTTTACACAGAGGTGAACAAATGATTTCTATATCCCATGCCTGGCTTTTCCTCTTAAGCACAGTAACATTCTGAGTCAGGCCCCAAGCCCCACTGGCAATTTGGCTGATATCTAGCAGGTTGAGGATGATATCAGAAATAAATAAAGTTGCTTGCTACTCTTGTTTAATAAAACTAGCAAGATTACTTGCTGGTTGAAAATGGATGGAAAACATGCCCACATATATAGGTTGTAAACTCGTCTTACCTGCCTGGCTCTAAAGGTTAGTGTATAAATGGTGTGGCAGATGTACTGAGGTATGGGTCTTGGATGGGAAGCCCGGCCTTGTTTTGACTACCTATCAGGATGAGTCTTGGAGCTACACCATCACCCCACGCAGCCTAGTGTGCCTCAGAGAAAAACCCCAGTCTGTTACTGGGAGAAAGCCATGGTGGGCCTCAGCCTTCAAGGCACCCTCTGAGACCACCCTCCCTGCCCTCAGCCGACTTGCAGGCACCTTGCAACTCCATCAGTGCAGCAGATGATATACATTCCTAGAGCCACTCAAACATTTTTTCTCAGGAGTACGTTATCTTAGCACACATGAGTGAGCTGTTAAGTCATCGCTCTGTTGCTAATTTTGCATGAAAACATAAGATTCACACAGAGACCAGGGCAGCGCCATTACAGCAGCTCTAAGGGAGTGTTGGTGCTACCGCTTTATGGCCAGGACTACATCTCCTTCTTTCAAAGAGTTTCTGAGCTGCTGTTGTGATAATGGCTTCAATACTTGCTTAAATTTGTTTAAATAACTTTACTAAGAAAAAGAAAATGCAAGAAAAAGTCAAACCTTTTGTAAATGCATAACAGATGTACCGGTGCATGCTGGGATGAATGCAGAACAGACTTGGACCTGTCATCACGCTCCTCACAGCCGCATTCTTTCCCCAGCTCATGTGGCCTACACCTGGGATACACTGGCAGGGCGGCTTGTGAGGTTCCCAGGTTCAAAGCAAATGTTCATACCTTTGTTCCTGCCTGAAAGCCTTTTTAATTTTAACCTTTTTCCTCCCTGTCATCAGTGGTGTCTTTCGCTAGCAGCGGCTCTGACTATATACCAAGACATGTTGGGGGGTTTTTTTTTAATGTGCAGGATAGCCATCAGAACAAAGTATAGATACTAGAGCTAAAAGTTATATAAAAGTCGCAGTTAGAGAAAGTTAGGTAGGTAGAAGCATGAGGACCCTTGACAATCTCTGAACATTCATTGTGTTGCACAAATACAGGGTTTTTTTTAAGATATTGTGAAAAGTCAGAACTTTATTCTCATTTCTATTTTTGTCCCCCAGCAATAACAAAGGTTTCTTCGATCAGATTCAGTAACTCTGAGGAGTAAGGTCAATGATCTGCCTCTAGGATTTTTTTAAACTGGGAGACTAGCATAAACTGGCTGCACAATAATCAAAGGTTAGGCCCTCATATATATCAAACGCTGCAAAATGACTCTGATGCACAGTGACCCACCACGGCCAGAATGTGCTAAAATATCTCACTTGCATTAATAGCCCTTGCTTTCACAGGAAGGACTTTCTTTGAAGACTGAGGCTCAAAAACCATACCTCCCAAAAACCTGGGGAGAAGTGCAAAAAAAAAGCCTCCAACAAACAAAGAAAAAGCCCAAAACAAAAAAGGGAAAGGCAAAGCTACAGTACTCTTTCCTTTTTGCAACTAGGCCAAATAGATTTATTTGACTTAGGATTTACCATCCTGTCTGTTTCCAGCTACCCATAGTGCAACGTGTTGATATGTAGCTGGAAGTTGAAGTGTAAGTTAGAAATATCTGGTCTCTCTCTGATGTTTTCCATATTGGCTTTTACATTAGATTATGATCGCTAAGAATAAAGTCTACATCTAGCTACAGTAGTATTCTGTGCATTGAGGTCCATTTTAGAGTACGCATTCCTGCTCTTACACCTTTCTAGCAGCTCCCTCTCTGACACACGCTACTGCAGTCAGGGCAAAAGCTGCCCAGACAATGTGATGTGACCAACATATTGTACACTGTATGCTTGTCATGCTTTTACAGATCCTACAGAATTTTAGTGGCATACTGGAATGAAGACATTTGAGAGACTTGTCTACTCAATTTCTGGCAAGTGGCTTTAAATACATTCTCCTTTAAAAAAATCTATTTATATAATCTTCCTATGACAGTACATTATCTGATTTTGTCTGTCCTATATCTGTTCTGTAACTGTCTTTAATAACCTCCCTTCATCCCAGGCTTCTCTGCATTAGCTATTATGTATCTGACTGGTCAGGGCCAGAATTCCTGGTTTCTAGAAAGCATTCTTCTTAAAGCAAGATAGGACCTAAAAAGAGTCACTAGCTTTGTTACAAAGCATACAGCTTTAGTCAGTACCAAACAAAAAGGTAGTTTTTAATAGTAATTTTATAAATCTCTTGGTGGCTTTGCTGAATCTGTAGTTAGACAGCTCACCTCAAAACCCTTTTATTCATCTTAATTCTTTTCAGTGATGGGACTAGTGTGAGCTTCATAGTTTGCTTATTTCACATTACTCATATCTTAATATTCAGTTCCATGCAGAGAATGTTAACACTAAAGTACCTAAAACAGAAAAAAGCAGAAAACAATTGACTCATCTAAGAGGAAGCTACTATGGTTTCTGCTTTCCCACTAGAAGTTAGGAGCCCTTTTTCTATGCCAAGCTAAGATGAAAATTACCATCCTTCTTTTAATTCCAGTGTTTAACACAGTTTGCTGCCACAACCACAGAAAGCACTTAGAGTCAGAAGTGAAAACTATAGTGTGACCCATCTCACCATCTACCAGTTCAGCACCAGTGTAACCCAGCCACTGGGAGCATATGAGCAGGTCACCTGCACAGTCTGTGCTGAAACCCAGCCTGTCCTTAGCTCTAATGGGAGAAAAATCAAGACCATGACTCTGTTGCCAATGATATTCTGTATGCTTAACAGGAAGAAATACAGAGATATACGCCATCCTCAAAACGTTTCACAGTTTCAGAAAAAAAAAAAAAAACCAAACAACAAACATTGGCCACAGTGGTAGGGGAGGCAAGGAGAGAAAAAATCCCCAGCTAAAAGAAATGGAGGAATTGCTACTTCTCCCCACTCTGCCAATGATGAGAAATGTCCTCATTAGCCACCTCTTCCCCAAGTGCCATGAAGGAAGAAAAAACAGTTTTGAAGTATCCCTGATAAGAAGGCTAAATTAAAGCAGACCCAGAAGAGAGTCCCATGAGTCCCCGTCACTGCTTATAATCACACTCCATCTCCTGTTCTTCCTCTTGGCCCTTCCACCACACCCTGATGGCATAAAGGGTTTTGAAATTTCCTCATGTTTTCCATATTCTCTTTATGCATCATGAAAATCCCATGAATGTTTGGAATTGTCCTGTTTTCCAAAAACCTGTCTAAAACTGAAAAAAAAAAAATGCTGCAATGACAGTTTAATGACTTACTAAATCTGGAAAAGATTTTGCAAATGCAAAACTTGCATAGCTTAGTCCACTTTTATAAAGGGTGAAGAGACACTATCCAGCTATGATGATGACATGATGTATGAACCATCATCATTATTCTGTGTTAAGCAAGATTAATTAAGCATTTAATTTAGGAGTGACCAGGAATTTTAAAATGAATCTTCTCACAAGTCTGCTAAAACAAAGCCTAATCTTGTAAAGCAGAAATTGTGTCTTCATTTTTTTTAATTAAAAAACTATTTTTAAATTTAAATTTTTTATTTCAAATTGTAATTTATACCAGAAAAATGGAAACAAAATTTGAAAGCTTAAAAAAGAAGCAGTATTTCTTAAAATTAACCCATCCAAAAATAATTGATTACCAGTTTATAGTTCTGAAAATTCTGGTCAGATAGAAAAGCCGACTATCTTTAAGCATACTACAGATGATCATAAAGGTTCTTTTCTGATATAAGCAACTAAAACAAGATAATTTTTCTTTGCTTTCAGGACACCTATGGTTTACATGTTTTTAATTTTCTAGGTAACTTGAGATTTTCTGTGGAATATTGACCTGACCTACATTCTACTTGAGCAAGTGATGAAATTTGTGTTGATGACAACACATATTGGGTCAGGTTGAAATCTTTACAGCTTACATTGAAATGTCTCTTAACAAAGTCATATTAATTCCATTAATTAAAAAAAAATGTGGAAAGTAGCAATGAAGAATATAAGAACAGACAAGAGCATTTATAGAATCCCGAGAAGATTATAATCATTTTATAGTGAAGTATGATTATTTTCTCTCCTTTACACATAGTATTTTATCCGACTGAGAATGCATATATTAATAGAAGGATTAGTTTTTGTGGCTTACATCGACATTTTCAATCACTTATCCATCACTATGAACTGAAAATTAAGAATTCATAGAAAACTGTTCTCTAGAACAATGACATAAAGAGGCCATATCTGTTTTTTTCAAATATCTATCACTGTTTTTTCTTCCCAGAACATAGAGCAAGTTCCCTTGGTCAGCAAATTCAGAGAAAAAAAAGTAAGTGTAAAGTGATGTAGGAACTTGATTACACCAATAATTTCAAATAAAGGATATAATGTGTGAAGCCAGTAGTAGCCAGTAGCCTCCAGTTTAGGCTGGAGGTGAGGTTTGTTTCCTTCTTTGACATAATGCTCCCATATGAATGCTTATAGAAGTAAGTGGTACTAAATCCCTTGGTCAGGCTTCCAACATAGAATAATGACTCATATCAGTATTCATGTACTGCATTATCTTCAAATAGCATCTGCTCAAGAGAGAAAATCTCATTCTCTCTCTGCATCAATGTGATGTTCTTGCCATGACAATTTCATCACTTTTGTAATACCCGTGTCTTGAGCAGCAAGTTCGCTTTGAAAAACCAAGTATAAAAGCCAGAGTAAATCCCATTAATTCAAATTTGTCTTTATAAGACCTGAATGAAAACTGGTCAAAAATGGAAGGTTCAGCTCAAATTTCATTTGAGGGACAAGGAATACAGTAAATGTCCACTTACATAATTTCCCTAATTTAAATCCTAGACAGTGATTCGTGGCACTGGCTAAACATTACCTTAGGTAATGTGTTCAATTAGGAAAAGAGAAATACAGCTTTTTACTACTCTTATTTTCTCCAAATTCTTATGGCTGTGTAAAAGTGGTTCTCTCCAACAAGTTAGAACAACTTTAAAGTGGTTTTGTATCTGTCTACCAGCTGGGGTTACCAGGGCGTCTTCTCCATGCTGTGTAAAACAGAAGCAATTTCCTGCAGTACGCAGGTAAAAGCTCGCTCAGGTCATTTCCCTCGCTGTCAGTGAGGGCAGTGAGCTCACAGCAGTGTATGGTAGCCTACACGGCACCTGAAGAGGAACCAGCGACTGTCACCTCATCCACGGTGTGGTGTAGTTACCTGTTTACACTCGTAACATTTCTGCTTATTATCCTGTACTCTTTGATTCCTCTCTCATTTATCAATGTGACCCACCATTTATTCTGTGCAACTAAGGATATGAAGGTACGGCTCAACAAATTACTTTCTTTTCATTACATGCCCTTTTTTTTGGCACCAGTTTTAAACTTTTAAAAAAAAAAACTTTATTCTCATTATCTGGCAGCATTGAACTCCAAAACAGACTAGGAATCTTAAACTGTATTGTTGATGGCCCGCATGAAAAGTGAACCTGTAAGATGCAGATGAAACATTTATTTAAGGTAGAAGAAACACAAACACATCCTCAACTGACCCTCAGATGTTGATTACAATTTTAGCGTCAGTCTCATTAGAGAGTTGTGTAACTTCTTGTTTCAGCTTTAGTTTTTATTGTTGAAAATCCCCTTTTCTCATTGCAAAGAACAATTAAGTCATACAAAAAGCTTATAATATCCTGAAATCTTCAGTGACAACAAGCCAAAGCAAAAGGAAGATTTTTCTGAGCTCAATTTCCCAGAGCCATGCATTCTTCTATGAGGTAAGATGGTAAAACAGAGGAGAATTTGGCTCTAAAATGAAGGTTTTTCATTTCCTCTTACTATCAGATACAAGTTTCTTTGGAAAGTCTTGTACAAAATGAGTACTCTCTGGAAATGTTAAAATGCCTTGGAATAAATTCAATTGGATCTTTAGTTTCCCCCTTTTATTCTGATAAAAAATAGAGGTGCTATTTCCTAGCAGAGTGAAACCATTTGCATTTTTAATATTGTACAACAATTTGTATTGCTGTATAACTGGTAACAGTGTCATGTTCTGATTTTTGAGTATTTGGTACTTTTACCTCTTCATCACAATACTGTCACACTTCATACAGATATCTGCACAGACAGATATCTGCTCATACAGTTACACATACAGATATATCTGCTCATCCTCCAGTCCCCGTTTTCCACACTTACACATCGACTTGATCTTTGGCACTATGCTGGAATGAGTTACTTGTCAGGTTTATAGTGACTTTCTCCATTGATTACATGCAAAAATTGTTGTATAATCAAACTCAGTCATCTGCCAACACAGGACAACTTGTTCTCCGAAATCAAACTTTCCCTGAGGCGTGACTAGGGAAGGCAGTACAGATGCAGTGTCAGACAGTGCACCAATGTGAAAAAAAGACATGGGTGACCCTGTCACCCTGGAAGCCTATTTTTTAATCAATGGGAATTAGGAACTAGCTTTATAATTTGGGTATATGCTAAATGATAACAAGACTCAACTCCCCGTTATGTTTCAGTTGGCTAACATACTCCGATTGTGCATCTGTTCTTACGTGGATAGCCTAACACTGCGTGTAGATAGAGAAGAAAGCCAAATATAGCATTTCTGACAGGGTTTTATGCTACATCATTGCATTGGGGAGAGGGGTTGCTGATTTAAACCTCAAGGAGAGTAAGTATTTCTAACACAATCAAGCTTCAGATATACTTGGCTTATAAAACAGGAGTTCTTCATCCAATTCTGGAAAGTAAAATGACAAAAGGCCAGGTAACATTAAAGCTGCAAGTCATATAATAAACTACAAATTCAAGGTATATGAAAATTTGTACAGAAGAAACATATTCAACGTGTCTTCACAATTCTTATATGTCTTGTCATATGAAAATCACACCTTTCTGGTGAGCTTCTCTCTTTCATTCTATGCACACATAGAATATCATTTGCCGTTAGAGGTGGTGAACAATTTTTCAAACTTTTGACTGCATTCTCACCAGTTTTGCTACGTATACCTTTGCAACCACCCTCTGACCACCTCTATTACAGACAGGGGAAGATCTCCCATTGGGAGGAAACACATGCAGGAAATAGCCAGGAGCAAAGATATCCGAACACCAGACACCCACCACCTATCCTTCATTTTACTTCTGCACCAAAGGAGGAGGGTTGAGTAGTGTGGCCTCTTTCTCTGTAAAATAGCCATTAGTCCAAAAGCATACCTTAAAGCAAGTATTTTTTCTTCCCATTTCTCTCTCTCTCTTCTGATTGCCTCTCTTTGTTTCTCCTCCTCCCCTTTGTAGCACCCTCTCCATTCTTTTCCCACCTATTAGGTCAAAAGACATTGAAGGACTGCAGTCACATCATATTTCCAATCTGATCAAAAACACTTGGATATATTCTAGCTAAGCCTTCCATGCTAAATTTTATCACCTGTGAGAAACAGCATTACAAGAACCACACTTGACACCTTGTGGCATTTGACTTTCCAAATAGGAGGGTAAGCCAATTTACAGTATTAAACACACATGGCATGTTAATAGTAACAACAGATAATCTAATTGTACAAAAAAATGTGGCATAAAGTGCAAATAGATTTCGTGTCTTTACTATTAAATTCCCAATCCAAGTTTGACTAAAGAAAAAACTGTAAGTCACACATGATGTAGTTATTAATAAACTTTACTATATTATTAAATATTTATAGATATGACTAAAACTCACATTAATTATAATGTTGATGTGATAATAAAATTAATAAAAACTTTGCCCTTTTTTTTTCCCTGGTTGCTGTCCATACACTTTTCTCAGCAATCTCTTTTTATTTATCACGCAGTAGTGGCAGGGACATAAATGAAAAAAATCCCAAACACCTGCTGTTTTTATAATGCTTTTAAAATTAATTTTCATTTGCCTTGTGAAAAACATCCTGGAAACGTGTAGGTGCTGAAACCCAGGTATTTGGCACACAGCTGAATCAGACGCAGGTGGAAATTAGCAGTGTGTATTTTCTAAAATCAGTATTTACTTTCTTATAATTGCAAACAGCTTAGTCTTAATAAAGAAACATTCACTGGTTTGAGTGGATATTTGCTTTGCACTTAAAATTTAAACTGGCAACTTCAGGATTTTACTAAGGTAAAAGCACCCAAAGATTTCTGGAAAGCCTGGCTTCTGGCTCCTAGACAACAGGAGCATTCACCTGAAGTTCTTTAACGGAGATTCTCTCTTAGCTTTCATAGTGTTGTCTTGCCCTTCGGAGAGCTGCCTGTGGCCAGACACCATGAAGCCCGTGTCGCATCAGGAGCTTTGGGGATGGGCCACAGTGAGCAGGTGGTAGCAGGGATGTCCCAGGCATCCCACCATCCTGCTGGACAGGCAGCCCACTCCTAACCAGGGCAGTCTCACCAGCACCATTGGGCTTCCTCCCCTCACTCCATACCCAACCTCCCCAAACAGCCTCAGCAGCACCAGAGCTGCAGAACTGATTGTGAGCTCATGAGTCACCAGCAGCTGAAAAGCCTCCCACAGGCCGCTCTTGAGCAGTATAAAGCTATTTTTCCTTTGTGGACAAGGCATATTAGACAAATTGTGCAAGAATCTGAGATATGCCCATGTATTATGAGGACTTCGAAGCGGCAGCACAAATATTGAACATCAACAAAAACATCAGGAGATGGAGTCAAAAAAGATTAAGAAAAGTTCTGGTACTAACAGTGCTGGTCTGCAGTGGTATTATACCTATCCAAAAAGCTGTGTCAGTTGGTGCGGACAAAGTGTACTACAAAATTTGTGTTTGCTTATATTTGAGGCAAACACGTCTTGGACTAAATGGAAAGCCGCAAAGCTGACGTACAAAGATTATCCCTGCTGATAAAAGAAGCATTCAGAAACATCACTAGTTATCTGAGACATGTGAAGGAGCAGAAAGGAGGATCGGTAAAACTAAAGGGGGAAAGTACAGCTGGACAACTTGGCAGCGCTTTTCAAGTTTTACTATGCGATAACCTAGAGCTGTTATAAAAGAAAATGTCAGTTTTTCCTTCTTATCCAGCAACAGAAAAAAAGTTGTTTGAAAAAACTCCCGATTGCTAAGGAGGAATCCAGGCATTAAATGAAATGTGCAATGCGATTTATAATAAATAGAGAGTATGTAACCCAATACTTGAAATGAACGTTGTCCAGTATTCAGCAATACAAAAAAGATTTTTTTAAAAAATAGGAGTAGATAAGAAAATGGAAATAAACAAATACATCCATAATTAAGGTGCTTGGTCTTGAAAGAAGAAGTCTTGAATTATAAGTAAACTTTCATGTACTCCAGGTAGTTGTGAGATCAGCAGATATTTGGCTCCTTGATGTAGAATACAGAGCATCAGTCAGAGATGCTCAGTAAAGATTAATCTTCCAGTTGACCCCTATGGGTACTATAGTCTTGGGGTGGCCACAGAGGACAGCAAGTGTGCGGGACAGTAAGCATACTGGGGTTTCCTTTACTTGTCTTTGCATCCAGTGAACTAAAATATCCATTGCAAAACCAGACTGTTTATCATCCTACAAGCAGTTTTAACCTAGGACTGATATTCAATATTAATGGAGATCAGATAACTCTGATTTTCAACAATACTAAGGCCTACCAGTCTTGACTCGAAGTCAAAAGTTACCGGGTCAAAAAAGCCCTTATTTTTCTGCCATTTTCCATAAAACCAGAAGCTATTTGAATTGTAATGTCTGGTTTGTCTATAAAGTTATAAACTATACTGTCAAGTGAAACTGCAGTTCTTACAAAAGTTTATTGCTAAATTAATAATGCTGAGGTTAATTGGTGAGTTTCAGAAACAGAACAGTATGGACTTTTCTGAGCCATGTTTTTTCAAGTGCCTGGGAGTACTCAAGAATCAAGCAAAACTTTACAAACCATTTGAGAACTTGAACTGTGAATTAATTCAGAATGTATTGCCATTAGAATAAGAACTTTTAAAAATTAAATTAGCTCATCTATGTACCTGGAAATTTAGCACCATTTAAACACTCATACCTGAACAGCGAAAAATATCCCTATTTAATAGCAATATAGCTGAAGCTCGTATTAGGGCATACCATCAGGAAAACGGGGGAAAAAAAATCAATATAGCTGAATGTGTTCATATAAGTACTAGAGCTATTAAAGAAGTGATTCAGCTTTTACATTACATAAGGGTAGCACCTCCTCATACTTGACCTTTTCAGTTTGAACATTTTAGCTTGAAATCCTGTTTAAAAAATATATTTATCCTTCTGACTTTGAGTAGAATTCACACGGCATATGTCATTGTTCTTCCTTTGAACTTCAGGGCTCTGTGTTGGGGAAGGGCTCTGCTGACAGCCCTTAGCACCCGAGGCAAGACAAAGACAACAGCTAGTTGGAACCAGGCTTTGTAATTCCAGTTCTGAAACCACCTCCAGCAGCATTTCATAGGCGAGTGTCCTTGTCAGCTTGTATTTTAGGAAACCATAGTGTAGGTCCTCATGAATAGAAAGAGCTGTTTGAAGCAATAAGGATTTCCTTTATCCGCCACTTAGAAGTTGCAAAGACAGATCTGAAGGCCACAGAAAGGAAAAGGATGCAATTTGATTGGAAAGAGACCCCAGAAAGATAAAAGCCCAGACTAAAAATTCAGATTAAGACTTTTGTTCTCCTGGTAGGCAAATATTAAACCAGTGGTGGCTAACTTCTCATGCAACTCGGCTCTTTGTTCATGATTTTCAATGGTCGGACTCTGAACTGAAATAAAAAGAACACACATTATTGAAATTCAATCATTAAAACGATTAACATTGTTATAATTCAATATCTTTCAAGTGCCATTGGAAAAGAAACAAAAATGAATGACAGGAGAAAAAAAGACAAGCAAAATACATAATGGAAAGGGAGGGAAAACAAAAACTAAGAAGTGAGAAATAGTAAAGAAAACCCCTCTATACTACTTTAAACTGTTGCCCTGGAACTGGGAGAAAGGAATATAGAAAAACGAATATTAATCCATAATTCACAACGCTGATGTTGTCAATGTAAAACAAATGGTCAGACTATGATCTACAAGGTCATTTTAATTCTCTGTCAGGCTACATCATTGCTTTTAATGTAGTGTAAACTATGACTTTACAGCAGACAACACATGCAAGATGATCCGCTTTATTTACATACTGTTGGTGGTTAACAGTGACCACTGAAATAAGACAAAAGAATGAAAACTGAGATTTATCATTTGATACCAGGGCTATACAAACAAAAAGAAAATGCTCCTTTGTGGCAAGTTGGAGTAATAACTAAAGTATGAATCAACGGACAGGCTAGTTCTCTGACAAAGTAGTATGGAGATAGTTTTGCTCTGTATTCATGCTACGCACAACCTTACTCCCTGAGGAGTTATGCAAGGTGCAAAAACCCTTCTAAGAGGCAAAGTTATTACTACGATTTATGTGTATATCATCAAATGCCTTCTCCCTTCCACAGATGTCCTGTTAAAGAATCAAAGGCAAGTCACTGGTTCCAGCATTCTTAAAGCACTACGTGTGCACACAAACCAAACAAAGTGCTTTCACAGGTTGCCCTTGACTTGTAGCACCCTCACCCAATGCCCCTGCACTGCCGGGCGCCTGGCTCTGTCCACCCCTATGCCCGTACCTGCCTCAGGCAGCTACAGCCCAGGAGTTTCTTCTGCAGCTCTCTTCTGTTGTCAAAGGTGTGCTTCACTGGCATGGCGCGGTCTTGAAGATGAGAGCTGTGTGTAAAATCTCTGAACTTGTTACAGTACACCTCTCTGAGGACATTTTCTTTTGTTGCTGCCTTTTTTTAGAGAAATGTATAAAATGGTCTCATTTTGTAAAGTTTAGAGAATACTGAGAAAAACAGAATTCCTTTTCCATTAAGTAGCCTTGTCGTAGCCAAATCCACCACTGGGGACCTGAGGGACCCCAGATGGGACCGACAGATGCTCCCCTCTACCCCTCTACAAAGAGAGAAGCAGAGGAGGAAAAAGAGACTTAATTTCAGTTGTTAGAAGAGGCCCAACTAAGAAGCGAAGTTACTGAACAAAATTGGTTCTGTTTTACCTCAAACCAGGACAAGCCTACACTACCTTCACACTTTAAGCTTAATGAACCCTTATTCTGTTGTACAAAGACTACAGCAAAGAAGGATTGACATTTGAAGAACAATTTAAAGTAAAGGTCAAGAATAGTGTGGTCTCCTTTCTCTAATCGACCTTAATGAATAGACACATTATCCTCCCGAAGCAATATAACTATTGGAGTGGATCTTCCTCAGTATATTTAATCTACTACCCACCTAAAGGCGAATTTATTTGCTATCTATTGATCACTACTCTTTTGTGTATGCCGGTAACTGGCATGTATAATAAAGCAGCCTCTTTGCACTCCTCCTTACTATGTCAATACAGTCACCAACTGGTTGTGCTCCTCAGTAAACATGAAAGGCCATGCGCAGTCCTTTCTAAGTGAAACACATTTAGTTGAAGTTTCATATTGTTTCTAGAATCTGGCTAGTTCAGGACTAAAAGAATAAATCTGTTTCTAGAGAACTGTGCGTGTAAGATACCACAATATTTACTCTGAACACAGCCCTGATGACACTAAAGTAGAAAGATGTCATCCTTGATATCAGTGCAGGCCTAGGTACAGACTCAGACTTTTCTTGAGACTTTATCCAGGGTTGGAATCAACAAGCTTTAATTCCAACTCTACTGCACTATGACAATATTTGCAGCATTTTACTGCATATCTTTCTAAGCACTGAGGAATATACAAAAAATTAGTAACATATATAGAGTAGGAGAGTTAAACATGACATTCCTTTTCTATTAGTTACCATACTTTAATCAGCGTTATTCAGAACATATATATTTGTTCGAAGTATCAGCTCTATGCACTGTATTCTATATAGTTATTTACATCATCGATGTCTCTGTTCTATAGAAAAATTTAATGTCAATTTTCTAAAACAGGAAGAAAAAGTTTTTTTTTTTAATTGGTTTCCTAAATGGTATTCTTGATAAAAAGAATCCATTTTCAAAGGATGTTTCTGTAAGCAGATTCAAAACTAAAGGAGAAACTGGAAGAGAAGTTATGGTCTCCGAATTTTCTTTGAAAAGCTAGACCAAGTCCTCATTCAATTGAACTTTCCAAAGACATTCATTTCTGTTTAAAAAGCTACTTTTTTTTTTTGTCAAAAAAGTGGTACTATTACAAACTTCAGCTTCTCTTGATGTTAAACATTGCTAGTCATGAAATGTGCTCCCTACATGAGAAATTCTTCGTCATCTAAAACAGTTGCAATCATTCTGCCTATAACCAAGACTACGAGCCAAGACAGAAATGCCAAGAGAAGGCTGCCCAAGTTAAACAGGATGTGGTGACAAGTATCTACAGTATGCTTACTTTTTTACTTGCTGCCTGAGAGAAGGTGGTACAAGCTACTGGTGTAGCCTAAAGCAACCATGAGTGTTGCTAATGCCAGCAGGATGCTAGCCCACTGAATTCCTACCATTAACACCATGCAAAAATGTCCCACAACATCACGGGCTTCTGTTCATGTGCCTGAACTGGATCTGCGCTGCTTTACATGATCTTTCTTAGTCCAGGAAACTACAGAAATGGACAAATGCTCAGGGACCCAGATTGTTGCAAGCTTGAACTAGACTAAATTAGGCAGAGATGCAAGCCATGCAATGTACGAGAGAATACAAAATAATCAATGTTGTGTCTCTACCTGATTCTGCCCAGCCAAACCCATCACACCATTTTAGTCCAAGACAGGTTTGCCTCTCTTCATTATGATGGGTCACCCTTTTACACTTGACCAACTCAAAAGAGGTGCTGTACTCTATGTAGATGGAACTCAATTCACCGAAACACCTACATCTGGCATCTAAATATCAATTTCTAGTATCTGGCTGCCAAAATCATTCTGTTTGAGTACCCAGTTTTGAACGTTGACGTAACAGTATCTCCCTCATAGTGTTTCTGCCTGCTTAAAATATAAAGTTGCCAGTAAATGTTACTGATTTTTGTCTGTGTCCAGACTATAATTCCTCTTTGAAATATGTTCCCTCTATTTAAATAGACGCTGTCAAATAGAAATGCTGTAAGTTGATCATGTCCATTCAGTTTTTCACTGTGAAATTCACACCTGGATGGTAGGTATGCAAAGCAAGAGGGTTGGCAAGAGGGTGATACTAGGTAGCTGGTATAAAGTTAGCATAATTGCTACAAACATCCAAGATTTTAACATCTAAATGTGGCCAGTGTGAAGCAGATCTTTTCAGAAGCTTGAACTGTTAAAAGAGTGAAATGGCCATAGAGTTTATAAACATAATGACCCTTTTCTCTTTTTTTACAAATCTGATTCTTCAGTGCTTTAATAACTAGAGTGCTCATTTGTTGGCTTTCTCTCATTTCTGCTTTTGCTGTCTCCCCGTTCTATGCGCGCAGCATCTATCACCTACCCTGCCGTTCACTCTCCGTAAATCCATAGTGGTCTCTCCTGCTCTTAATCCATTACTGACAGCAGCAGGACCAGTCTCGTAGCACATTGCGATGAATGATCAGCGGATTCTGAAAACAACTGAGAGAAGACAATGCGTTCCCTGCAACTGCCCAAACTGCCTCACTGGCGAGAATACCATCTAACAATAAAAAAGATGCTACATATTTATGTTCACAGGAGATGGACAGAGATTTATAGTTTATTTTTAGTTCAGTAACCACTTCAGATAGTAGCATGCTTTGACTGCGACCAGTCAGTGGCCTAGATGTTTCACATCCCATGAGTGGTTTCATGAACCTCCATATCCCATTACTTCTTCCCTATAACAGGAAAACCCCTCACTTTGTTACACTGTGTTCATTTCTACATCTTACTTGCCAAATTTAATAATAATGAACCCATGTAACAAGTATTTTTTTAAGTTGAGTGACTGTGTCCATAGTAGCTGTTTAATTTTCCCCCTAAGAGTGCTCCTTGTAAGTTTTTATTCTGAAAAACAGAACGATAGTGCTTTGGATTAAATGAGCCGGATCTTCAGCTATGGAAGGATAATTTTGTTTCATTCCAGTGGGACAATGTTGCTCGAAAGCCAATTCCCCTGACCTAGAGGATCTTCCCTGACTTCATCTCTCCTGTTGGACTTTTCCACTTTATAATTAAATATTCATCGGGTTAGAGGGAAACAAAGAATAAAGAAGAAGGGAAAAAATAAGCCCTTTGTAGAGGTTCCAGTCCTCTGGTCCAGGGAATATTTAATTATTTAGGCAAAGTGGAACTACTTCTCTGGAGAGGCTGAGAAGAGTTCCACCACATTGGTTACAGTCCAACAGAGAAAACGGACAGAGGAAACCCGATGTATAAACCTCAAAAAGGAAAGAGGTGCCTGCTTGGGTCTTTCAAACAACATAAATAATTGTGCTTACTAAGTGAGTTTAGAAGGAAAGGCATAGTTGATTAGAAAATTAATTGTTCTTAATTAGATGTTTCATACTTCTTTACAATTCTTGTTCTATCCTAAATTATTCAGGTAGCTGTCAAGGAAGGAAAGCAATGTGAAATTAGTCAGATTTAATGTGCCTGCTCCTGTAATAAATACGGGACATTTGCTGTGATGGTTTGTCCCAAATTATGTTACACAAAATTTTCTAATCTTTAACAAAGTTAGCAAAAGCCTGAGCGGGACGTACCCTAAAAAGAAGAAGAAGAAGAAGAAGGAGAAGAAGAAGAAGAAGAAGAAGAAGAAGAAGAAGAAGAAGAAGAAGAAGAAGAAGAAGAAGAAGAAGAAGAAGAAGAAGAAGAAGAAGGTATTTCTGACAGAGGGGAGATTTTTAAAACAAGGTTGATTAATTAGTGGCGTTACATACACTGTGTACCTTTACCAGTGAAATGGGCTGAATCCAGCTGATAGGTCAAATGCACAAGTGAAGTTTTAATGAAAACAGATGCCCAGAGGATCCTAGAGCAGCTGTGTCCGCCCATCGCTCCACGTGTGGAACATCTTCCCGTTGCTTCACAGTGCTGCACTCCCCCACTTCCAAGAAAGCAAGGGGCCTCTTAAAACAAGGTTGAAAGGAGAAAAGCTTGCTAGTCAGCTGGCAACATATCTGCATTTTTAAGCTAGCCTGGATACAGCAGAGGAGAGCTTAGTTTTTGCTATGTGACTGACCTCTCTTAGCCAAGTTCATAGCAGTGTGAGCTATCAAATATGACAGGCTCTTGGCAAGCATTTGCATGCTTTTGGCCGGAATGTCTTCCAAGCCCAGCTGGGATCAATTAAACTAAATAATAGTTCTTGCAATAACTAGTTCCTACCACACTCTTCAGAAATTGCTTAGTGTTCAAATGTAAACACTGTTAAGTTCATACCTAGCTTACCCTTCCCCCACTTTGAAGAAACTGTGACAGAACTACAAAACTAAGATTTTTAAAGCAAGCTCTTAAAAGTCGAATAAAGAAGAAACATGGCATGTGCAGGCATACATGCTTGTCTTCTGGTTTGCCATCATGAAATCCATTAGGCTTATATCCTAAGTATGAATAAAGAAGGCACTGCCCATTCATTTTTCTAGACTTCACATTAAATGGAGTTGTCATTTTCCATAATTGCTTAGTAAACAGTAATTTGCTTAGTAAATTGCTTAGTAAACAGTAAATTGCTTAGTAAATTTCTTAGGGTGGTAAGACTCTGAAACAGGTTGACGAGAGAAGTTGTGGCTGCCCCATCCCTGGAGGTGTTCAAGGCCAGGTTGGATGGGGCTTTGAGCAACCTGGTCTAGTGGGAGATGTCCCTGCCCATGGCAGGGGGGGTGGAACTAGATGGCCTTTAGGGTCCCATCCAACCCAATCCATTCTGTGATTCTATGATTCTATGAAGCTGGTCTAACTAAACTGTTATCAAATCCTGCCTTCCAAATTTGGATAAATTGACCAAAAAAAACCTCTCTTTGCTATAACTCAAGTGTTTTCAGGAACAGCTAATGCTCATATTAGAATAAGGAACATTTAAATTCAAGATCAGTGTTTCCTAGTGATTTTACTACTGTATGGAGATTTGCTGTGAGCAAAATGAATAATCAGCCTCAACTGTTAAAAGATGCAAACCCATGTAACTGGAGCAAACACATGAATGTTTTTCATAATGACTGAAAAGCAGAATTATTTATATTCAAGTTTTAAAAAGCTATTTTTTATAATCCAATAATCTTCAGATCATTCCTGAGAGGACCCCATACTAAAACTATGCATCCAAACAGTTACTTTGACTGAAGCCAGTTGTAAGCCAGTATTTGTGCAGTTGTAAAGTCCCTGATGAATACAATACTTTTTTCGTTGGTTGGTTGTTTTTTGGTTTTTGTTTTTGTTTTTGTTTTTTTAATGAATGTCATGTAGTTTTACATGCTTGATTTACAAAACCAAATGTAACACTAAGAAAGCACTTGTTCTGCTAGGCACTTGAATGCAGCTGGATCACTAAGCTGCTTAAAGGCCTTCGATGAATGGAGGCCAAGATTTTTATGATCCTGTGAAATGTCCAGTATTACCCTGGAATAGTGTGCTGTTTTGTCATTGCATTCCTTGGGTAATGACTGTTCCCACCAAGTATGTTCCCCTTATTTGAGGAGCTGGAATAGCCTATCCAGCCTAGGCTCTATCCACCATGTCCTGCTAACCCAACAGTCCTCCCAAGGAGCTTGCAGAGCTTCTGCAAGCAGTCAGGTTGTAAACACTGTTAAATTTTACAAGTATAAGTTCTGAAAATAATGGCTCACTTCAAATAAGCAGTATAAGTAACAGAAAGCCTGTAACACCATCGACTTCAGAAGTAATTCCTTAGCTGAAGAGTCAGAGAACGGCTGAAGGCACCAAGCTTGTCAGTTAAGTCCTCGTCTGTAAAAAGATCTGTAAACATGACGTCGCAAGGTCCTAAATTTATTGTTTTTACATAACCTTAGAGAATATGTTAATTTCTCTAGGAAGAGTGAGAGTTTATTATAATCACCAGTACTGAATGGTTCAACAAGAAAGTTTATGGGTTGAAATCTAGACAACTTCTGCCTCACAGGAGGATGTAGCCTTTGAGACCAATAACAATATCATTCAATGGGTGAGGATTAAACATTGGAAATGTTTGCCAGTGTGTGCTTTATTTTTTGTAGGAGAGAAGTTAATCCCCAATATCAGGACATTTTAGTGATACGATTCCACCTACCATAGCGGGTCTACTGATCCAAATACTTGTTTAAAAACTGTTTTTAAAAAAATCACATTCCTGTGTAAAGTAAATCCCTATTCCAGTAAACTTTCGAGCATAGGAGATGCCATGCAAAGTCACAGTTACCCTTTTAAGGGGAAACCTCCACAGTAAGCTTGTAGGATAACCTCCTGGCTAGAAACCAAGTGACCAGACAGCAACTAGGGAATTCAGCTCTTTATTTTGTATATATGTAAAAATCAGCTTCGATTCCTAGAATCTCATCTCTACACCAAAGAGACATCATGCATTTAAACATCAGTGTGCTGCTTCTGAATGAGCGCCAAAGGGACTACTTCAGAGACAGAGTAGTTCCCCAGGAGAAAACAAAACAAAAAAAAAAAATCACAGCCCAACAGTATTTTCCCATTATTTCCCAGCCTATGCCTGGCAACCTTCTAACACTGTTTTCAGGACTGCATTCCAGGGAATTGTTTCTATTAGACTCATAGATGAGGCAGGGAGGCATACGGGTAACAAAGTGAACATTTATAATAGGTATCCCAAACCGGCTCCCAGCCTTGTCCTGTATGTGCTGGCCAGCTACTCTCTCCAGAGACCCATGGGCACAGGAGCATGGCACCACAGAGAGACTAACCCTTGAAAGAGACACCAGATCTTCTTAGAATCATAGAATCATTTTGGTTGAAAAGGACCTTTAAGATCATCAAGGCCAACTGTTAACTTAACAATGCCAAAACCACCACTAAACCATGTCCCTAAGCACCATGTCTACTCACCTTTTAAATACCTCCAGGGATGGTGATTCAACCACTTCCCTGAGCAGCCTGTTCCAATGTTTGACAACCCTTTTAGGGAAGAAATTTTTCCTAATATCCAAACTAAACCTCCCCTGGCGCAACTTGAGGCCATTTCCTCTTGTCCTATCACTTGTTACTCGGGTGCAGAGACCAACCCCCACCTCACTACAACCTCCTTTCAGGTAGTTGTAGAGAGTGATAAGGTCTCCCCTCCTCCTTTTCTCCAGGCTAAACAACCCCAGCTCCCTCAGCTGCTCCTCATTCTTGTGTCCGTGTAAACTACACCAGGTCTTGGAGGCTCATATGAACTCTTCCAGTAGGGCTGAGCTTTTTTGTGTCCCCTGGAGTGCAGGTAGATAAAGAAAGGAGCATTACAATAGCTGAAAGTGGATACAATAAGGTGGGACAGAGGACACTGAAAGGCTTTCAGTGTTGAGGAAAGAGTGAGTATGGCAGTCTTCAAGAAATAGAGCTAGACAAACAAATCAATACACATGTGACATGGGGAAAACAAAAGCATATGGGCTTAGACCAGTGAAACACAGATATGAGATAGCCAAACAGATTACTCAGCTGTCTAAAGCATTTAATAAGATATTACTATGGTACAGCCAGGAACCATGAAGAGGGAAGGGATTAGATTCTGCTATAAATTACCACAGATCATACAGTGTAACAGACTTACTCCAGATTTTCCCCTGTATGGCTGATTCAAAACATAGGAGTATGTGGCAACGTGGGGAATGGGAAAGGAATTAATCAAGGGATGCACAGTACCTAGCCAGTCATCTGTACTTCACAGACACAATAACCAGCACTCAGAAATCAAGATAGATGGAGAAAAACAATGTGGCAATACATAGTAAAGATGAGAAAAAAGAAGAAGGAAAAGCTGCAGGGAAGGGCTCTGCATCTGAAACAGAGACACCTTGCCGCTGAGCTGCCACCGTGCCCAGCCTCGTCCCCCACCTGGGGCCGAGATGGCCAGAGGCACAACAGCCGGGGGGGCTTCTGGGAGCTGGATGAGGAGGAAGAAGCAGAAACAACAGGAAGAGGAGCCAGAGATATTCCCTCTCCCAGCATCCGTGGGAGGTGGGAGGGGATGCACTAAGAAGCCCTTGTCTCTTTCTGTGCCGGGTGTTGCTCTGCCACCTTCCCCTGGCTCTGCCTACCCCTTGCTTTCCCCCAGGCTGGCACCACTCAGAAATTACTTTCTTGACAAAGAACAATGAAAGGAATAGGAGTTGTTCAAACCGCAGCAGAGGTTGCGTAGACCAAAACAAACACGTGCACACAGGCGTATGCTGTGATCTCCCCTTTCCCACTCCCCCCAGCTCTGCACTGAGCACCCAGTCCACTCTCAGACCCTCTGCTTCATCCAGACCCAGAGTGCGGCAGCCAGTAGAAGGCACGCCGGCCCTTCATCTGTGCTGCCTGCTGACTTTGGAGGGAAGTGACGTACCTGCAAGCAAATAAAACAGCTCCTGTCTTCTACAGACATTGACAAAGAGGCTAAAAGGCAGTTGGGAAGTTATGGAATATTACATATCAGCAATACGTGGAAAGAAGCTCAAAAAATATTTTCTAATTAATACCATGTGTATTAATCTATGTTCTACGTTAACTCTCGTCTAATAAAAGATTGACATTACACCCTCAATAAAAAAGTAGTGTTCATAATCTGAGTAAGTATTTTTATATATTTGCTTATAAAATATAGCTTACAAAAGTAAGAATTTATTGATTTTAGTATTTAGACTATTAAGGTGGAACATACGAGTCCTGGAGAAGTGAACACTGTCTTAGCGTAAATCTTACTAGATGGCCTAAAGCTCATGGGACAGAGAGACGCAGAAGACACATCAGGAAAAGAAAGACCTATATTATGTTATTAAGATTTCTGTATGTAACAAACTGATGATGTATTAAAATCCACCATCCAATTCCTATGATGTGTTTTACTTTAAACAGGAACCAGCAGACACAATGCCAAAATACCTTACTGAATAGCTAAGTGCAACACGTTAGAAACAGAGTCTGGTGAAAGGAGGCAGGTTCTGTATGTATGAAAAGCACATTTTGAGATTTCCTTAAAGCCTGTGGAATGCATGCTGTATTGAAAAATGTCTTAAGCTCAAAATCACCACATACATTTGTTGAAAAGGAAGTAACAGCAGCGGGGCTGGTGAAAGTGAACGTATCAGTCCTGTTGCACGATCTCCTGCTGGGGCCTGGAAGGGCTGCTGGACTGCCATCACTTTCATCTGTGCAAGCAGGGAGTGGAAATTGTTACCAAACCAGAAGCGCCTTGGCAACGCATGTGACAACTCCTTAGTAATTTACTCTTTCTCCAGTCTCAGGAATCCACAATACTCATACTATTCCTTTCTCGCAAATCCATCAGTCCTTCCACTGTCCACCCACGGGCTTAATACTTCAAAAACACTCGCATTTGTCCTCTCAGTTTCCTTTCAACTACCTGTTCACCCAATAAGGGTAAAATGTCCTAGCTGGGGATTTTGAAAGTAGTTTTCTAGTTGCCCTTGGTGGGGTTGAGTGATGAGATTTAAGGTCCTCCAGTCCTTTAAAATCTGCTTGACTAGGCCCCAGGGGAGGGAATGAAAAGATGGGAGGTGAGGGCAGAGACAAACAACGTGCTGTGGACAAAAGGACTTTTTGGTTGTTCTGCGATAGCAGCTGTTTCCTTCTCAGGTGCCAGTGACCCCATGGTGCACCTCCCATGTTCTGTCAGACATACTGACAGGTGAGACAAAGATCTTTTTGCAGCAGCTGCTCTAGTTGCAAGAAGAATGAGTATGCTCAGGAGGCTGGAAACTTCTAACACGTGCAACCATGGATTTTTGCATAAGCTCTGAAAATTTTGAAAAAGAAAAAAAAAAGGCTAAAGGACTTTTTTTTCTGTTTTTCCTAAAGTTCAGCTAGCTCCTGCCTTTGATTCACACAACTGCATTAGAAGGACTAGAACAAGGACAAAAGTTGGGAGACAAACATAAACATAAAGAAGTGCACATGCCTGCAGAGAGAGGAGCAGAGAGTTTATCCAGCAGGTTTTGAACCTGTTCAGGAGCTGTCATACCCAGTCCCAGCTCAGGGAGATCCTCAGTGCTCTCTATTGCATGGTGTAGCCATATGGTGAATTATGCTGACAAAAAGCTTTGTCCATCTTCTCTAGAGAGAGCTGCTTCAGAATTCGATTATCATCCCTGATCTTTTTAGGATTTATACATGTGTGGTCCAAATCCCCTGACCATGGTGGGTCCGGTCCATGTGATGCTTCCATATGCTCCCTGCCTTTCACCAGCAGTAGGTAGAAGCACTCCTTCTCACACGTAGCCAGAGCCTGCGAAGAGCTGCCGCTGCCAATACTGGATCCACCCAGACTGCAGTGTGCAAGGTAGAGACACTGGGAAAATTGGGATGTGGTCCAAGGTGGTCCCACCCCAGCCTAGGTATAAGTGTTCCACACTATGGAGGTCATAAATAGTTTCATTTGTAAGAGAACTTTGTCATTCTCTCATTCTATAACAAGTGACACATACATAGAGAATTTTGAAAACAAATACATGGTCAGAAAAATATAAAAAGAAATCAAATTTAAACAGGAAATGATAAACAAGAAAATAATTTTACAGATGCCCTAACAGCTGACAAAGAGACATGAAGTTTCACAGTTCATTGAGGAATTACATTAAAATGCTTTCCTATAAAAAAAGGTTTACAATTAAATGGTTTAAAGATCACAGTTACATGTTAGAGACTTGAGAAAAGATTAAGAAAACAAAAAAAACCCCATATTTTACTATCATTTCTTTTAAAAATAATTTGCTTATGCAAAATACCTTTAGCATTTAGGAAATTATTAGGACAGAATAGTAATAGAACCAGAGGCTTGGCTTCTGAATATAGATTATGGATTTTTTTCTTCAGTTCTTATTAGTCACAGAATAGCAAGAAAATGGATATTTGCCTGGGAGACAGACATCCAGATTCCAGTTCTTATTACACTGTTTGGGCCTGTAGTGCTTCTTAAATTGAATGAGAATTTGCAAATAGATTTGGAGCAGACACATGTACAATTTTTTTGGCAAAAATTCTGCATTCACTGAAAATTTTAATCTACTGTTGTATGATCACTAGTCTGAGATTCACAGCCTGAATTTCACAAAGAATACTATAGTAATGATCATATAGCAACCTGAGAGCTTTAGCCTCCATTTGCTTGAGAAATTATAGCATAGATTGCTTGTTTCTCAATGACTAGCAATAGTCATCACATATCAAACTGTAATGCATAATGCAACATCCTTGGTAATGCCTAATTTTGCTTAGTCATAGATCATTAGCTTGAACAAACCAGAGTAAAAATATTATAATATAGATACCTTTTAAGAGTCAACAGTGGTACATCCATAACAGTGTGGTGCTGAGACTGACCAATATACCCTCCCTCTCTCTCAGAGCTCAGTAGCCCAGCACAGCAGCCAGATTAAAGTCAATTTGCCATCAGATGGCTTAAAATGTAGGTAGAGCGAGAAACAGCTGTGCAGAACTGACCACAGTGTTATGCTCCATTAATTTGCAAGGTCCATAATTTGCACCATTACACCTTACAGACATTAAAGAAAGTTTGGTGGGAATGAGAAGCCATTAGAAACCTCTTCAATCAGAAAAGTCATCATCCCTTTTCCAAACATGGTACTGTACATCACATTTCTTTTCCTTTTTTGTCATACACATGACAAAAATGTACCTTTTTTCGTGATAAATGGTGCCTATCATCTATAATTAAAAGAAAATAACCACTGTGCTACACACATATCCTCCCTTTAAGAGGACAGGTACTCATGATGGCCATTAAATATGTCTGTTGGGAATCATTCAAGTACCATAGTGATGAAAGCAGTGTACAAATTGGGATAGAACAGAAGATGCATAAATTGGGTGTGAATGAAGGATTTGTTATTGCGGTCTTCAGCAAATTAAAGAGCATTAAATATAAAAAAGTGTAACAAAAGAAGTGTAAGACTTGCTGGCTATGTCCAACTAGGGAACACGCAGCAAAGTAATACAAGTCTCATGTTGGAACTCTGTGACAGCCTGAATATACCTAAAAAAACCTCAGAGGATCTGAGTTCCTTTACCTTCCCCAGACATTGTTTCCTACATTTTCTGTAATATTTCATTCTACAATAATGTGTATTAATTATTTATGTCCCGATACTCCAGATAAAAAACTTCATAAGAAAATTCATAAACAATTTTATGATAATATTCTGAATAAAGTCAGTTATTCTGGTAAATAAGATGCCTGAATATTAATTAAGCCAGACTTTTAAAACATGTTCCAGTATTTGTCAAATGGAGTGAGAGTGTGACTCTTTTTTTCCAGAAGTCCTGAGCTGAGAATTCAGCTTGAAATCTATGGTGACAAAATGAACAGAATTTTGTTTAAATCTCTGGGTCTCATTACCGAATATGACTGTGTTCAATTGTGTTTCTCATCCAGAATAGGTGGACTCCCTGCAGCATTGCAAGAGAGAAAAATATATGACACTGATATATATAAACTGGTGGGTGTTCCAGAATTAAAAAATGTGATGCTTATTGCTATATTTCATCATGTGAGTTGTATGCCTTCAGCTGTTATCTTCATCTGATGAAAGTAAATGAAAGTTGACACTCACTGTTTTACACTATAAATTTTATTCCACAGACGTTCTTTTATTATTGATAATTATTACTATGGACACTCGTTTCACTAGCCTCTAGCATTTTCCTCTTTTTCACTAAAAAGATACAATAATATTATTGCATTTATGGCCTCCTGGAATCCCTGAACTTTTCCAGAACCACAAACCTGGCTATCAAAACATAGCCACAAGTGCTCCTTGGTGAGCAATAAAATATTCCCAGCATCAGCACTGGATCCAAGCTTTTATAGACAATTACAGGATCAAATAGTTACAAGGAGCAAGTTAGTTTCAAAGACTAGCTGTGGCTACCTCTTGTCTGTGAATAGCTACTAGAGAGACACCCAGTTATGAGGAAACACAAGCATCTCTACAAATAAACAAATAGGAATAAGTCTTTGTGAAACCCAGAACAAACAAATCCTGCCAAAGCCATCTACAGCACTAAACAAACATCTTCTTTCCTTTATTTAATACCTAATTTTGTACTTCATTTCCTTAATATTTAACAGTGGAATGAAGTACTTATTCATGGGAAGGGCCTGAATTGTATTATTTTCTTCAAAACACTCAGCTTTTTTCCTTGATGAAAAAAAAAAAAAAAGAAATTTAAGCCCTTTATTCCACTTCTCCTCCTCTTTAGAAAGTACACAAGTAAAGCTAAGCCATGGAAGATATTTTCCGGGCGGCACCACCTAGCTCTTTAGCAAGTTTGTCAGGACCGTACTAGCTCTCATGTTGACTCCGCATTTCGTCTGTGTTCATGTCTGGGAGCTGACCTCTTCTCCCTGGTGACAAGTGATAGGACAAGAGGAAACGGGTTCAAGTTATGTCAGGGCACGTTTAGATTGGATATTAGGAAGCATTTTTTCACTGAAAGGGTTATTAAACATTGGAATAGGCTGCCCAGAGAGGTGGTGGATTCACCATCCCTGGAGGTGTTTAAGAAAAGGGTAGATGAGGTGCTTAGGGACATGGTTTAGAAGTGGTGATGTTTTTATCAGGGTAGGTTAATGGTTGGACTTGATGATCTTAAAGGTCCCTTCCAACCTCACTGATTCTATGATTCTATGATTCTATGTTGCTGTTGGACACCCCAGGTTTTCCCCTGAACCCACTGGGATGCCATTTTTACTTGACTCCTCTTTGTTCTGAAAAATCTATGCATTTTCCACAGCAACGATGAGTAAATGCTTCATAGATTAGGAGGATGTTTCACAGCCACGAAGAGGTGCCTCTCCGTGCTCTCTAACTTACCTGTATAATTCAGAAATACCAGTTCAACAACCTGTTCCAGTCTAAGTCTTACACTGTGCCTGTCACGGTGTTATTTATAGCTTGGCATCACTCAGATCTTTTGGATCTGTAGGAAGGATTATTTCTTCCTGTAGAGAAAGTGAGTTGGTCAAATATAATTTCACAACAAAAAGGTCAACAATAGAAAAATTCTGGGGGACTTGGGTGTCAAAGTTATTTCGTAAGTTTGGGTCATGCTGCACACGTAGTTTGGCTAAAAAAAACATGGGGAGACATTTTCAAAAGCAATGAATCATTTTCCTTGGCTAAAATGTTTCATCTTGGCATTTCCCAAAAAGTTTCTTTTTCACATCATTCTCTAACAAACGACTCTGAATTGTATTCAAAGATGTGATGCTTAATCTCTGTCTTCCTCAACAGACAGGGTTTACAAACAGTCTGAATTGTTCTGTAGCCCAACACAAAAGCCCTGCTGGCAGCGAATCCAAGATTTCTTGCCGTATCTCGCCGAAGCCCAAGGGCACGGCATATCGCAATGACTCTCTGACCCTCCATCAGGGACGCTTCCACGTCAGACACCCTTATCTTTCCTGTCGCTGCGTGAAACAATGCCGGGTGCTCCCGGGGGATAACCCAAGGGGGTGAAAGGTGCGCCTGCGAAACGAGGCTCCACTCACCTCACTTCTTGGCACCACAAGATGCAAAATGCCCTGCTCCAACCTGCCTGCCTTATCATCGGCACCCTGCAGGGAGTATCCTCCTGCCTCCTCTCTCCTCCAGACGCCAGTCAAGGCACTTGATGCTGACTGTGTGAGAGCAGAGGGAGCAAAGAGGCTGAGCCTCATCATCTCGGCTAACGCACTGCAGGATGGGAGCCCCAAGCCAAGCCAGCAGGGACGGTACAGGAGCTTTTGCTGAATTAAAACAGGAGTGGAATGACCTAAGCAATAAAATTGCAACTGTATAAGCAGCGCTAAGATATCTGGCTAGTGATATGCATTAATTAGACGATGTTTTAAACGCCTAAGCAATAGGTACCTGCACTGTGTAAAGTGTCACCACTATTAGAAACTGCAGGGGCAAGGGGGGAACAGCACCTTTTTCAGAAGTTTTCTCTTCATTATCTAAAATCCATGAAAGGATATAGTATCTGAAACTCATGAATAAAGGTTAATCCCTGACAATTGTAAATGGAAGGTTTCGGGTTCTCCTTTTTTACTTTCACAGGCCTTGAAGGCTCTGATTTAAACACAAGAACCCCAGCTAATGATGACCAAACCTGAGGTGCTGCCTGCAATGACACATGTACAGTCTTAGTTACTTTCACACTAAGAAATGTGAGATTTTGGTGGGGTTATTTTAAAATGAAATGATATCATAGCTTTTGAGGTCTGAAAGTTTCCTACCATTTGTCAGTTTAATAAACTGAAGACTTTAATAGAGATCTTTTAACAACACATGCTGTACTCTGAAGGTGTGAATATTTCCTAACTAGCCAAGTTTACACACGGCTCGCACAGGAAACTCATAGGTTTCTTTGTAGCCTGACAGTGAAATGTAGTTATAACTGAGTAACATTAATAAAAAATAATCTTTAGGACATATGCTCCACACACTGAAAGGCTCGGGACATGCTTCAGAAGCAAAAAAGTAAAAGTACCTTAAATTAGGCTTCTAATTCCTCATTTAGGATGAGCAATTTTTCAAAGATCCTAAGTGTCCACAGATCCCAATACATTTTGCTGGCTATCTCACACTCTTGAAAGGCAAACCATTTTATTCAGAAGCCTCATTATAAAATGAAAGCCCAACTTTAGGTTACATTAAGGACAGTGTAAAAATTATCTTCTGGGTACCGAAAGAGAAACATTATGAAAGAAAACAATGAAAAAATAAAATAAATAAATAAATAAGAACAGCTAAATCTTCCAAATGCATAATTTAAGACCCCATCTACCTTCACAGATCTGTTGTTAGTGCACATTTCAGCTAATGCAGTAATAACCAATAAGATATATGCTATACAAATATATGCTTTTTCCCTATTACAACTGGAACTCTGTGGTGTGGATGGTAGATACTCACCAAGGGGGAAAATGTTGGAATTTGTCCAGAATTTTAAATTTCTATAGAAAAACTGTGTGCAAGAAAACACAGCACTTCACCAGTACAAAACTAGCCCAAACTTCACTCATTAAGGCCATTTTCTTCTTTGACCCATCATAAACAGTGCACTGCTGAAGCATGAGGAGGTTCAGAGAGGCCTCAGCGCAGCACGCTAACATATATGAAAAGGCCATAACCGCTCGTTCGCAACTCGTAGAGTCTATTGAAGAAACGAAGGACAGAAGTAATGCTGCTAGCTCTGTGTCACCAGCGGAAAACTCTGGTGCAAAGAGAGAGTGGATGACACGGACATGACACCATTAGCCTGCCTTGAAGCTTTCGCCCACAGCTGAGGGCTCGCATCCAGGAAGGCTGAGCCCTCCGGCTACAGCTCAGCTCTACGTGGGTACAGCCCGACAGACACCGTCAGCACCCTCACTCCACTTCTGCTGTATCACAAATGAAAAAAGAACAAGTCCAGGGAAAAGGCCTGAAAAAACGGCTAAAGTAGATGCTTCAAATGGAAGCTGTTTGACCAAATCACTTAATAGTTATTGCTAGCAACAGCAACAATAACTTTTTTCGTAGGGTGGGTGAGGAGGGACAACATTATGATTTATTGGCACTTATGTTTTATACATAAAAGTGTTTAATTTTAATATTTTTCCTATTTTCATTGCCTGAGGTGCTTAAGATATATAACCTATTTTTTCAGCACTAAGAAAACTTATTTCAAAATTTTACAGAGTGATCAAGCTGGGATCTACGAGTTATCAACAAAATGCCAGCTGAAACAAATCCATCGGCTTTAAAATCTGCTTTGTATTTAGCTGGGCAAACCAAGTACCTCTGAAAAAAAAAACCAATCATTCCGTTTTCAATCAGGGTTCTTCATGATGAAACTGAACTTTCTTTTCAATTCTCTTGGAAATTTGGAATTGCATTTTTTTTTTCCTGGACAAGCACTGCAGCTAACACACCCCTGGTTTTGCTCACACTGTGATCAGTAAGTGGGTAAGCAGAAACAGCAAGTACAAGTACTTCCTTGCTTTCCTTTTGGTCACCCTCAGTCACCAAGACATCGAAAGTTCAGGTGAATTTCTGTCATCTGCATTTAGAGACATTTTGGCAGCTAACGTCTCGGAAGACATGTACATCTGCCACTGTCAGGGAGATGCTGACCATAGGAAATAACACCGATGAACATGCCGGAAGGTGGAAATACCATTTCTCTCAGAACAAGACGTGAATGGCAAAGGAGATATGACCAAGCACAAAAATATCTTGGATTTGCTTTAGAGAAAATGGCATGTAGCTGAAATTCAGACTAAACAAATAAAACTATCTACTTCCACAGTGAGATTTTAGATCTGTGGGGCTCCTCTGATATCTCTTATAGGGTTATACGAACCAACATGTGCTTAGAAAACATAAATTTGTCTAAAGTCTCTTTGCGAATCAAAAAAAGAAAAACTCAAATAGAACTTAGTGGCTGCTGTTGTTGCCCTTATCCAACGTTGTTTGTTTCATTCTACAACTTTCTCTTAGACTGCCAAGCAATCATCAGAGTTAAATTTCCCAGTGAGATTTCAAAGCTGGTTTTAACCACCTTTGCTGCTTCTTAACATTGTGGGTGTCTGGTTTAATTTTCGTATTTCTGGTGCTGACTTCAGCTGGAGATGACTAGTACCTCAGCACAGTTCTCCTAAGGGAGGGAGACTGGTGCTGGAATAGAGGACAGACGCAGCTCTTGTCACAGCCCTGACCTCTCTCACATCCTCTTCCCCTTTTTTGCTCCATGGCCCAAACACGTGGGAAGGGAAAAACCATCTTGCAGCCCAATCAACAGGGCAGGGGCCAAAACAGTGATCTCAGGGTGAGACAAGTGCTGGTGAACATCCTTTAGCTGAAGACCAGATCAGACCGACCTCTTCCCATATCTTGCTCCATGCTCTGGGCACAGGGCAGGAGCAGGTGATGAGCACCTGCTCCTACAGGCACCATGTTTTAAAAAAATGGCAGCGGTGACTGCACTTTGTGTTGGACACCAACACCTCAAGCAAGGGATGCCCAGAGGATGCCTACCCAGCCAGGGTCCTCCTCACCATCCTCTGCCGTCCTGTTCAGACATTCAGGACGGGAACTGTCAGCTTAATGAAGGAGGCATCATGATTTGAGATGGGCAGCTGGAAGAGGGGGTGGATAATTTTAATGTTGTACTTCGGAGTCTTATATCCCACTAAGCCCCATTTAAAGCATGCAAGTAATTTTTTTAAAGCTGATCCTACATGCTGGTGTGTCATACTTAGCAGTTCTCTTGCTACATTTCCAAAGAAATATGAGTCTCGCTTGAAAAGGGAGGGATTTCAGATATACCAGGGAAGGACTTACTTTTCAAACGTCTTAAAGACAGCTGTGCAGTCCAAGCAGAGGCTTTGGCAGAAGTCTGAGTGTGATGGTAATACTGCCCAATTCAGACTTTTTTCTTTAATGGAAAATGATGGAAAGTCCTGCTTTAACAGGATTCAGACACTGGCTCTTGGAAACAGGCTTTGGTAACCAAAATAAAAAGGATCTCAGAAACTTTAATAGCCTCCTTCACTAAAGCCTGGCCAAGTACTTGCATTTAATAATTGAAGCTATCAGTTTACTTTAACACAATGGATCTAAATCTACTCTCCAATACAGACACAAAATCCCCTTGGCTTCACTGTCTGTAGCCAGAATTGGGTTCAATATATTTGTAAAAAATGAGAGACAGTGATGTTAACTAAAGTAATTTTGTCGTTATGGTTAGACGATGAGGTGGCAGCTGATAATCCTCACGTCCTGGCACCGATGTGGTGTTTATAGGTGTCAATGAAATCACCGTGACTTCAGGTAGCTAACAGGGTCCCCTGTGTAGCTGAATAAGCTGCATGGAAAGAGCCCACATCTGTCTCCAGCTGTTCCCATGAAACCCCGCGAGCTTCCTGAGAGGTGAGCTAGATTTCATCATAGGCCAAACATGTCTTACTAGATAAACTCAGAATTTGGTCCAGGAACATTTGGATCTTGATCCCCAACATTTTAG
Source organism: Vanellus vanellus (assembly GCF_965231255.1). Classification (NCBI taxonomy): domain Eukaryota; kingdom Metazoa; phylum Chordata; class Aves; order Charadriiformes; family Charadriidae; genus Vanellus; species Vanellus vanellus. The sequence goes on from NC_138905.1 coordinate 116,760,062, forward strand.
AGAACATCCCAACTGCTGTATTACAAAATTAAAAATATTTGAATTTTCTAGTTGAAGGAAAATATGCAATTTTTCATTAGAACAGCTGTTTTGTTTTATTTTTAGAGACATATTACAACTCAAGCATGTGTTACACTTACAGCAACCTGGATCACTGAATGCCCTGGTGTGTATAAAAGGGACTGCAGCATCATGGCCTGGTGAGAAGTATAGAGGATGACCCTCATCTGGACCCTCACCTCCAGAAAGTTCTCAGATCAATAAGATCTAGTATGTTAAAGAACTCCATACTCTACACTTAAAACACACCTTTAAAAATATTTGTTTCTAAATTAAAATACACATGCATATAACTTTCAGTCTTCGCTGACGCTGGTAAGCCTCACTTAGCTCCCAAATGTAGAAGACCACCACTGGTCCCAGGAAAAGAAGCTGACAATGAAATTTACTGGTATATAAAAAGTCCCTCTGTCCACTAAAATAGGAGGATTGAAACAAACACACAAAAACCAGATGTAGATCCATCCATTCCTTCCGGCCATAGACAGCTGGCTGTTGAATTAATGTTCCTTTTGCTTACGAGTTAACTAGCTTTATACAATCTTCTTTAGAAACTTGTGGAGCACCAGTATGTTATGTACTCTAAATTTGGAAGATGGGAGTTTTATCTATGCCTGCAGTAGCTAACAGGTTAAAGTAAAGCCAGGATAGCCATTTTAAGCTGCAGAAGAAGAAAAGAACAGTTCTGGAGGAATATTGCTTTCTTATCAGATCGGCCTTTTCCCACAAAAAGCAGCAGACATTCTCTGCCTCTGATACACAGCACTAGTTTTCTATACAGCCTGGCAGTGTGATTCGCTTACTGGATTACCACAAAATAAAATGCAGTATTTTGTGTTAAGTGTGTGGTAACTGCATGGTAGATGTACTGGAAGCCACGATTGCTATTACACAGTAACTTGTGGTATCAGTACAATATTGCTCTATGAGATAATAACAGGGGGCAAAGAGCTGCCTTGCAAGGAGGCTTGGATGAATGCCGCAGTTTGACCGGTTGCTTAAGATTTCAGCCCATGTCATTATCCCTCTTTCAGCACTAGATCAATACTGTTGGCAGCTGATGATTAACATCATCTTATTTTCAAATACTACAAAGGCAAAAGAAGGTTATAAAATACTCTACAGGGCAATATTAACCCTTGCTCAAAAAGCCATCATGAGCCGTGCAAAATGCTTGTGTCCTGTTTTAAATCAGGGTTTCCCGTGACCTGCCTGAGAACTGCCTGGGGCTCTTGAAGAGTTTAAAAGTGCATGGAGGAGGGCATGCCGTTCTCGTTCACACTGAGGACAGTTCATGCTCTGGCATCAGAGAGCTTGATTAAGTTTAACCAGCTAATGATGTATTACCAAAAGGCAAAGGAAAATAAGCATGGAAAAGGAAGAGAAGCAGCAAAAGCAGAAGGGACAAGATCTTTGTCCAGTTTAAACCAAGAGTCACCTAAGGATATGTGTGGAATTACACTGCATCACCCTCAGCGGTCCACTGTGTTTAACTGCTTTCATTTGGGACTAGTCACATCTGTACAAACCTGACAAATTAACATGCTGTTCCTTTAATTACTCTTGAAAGGGTTTCTTGTTCGTGTTAATAACTCAGCTTTTAATAACAGAAATAAAAGGGTTATCTTTACTAAACCACAAAAATGGAAGTTATGCAATATTATGATTCCTCTTTAGGCAAACAAGGACTTTGAAATAAGGCGGTACATACCCATCACTAAAGTTAACACCACATTTTCAGAGGAGCTGGCTTGTAAAAAAGAAGGGAATTTCCAGCCTGCAGAGGATTATATAATTTTGACAATCGTTACTGCACTGGAACAACACGAGCTCTTTCTCCATCCCTCTCTTCCTCACACTTGTCTCTGTGTTTAACAAAAATAGAAATGTTCTCAAACATTTCAACCATTAAAAAAAAAAAAAAAAAAAACAACAAAAAAACAAAACACAACCTCCAGGTAATTTTGTTTCTACGAGTTCAGTGTGGAACTACATCTTCTTGAACTGCTACAGTGCTATGTAGGACTTGTTGCTCCACTGCTTCATGCCCCTGTTTTCATTCATGAAAGAGGCACATTATGGACAAGTGGCCTGATATTGACCACCAACTGGTGACCACAAACTGGGCCACCAACAGAAATGCAGTTGTATTTCTTGGCAAAATGGTTGGTTCTGATACCCTTTTCACACAAAGCTGTAGCTGATCCCATGGAGAGTCCTACTGTGACCAATGAATCTAATTATGCAGAAAGGCTGGGCCTCACCTAATTTTAGCTTTCCTAAAAGCCAGTCTTCTAACCTTACTCTGTAATTAGTGAAAAGAGATGGATGCCTTCAGAGCGCGGTTTAGTTACAGTTGAGACTGATTAAAGTGTCCGATGTGGAGTGCCAAGATCTGGTCCAGAGACACATTTATCCACGGTGCTGTCCTTAGCCCAGAGGGCAGAAACCTGCACCAACAGCCCCAGTACGTGCAGTCAGAATACCCCACAATACAGGCTGATACAAACTGGTGTCAGAGACAAATCATAACAGGAATGTCTACGGCCCTGGGCTTAAATAAGTACACTTGTCCCTCCATTTATCTAAAGTCTCATAAAAACAGAAACCAATTTAACGTGGCCTGGGATGAGCTCTTTCCCACAGTCGGCCCTGCAGGCAGCTCTGCAGGAGGCATGCACACAGAGACTTTCAGGGCGGCCGCAGGCTCCCAGGGGTGCCAAGCGCAACGCTTGGTCCTCCCCTGCAACTGACGGGCAGAATCAGGCTACTTCAGAGGATCGTTCACAAAAACCCGCCGGCTAGCTAAAGTAGGTGCTTAGAGCTGATGTGGAATCTTTATGCGATACATAAACACCAATGTGGTAGGTGGCTTGGAAAAGCCAGTACAGCCATTTGAAAACTATTCTGAAAAACAGTATTCCTAATAGAAACTGCTTTGACCTAAAGTGTGGACATGCCGATTTATGCCAAAGAGAAAGGTCTTTCTTTCATGTAGGAAGAAGGATGGCTGTAGTGAACGCAAATTTTCTTACCCCATAGCTGTTGAGGTCTATCGAAGTGCTCCATAAGAATGAGTCTCATAAAATAAAAGAGGATTACAATAATTAACATGGCTGTCTCAATAAGGTTTTTCCAAAAGGAAGTATAAACAGGATGTGTAGATTAAATCCTGATAACAAAAGATACTGTTTTCTTGGATTGTTAAGACCGAAATGCAATGAAAACAGCCTAGATTAGCTTACTTATTATACAAAAAAAAAGGAGTTCTAATAAAAAGCGGGAAATACATAGATCTATAAAAATAGATATATAAAAAATACATAGATATATAAAAATATCCCTTCAAAAGGTTTTATTTTGTTTTTATGATCCACCAAATCACTCCAATTATGAAATAAAATTTAAAAAATAAAAATTGTAAGAGGTTGAAGGAGCTACCACAGTTCCCCAAATGATTAATTAACACCTTCTGCCTCTCTTTCCTGCTGTGAAATTCAATCACATTTACTTTATGTAAACTTCAGTTCAGTCTCCTCATTTTTCTAACCTTACAAATAAGATACTAGCCCTGGATAAGCTTTTTTTTCCTCTCCTGTCCCCTCAGAACGTAATTAATTCCACTCTCCCTATCATATTTTTTCTCTGAAATTCTCGTTGCTGACTACTAGAGAAAGAAGTGGAAAACTCTGCTATAAATACAATGATTAAAAAAAATCCAGATTTTTTTTCTATTTTCTGTTCTTTTTTCTTGGTGATGACAACACAGGGATAACATAACCTGGTTTCCTTCTTGTTAGACGGAACATGAATGCACATGCACGTCCACGCTTGGTGACTGCCAGGTGTCAAATATCTGTTACCGTAGCAAAAAGAAAGTGACCACAAAACTGTACAACTACTTCTTCTTACTAAGTAGGTGAGGTAAGTCATCACTAAAGATAAACACCACTTATCTTGACAATCCAAGTAGGGGAGTAAATTTGATTCCACATCAAGACATAGTCAGGCACCAAGATGCAAAATCACTTGAATAAGTCATGACAATTACATTTAAAAACAAGTTAGATGCCCCCCGACGGGGACCGGCTGGGCCCTCTTGCAGCACGTGTGGAGCCCAGAGTAAAAGTGCAGTGTGGATCCCCTTCCCTGATCTGCGCAGTTTGTCCTCATTCTGCAGGCAGTACCACCACAACAGCCCCCCGTGGTGCTTAAGCTAAGCAGCCCCACCAAGGTCTCTGCGCTCTGTTACGCTGTGAAGCGTACCTACTCCCTAGAACCACCCCTGCTTTTTCCTGTTCTCCACTTGGCCCTTCTCTGCACCCAGTGCAGTACAAAGTCATTTTCCTTCAACATCAGTGACCAGAGTCTGTCACCAATGCTTTGTCCAACAGCACCAATACTTCCCTGTGGTTGCTGAAATATTTCCTTGTATCTGATAAAGCGGTTACATCCTTTGACTTTCTTTTTTTTTTTTTTTTAAGGGTTATATCACATTAGCATCTCACAGCCATTCTACAACTGGGTAAGATTTAGGCAACTCCTGGGAATTGCTAGGGACTACCTAATTTTCACAGCAAAATGGGACGGTACGACATCTGTCACAACTTGTATCATGACAGAAAGGGCAGCTCACCTTCATTTACGGAGCAGAAGCAATAAGAGGACAATGAGAAAACACCATTGGTGAAGTTGTTTGTGCTGTCAGAAGAACACTCTGCTGGCACACCTCTAGGGTGTTAAGCGAGGAGCCAAAGCCTGAAGAAGGCCAGACAGGGATGCCTAAAGACATAAGTACCGCTCAACCTTTCCCCAGCCTCAAACACTTGAAACTGCACCTCAGTGTATGGGTCCTACATCAAAGATGCCGGGTACTTACACTGGTGAACGTGCAACCAGTTACTACACCCCAGCACCCGAGTCCACCTGCATTTCAAAGAGAGGTGTGGGAACTACTCCTGTGCAGAAGGAGATGCTACCAAAGACACTGAGAGTGTGGTGAGCCACATGGCCCCCCATGGATGTCAGAATTAGCTTTTCCTTTTACCACAGATATCTTTTGAAAGCTTTAAAATATAGTTCTTGATACTGCATTCAACCTTCAAGTTTGTACAAACATTTGATGAGTTTTATCTTTGTTTGCTGTTTAACTTACAGAATACATGAATGTTTGTCATTACTTAATGAATTTCAGCCTCTCTGGAGCAAGAAAATACTAACTGCTTTGGTTAAATGTAATTCATTAAGCTGTCAGGAATATTCCAGTATATTTAAATATTCTATTACAGTGTACAGAGAAATGTAAATGATCCGTAGAAAGAAATGTAAATTCTTATTACTTACAAAAGTGAAACAAAATGTGAACATTTCTAAGAAGGCTCCTTCTTACTGGGTGAACAGTTATTCTCTCACATACATTTCAGAAAAAGTAGAGAGCTCTGTCTTACTATAAAAGAATAAATAGCTTTTTTCAATTAATATTTTTGTAAAAGAGAACTAAATAAACAATTTGCCAAGTGAAGCAGATAGATAGTAATATTTTTCACCTTCCCTATTTTCAATGGAGAAGAAAATGTTTTATTCAATCATTTATGTAACTACCAGAAAATTTTGTGGTTCAGGGAGAAATAGTGTACAGTTTTCATTCATGTCATCATCTTAGACTAAATATTTTAGAAATCCATGCTGCTATTTGCATTTAAGCAAATTCCCCCTTGATTTAACCTACTTAATGAAGTTCCTTTGTGAGATGCCCATAATATAAAAAGAAAGAAAAGCTTAAACGAAAGGTAAAAACTGAAACAAAACAAACATACCTACTTGGAACAAATCAGTCACTAAGGTTATACTATCCTCTTCATCTGTGACATCCATATCACAGTTCTTCAGACCTTGCAAAACATAGCTAATAAAACCAACTGCCTTCTGTGTCTCTGACACATCTGTACATCATGTTGTCAGACCGAACAGCTCACACATACATGAAAAGTACTCACCAATCCCCCGTGACTTTTGCCTGGGATGAAAATGTACATGGTAATGGTTCGCATGGGGAAACAAATACAAGCACTGGTTTTGAGTAGGAATGAAAACACAAGTTATACATAGAAGCTGTAGATGTTCGACTTGAATAAAGAGTTGGACCATTTGTTGTTCAATATTCCAAGATTAGTATAGATAGTTATCTCCGTGTAAAGGGAAACAACATCAGGATTGCATAAGTGAAGCAAAGAGAAAAGATTGTAATGCTCACTTTAAAGAGGTTTTCCATGGAAAATGCACAGAAGAATTTCCTTATAAAGTGACGTGCTGGAAAGAAGCTGGAAACACTATACGTGAATAGAATATATAATGAAGTACCAGCATCGCTTTAGCTTTAAAGACAAAAACGTTCAAAAATGGAGAACACATGTTTTGTTAAAATTTGTACAATTTAGGAGATGAGGGATGTTACCAAAGCAACAGAGAAGATGACATATATCTAAATCATAGACATGATTTTGCAGAGACAACTGTGTAGGAGCTGTACATGGAGTAGGTAAAACAAATTCCATTAGCGGTATGACTCGATTTATGAAAAAAAAAAAACATCAATTTGTGTGCTAATTTATGATGCTCTTTTTTCACGACAAGTGGCATATTCTACTCCACTAGTATCTTTGCTGACTTCATGATATGAATTATGATTCACTGTCAGTGTACCAACCTGCAACTCCTTGAAAGATTTAGAATAAGAGCACTTTCCTTGCATAGTAAGAAGAAAATGCAGCCCTTTCTAGCCCCTACTTTTTCTTCATGCTCAGGAGCTGGTAAAGTCATTGCTTTCTGCTGTTGCATCTTCTTTCCCCTTCCTTCCTCAAGGACAATCTCTCTGCTTGGACAGAAATGTGCATCTTGGATAAGGGAACTGGTCAAAAATGCTCAGACCCTATCATCAAATGTACACGAAAACTGTGTCCTGGCTCTGTTTGTTTTAGTAGAATAGAAATAGCTTTACTGACCTTCAATAGGCTTTGGACCTAGATCATGTATTATAATTGTTTTAATGTTCACACTTTTTCAAATACTTTATGTGATGAACAGTATGTCAATATTTGTCCCTCCTATCCCAATAGCAACCTGATGTCTTTGGCCTTGCTTTGAGAGGGGGGTTGGAGTAGATACCCTCTCAGAGATCCCTGCCAACCTGAATTATTTCATGGTTCTATGATTGCTTAAAAAAAATAAAGAAGGCAGAAGTATACAGTTACTTTTGAGTGTGCCAGCTGGCCAAGGATGAAGTACTAATTCATTATTTCAGTATTGTGTTGTATGTAAGGCTTTCTCTAGATTTGCTTCTTTCTATTATGTTCACAATTGCATTTTCTTAGAATAATGTAGCACTGTGCATTAGTTACCTCGGATGGGACATAAGGGCCAATGTGTCTGCTTATATAAGGACATCCAAATTCACACCATGGACCATTTCCACAGAAAGTTTAGATCTATGCTGTTTTGGTGAGTGAGAGCATTATGTTGTATGGACATAAGATTTGGCATGTAATTTGGCACTGTTTTCCAATGTTGATGTGGGGTGAGAGTCCTTGCGATGGCCACAGAATAGGCAAAAAAAAAAATGACAGAGAAATCAAAGCAGGTCAGATAACCATCAGTAAGAAGATTAGAAGTCTTTTCTGGTGGGTAGGTTGTGGAGTACAAAGATTAAAGCAGTTTTTATTACTTTTTTGCTGGAATTATTGTAGAAAGACTGTTAAAAGGAATGATTAGTAGGAACAAATCTGAATGAATAAGAAATCTCCATTTCTTAAATAAGTGCCAAGGAATATTTTGGATGAATATCCCAGTGCTGTGGAAAACAAACGAAGAATATGGTACAAAGGATTAACTTTGCTTTGGAGGAACATATGTAATTGGGAGAGAGAGTAGGAAAACAAGTGATTCAGGGGATACAGTGAGCATGAAAAATGTTCATACATGGAAAGGAAATGGAAGCAGAGGAGAAAAGCATGCAGAAAACACCAAACCAGCCATTTTATCATAAAAGGTTATCAGGCTTGTCAAGTATGACGTCCCCTTGGTGAATTGATGTTGACTACTCCTGTTGACTTCTTTTGTCCTTCATGTGTCTGGAAATGGTTTCCAGGGTAAATTGCTCCATTGCCTTCCCAGGGATTGAGGTGAGGCTGACCAGCCTGTTGTTCCCTGCATCCTCCTTCTTGCCCTTCATGAAGACAGGAGTGACATTTTCTTTCCTCCAGTCCTCAGGTGTCTCTCCCCGTTGCCATGATCATTCAAAGATTACCAAGAGCAGTTTTGTGATGACATCAACCAGGTCCCTCAGTACTTGTCGGTACATCCCATCAGGGCCCATGAACTTATGTTTGTCCAGTTTTCTTAAGTGTTCCCGGCCCTGATCATCTTTCATCAAGGGTAAATTTTCCTTCCTCCAGATTATCCCCCTGGTCTCTGGGGCCTGGGATTCGTGAAGGCCAGTCTTGCTAGTAAAGACTGATGTGAAGAAGGCATTCAATACCTCAGCGTTTTCCATGTCCTATGTCAACAGGTCCCCCACCTCATTCAGCAGCATTTTCACCAGTCTTCCTTTTGTCACTAAGAGTGTCCCTTCTTGCTGCCTTTGACATGACTCACTGCATTCAATACCATTTGGGCTTTGCCTTTCTGAACCATGTCTCTGCATGCTGAGACAGTATCTCTGGATTCTTCCCAGATTACCTGTCCCTGCTTTCACCTTCTCTACAGTTCCTTCTTATCTTTGAATTTCACCAGGAGGTCCTTGTTCCTCCATACAGGCCTCCTGGTATTTTTGCCGAACATCCTTCTTGTTGGGATGGTCTGCTATTCAATTGGTTCAAGCTTAGTGATACAGGGCCACCTTTTTAAGGAGACAAATCTATAATCGTAGCATGAAAACATGTTTCACTTGCAAGATGATCAAGTAATAAATATACCTATTTTATTGTTCTGTGTATATGGTCTGTAAAATCTTAAGAGATAACAAATCACAAATATTTCAGACTGTTTTAAACAGAAGTGAATGAAAAATCTGAACCTTCATTCTGCAAGAGGTAGTGCAACTTTTTCATTCCAAACCAGAACAGGTGATTAGAAATATATTTTGTGTGAGTGTCTGAAACTTTTGTGACTATTTTAACTCAGAAGCTCTCTGCAGTATCACATATCTCATGGCAAGCCTGTAATCCAAGGCCTTGTTTGATACAGCACAGCTGTGTGATCTTGGCACAGTTTTACTGAGTATATTGTTACTAAGGTGTGAGAACATACGTGAGCTAAAGCTGTGCAAGATAAGCAAAGTGAAAACCTAGACAGAGGGCAGGTTTTGAAATCATGATAGGTAGCACCTTACAGATTCAAGAGGAGAAATGGTGGCACAAAAGGTGTAGAACCTCAAGGGGAGGAGGGGGGGGAGCAGAGGATGGAATAGATTTATTCACCGCCTCTATGGATCAGCCATCCAGCCTTCCTGCCACCACCATCTCATCAGTGTCTCACAGGGTAGCTGAGCATGTTAGTGCTCAGCGTAGTAGCTGAAAAGCACAGCTACCTGCTCTGCACATTACCCGATAAATAACGACTTGGTGTTCCCAGGTTGAGTGTATCCTGCTTACAGAGCCACTCTGCACAAAGGAAAAGGTGCTTGAACACTGCAAACCACTCACATTTGTCGCTATCCATAGTCATGTTCCTTGACGTGAGCCTTCTCTCTAATGCCTGCAGGTGAATTTTAGGAGATGAAACCTCTCAAAGGAAGGAAATCCACTCCACAGGAGAAAATAGTAGATTCTTTTACTCTTGTCATATACACACTGCTATCGTATAGTGTAGCACAGCGAGGAGATGCAGACTAATGTGAGACTGAATCACTTTCAGTTCAAGGAGTCAACTCAATTTTCTCACTGGGGAATAGAAAACAATAATGAGGTTGAAATTTTTGCACATAAAAATACAATCACTACACAGTTACTACATGCTCAATGGGGAAAAATTAATGGAAAATATCAGATCAGCTTTAGTTTCAGTTTCAGCTCAAAAATTCTTTCAAAAGTGAAACTCTCTTCTCATAGTAATAATGGAAAACTTTTCAGGAAGTGGTGAGTAGGTTATTGAGCCATGACAATGTTACAGCCAAGAGAGATTTAACCTGATCCAATTAAATGTATTTACTTTAGCAAAGAACTGTGCTTGTTAACTCCTTTTGAAACCAGTATACCAACCAGTCACAAGAGTTTTGTGTAAGTACCACACTGTTCTGTACAGCTGCTGTATGAGACCGAAGGTATGCTGGTAAGGTCATCTCCCTGACCAGTCTTTCATCAAGCCAGTCTTTCATCCACATCTTTTCATCCACATCCATCTTCATCAAGGCAGTCTTTCATCCACACAGGAGTGCGGTGACATCAGGTCAGCATCGGTCCCCATCGCCTTCTGACGAGCTCTGCTCCAGCCCTGGCCTTTCCTGCTGGAGGAAGCAGTATTCTGCGGTTTCCCTCCTGTGAAAGGCAAGCCCGGCAAAATCCCCGTGCAGATGGAGCCCCAACCAGCTTCCACCAGCAGCATGGGATGCCGCCGGGAGGGTTTTCTCCTGCACGGGGCTCCATGACATAACTGTACGAGGCCACCCTGTGCAGAGTACAAAAAAGATGTTTTGTAAAGCTGAAATGAGTGGGCACAGCGAGTGAAAAAAAATAAGTTATTGCTGAAACCGGCATAAGGCGTTTTATGAGTCATTACCTCAGAAGGATTTTATTGTGGTTCTGGGAAATGAGGAACAGGGGGTCTATTTGTAAGGTTTTCAGAGCTGCAGGTGAAACGCTGCCTTCAATAGGTGGATTCATGAAAGTCCAAACTGGAGGATGGCACACTAAAACACAACTTGCTAAACTAGTAGGTTAGCCTTTATATCGATAAAGCAGTGCCCCAGGGAAATCTGAATGTTCTTTCTCTTTCTGTGAATGAATTACATCATTCATGTCAGAAGTTAATACTTAGTTAAACATTTTACTGAATGTAGCTTTCTGATCTTCTGCTCCTGAACAAAAGTCCCTTGTTTTAAGAAATATTGAAGATGCATAAGTAGCTGCTTTTTGTTTGTTTTTTTTTTTTTTTTAAACTCAGGAGTAATTTCAAAGTATCAAAAGCTTCCTCATTAAATCTCTTTCATAATCTTAAGGGACGGGGTGGAGAGGGCAGAAGATTAAAATCACCTTGTTGCACAAAGCTAACTACAGCCCCACATTATCAGTACCTACAGTACAGGCTTGGATGACTCATATAATCAATCCACACACAGAGCACTGTTTTGCTCACAGCAGAAACCAGAGAAGGGAGAGAGAAAGGCTCTTTCTCCAAGACGTTATTGTACTGAGGCAGCAATGACCCTCTGAAGAATCCCTAGTCCATGAGCCATGATAGCTCAATTTGCATTGAAATTCCAGTTTCAGAATTTCAAAGAGAAATTTATTTCCATACCACTCAGTGAAGGAGAGCGACAGCAGTCCTCGCTGTCCTGCACATCAACCTGGACCTTCTGACAATGGGGCAATGCATCATCCTCTGCATTCAAGCCTCAGAGTTGGGGCCATTTAGTGGAATTGACATGTGAGGCAGTTCTGTGGAGGCAGAGTATGATCAGTGCCAAAGCAACAGAAGAAGGTTATCAGCAAATCTTTCTGCCAGTTGTGCTGCCTTACTGCCAGATAGGGACCATCAAAGGCTAAAGTCAAAATAATTTCGATGAGAACTGCAAAAGACATCTTCAGTGCACCAGGTCTTCTCCCTGCCAAATTCCTCCTCCAAATACTAGTGACTCCAGAGTGTTACTTTCACAGTGATGCAAGAGCCCCTGTTTCTCTGGTCTACGAAATGGTTAAGCCTTTGCCGTCAAAACATTCAGCCTAAGGCAGAGAACAATCATGGAAAGTTTCAGCCCAACCCGTTAATGTTTGGCAAAGCCATAACCAGCTTATAACAGAGGCTTGTAATTAGAGTGGGTCGGAACATTCTCAACTAAATGAAATTTCATCGAAATATGCTGTTTCATCCAAGCCAAAACATTTTTCAGACACATATCTGTTTCCACAAAGTTTTTGTTGGGAAAGCTGAGAGAGAAAGCGTGCTCACATGCCATATACTGAAGATTAGGTCACTGGTTTGGGATGCGAGAGAATCAAGTTTAGGGCCTGCCTCACAGTGGTCTGCAATAACATAAATGTGCTCTGCATTGGGAAGAGTAGGTGCAGAGTATCTCAAATGCCAAAGTAGCGCCCTGGCTAGGTTATCTACAAAAAAATGACACATCAGGACAAACATGTTTTAATTTTGATGTTCAAGCGACTTTATGTCGTCAAGTGCCACACACGAGGTTGTATTTTTAAACATTGTAAGTCGACCTAAAAGGGAGCTGACCTCTTCCAGAAGTCTGCACTTCTAATGGGAAATGTTGGGGAAGATTAAACTCTTTAAAGTCCATTTAAATCGGCTCCAACTAAAGCTATCAGATACAATTCCTTTTATGTGTTCCCCATAATTTAAACAGAATACTTTATAACAACCATCATAGCAGATTCAGAAATAACTCAGCAGTGTAATCACAGGAGCATTTTACCCAATTTGTTGTGCAGGGTGTCAGTATCAGTCTGAGGTCCAACTAAAGCCCTGCCAGACCTTATGGTCTGGAAGGGGAAGGTGGAGGAGATCCTGTATGTCTTTGAAGTGGCAACCACTGGCAAAATAGAAGAGCAAATTAGCTCCTCCATGTACATGAGTTCCTGAGACTCTGCACAGAATAGAACATACTGGCACAGCCTATACAGAAAACCTGAAAGAGCCACAATTCAAATGGGGAGCAAACCCTGCAAACTCTTATCAGTAAGTGCAGTTCTGTACTTGAAGAGATCAATAAACATTTTTAAAAAAATTACAGTCAATAAAAAGGGGAAGAAAAGATGAATATTACCAGGTGAAAAATCCTTACTTTTTTATTCTTATATTTTTCATATTTTAGAAATGTACATTAATTAAGGAATAATAACAGAAAATATGTTTGCAATTAAAATGTATTTCATACTGCGGTAGGTCCTTCCATCCATTACAGTGAGGTATGAGGCCTGCAAGTCTTGTCCAAATAAAAAAGGAGAGACCAGAACTTTTCATTTCTAAAGGTGTAAGCAGGAAGTCATTGCACCGCTGAGTTGAGCTGATGTAAACCTTTGCTTTCATGCAATATTACAGTGTCTTGCACAATTATTTTATTTCCTAAAACATCGGGTTTGGTGCACACCTGCTTTTTTGAAGATTATCCAAAGGCTTTTTGACATAAATGTTGGGCTTATAGCATTCACTGCCCTCCTATGTTATTGTACGCATCAGCAGAAAGGAGTCACATGATATGGAAGACTGGGATCATACTTAGATAATTTCATGTAAAGAATAATACCACAACATTTTTTTTCTAAAAACATATTTTCTCTCTTAGAAACACTGGGTTCTTTAGCTTTTTTTTTTTTTTTTAATTCTTAGCATATGATTATCTCAAAAACATTTCATTTCTGTTATTTGTACAATCTATTTAAAAACAGAAAACAAAACCAAAGAAATCTCATCATTTCAAAGCAGCAAATAGCTGCAAAATTGAAAATCTGGAACTCTGTTCTCAAACCATTGTGATTTGTGGCAATGTCCTCCTTCCTGAACAACAAAGACTTAAAACGGCCAAGATCCTAAGTTTCTTGTTAAAGTTTTGTGAGGTGAAGTTGGACTACATAAGATATTTTTCCAAAGATTGAGGGTTGTTGGCAGACATAAAGAGTACTGGAACAATGTTAATGAAAAATAAATTTTCTTAGCAATTGAGAGAAAAAAAATATTCATATTTGTCCATTAACTCTTATGTTACTACAATCAGGACAAAAAGAAAGGCTGGTCATATCTCCTGATGGTAAATAATAAATAGCCAGATGTTACTGAATATATTCCAAATACACAGGATTAGCTACATTTTGTTTGGGGTTTAAAATTGTTTTCACTTTGTTATCAATTATTATCAAGGACTTGTCCTGGTAAAGCTTTCATTGTTTTAACTGCTGTGGGATCAGGATACACATAAGTGAATGAGGAGACAAAAGCAAAAAAAAAAGGAAATGACAAACCACCACTCTTCCTGATAATAATTTACAAAACTTCACAGTACTAGTACACAATAAAATGTGCAAATCTCATCAATTTATGGCTCCACTGGTATCAGATTAGTCTATTATCAGTGTTTTAATTGCACATTATTTCTAAATATTTCCAAAGCTGCATGAAAGAATGTGAGACTTAAATGTAGTTTGACATCTAGATAAAATGAAGCCATATTCCATCTGTCAAAGTGTGCAAAGCAATTTGAAAACACTTAGAGTTTTGCATGGTAAAGGAGAATATTGCTGAGAAGCTGAGAATATTACAGGAATGATACTTAAAACTTTATTATTGTTGATAATTTTGGAAAACTTTATAACATCTTAAAACTCTCCTGTGTTTTCAATGGTTTGAAAACAGTCCATAGCACATGGAGAGTCAAAACAGCTCCCTGCCATGCCAGCACTACTTCAAACTCACTGTATCCTTCCTTCTCCTTAGTCCTAAACATATAAGCCCTAAAAAAGCGTGCTGGACCTCGATTATATCACCTCAGCCCAGCCTAGCGATAGACCGACTCTTCAGCTGCAGCGACTCTGATCGCTTGAATAGAGAATTTTGCCCCATGAATGGAAGGAATTAAAGGGGAATCAACACTTCGATTTGGCCCAAAGACATGATTTAGTTTAAGGCAGAACGATTTGCTGATACAAATCAAAATGCAGAATTTGACCTACCTGGAACTGGGGAACAAATCCAACGATTCTCTGTCAAAAGTAATAGCCTTTCTTTCCCCAGTTAGAGGCATTTTCAGCTCATAGTGCTGGACAGGGTGCTGACTGTACCGGATTTCTTAATAACACTCGTCTGACAGAAAAGATATAGGGTGTATGATTAGCGTCACCAGGGGCAAGGAGGTGGAGGAGCTATGGGACTCTAAGAGGCACGTACAGGTGTTTGTCCATCATCATGAAGTGCCGGCCCTGGCGTGTAGCTTCCCTGCCAGCAGACTATTGGTTTGTTTGCAATTCAACAGAGCACCTGTGAACTGACTTCAAAACTACTTTCAAAAGAACACCGTTAATGCTGAGCATAGTGTTTTACATCTACAAATAAACCCACCAAAGTCAAGGCAACCGGTGAGTAAGATACTGAATCAAACTAAAAGGCTTTGGAAGTTATCTCACACAGATTAACATTTCATTTGAAAACAAACAAATGGCCAGACTTCTATCCTACTTTAGTATTTAAGTAAGATAAACATTCTTTCTAATATTAAAAAAGCCATCTACCTTTTTTTTTTCCTGCAGTTAGAAGTTGAAGGACTTGTGTTAGAGACTGAGAATGGCTTGCTCATCAAGTCTGGTCTGTATTTCTGACATCACTGTAGATAACTGAAGAACAAAGAGATAGCTAGGTTAGAAAATGATAATAAAACAACAGCTACAAGAGAAGGCATTGGTCTCTGAGTGACAGCTGTGTCAAGCAGACAAGCGGCAGTTGCAGAAAGCTGGAGGAATTTCAAAATCCAGTTAGTTACTGTCCCTAACGAGGCAGATAGCAAAGAAAAATAGAAGAACAAGGGTAACAAGAAAGTATAATGCATAATTTTGATTTCTGGAACTCACTAAAAGATATGCAAAGTGTAAAAGTACAAAGAAGAAACTGTAGTAACTAGACAGCAAGAATGTCTGACAACTAGCCAAGAAATAATTTTTTTCTTTCTGCTTTCTATCCTCCATTCTGCTGCCTTAATCCTTTTAAGGAAAATGTCAGAAAGAAAAGCAAATCAGTCATCAAAGGATGAGAACACATTAACATCATGCTAGAAATAATTCTCCATGCATTTGCATGAACCCTTGTAGGTCAGAAGGCTAACACAAAGCAGGGACAGGCGGAATGCTGACTAATCTCCTTCTGAAAACAAAACAAAACAAAAAAGCCAAAAAGAGAAATGTTAACAGGCACTATTACATTTCTGAGACGTATAGGAAGATGGCCTAAAGAGAAATTATCAGTTTCATCATGAGGAGTAATGACCCCAGGAGTTAACACAGATATTTCAACTTAAGCGTGGAAGTTACTGGCAGCGTTATGTATGTATGCAGTGGGGACCAATTATACTATTTTAATATACTGGAAGAACTCTAGAAGGGCCGAGGAAGTTAATAACCTGATTTCTTTATTTGTTTGCTTTAATTGCAGCAAAATGTAATTTATTTTAAATAAGAGGTTAGATTTTGAGTATAGCTGCTCAACAAAGAGATTCTGATATGCTTTTTCTCTATAGACTTGTATACTACACAAAACTTTCTATTTTTGAGTAAAGTTTTACACCAAGGTAAGAAGTAATAAATGTCCTTGTATGTCACTAATTAGACCACTGAAGTTAAAATGAAATATTAATGGGAGCAAAAGTAAAACACCACGGCTCAATTCAGTTGTGGTGATGGCTTTAAATAAATAGAATATCCTAAAAAAATCTTCCCCTCAAAAAATAAAAAAAGCCCACCATTAAACCTCAGGTCAAAGTTAAAGAAATTAAAAGAAGAAAACAAAGCTGATATATTTTTATTCTTTCATATAATTACATATGATAGCAGCAGGTCTAGCAAGAATATATATTCAGGTTCTAAGCTCCCTGACTTTTCCTTTGCTTAGAAGTATGCAAGGAAGAGCTACTGAAACAAAATTATTTTGGCATTGTTTAGCAGTCTTGTTAAGTATTAGCCTAGAAAGCCTGAGGACACCATGCATCTTTTGAACCGAAGACAGGTGCTTCTCTCAGAAAACAGGTATGTTCTGCAGAGCTGGTAGATGCAAGTGTGTGATTTAGGTGCACTTCACCAGGAAAAGGAAGTGCTTCCACAAATGTCCTGTGACGCTTTCAATAACGAGGACAACATGGTAGCACAGTTTGCAGTTGGGGAATTATTAACCTCAGCTGATACAAATCAAAATGCAGACTAGGCCAGAGTAGTTCCGCTAAACATAACCAAAAAGCAAAACATAGTTAAGGAACTGGATTTGTTTTTTTTCCCCACGCAGAGGAATATAAAAACAAGTCACATGGTTGTGCTGGTACACGCCAACAGCTAAAGGGTATGTGCAGGGTGATTTGAACAAGGTGGTAGAGACACAACAAAAGTTGATTTTAAGCTATTTTTTTATTGAATTCTGTGTTCTGAATTTTCTCCTCTGAACTATGTATGTAACACAGAAAGTGGCAAATAAAAATGGTAACTAGACAAGAGGTTTAATGTCACAGGAAATGAATTTTTGGGGGGTTATTTGCCCTGGTCCTTTTAATCCCAGGGGACATTCCCTAGTCTTCTGCATTTATATGCAACATCCTAATTCCATGTGTCTCAAGGTTCATTCATAGCCCTCTTTCCTTTGCTGATCTGATGCATCTCTTGGGTACAGCATCTCCATCTATGACACCTACATGGAAATCAGACATGATAGCTCAACTGCATAGTTCCCAAATATAAGCACTAAACCCCCTGAAATTCCCCAGAAATATAAATGCATCCTTTCCTGTCACTAATGAACTATTCCAAATTTTCAAGAACCCTGAACTGGGCATTTACCTGTTCAGGGCCAAGTGGCAGTAGAAGCAGACAGACGCATCTATCTTTTCTTGTGCCTATTACCTGATTATGTTACTGTGCTGACAAAAATTAAAAATCCCTGATATCAAACACAATTTCTAAGCTGCATGTATCCTTAACCTGTTTCCCCAAATCACTCAACGTGCATTATATCCACCAAAGAATATTACTCTTCAGCAACAGCTTTTCACCCATGTGGGTTCTCCGAAGTCTAACAAGACAAGACCTCTTGCAGGGTTTTTCCCAGACTTCAGCATTCAGCATCTCTTCTCTGCGTGGACTATTCAGGCACGCAAAGCTTGAATATTTAACTAAAGTGTTACTGACTCACAAGGCACAAATTAAGAAATCAAGCTTCATTTGCTTTAGTCCTCAGAGAATTATATGGCCTCAGAGAACCCTTCCAATGTACGATCCTTAGGGCACAGTACACATTCAATATCACTTTTTATTTGACATACCATATGGATCTAGTCCTAAAACCAATACTTTCTGCCACAGTTTCTGCTTGGATGTGTTCCTTTCTTTTCAGATATTCAGAAAACTGGGCAGAAAAGAGTGCAATTTTTCATCAATAACCTAGATGGAAATAAAATTCAGTGCTTATCAACTGCAAACTTCATATTTCTCTTGCAGTTAAACTTTTAAGGAAAAACTCTAGAAGTTACTGAGGTCATGCCTTAAAATGCATCAGTTGTGTGTTAAGAATCGGATTTTGCTAGCTTAGAGGAAATGTAACGCCTTGTAGTACAGTAAATATTTGTACAATATTTAAGTTAGTCCCATCAAGAATAATTGCATAGGTCTAAATGATGGGCCATTCAAATTGTCCTCATGGGATGCAAATTAAAATGTTTGAGGTGAAAAAAAAGCAACACTCAGATTCTAGAAAACAAATCACTTATTTAATATTCAGCTTAATAGCCTTTCACACTTCCTTCTGACCTGAAAGCACATTTTATTTCCTCATTTTTTAAGGCCCAGGCACCTTCACAAAATTAAAACATAGTAAAGAGGAATTCAATCTCCTAAAAGCTTTGGGAAACCTAAAACTTTCCAGAAAGAAAAAAAGAAGTTTGCAAGTTTTAACCCGCTGAACCAGATCAGTGTGGTGTGCTTTCCATTACTGGCTGGCACTTATCAAATCCTGGGGACTATAGATATAAATGAAAGCCTGGTGTCAAGCTAATGACTTCCTTGGATTTTGCAGTAATTTCCCTATCTATCTCAGACCATACCTTAATGCAGCCATCCAAACAGGCATCCCTGCTGCTGGCGCTTTTCTGGCTTCCATGTACTTCCCTTTGCAATGCTAATGATGCATTTTAACACAGGTTATTGTAATTTAATAAATGTATAAATTTTAATATATTAATAAAGGCCAGAAATATAAATTTGAATGCTTATTTAGCGACTAGAAGAAATATAAAATTTTACATAAGTGTTAAGTATCATTCTTATGGTTTTAACGATCCAAAGAGTTCTCAGACGTTTCTGAGAAAAATCTTAATTTACCACCTTAAATTTTCTACCAGACACTTGTAACTTTCTATCAAGAAAGAGGTGAAAACTCCTTTCACATACTGAGCACATGCATAAAAGAACATGTGCTATTTATTAACAGGAGCAAGCATTTATTAAAGTCTATCCTGGCTTTTGAAAACAAGATGACTTCATACACAGGAAAGAGGTGTATATGATAAGTTGTTATTTCAGGGTTGTTTTGAAAACATTAAAAAAGGGGGCAAAACCTATTTTACATGCCAGTTTTAATTAATCTAATTTCCAGAAGGTATTTGACCAGTGACAAAGCAAAGCATAACCTTTGGGAAAACTCTAAGCACCACTCATTTAAAACTCTTTATGGCATAGTAATGTTTCTAGCTTCGATGCTTTATGAACTGCAGAAGTGTCAAAAGATTTTTACAGTTTGCACTGAACATTTTGAAGGTCTACCTCAATTCTGATTGTAAAATTTTAATATTGGCTTGAGCAAAATTAGCAAAATAACTCTTACTACCTGATCTTAATCTTCCAGTCTATTCTGCCAAATGCTAAGAGGAGAGTGAACAGTAATTCACAGTAGTCACAAACACTCAAGTAACTTCATATTCCACTGAAAACTTACCTATAGCAAGATATTATATCACATTTTCCTGACATTAATATCCTGGTCAGATCACCATCAGACTATTTCTAACTTGGCTATTTTGCATTTTTCCATTTTATTAGCTGCCTCCTTCACCTAAGTAGATGGCAATCTGCGTGGTCTGTAGAGTAGTGGTTTTCCTGAGTGTTATAAGTAGAAGTTGGACTCAGTAGTGCCTTTCGTGCTCCAGAATATTGTGGAAAGCATAAATGGAAGTGCTTGAGCAGTCTCTGGGAGCTAGAGGAACCACAGCATAACAGAGAAACCAACAGAGAAAATGAAGAGTGAGTAAGCATGGGGTTAGAAACACAGAACGGACCAGAACAACTTTCTTGCCATGGAGCGCGCTCTCTCTCTCTCCCTCTCTTTCTCTCAGAAATTGCATCTTACACTAAGTCAGCCCACTACCAGTAAGTATGCTGCTGTTGCCTCTTTTAATTCTGTGAGTAAAGTCTCTCAACCTTCCTCCCTCACTTTCCCTCTGGCATTTTACTCTGAAGACCCTTTGCAATTGCTCTTGCTATATACAGAGAAGGTTTCTAAATGAGGGGCCAGCAGCTAAGGGTGGGAGTATTCCTCCGGGACTAACAGATACAGAAATAGACGGAGAGATAGATATGTATACACACATACAAGCATACATACACACGTGCACATGTATACACACATGTGTGTATGTGTACATATATATGCGTATAAAAGTATAGACACATACATATTTACATACATGTGTGTATGCAAATATACATATATGTGTATATACGTCTAATAACATACAGATGTATAAATATGCAAATGCATGTATATATATCCATCCAGTAAAGAAGACAGTGAAGGACTTCCAATTCAGGATATATCAGTGGCTTCAGGAATTTGCTGGGATCGCAGAAGGTCTCTTAAAACTATACTTGAGCACATTCTCCTCAGCGTTTACTATAGTACTCCAAAGCTTTTTGGAATGTCTCAAAATAATGGAAGTTGATACATAAGTTAAACTAAAAACCATCATGATTTTGTACTTCATTATTAAAGACCTTAGCCTACACAAGCAAGTTTGCTGTAAGCAGTCATGCACATATGAATCTGATTTGAACATGATCAAGAACAAGGTTTGATAAGTCATCTGAAAAGCAGCTGTTTTCACGGAGTGAATAATTAGTATTTGCATCTACATATATAGATGACGATAGACATCTCCTCTTCATGATGGAACTCACAAAGGTGTCATGTCAAAAATGGTTAAATGCAATCTTACTGAATGTCTTTGAAAATATAGAGAGCTATGGAATAGTCCTTTTTGCTCTTCAGGCCATGAATTTTCAGTGAGCACACTAGACATTTTCTTCCAACTATTTCATGGAAGGCAGAAAATCTTTCGAAGAAAGGAAAGAGTTTTCACAGGTGAGCGCAGGATCAGACTGGAGACCATAATTATAATTAAAGTCAGATATTGAAGAACATACAAGGTGACACAGGAGCTGGTTGTTTTTACTGCAGATGCCCCAGGCCTTTGACACCGCCTATAGGAAAAACTATCACTAACTGCCATCGGAGCTCTTAAAAGGTTTTTATTTATCCACGATGAGCCACCATTGAATATTCCTTATTCTCTCAATGAGCTAGCACTGAATAATCCTTATTCTCTCCAACCAAAAAATAAATTAAAAGAATCCTGAAAATTGATTCCAAGAAAAATGGCAAATTATTATATCAACTCTTCCTTTTCATTGCAAAAGGGCAGAGTCACCCCATTTCAGTTTTTTTTCAGTTACGCAAAGACACAAAAATGTTGCCACTGTATTTATGAATTTACTTTACATTCTTGTAATAAAAAGCTATTTTAATTCTGTCACAATAACTGAACAATAAATTTACCACTGAAAAATAAAACTACTGCTGAATTAATACAGAGGTAATAAGAGATAATAAGAGGCAAGAATTCAATGTGTGGTTGAAAATAAGGAGGTGTCCTCCAGACCTTCATGACCCCAGTGAGCAAGAATACCAACAAACTAAAAGTAAGGGCATCTTTAAAGAGAAATGGGTGTATTGTATGAAATACAAGCATTTCATTGTGTAGAGGTCACTGGTTTATAAAGAAGTCAGTAATAAAAGTAGTTAGGAATTGAGGATAAAGATTACAACAGAAAAAAAAAAAAACAAAACAAAACAGAAAAATACTTTTAAGCTTGAGTTAATAGCTTTTTTTATTTCTTGTTAACTCACTGAGTGTTTCAGTGAAAACTAACTGAGATGGACTAAAAGAGACAAATTAAAAAATAAAATAGATGAAGGTATCTTTGAAAATCATGTTAGATGCAGCTCTTTACCAGCCTCATAGGTTGGAATCAACTGAAATCATGTGGCGTCTTATTAATGGGAGAGCATAGCTAAGAGATGTTCCACCTTTTAATCTCTTTCTGGAATACTTTAGAGTTTCCTCTGAGTAAATTCATGTTAATTGTAAATCAATCTTTTTTTAATCTTGATTGCTCAGTATTATGATTCATTTCCAATCAGAACATAGTTGAATTAATAATATGTTATTTGACGACAATGATATTATTTCACAGTTCAAGAGTTCTTATCATCCAAAGATCCCAAAGTTCTTGCAAATAATAAAATGCATAGTACATTTATAAAGAATTATATATAAAGGTATTAACAGCCACTGAATGTGTCAGGGTAGTGGTCAGAATGCAAGTTGTGCAAAGAAAGGGAAGATAAGAAATAGAGTACAGATTAAAACCAAGAGTCTACTGGAAATGTTCTTTAAGATACTACTTAGAGGCATGAGAAAATTCCTTTTCTGGCTAGTAACACTGAGATTGAACACTGCATTAAAAATATGCTTTTTAATCTCTAGTCTGTGGTATATGGGTGTATGGAGATCATGGGCTGAGTTCCCTGATGGTATAAAGAGCACAGCTGAATTTTTCTTCAGCAGTATTTGCTTGCATATATTGTTTTGGGAGATTCTGTGGAAGATTTTTAAAAAGAGCTGACAACCAGTGTTTTCATCACACAGGAAATTCCATTATTGAAACACTTTGTCCTGATATCAAATCAGGACACAAGCTCAAAGTATCTTTTTATTTTTTTCCACACAGGAAAACAGGCCCAACTGTTTTTAAAAATGCCAACTGTTTGGAGTGTGCTTAGTGAAGAATGGTAATCATTTGTGACAGAAAAATTCTAGTTTCATGTCCCACAACTCCATTTTCCCTTTTGACTTCCCTGCACAAGTTTGATTCCCTGAGAAGGCCACATCTGACGTTATATAAGGGAACATTCACCTGCACTTGCTCATTCAGCTAGACATAAACATATGTGCCTAGACAAACACCCAAATTGCCTCCAAAACCATTAACCAAGTATTCCCTTTAAGTCTTATACCAGATATAAGTGCTGCAGAACTACCTTTCCTTGGTAACTGGATACCTCAAACACTAATGCAAAGAGGTAGATTTTGGAAAGATGTTTGCTATACCAGAATGATTATCCTTGACTTTATTAATGAATAAATAAAACTGATTACAGAATTCGTGGCAACAGCCTCAAGACAGTTAGATATATGTCTTTCCAAATAAATAAATGGCAGTTTACATCTCAGCCTAAAATATGCATGTATATGTACAAGTATTGCTCCCAGTGAAAGTTAGTGGGATTTATTTTGATTTAAGCAAGGGTTGACCAATGAGCAATGAATGAATCTAAAGAATCTACAAAATACTTAATGAATTATGCTTAACAGATGTACTGTGCTTCTGAGATGGCCTTTTTCCTGTGCACCTCTCAACGGTAATATTGTTTATAATTCTCCTGACTCTTACTTTATCTTCTAACTCTGTACATATCTTGCATATGAAAATAAAAAGGCAAATAACTCCTTTTTGAATACAGTGTTTCGAACAGTTTGTACTCCCAGAATTTCAATAATTTATATTATAAGATGTGACAAAAATCATCTTCCAGTAACCACAGCTGTAATGTGTTAGGCATTGATTTATAACACTATATATTTTTCCAATCAATTTGAAAAGGGAGCATAACTATTCCATATATTGTTTTAATTTCTTGCCTTTCTAGCTGTGGTGTGTTCAGTAATTTTCTAGATTATTCTATAACTTGTCATTTTTAACAGAACATGTATTTGGGGAATAAAAAATCATACTACAAAAAGACTACAAAAATAATCTAATTTCTGGTGTTAGAAATCCTTCCTACTTAAAACTAATTCCAACTAAGAACTATCAGGACTTCTATAAAAATCCTATTACCATAAAGGGAAATATCCTGTTTGATTTTGATAGGATCAGATGTATGCTTATTGCATTTGTTTGCTTTTCAAATTTAATTAAGGTCTTAAACACTCTTCATGAAAATATTGAAGGTGAAAGGCAAAGAAAAAGTGAGAAATTATTCATACGCATTGTTCATGTTTGATCTGATGTACAGAGGGCTTTGGAGAGAAATGAATTATTTTATATTTTACTAGCTTACTGGTTATTTTTCAGCTTACATATGTACATGTTCATTTGGTCTTAAAACCTTATCCTGACTCCTTTTGTAGTCAGTAGTATTGATCATGTTCTTTGTCTTAAAAGTTGTTCTGGCTGAAAAATCTTGGCCCTAATGAAAGCAGCTCTTGACTAGAGCTGGACCAGGACAATTGACCCTGGTGATTTATATCATGATGATGCCAATGCCTCTCTTCATTTTACACTCCAGCTCTACAGCCCTCTGTTCCTAGCTAATAGACACATATATTGTACCTTTGTCCTTGCCAATTGAGGAGCAGTCTATGAAATTAGAAGATGTGTCACTTCAGCTGAAACGTCTGGGAGAAATCATGGCGCAGCCCTCAGAGAGGTGGGGCTGCATGGAGGGCACCAGTGGGCACCATTTCACCCCCACTATGCTGAGCAGAGTCATCACACAGCTACAGTGTCCCACAACAGAGGACAACATAGGTGTAGCAGCATCTTGAGCATGGAGGGACCGTTCCCTCCTTGTACAGAGCAGCTGGACATAAGGACATATTTTCTGAGATGTTGCCTTCTTACGATGCTGGTTCAGAGGAAGCAGAAAACCATACAGTGGGCAAGTCAGGATGCATCTCCCTGTAAGCAACCCCCAGTGTGAATAACCATTTCAGTATGCGCTTTTGAATCACAGATTTCTGTAGATAGGGACTGACTCTTACCAGATATCCTCAAACAGCCCAACACAGAAGGATTCTAATCTTGGTTGGGGTCTCTAAGTAAAAGCCTACTGCCAACAACAGCCGATTATTAATCTTTCCTAGCATGATTTTAAATGACTATGAGAATGTACAGTTTGGACTAACACAGCAAAAATACTTTATTTTTAATCTTTTGGTTGTTCTTTGCTCTCATATGCTTAAATAATTCAAAACATAAGGGCCTACTCTTGTTTCTTACTGCAAAGAACATCTGTTCCTCATGAATTCACTGAGTCGCATGTATGATATTTGCTACGCCTGGATACTTTCCTTTGAAACATGTGCTAACTGAGGATGAGCTCTTATTCCGAAACTTCACAAAAGTTTTGATCAGTAACAGAGTTACAACGAAAGGTCTGTATTGGGCAAGATTTGAACTCAGAGTCTGGGCAAAATCTTCAGCCTGAGGTTTTTGACTGGAAACGTTTACCTAAACAGAGCAAGAGGAATATGAAGATACTATACTGACGCGTCAGAACCAGTTCATCCAAGAATAAGGTAAAGCTGTTTTCATTCCACATTTTCCTCAGCATTCTTTATACATTAGTCCTGTTATCAGGTTTGCCAAGCCAAAGACGCAAAAGAAAACAAAATATGTACTCACAAAACACAGCTCTTTTCCCCCTCCCCAAAAAACATGTGTTTTGATCCAGTAACTGAGAAGTCATACATTGCTTATTCAGAACACAGTGAGACTATAATCATAAGCAGAGCTGCAGAAGGGCCTACCACCAAGGCAGTTCCTTGCTCTCATATCATATACAGGGTGGTCTGCTGTTGTCAACCTAAGGACTTGCATCTGCAATTCAAAGCCAACCCTGTGGGCAGGGACAGCCGTGAAAACCCCGGAGCCCTTCAGCAGCGCCCACTGTGGCACCACTAGTCCTCTTGCCCACGCCGTGAGGGGCTGTGGGACTGCCCCAAAGGGACGGTGTCCGGAGGACAGCCGCCCTCCGGCAGAGACAAGCTGACACGGCCAATGCTGTGAAGGGCCAAGGGGTTGAGGAAAAAACACCTCCCACCCACAACTGGAAGGAGCTTTTTCCATCATTGCAGAATGGGGCTGCCGCAAATGCCTGCAAAAGTGCACAGCATCTGAGGCAGCACAGGAATTTATTTAAAATAAGGTTTTCTGTTAGGTTTTTTAAGAGTCTTTCCCCCTAGGAACTGATCTATTCCTGGTAAGACCTTGATCCTCCTACATTGAAACACAAACGAGGATAGGTTTTAATAAAAAGAGGTTTAGATGATCCCTGTGTGAGAAGAGATATCTGTGAAGGGAAGTACTTCATCAGGAATCTAGGATAGTCAGAAAGTCCCTTCTAAAAAGCCACATTTTCCTCATTTAACCATTTTCTTTGTGCATGTCAGTGAAGGAGACATAGGATGGTAAGAAGTATTTAGTCATATTTTCAGGAAGTTGATTACAGAGCCCTAGAGAACATAAGCACAGCAGCAGCCCAGCCAGAGCTAGTGAGATGACTTGGTTCTCATTAACCTAACACTGGAAGTTAATTCTGCTTCACTGTGTTGCTACCATATCTCTGTATGAAGTATGGGAAATAAATGAATTGTATATCTTTTTAGTTAACAATTTTGAGGAGATTCTGACACTACATACTGAAAGTCAATCTCTTAAGAAAAACATGGTTCACACATTATAACAATGTAATGTTAGCAGACAGTTCTGATAATTGCTTTACAACAAACCATGCAAGATACAACATTTGCCTTTACACAATCCAATGTGAAAACCTGGAAAAAAAGTTTAATGGACAGAGAGAGAGAGGCACTGAAAGTTCGTTAGGTCTTTACCTCCAAAGTGATTTTGTATCTCCTGATCCCAAGTGCACCAATCCTTTCATTAAACCACACCACAGTAAGGAAAGTGATAACAGATACAAACCCATGCAATAGCAAATGTTAATTGCAAGAAAATTTGTGTTGATAAAAGTTTTCTTCAGCTAACACTATGTCAAACCAGACAAGACAATTTTCATAAATGAGGTATTTTAGGGTAATTTAAATTTAGTGGAGTGAGCAACTGAGATCTGCAAGATTTTTGTTCTTTCAGCTTTACGTCTGGGTCTGCAGTTACCCCAGAGATAGGACCTAAAGAGTAGATAAAAAATATCACCCTCCCATCAACTAAGGTGCTGTCCAGCCAAAGTGATGGAGAGAAGAGTGGCAACTTCTTAATTGTCAGTACCTGCATAAAGGGTTGAGATGTTGTTTCAGGTCATATGTGTTATGTCTTGTAGATTTGGGTTTGGTGTAATGAAAACAAATTAATGCATAGAATATTTTGACTTTTTATATCAAACAAAACTGAAACTTTTGTTTCTGGATAACATCTTGTCCACACTAAGTTACCTGCTAGAAAGCAGCAGAGCTCCTTGTCCATGCAGTTTCTATTGGAAGCAAGGGTGTCCCTTAAGGGCAAGAGGCACTGTAAAAAAGCAGGGCTAAACACATTTGTTTTTTTTTCTCTGCCACCATCCAGGGTGGGAGTCTTAAAGTTTGGGTGCAACCACAGGATACCACAGTTTGAATTTAACACCGATATTCCTTGAGGTGACCCAGATTACAGCTCATATGTCAACAAGGATCTTCTGAATGGATCCTAACATAAATGGTAAGAAAGTTACATACCACAGAAATAAGGAGAGGTTACTACTGACTTGTTTCTTATGTGTTTTTGAAGACCATATTTAAAATGTGTCAAAAAAAAATCTAATCTTTTCATGACACTTCAAAAACAATTTGTACTCTTCATGCTAGGATTCAGTTAAAAACCAGCAAATATATAAAAGACAGAATTTTCAAAAATGTATCTGTTTCATTAAAAAAAAAGCAAGGAAGAAGGGTGTCGCAAATTTTAATTTAGGATCCTGCACAACTTTGAGGTAGCAGCAATTAAAGATTTATTAACACTGGATTAGGTTGTATGATTCCTAACAATACTTAATCATCAGACAATTATCAGAACGATTTAACAAAATTTGCTGTAATCAACACAGTGGCTTAATTAAATATTTGAAAATGGCAAAGTTCACACAAGACTTACAACACAGTTTCCTAAATCAAATCACGCACACACAAACAGATATAAAGGCTAACCTATGTAACTAAGATATTTCTCTTTTTGCAAAAATTAGTAAATTATTGGTACCAAAGGATCTTTGAAACCTCAAGAAAACCAATAGTAGTGAATTACTCACTCTTCCCTCATTGGCACTTGTCCGCAAATGATCTTTGAAATCCTCACAAAATCCACTCTTCAAAATCCTCGTGAAATCTACCTTTTGAAATCCTCGCAAAATCGACTCTGAGAAGCATCCCAGCCATCCATTTCCAACATATATTAGTGCAGTTTTAGGGGTTTCATCAGGATGTATTTCAAAATGACAAACATTTTGTTCAGTGTCAAGACAAACGTCTTGGGCCTTAATGATATTACTTGCACAAATAAATCCCTGTTGTTCCCGTACAATACATGTATCAACATCAACAGTGTACCATTGGTTTCTGGTTTTTTGGGTCCATAATCAATGTTCTAATGGATAGAGTACAGTTTCATTGTGATTTAATCCCAGCGCAATGATTGGGTATATGGTTTATACTGAAGCATCGCATATTGTCAAAACAAAAGCTGTGGCTTTACTGTTGGTAGGGTCATAAGTGAAATTAACCTGATGTCACCAGGATTAGAATTCCCTTTCAAATTTAATTGCATTATCCCAGACAACCTTTTGAATTTCAGTGGGCAAGGTGTTTTTATCGCCTTCCCTAACAATTGCTGTTACAGTAGATTGCACCCACAACTGAGAAACATGTATGGTGCAGAATGTACTACAGTTACCATGGTGATTAGTGTGAATAAACGAAATGAGGGTCTTTGCCCCATGGGTCGAGCTTGTTGATGTGTGAACTGAATTTGGTTCACTTGTAACCAAGACAAGAACAAAATGTTGGCTGGTCCTGACATCACAACGTGGCCCAGGGGGTCTGCACCACCACAGAGGGATCAGAATGTACTGATGTGAGAAGATAACTTGCAAAGGAATTCCTATTGCATTTCAAATCCTATCGCTTTTTGTACTTATGAAGCTTAACATAAAAAATAGTAGCAGTTCACTTTTATATATTGCATGAGGTAATGGAGTTACTGTCTCCAGGCATTTGCAAGATTGCCTTTCTACTTTGTAAGGGAAAATCAAGTCTTGGTATTTAAAAACTGAGGAGTGTCAGGTAAGCTATGGATCTTCAGAAGATAATACCCAACCACATTGTTATTCCCTGCAGGAGCAGTTGTTTCCAGATGACATATCCTGCTTGCCATCTACAGTGCCTTTGTTATAGTACAATATGAATTAGTAAATTTAAAAGAATACTGCAGAACTGGTGTCACTGACCATTGTTCTTTTCCTGTGGAAGCATTTTTCCTTGCCGTCTTTCATGAAGCAAATACACACATAAAGACTTGACACCTATTTTCTAATTCCATGGCTTCAATATAAATGAACTGAATTAGGAAGTTGAACTCAACGAAAAGATTAACAACATAAATAACATTACCTCCAAGTAAGACAGTATGAGACAAGACTGCGTTTTTTCTTGACGTTATTTTTTTAACTAAAAATAAAAAAAAGAACAACAGTATGATTATATGAATGTATGGTTTAAATATGCCAAATATTTATATAAATTGTTGATGCTCCCATTTAATATTTTTAGTATGAATCGCATCTTTAATCAAAATCGATTTTATGCTGTAGCTGTGCTAAGGATTTTTAAAATGAGAATTTACCAAAGCAGCACAGTGTAGCATTCCTTAAAAACAAGCACTTCCTTATCAGCTCTGTTTGGGAACATTTTCAGTTTGTTACTCATATTTTTGCAATAATTTTCTATGGTATTTTGCCAAGTAGGTCAGTTTCATTACATGGCTCATCAGAGACTCTTTTTTTCTTGGTTGCATGTATTTAACTTACGTGGTCAGTGTTTAACATTTCTTTTTTTATTTAAAAGCAAGGGCTATCTGTTGAGGGACAAAATGATTTTGCGATGATTTCAGAAATGCACTCACACCATATTCTCTATGGCTTTGCAAATGACAGCGTGTCCCTTGAGAGCCAACCTTTTTCTTTTCTCTTTGTGAGACTAAGTTAACAGAAAAGATGGCAGAACTTGTGTCTTTTCCTTCCAGGACTTTCTCAGAAGAAGTAGACTCCCCTGTCTTGCATTCACAGGAGAGCTATGCAGGGATTCAGCTCATAGTACTGACCAGAACATCCTTCTCTCCCACAGAAAGGCAATATATTGAATTTTAGTTACAGCTGGCTAACACGTACTTTGCCAGTCCATGCTGCTTTTTTTTTTTTTTTTTTTCAGGGAAGAAAAGACAGAAGTGCATCTTACAAAAAATCCTTGTTTCTTCACAGAACCATTTATTCCAATGCCAGTTAAACAGATCTCACCAGGCTTCTCTCTTCTCATCCTTGCTTCCTCCGTCGTCTCCTTCATCTACAAACTCTTTTATATAGCTTATAGTTTTCATTACCACACTGCTCTGAATTTGTTCATACTAGCACCAGTTTTCATGAACCACCAGTTAGTATCTCATCTAGGCACACTGACTTGTTTTTGGAGTCCCACGGGCCAGAAATGCCTAAGAGTTATTAACTACTATTTCCAGAGAAGATGAAAAGTGTAATTTTGTTTGCAGCCACCTGCCAACTTAGAATTGTCAAAATTGCAACCAGCTTTTGATTTTAAAAGCCCACATTTTAATGATAGCCTATTGCAATCTCTGTTTTCCTTTACAATCATTTAAATGCCAATTTTCCACCATTCATTTTTTACTTGGCACTCTCTCTTCCCACTACCTGGCACAGAGAACTCTAGTCTCATCATATAACTTCATTCCATGGGGGCACTCCCAGCTTTATGTTTAATAGATTTATCTTTTCATATTGTTTGCTTTTAAGTTGTTGCAAGGAAGAAGTATTGTAGAAATGAGACAATATCCTGGAACAATTTTGCAATCCACTCAAGATCCGAATGTTACTGAAATAGTAGCACAAATTCTTCTGGACCAAATTTCAGTGGTATTAACAGCAAATCTGAAAATAAAAGCAGTGCTTCAAGAAACAGCTGAGTTGCAACAGAAGAGTTGCTCTAACATTTAGTTATCCAATTTTGCAACTTTTATGACAAGAGAAAAAAGTCTAGCCTCATTCTATCATCTAAATCAGTCTGGTGGTGTAATGAAGTGCCCAGTCTTACTCATTTCAAACTCTCTTATTAGATGATATGTAGTGGTTAACTGCTAGTTCCTGGAGGTTTGTTATTTACATTAATATTCATCTGGGATGCTTCAAATGCAACTGTTTTTATTTACTTTCTCCCCTGGTACTTCAAAGTTTTGGAGATGGTGTAACTCCATCTTGTGTCTGTCAGCAAGGAGGAAGAAGAACTTCATTTCAAAAATCTCATTTACATGACATTGACATATAGAAGCTACTCTTTATTGATGCCTTTAAGCATCTGGCATCTTGTATGTATGTGACTTTTGTAATGCTGGAAAATAGTTATTGGTTGCCCCTCTAATTGCAGTCATGAAGTTGTTCCAAATTTCCAGCAGTTGGTACAATCTTCCTTTTGTGTAGCTGGTAGGAACATACATAAGAATAAACTCTAACCACAGTGAAAAATGTATAGCGCAGCAGATAAATGTGAGTTTGTTTATTGTGAGAAGTCTACGTTAAAATCACTGCGTGTATGATGAAACCCTGAACTTACGTGAGTAAATTTTAAAAATCTTTCGGAGAATACAAAATACGTCTGCAAAGCATACTTGACAAACTTATCTCATAAGCAATGACCTCGGTATTGAAGGACATACTCTCTACAACAGAAAAATGAAAGAAGTAGTAGAATCAAAGTAGCAATTTGAAATACTGGCCATGGCTGATTTTGACAATGACCACTATTATTTACAGCAGAACTGTTGAACAGTGGCAGCTGTTAAAAAGGTAGTTTATATGACTGTTGTGCAGTATCTAAACCTTACCAGGGAGACTCAACTCATCTTTTGCACCGCTGCTATAATTATTTCCTGCTCTCAGGCTTTCAACACAAGCAATTTATTCCAGTTTAAGTTTCTCCCAGTCTGACTGTTAGTTGAATCTCATTTATTTCAGTAATGAAGCCTACGGTCTGAGAGCATAGCACAGATTCACACATTTTTATCATGGGATTTGATTCTTTGGAGGGAAATATTTGTTGTCAGATAAGCTACATTGCTTTCCCTGTTTGTTTCAGAAGGCCACTGAGTTTTATCCATTGAGT
Organism: Vanellus vanellus; assembly: GCF_965231255.1. Lineage (NCBI taxonomy): Eukaryota > Metazoa > Chordata > Aves > Charadriiformes > Charadriidae > Vanellus > Vanellus vanellus. Next base: position 116,792,640 of record NC_138905.1, read on the forward strand.
ATCTTCCCTGTATTAACATGATTATTCTTCCCAAAATAAGTTCTCCTACAGAAGCTGTGTTAAAATCATAGCATCCTTCTCCTGACAAAAGCTTAAGCTGGCCACATGCACTGGAATTGGATTTATAAACCTTTTCATCATTACTACAAAGTCCAAGGGAGTTTGAGAGTGTGATCCCCCAGTAACTCCTTTATAAAAGACTGCAGAATTAACATTATACCTAATTGCCCTGCAAGTTGAAATTTGAGCTTGCAATAATAGGAAAACATATTTCCAGGAAATCCTCGTATAGATATACTTCTTCTACATAGCCTCAGATGAATCAATGAAAGAGATGGCGAGTAAGACATTGCATTGGTTAGAAAATAGAACATTTTACATGAGCGTATGCACATCCCTTTGGAATTTTGAAGTCCTTTATCCAGATCTATTCAAAATCTTTCACTAATTCTGAATAAATCTTCCTGATTTTCTTCAAAGAGCTCTAATAATGCAAGATTTGTAACTTTCTTTAAAATATTTTTCCAGTTCTTTTCCTTTCAAAGGCCACCTTAATATGTAAGTTGTACAGCAATACGTAAGGCTTTAAGTTTTCACTGGGATTTACAGGACTAGTGCCCAGACAGCTTAGTCATTTACCTTACTGCTGTAGCCTCTGCAACTACATAAAGAAAGATGTGTCCACTCTCACAGCATGTAACTGTACAAGGGTCTAATGCATCTCTCTCTTCCCTGTTTGTTTTTTCCCCAATAGTGCTGAAATGCAGCTTGCCAGCCCTTCCTTCAGTCATGTGGTGCTGAGTCACCAATACGCTGAAACCAATAAATACTTACTAGGAGGTCAGGTGAGGAGAACTTCGCTGTTAGTTTTTTGAGGGTCTCACTGATGATGGACCATAAGTTTCTTCCTGGCTCTGAACTTTATTGAACAACCTATGAGAGTCTCAGCTCATAAATCAGCAGCAGCAATATTGCAATAGCACTGCTGCTTCCCGGTGTCTGGGCGCAGAGTCCTTCGCCTCTCACCTCTCTCCTTCACCACTCTCCACTCACTCAGCCTACTGGTAACCAGCATTTGGCCCTCAAAGTAGTAGCGGCTGCTTTTTTGAACAGATATTTCCATGTCTGGCAGGGGACTGAGCCCGGTTCTTTTTTTGTCTTGTTTTTCATCAAGATGCACAAGGAACAGAGTGTGATCCTGGAGCTGTCATTCAGACTTAAAATGTGTCTTGAACAGTAAAAAACATGGAAGCAGAAGCTTCCCATTCATCATTTGTTACCCAGGCTGAATCCTTGCTGGCTGCCTCAGAGCCCCATGATATACAGAGATTCCTAAGGAAATGGAAACCTCTGATGACATAGAAAAGTTTTCTGGCGCTTGTGCGTGGGTGTGATAGACACCTGGGTCTTCACTGGAGTGCTTTGAAAATGCTTTGAATATCACAATGCTGGCAAAGCCCCTTTGAAACGTCGCTTTTTCACTAAGTCTGGGTCCTTTTGAGTGTTACTTGCAATATGTTTAACTCAAAGTACCACAGAACAGAAAACTTTCAGACATCTGGAAGGCTGCAGTTCTCCTGCTCACACTTTCCACCGGGCTAACCTAGCCCAGAGAAATCTGCCTTGAGGGCTGAGTTGCAAAGAAAATAAATTTAAGGCTTTTCTCACTTCTTTATGACACCTAAAACCTTTCTTGTTTTTCCGTGGCCTGTTTGTGGAGTTTTTACAGGGAAGCAGGTATGTCTGTTTTAGAAAATATTAACATCGACATTGCCACATAGAAGTATTCTCTGATTAAGGTATCACGCCAAGCAAAGTCCACACAAAGAAACTAACCCACAGAGATGTCATTAGTCTATGACACAACTCAGTTACAACCACCATAAACTGTGATACAATTTTTCCAGATCAGTATTTTCTGCAGCCACATCTCACACAAAATCCTGTTTGTTCAAAGGGATAGGTTTCTGTTAAAAGACCATTTTAGCTTGCTCTTTTAATAAGCCAAAGTTTCCTTATAAGATCAAAGACACAGAAAGGATCATCAAGGGACAATTTATAACAGTTGCAGACAAGATGAGGCTTACTAGGTTCCACCAACAGCACGGTTTGGTTGTCTAACCACAGTTTTCCCAAAGCCTTTGGAAGGAATACGGGTTTCCTGGGATAGGCCATCAGAAGTGGTTCCACAAAAATCTCAGGGCAAGGGACATGAGGCTCAATCTAAAAATGAATTGCCTGCTACCAGGAGGCTCTGTGCATACATGGCTCCTCTTAGCTGTCCTCATATTTCAGCATATTGTGCAATGAAGTATTGTTGTGAGACTCTATTTCATCTTGAGTGATTAAGCATTCAACAAAGAATTATCTTTGCAATGCAAAGTTTCTGAAGAACATTTCTTAGAAGAACAATTCAATGTGGTCATCATTCATGTGCCATGTACTTTGACAAGAGATGTCTAAAATATGGTGACTTGAGGAACTCTGACATCTTTCAATTGCATACACCTCAATGTGCTTATGTTACTTAGAACTGAACACAACTCGTGGTATCAGAAAAAAGAGACAGTATTTCCATTCTTCTTCAATACACAGTTCAGAAGACCTCAGATTAGAAAACTAGAGCTATGAAGCTCTTTTACTTATCCTTAAATAAAATTAAGGAAAAGACTTTACTGCAAATATCAAGCACGTTATGTGCAATCAAGGCTATCCTTACAATTTCTACAAACATAAATATTTTAAATAAAATTGTAGATTTTGCTAATTAAATTTTTCAGATCCAAATCCCCTAGACGGTCTTTTAAGACAAGTTTCATGATACAATTAATGATGTCAGAAAACTAGCCTTATGCTTGGTAATTATTTTATCTTAGGGAAAGCTGTAGCAACAAGATAAGAAAAAAATCACATTCCTGGAAAAGAACAAAAGAACCTTACATATATACATTTCCTTTATTTTCTTTCTGGAAGCAGTGATGGCTGATAGCAATTTTTTTTCAGAATTTTTGCAAGGACCTCCCGTGTCTAAAAGTTATTATTTTTTTGCCATGACTTCTAGATTATGTTGCTTTCATACTTTTCCTACCTGTCAAAGAGCGAGTCTCTTTAATTTGTAACCTTTTGTGTAGCTTATCACTTGCCACTGAACTCACAGGAGTGCCTGTTCCTAATTTCCTCTGCAGTATTTCCCCTTTGATTGTGGATATGAATGATTTGAGGACAAGACAGGGTAAACCTGCCCAACTCTAAATAAAAATAATCTGTTTATATAAGAAACAAAACCCCCTGGACATTCAGATACATATTCTATCCTTATTTCTCTCCTAAGAGAGAAGCACTGCTAGAAGTTACTTTGCTACCCACTCTCTAGGTTTTCAAGAGTCACCATACAAGTTAGGCCCATGATTCAGACAAGTCCAAAGGAGACCCCAAATTTAAGACTTACTTGGTACGTAACATTGACACCATCCTGCTTACCTTACTTAAGTCACTTAAGGTGACTAGCAGTCATCTGAGCCACTCAATAGGTCTAAATTTGGCCGTATTCATGTGACTAAATTCAGATTTTTTAGACCCTTTTGGCAGTCACTGAAGGTGGCTTCAGGCCTCGGGTGTATTAAAAGCCTGATTCTCCATGTCTTAAAGTACTTTATCTCCCTAGTAGGTAAGAGTTCCCTAGCTCCCCTAGTAGGTAAGACCGGTTCAGAGTCACTGTGTCCCAGGTACTATCATTTCTTTCAGCTGACACTAAAGACAGCCCGAGGTGTGCCTCTCCAGGGTAGGCATCTGAAGTTACGGGAGATGAAACCCTCCCCTTCTGAGCCCAGAAGGGAAGAACACAGAGAACAGAACACGCAGAACACACAGATGCCGAAACCAGTTTGGCATTCACATATGAAGGGAAAAGCAAACTGCACAGGCAAAACAATCTCAGTACCCATTTGAGGAGAAATTTCCTGCCTAGGAAATAATGTGTATGTGGTGGCCAGGTCAGACACCTGTACCACTTACAAATTCAGTGCTTTTCCTCCACTGGAGCACTTTCAAGGGCCTGAAGAACCACCTTTGCCCTGTGAGGCCCATTAAATCCATGCTGACACACTAATGTTGTGAACTAATGATGCAACTTCTGCTGCTAATGTGTCTTGCTGACATGGCTGAATTAGCCACATCATGGGGACAGGTAATATGTCATATGTTTGTTGCATAACATCACCATGACATTCAAAGTGGTATTATGCCAACTCACGAAGTTGGAGATGAGGCAGAACAGACTTTAGAGTTATCCCAGCATGTTAGGGGAATGTTGAGCAAGAAATGACAGAAAAGCCTCAGGTAGATAAGACACTGTTGTTGGAGTATTGTGTCCAGTTCTGGGCTCCCCAGTCCAAGAAGGACAGGGATCTGCTGGAGGGGTTCCAGCAAAGGGCTACAAATATGATTAGGGGATTGGAGCATCCCTCTTATGAGGAAAGACTGAGGGACTTGGGTCTTTTTAGTTTAGAGAAAAGAAGACTGAGGGGGGATCTTATCAATGATTACAAATACTTAAAGGGAGGGTGCCGGGGGACGGGAACAGGCTTTTTTCAGTGGTGCCCAGTGACAGGACAAGAAGTAAAGGGCACAAACTTGAACAAGGAAGTGCCATCTAAATATGAGGAGGCACGACTTTACTTTGAGGGTGGCAGAGCACTGGAACAGACTGCCCAGAGAGGTTGTGGAGTCTCCCACTCTGGAGACATTCAAAACGCACCTGGACACCATCCTGTGCAACCTGCTGTAGGTGACCCTGCTCTGGCAGGGAGGTTGGACTAGATGATCTCCAGAGGTCCCTTCCAACCCTGACCATTCTGTGATACTGTGACAGGAACACTCACACAGACCTGCGCCTGCATCTAATTCAGCCCTGAAAAAATATTTAGCAATATTCTCTGGACACTTCTGTCTCGACAGCGTGCTCAATTCAAGCCAGAAATAGAAAATGTGTTGCTGAGCAAGAGAGTATCGCTGAACCACAAAAATCAGCATCAGCCAACAGAACAGACCGAGCCACAGCCTATAGCTGGAGCTGCTAGGAGGAAAAGTATTCCCCTCCATGGCAATTTCAAGGAGAAAGTTAGAAACTCATCATAGGAGAAGACAGTAAAGCAGGGAAGGAGCCAGCCCAGCTGGGGAGCCATGCGCATACGGGGAGAGCAGGTTTGGCATGCAGCAAGGTTAGTGGGGTCAAAGCGCGGGAGGAAACACTTCAGTGCTAATTCAGGCTCTCCTACACTTTGTTATCTCCCACATACAGGCATGGCCTCCCTCACTATTAAGTCATATTATTCTCTGGAGCAAATATACACACTAATTATCACTGACCCCTGAGAAAACATAAAATTCTCTTAATTGCCCAAATGGAAGTCAGGCAAAGAAATCATAGGAGATACAGTTTTCTCATAACACAAGCCCTCACGCTGCTAACTAACTAATCCCTCTATGTTTAATGTAGGTACCTCTCATAACATTAGGAAAGGAAATACCCATACCACATTGTTGAGGTGTGAGGAGAGGAGAAGAAGGTGTGGACAAGTTTATCTTGGATTAACTTGTTCACTTACTAGCCACCATGTGCCATGCTCTGAGCCCATCTGGAAAAGTCCTGGCCAGCTGATGGCCATGCTCACCATAACCATACTACTATTGTCAATCAAACCAATTAATTTAAAACTGGCTCAGATGTGTCTTTATGATGACAGTCATTTCTCTTCCAACTTAGACTCTGTATTCTGCTAAAAAAAAATAAATAATGCTACAGCTTCCATCTGGTTTTGCATGGAAACATCTGGCAAAGTGCTGTTATTTCATAGAAGCTACCCCCCCTTACCCTTATCTGTGTCCACTTAATCTACTGCTTTTTTAATTCCATTTGCATTTCTAAAAATTCTGATGTCAGTTTGACAGATATGATAGTTCTGTCATTAACCAAAAATGTAACGTAACTTGTCCAAAAAAACTAGATTCCATCATTATCATTTGCAGACCTGTCAGTTTGGTTTGGTACACTTAACTCCCTTTCATTCCCTGGTGTTGGCTGAAGTCAGACACTGAATACTTAATTAACCAAAATGATTGTGGGAGTGCACGTTTTCGTGATGTATATAAGGCACAAAATGTTACAATTCAGTTTCCATCCTCTAATAGCTGGCACATACTTTGTGCAACTCTGCACTTTTAGAAACATAAAGAAAACCATAGGTCCTAAGAGAGAGACAGAATGGTACCCTGGGTCACTCACTGAAGATGGGCAAGATGTTTTTGCTTGCTACACTTATAATGGGCAGTAGATCTCCAGACATAATTCTGACCCAAGGAGAGGGCTTCATTTATTTTTATTAATTATTTGTATAAAGCCACGGTCAGTGATCTGGTCCTCTGTATTATATGCAGGATGAGGAGACAGAATGCAGGAGGAGAAATTGCTTCAAAGCTTTGCTCCTCCAGAACCCAGCACGTCTTCAGCATTGAGAAGAAATGGATTTGGGGTATGACATTAAATGTTCAGAACATGAGTCCAGGGAAGTGCAGAATAAGGTATTTGTTCATGGCATTGACTTCCAGTATCACACAACAGGTGCAAGCATGGGCATCCTGTCACCTTGGGCAACGTTGGGCTGAGAGAGAGGAAGAGCATCTCTGTTACAGCCCTGCTCAGACCCCGCTCGAGGAAAGCCCTGTTGCTCTCCGCCGACCCTCTGCAGGGTTCAAGGAGGCTGCATGTCAGAAGTCCACTCTCTCAAGCAGACGGTGCAAACAGGCTGTCCCGCGCCTGAGACGTCCGGCTGACAGGACAGCCAGGTGCACTGTGGTCCCGTTCGGAGGGGTAATGTGATCTCTCACAGGATATCCAGCCAGAGGAGCAGGAAAGGACTAGGTCCCTTTCCAAATGTATGTAGCCCAAAGCTATGCGCGAAGGCTCAAGCTGAAACTAGTTCTTCCTGTGTGTAGTGCAAATCAACAGCAGAAGGTCTGAAATGATCTGTAACACACAATTTATGCTTTCACAGTCTTTTATCTTACTAGTTCCCTAAGGTAATGGAGTAATTGCAGATAATTATTTCAGAGATTATCATCTAATTCATACTGTGAATCTACATGACAGATATTATTCATTTAGCCAACAAGCACAGCTATTTTTAATTCCTATCTAGTCTCAGTTCAGTCTTTCAAAATAAAATAGCTCACTACCGATTCCACAATTCTTTGTGCTGCTGGCAAGGTACCGAGGAAACTTCTGTGGATACAATGCATGTGCTTAGCAATATTATGAATATGATTTAGTAAATTTAATCTCCAAATTAACATTCAGACTTAATGAATACACTCACATTGAGGCTTTAGAATTAAGAAAACAAGGATGAAAGTATATTTCATTTGTGAGTCCTGAAGGCAGAAATAATATAATGTTTATCTATGTCTTTTCTATTTCTGTCCCAGGCATTCAGATCACTTTCCTCATAATCTGTCTTTTTAATTTTTCCTCCAAAAATGTTTATTTTGTAAAAGGTATTTTCATCTAGAACTGAAACTGCATTAAAAAATTATGTTCCAACAGCCATTTTGTCTCCAGTTCCCGGCTAATTGAGTGGTTTGCCATGCAGAAAGCTTTTGAACTGATGAATTTACTACATATAAAGTATAACTGAATCCATTTTAACAGCTTTCTAATTATTTACATGATAGCTGTTTTGGATGACTCAGAAATGTTTACTTAGAACTCTTAAAATGTGCTTAACTTTTCTTATTCTGATTACAATTATTTCATTGCAAAATAATTCCTTCCTTTCATGGATGTGAAAGCTACCCTCAAGTTTTCCCTTTGTACCTCAACTATAAAATTGTGCAAAGTTACACAAGAAGGAAATGCAAATCTTACAGACTTATGAATAGAGACCAATGCATATTATTTCTTTTAGTTTATAATTTTTAGTTTATTGTTGATATTAGTAGTTTCCAGGCATTTAAGCAATAAAAACAATGCAATTAATCCATTTTCTCTTCCATAGTTTTCAAACTGTGATAGACAGTGAATGTTCTTTCTCAGACTAAAAGACCTCCCAGAGTCCTAACAGCAAAATAATAAATAGCGCATGAAGCGCAAATAAGATTTGGTACTGAACGTGAAAGTGCATTTCCTCCAGAATTACACCCTTGCTAATAATTGAACTTAGAATATTCCTTAGAAACTTATTCAGCCTTCAGCTACCCAAAGTCTAGGTTTTGGCATTCAGGTTTAGCTAGATTCACAGCTATATATGGCAGAAATGAAAACACTCTACTGCCACCATGGTAGTGAAACTAAGATATGAAAACCACTGCTGGTTCTCCACATTTCTATCCATATAGTAGCCCAACAGTAGGAAGATGTGAAAATGAATAAATGAAATTTTGTTATTTCTTTTATAATTTCTGCTTGTATTTAGAAGTTGACTTCACTGAAAGACAAGGCTTGGAGTGCTCCCAGACCTTTACGAACTGAAAAACCATTAAAAGTAAAAAGAACGTTTATAAAGCAAAAGTCTGACAGAAATGCCTGTTCTCCTCGTTTACAATATGCCAGATAATTTGGACTGACAGTCACTTTTAAACACAGTTATTTTTCATTGCTTAGGCTGCTGATTCACTTTTTCCCCAATCATTCAGTGAAGAGGGTTATTTGGATTTAGAGAAGTCTCTTTTATATCTGGTTATAGGACTCAATCTCAAACTCACTAAATCCAGGTAGAAAGACTTCCCAGTGGCTTCAAAAAGTTTTGCTTAGGCCCTGTTTAGGTCACCGCCCCTCATAGGTTCTCAAACACAAATACAGGGAAATGGTTCATTGCAGAGACAGTTGGGACACTGTCATTGCTTCTTATCTTTGTCTTTCGTATTTTATTGTGAAAAATCATTGACGGGATGGCTCTGTGTTCTCCATAACACAAGAAAAACTTCTAGAAGTCCGAAAAAACTCTGTGCATCTTTGTAGCATCAGTCATCTCTAATACCTTTGCAAGGTATCAAAAAGTATAAAACTCACATTATTTTCAAGTCCTGTTACAGGCTTTGTGATTCAGTTTTGCATCCTCTTTTTTTCTTACTTGAATTAGTGTTTTGATTTAAATGAGGGAAACCCCTCATTTACAGTTTACAGTTTACAATTCTGAATTTTTGCAGCATTGACATGTATTTGGGAATAATATTAGAAACACTTATCACTATTTACACACTTTATTAATTAATAATTTGAGCATTTAGTAAATAGATACGCAAGACATGAACTGGAAAAGCCACCTCAGTTTCTGCTATCTTTATACCACAAGTAGCAGAACTCTGGAGTGGACAGGACAAGACTTTTGCCAGGCTTTACACACTGAGTAGAACGAAGTGCTTTGCTGTCACAGTATGGAACACCAAACGAAGCTTCGGTTTGGGCGGATTAAAAATTCAATACACTCCGCTCAGATGCTGTGGTTCACTAAAATTAAGAGTTTCCTGGCTTCCTACTCTACTGAACTCATATTTCCGACACACACAAACGTATGAGCCCACCCTTCTTCCCAATCTCATCTATTTGCCGCAGTCAGCAAAATCCTACCCAAATAAGTGGCTTGTTGGCATCTCGCCAATACCCTGAGGGCTGTATCTGTCATCTGAAGCAAGGGGCTGCAGCCCAAGAGGCTGCAAGTTTCAGCAGGCAAGGCTCCATCTTGAACTCTGCAAGACAGATATTTGGTTTACGGTAGCTGTTCCACCCACTATGGTAATGGCCTTGCACTCTGTGGGAATGCAATTCTTCTTTCTCCATTGGTTATTTTTCTCTTTTTCCATGGAATTGTTTTGTAATCAATGCAATGTAGTATTTGAAGGGAGCATGAGGTCGTTTGCAGTAATTTTTGCTAATGTCACATCTGCTCAGTAAGCAAGTGCAGTGGCACTGACAACTTCACATAAAAGCCATTTTCTTCATATCATGCTGTTTGTGTCATTGATTTTGCAATCAGATGAAACAGAGACGCTCTTCAAGAGCCTTCCCAGAGCCTACGTCAGCTTTCTTGGAGTTAGGCAGCCAGTCCAAGGCATGTGCTCAGATCTCCCCTCCAGCAGTGGGGATGATGACATCTATATGAGGAGGGGATGTCAATGCCGCAGGGAAAGCACCCCCTTTCTCTCTCTTCACCACTGAGAAAGCCTAGACAAGATACCAGAGTTCCACACACCTCAGACCGGACAAAAGAAGCCTGATGGTGCCTCTGCTACCTCCTGGGGTCCACCAACATGCATTACATGTATGGTAGCAGAATCCCTGGGCTCAGTGCTGGCATGCTCAGGGTGACACGCGCTGCCAGGTGCCACTGATCAAACATACTCCGCCACTTGAGCAAGAAGACATGTCAGGGAAAGTCTGACAAAGGAAGAGATAAAGGCTTTGCAAGAGGGGAGTGGAGTGGAGAGAAAGTTCACACAGGAGCTCAGGAGCAGGTCGCTACATGGATTGTTACCTGAGAAGTTCACACAGCTCAGGCAATGTGTGCAGCACCCAACACGTCTCACAGGAAGAAGGAAAAGCAAGGAAGGTGATGCCCAGGAGGGAGCTGCAGGAATGCAAGCCAGAGGCTGACACTTCCAGGGTGTTGTCTGGGGTATTGCAATGGCTGAACACAAGTGACCAGGTTTGAAGGGCAAATGGATTGGAAAGGGTGGGAATGAGAGTAGCAGGTCTGTGGGGCTGCTGTTGCTGCTGAGACGGGAATACTGTTGTGCCCTGTGTGTGCCTGACACAGCCTAACGCACCAAGACACATCTTAAGTGAAGGCTGAGCTTGAATAACACCAGCAAAATAGCAACACCAGGCCAATGAAGGCAATATGAATCAGCTATCCTTGCACCACAGGACACCAAAAATACCCTGGATCTGAATCATAGCATTGGGATAAACACCATTAATTAGAGAAGACGTAACACCTGCTTTTAATGATACAGGCTTATAGACTAGTCCTCCAGGGAGGAACCTTCCCCTGAAATCTCCTGGTATGTACTTGATGATGTGGTTCCTGTGAGGATAAGAGTAAATCTTCTGTAGCGGAGCCAGGGTCCCCTGCAGCTCTGGGGAGCTGTCCCTCTCTGTTCTGCTCCAATGGCAGATGTATGGCCTGTTGAGCTCTCATACCAACATCAACCCATCCCAGGCTTTCCCTACTTGTGCTAGCATGCCAGCAGGGAGGCTACATGCAAACACACAGTTGGAGCAAGAAAATAAGAAATTCCTGCATCACACTGTCCCCAGTTTTGCTTTTATCTTAGGCTGAAACTCATCCTGTGCTAGAAAAGTAAAATAAAAAAATTCTCGTCTCAATGTAGACATTACAGTGATCTGGGACAAGGGTGCAGCTCTTCAGCATCCTACATTGCCCTTTGAGGGAGGAGCAGAGCCTCAGCAGAAGGCACCAGTAACAGATTTACTCACACGTGCCTTAAAATTACTTGCAGTTGTCATTTACCAAATCTATAAAGAATTCTTTTAATGAAGCATAGTTTAGGTTAAGAAACATGGACTCCTCTCTCATTGTGCACATATCATGTAAGTCATAGCCTTAAAATACCCAAGAGTGTGAGTGTGCTACTGCTCCACACATCTGAAGGAATTTGTTCCTCACTCATGAAACTATAGGGCAATTCCAGCAATGTCCACTAGATAAATAAGTAAAATGAATTTACTTGTTAGAGTGAATGTGCGCTCAGTTTATAGCTGATTATGGTACATCTTGGGGGCACAATTTTATTTTAAGTTTTTTTCTTATACACAATCTGGTCAGTGCCAATAACTGCTTGCAAATCACATTTCTGGGTTAATAACTTTTTACTGCATTTATCTGATTATGTCCACAGCTGGATGGGATATTGACATATTATTTTATTTGTTATGTATATTCTCCTTTTTCAAGAAAGCCATAAAAGTTAAAGGAAAATCTTTATTTGATTTTTAATTTTTATTATTTTGTCAGTTATATATTTTTGTAGCTTGAAACAGTGTTTCACAGTAAGTTTTTGGCTTTCATTGTCCGACAAAATGTTCAAGTTATTGCTCTTGTGGAAAAAAACAATTCAGTTAAGGTTTTAAAACCACATGGACATTTTTTTTCCCCTAAACAAGACAGAGGCAAGCATGTAAGGACATGTTGGGGATGCACTGACAAGAAATATAAACAAGTTCTTTTCCCATCAGTTACGTAAAGGCTTCTTTCTGTTTTATATTTGTTTCCCACTTTATGTTAACTTTGCTTATCAGTGCAGAGGCTCTTAAATTAATTCATTCTTCAGCTCATAATTTATTCATTGGAATTTGCAAGTAGTGGTAAATTGGCATGAAAAATTTGAAAAAAAGGCCATATATGTTCTGTCTCTTCATATGAGTTAAACAGCATTTATACATGTGGTATTTCAAAGAGACAAATTTTACCTAAACTTTTGTTTTAATTAACTTCTTTAATTTCTCTTACGCTTTATAGGATGTTGCTCTCTGGAAAGCATGCACAAAGAAGTAGCAATGAAATTACATACGCGTGACTAAAAGAACGAAATCTGGATCTAGTATTCTTTAAAACAAACATTTCCTATAGTTCGTCTTTTTTCCTACAGTACTCTTCATAAATGTTCCTACACCAAGATTTTAACACTGAGAAACTCAAGGTTATTCTGAAATTTGCATCTATGCTTCCAGGTAAGTAACTTTATTGAGTATCAGTTTTTGTATGCTTAATAGTTTTTGAATTTAATTTACTTTTTAGGTTATCCAGGCATGGACTGAAAGCCATTGAATTTATAAAGCCTATTTTCTTGAGCTCTCTGTATTTTGTAGGCTAGAGAACATCCCTCAGGTCCCCATACAGGACAGTGCTTACTGGCATTATTTCAAAAAGTCCCCCACAAAATCAAAACAATACAAAACAAGAATTCTGGTTACATTTTCAAACATTAACTGTATAAGTTACTATAAACAGCATACATTAGGCTGAGTTTGCTTGACTTTTATTTATAAAGCCGTTGGGCACTCCCCCTCCCCCCCTTCTTTCACATAAACCAGAAAGAACAATTATGTGAAGGAAGGTCACCAGGCTAACAGATTAGAAGATATGTTCTAGGAATAAGGATCTGGAACTTTTGGAAACATTCTCAGGCTTTCCCAGCAAAACAGACTTTTCATCAAAACAGAAAAGTCTGCAAACCATGTTGGTTTCTAAGAGTTTGGTGCTTAGCGTGCCCACAGTTATGTTCCCTTCCTACTTGCACGCACACACCAAGGCAATGCCTTTAAAACCTATACAACCTACATATACACTGTAATGCTACATGTATTATAAAAACCTTCTATATGAGAGAGAGTTTTAAAATGGCTAAAGGGTTTAGAAAATATTTTGTCTCTAAGCTCTTTTTTATTGTTAATGGATGAAGCGAGATTTTTCAGAACACTATAAGATATAGTCCTGTATCACCACTCCTTTTGAAGAAGCTTCTTTCTCTCCACTGAATATGGCCTCCCTCTCCCTCCTTAATACCAAAATGCTGAAATATTTCCTTTTCTTTCCATTTTAGAATAGAAATAAATTGTGAAATTCTAAATTCCCCACAACTGGAACTGTTGTTTCGGGACATTCCCAGGAGTTCAGATGTTTATAAGTATCTTATCCAGTGGTTCCAGATGTCTTGACCTTGGGCTAGAAACCTCAGGAACACACATTTTCCCTTTTGTTCTTTCGGTTCTCCTGATTATCTTCTTGTTCTTCCTTTTGCATTCAGATAAGAAAAAGGTAAAGATAAGTCTGATTTCAGGTAAGAGGTGGCTCCAATTTTTTTTTCCAAAAAAAATTTGGGTATATTTCCTTCATTTGGTCTAAGGTGGTTGTTCTAATTCTTAAATGGTGGGGCTGATAAGAATGGAAACAGAACAAGTTGGTGGAGAAAAGTGGCTCACTCTCTGTAGGTTTCTAGGAGAAAGACACGTTCTAGCACGAGGTCATGAGCACAGCCATGGGAGCTGATCAAGGGGAACTAGGATGTCTCTCTCCTATTCTGCCATTTTGCATTTCAAAATTATGCACAATCAGCATCCCAAAACCAAAGTGCATAAGAGAAGAAGGGGTTCAAAGGGAGTGCCCAAATCCAGTGTAAAACCAACAGCATGATATACTTTAATTGCAACTCCCTAGTATAGCAATGCCACCGTCAGTCATAGAGCCAGATTAATAAGAGATTTGGGGGCATGGGGGAAGTCATTCTGTGTTTTCCAAGATTCACTTAGACATTTTTAAACACAAAATCCAGCAAGTTTTCATGTTTCACACTTTTCTATCTTTAACCTAACATGATAATTTTTTCCAAGCTGACTTGTTTCCAAAAGCACCTTAGGTAATCTGGGCAAGTGCAAAACAGCTCCACTCCCTTAGTACCAAGAAATTCGAAGAACAGATGAAAATCCTTACATATGATTTCAGTTGAAGAACTCAAAAGATTTAGGGAACTCCCAGCTGTGTGGTGACAATACAGGTTCAGGGAACCCCAATGAGTATATGGCCTACTAATTTCAAGGGTGAAGTGAGAAGACGCTAAAGCATTAACAGCTGCGTTGGTAATTTATTATCTTATTAATACCTGACTTCCTGAAATGCATAGTGCATGTGTACCTAATTTGATATCTTTCTCTGTATAAATATATATACACATATACACAAACATATACAAAAAACATAGAGACATATATCTGTAAAATATTTTAATCAAAAAAAGTTTTCCTAGTCGTAGTTGACGCTACTGATAAAGAACAGTCTATCACATATTATATTACACCATATATTGGACCGTGTTTTATAACTATTAGACCAGCTCCGGCTAAAAGTTTCATCCAGAAACAACGACTGGTTTTATTTTACACAGTTTTGCTTTTGATTTTAGGGAGCTCTTTGGGATAGGAATCATGTCATCTTCTATGTTTTATTTCAGTATAAACATTTCTGAGCAACAGGCCAAATTTTAAACAAATGCAGGGCTTAAGTATTCCTTTGGACAGCATCATTTTGTAGCTGATGTTAGCACACATCCGGGCAACAGGACCTACAGTGATGTGGAGATCAAGCCCTTCTAGGACATTCTCTCTCGCTATGTGACTAGTACTGTGGTTTAAAAAGACCAAAGCATGCTAAGTAACCAGGTGCACTGCTCTCACTTCCTTCTCCCACAAATGAAAACTAACACCTTATTCCGTGTGAGACAGGCAAAGAAGAAGTATACAGTCATCAACACGACAAGTACTAACTCATTAACTACTGTACCCCATCTGCTTGCAACCGCCTGTCTACTGCCTAACGTTACTGATTTCTGGAGTACTGAACAGGCTATAGTTTCAATCTAAATAATTGCTGATAGTGTGCAGGTCTTTTTTTTTGTCTTTTTTTTTTTTTTCCAGCCAAGGAGAATCACTCTCCACAACTTAATCTATCAAGGACTCACACATCAGAAAAATAAGATGGAAACAATGTATAATACCAGCCACGAGGGGTTCCAGATGTCTTTCTTCATCAGTTCAAAGTATTATAAGTGTGTTTTCTCAGATGCTGTGTACAGATAAATCAGTGTATTGAATGATGACGATAAATTGCCTATTGAGTGCCTATTTTTTTTACATGTAACAATAACACACACTTGTAGGCTATTCATGCTGCAAACTGCGTGAGTAACTTCCCATGCAACTGCATCATATAACACAAAAATTTTTTAAAAAATACTTCTTTGGGGGTGTTCATAACACACTCTATGCCAAAATGTTTCAGTTTTTCTTAGTCTGATTAGAGCTCTTGAAGAAAGCTGGACATTGCTTAAAAGACATGGAAGGTAGGCACATATGATCAGAGTGCTTATCACTGTGTTGATGCATGTTTTAATGACTTAAAGGCACCGAAAGCAATATAGATCTTTCACATGATCCACTTCGGAAGTAAATCACAAGAAATTTTCTTACTTTCAATGTATAAATAGTTACATTTTTATATTTGACTTACGGACTGTACAAAGAATACTTATGGACTGCTCAGCTTTCTAGTTGAGACTTAATTCTCAGTTTTAATCATTCAGAGTTGAAAACATAATGCTTTACACAAACATCTGGTGACAGTGACTGGAAAGAAATGAACAGGAAATAAAAAAGCACATGAAATGTAGTGTTCACGTAAAACCTATTGAATCACTTTTTTTTTCTTAATTTAATTTTGCTTTGTGCTGAAAGAAACCAAGAGGTATTCTCTAGCTGTAAACAACTGTGATTCCAAAATAGCAAAAATGTCCTGAATTTGGTATGTGTTTTTACCAGAGGGTCATGTTTACAGAGTAATCTGCCATTTAAGCATTCTTACAGCCCTGTTGTGAAATTCCCACCATGCTTCACACTTAAGTGTCACATTTACGTTGTTCACTTCAGCAGAACCGTATGACCTTCTTTCCAGTAATTTGTAGACCACCATCATATGCCCCTAGTAAACAGAAAACATTGCATTCAGGGTTTTAGGTTTTGTCGATTAAGGTATTATTCATGGCAAATCACAGTTTGTGCTTTCAGAGGGTGCTACAGAAGTTCCAGATATACGACACATTTACAGCTTCATTGGGCAGCAGGTGAACTCCTTGCAGTGAATTCGTTCTTTGGCTAAATACATGTTGGGCTATTAAATTCTCCGTTTCACTCTAGAATGCCACCAGCTCACTGACAAACAACAGATGATTACATTTTGGCAGCAAATTAGAGAATAAGGATCAACATGCACTATGTAGCATCCAAGGATTCTTCACGGGATTGAAACCTGAAACTCTCCACATCTCAATATTATGTTGCAGCAAAAAAAGTATTGTTTTAGAGCACTGACAAATACCCAAGAGTGCTTAGGGACAAAAATGACTAATGGAGTGCATCACTAACGCAATATTAACCACATAAAAGTCGTAGTCAACATCAAAGCTCCTACAGCAACTTTAATTATTATCTCTATTTTTAGAAAATCTAGAGGCCCCAAATCAGACTTTACAGTTTTGCTAGCTATTATGTGGAGATAGTTCAGTCCAGTTGTAGCGACAAAGGATAGGAAAAAGCAGTAGATATGACTCCTCTTTTATAAGTGGGAATTGGCCCACAAGGAGACGAAGATGTACATCTGTGGTCACGCTGGACTGTGTCACAAAACTGGAAGCTAAGCTGAAAACCAACTTCCTCCCTACATTTGCATTATAAACAAATTCCATCTCACTGTGTCCACACTTATACTGCATAAGAATTTGCTATGCCTCTAGTCCAAAGTGACCAAACCTTTGAGACTGCATTAATGTAGTGCTGAGCCAAGAATAAGAAAACACCTCTGCCACAGGTAGTCCCCCATGAAACCCAAGCCCTCCAGGTTATATACCTTGAAATATATGTCAGTTAAACATTCATTTTCTCTTTCCTTTACTTGTCACATTTGGTCTATTTTATGATACACGCATAAAAGAGAAAAGCAAAAATTTTTCTCTTTTATTATACAATGGTGATGGTGAACAATTTTTGCAAATCCTTCTCCACTTCTGATTCCGTGTGTTATATTTGTTCTTGATTTATCAGCCTGGGTACTTCTTTATATAGACCGTCACTGCAGTTAGTTTTTCTAATAATAAAATTAATAACAAACAAATTTTAAACGTGATTCAACTCTCTAAAATTGTTCTTCTTTGAGACAAGATTCTGACAAACTAAAATACTGCATTCTCAACTGCATAAGCTGCCAGCATTTCAATACCATTATACATTAGTAGGAATAAGAGTAGCCTTTATTAGTGTTGTATGCTTCTTTTAATCACAGAATTAGACTGTGCTTCCTCAGCTATCAACCCCTAGGACTTCTATTTGAAACAAGCTATTTCCGTAACGGTTGAAGTAGAACAGTATTTTTTCTCAGTTATGATGGCAAAGATGGACTTTCTGTGTCATTGAAGTAAGCCATTCCAACAGATGATAATGGCCTCAGCCATCTACCAACCCCCAAAGAGTGAAGCTACACAGCTAATTGAGCTCATAGGTATGTAGTCAATGGTTATGCACACTATATTTTTCATGGTTAAATACAGACCTGAAAGTAAAGACCAGAAATCAATCACTTTAGGTTAATCTTAAAAAAAAATTATGAGAATATTTTTTTGTTGTTCCAACAGTAGGACGAGCTATTAAAATTTTGCTTTAGCTTCAGTCTCTTAGTGTAAGCAGCATGTAACACATTAACATACCTTTCTTTTCTCCTCAAATATATTCAAAAACATCAATCTTGCCTGACAATATTACATAATTTGGTTCCATAATCCTCTCTTTTTTTCTGTTGTGTTTTTAAAATCACTGTTCAATACTGTAGATAAATTAGTGGCACTTTATGGCTTGCTATTCACAAAGGATATACTTAGAAAAGACATTTTTCTGTATTGCATATTTCTTCTGCATTAACAATCAAACTTTTATTGCTGGTTGGGTTTATCTAAAGCTATTTTTAAAATATTTTTCCTCCTACTTATGAAAAAATGATGTTATTGTTGGCCAGAACATTTGCTGGTAAGATACATGCTCACATCATCATAAAACATATGACTGGTAGATTATGTGCTAGTGAAAGAAGATATGGTGTTTAAGTATAAAATTTAACTGTGGAGTGTTGCAAGAAATAATCAGATCATAATAATATTTTAAATTAAAGGAGTATATGATCCCTGATTAGGCTTTTACTGTTGCATTGACATGAGGATCACACTTCCCCTTTTAATACTTTGTTTAACCCCTAGTTTTGTCATTGGGAAATTACAGAAAAAATTATTATCAAGAAATGCTTGTTTATAAGATGTTGACTGCATTTCTATAGCGAGTCATCATGATTTCACTGACAAAGTGTATTGCTAAACTTGAACACCAGTGCCCTCGCTGTCAACTAAAACAAACACCAGAGAAAGCAGAATATCAACCAACAAAGAGAAAGAAAAAAACAAAACAAAACAGCCTTTTTTCTCTAAGACTCATAAAAAGGAGACTTGACAAAATTGAAAAATAAGTTTTATAAAGTTACATTAAAAGTACTTGAAATCTCCCTGATAAATGTATTGATATATCTTAAGGTATATGTCAATTTGTCATCTCCAGAACAAAGAGCCCAGCACACCCCTGGACAACAGGTGGGACCTCTTGCCATCTTCTGGATTTTCTTCCCTGACAGCCCTTTGATGCTCTGTGCCCTGGCAGCACACCGACAGACCTGACGCCGGCCGCCAAGGCAGAGCCCTGCCGCAGGCTGCACACAGCAGAGAGAGCTGGAGAGGTGTCGGGCTGTGCCCACCACCCTCGCACCACCACCCTATTGAGCTGATCTCCTCACGGCCATGCTCCCTTCTCTACCCGACCATAATTAGCCACAGACCAGGAAATCTGGTTTTGCACACTAAGCAGTCCGTGTCTCACTTCACGCTACTATGTTTTTAACCCAGTTTCCCCAGGAACACTACACACACACAGGTGCGCGTGCGTGTGCACGTGCACATACACACTCTCTGCGGGTGTGCTGATAGCCACTTTCAGAAGTACTGTACATTACAAGAAACACACAGTTTGTTATGCTGACAAGCACGATTTGTCATTTGTTCAAGTCTGTCCATGTAAAGTTGCCAGAAGTTTAACAAAACGTTATGTATTCTTTTGAACTCTGTGTTCCTCCAGCCTTTGTTGGACAAAAAACATGGCCAATACTACGTGTTCCAGCTGCAGGGATTTTTATTCCCAAAATATACGGGAGGATGACTAAAGGGTTAGCTATACACAGCACAGAGAACTGAACAAAGAGGATCGCAGATTCTCCATGTTTAATAAAACAAGACAGCATGGATAATTTATAGCAACTCTAAATTTTAAGCGCAACACATCGAAAGGTGAGGCTGCCTAAAAGTACCAGCCACTTCCCACACACTCTCCCCTCCTTGGAAAAGACAAAGTTACTTCCAACAGGAGCAGGCATTTCTGCACATCCTGGTTCCCTTCATATCTGCCACTTTCTGGGCATCAGACCACAGCAGCCCTTCAGCACATCCTTCATATTAGCTCATAACGTTAACCATTAGTTCATGAGCCCATCGGTGCAAAAAAAAATAATCTGCTTAAACATCTGGTTAAGTCTCATTTATCAAAAAAGGAAAGAAGACTTGGGAACATACATAGGTGCTTTCTGAAGTAAAGGCCATAGATTGTAACCTCAGAGAACTGGAGAGTCTTCCTTCTTCCATTAAAGTTAAAGGAATGACGGGGAAAAGGAATTCAAGGTGCTATAAATCAAATAAATTATTCCAGAGTGGTTTCAGCTTCTGTTCTCCCCTATTCTCCTACTCCCCGGTTTTGAAGTCTGGCATTAAAGCCTCAAGAATGGGACAAGAGCTTTCTGAAAGGTTTGGTTTATCTGGCAAGCAATGCAATTAACGTGATGTACGAGGTGCCACTGGACCATACAGGTGTCTGCAGCAACATATTTAAGACCTGTGAAGTTCCAGTAGCTATTTAGGGTTTTTTCATTTTTATGTTATGCATTTTGCTTCTATGCAATAACATCTGTACAACATTTTTATAGCATCTACAGTTTATTGCATTGATACTTCATTACCTTTAATACATTTACTTTTTGGAGAGTTCTGGGAGTTTGTGGTCAGTGCAGTTACTCCTCCCTGCCTAAAACACTCTCTTCAGCTGCTATAAATCCTGGAGTTGGCAAAGTGGCTAGCAAATAATCTCTTCTCTAATGAGAAAGATGACAAATGGAAGGAGAGAGAGTCACAAAAACAACAGGGAGATGCATCTTCTAAATGTGCACTAAAAAAGCTGGGATACCTCCAGGTGATTTTTGTACTTCCTAAGCTAATGGATAACCAAATGACTGGAAAGAACTGGGCATAATGAGTGGAACAAACTACCACGGCCCCATTTCCAAATCTCCGCCTGCCCTTTGGCTGCCAGCAGTAGCGCTGCCTTCTTCAGTTCATAAAGACCTGGGAGCTGCACTCTCCCCCCAGCGCCTGTCCCCCTGCTCCTCGCAGGAACGGCACGTCTGCAAGGAGACGTTCAAGAGCCAGAACAAAGATTCCCTGTTTCTGGTGACTCGTTTACCATGCTCACTGAATAAGCACTACACCAGTCACCTCCACGCAAACGTCCAGCATGGGGCAATGTTATAAAGTGTTTCAAGGACACTTAAGTATAGCTCAGACTCTCTGTGGCCTTTGTATTAACAATGAGATATGATGGCAACTGCCAGCTGTGAATTTAACTGCCCTCAGTCAAAAATTAGTCACCTTTTTTGTCCCTTACTTTCCTCTCCTCAGTAAGCCTTGCTATGATGTAGCACGCTGAGGAAATCGTGGGCAGGTGGGATGTGGTGTCCATCCTTGAAAACCTTGTGGAAAGCAGAGGGATTCTGCCTGTCCGAGACACAGAAGAGACCACTGGCACTGTGGGATCAATGTTTTTAATCACCCCCATGGATTCAAGGGGAGTGAGACATCAGAGACACAGATTCAGATATCGAGCCTTTCAAGATGACTTGGTGATACCCCATCTCTTCGATAATTCCTGATGTCTAAGCTTTGGCGGTTCATCTAAATGCAAAACAGCTGAGAACAAGGAATCTTTGTAACAGCAGCAAAAAGACAGCATAACTTCTTTGCAGCTGAGCCGTGACAGGCAGGGACAAGAACAAGTCCTCTTGGACAACTGCGTAAAGTTTATCCTTCTCAGCCAGATCCAGATTATTCTGACATGAGAGCTTTCACCACAAAGACACCTGGTAGCAATTTAACAGGTCGTATTCAGCAATACAGAGATGGCAAGACAGAAAGAAAAAGAGTTCTCAAGACCCTAAGAGGAAAATCCTACTTGCATATGGCATATCAGTGGAGCTCCTAAGATAGGAAAAGATTTTAATGAACTTTGAACATCTGACTCCTTCCAACATTATGGAAACAAAGTTGTCATTCATTCTTCAGTCTCTATCACAGCCAAGTATATCCGGCACTGGAAAAAAAAATCTGTAGAAAGGTACAAAATGAAAGCAATTAAATTTCCAAGCCCCATAGTTATCACAATATTTTCTCAAATATGTCTTTCTGATAAGCCAAGAGATTTAGTTCAAGCAGGAACTGCTTCTAAAAGGGCAGAGAAGTGAACGCTATTAATTCAAACCATACTAGACACAAATGTAATGTTAAAAATAGTTCCCACTCTCAAAAATTGTTTTTTGCAGTGAATTATAACACTTTTGGTATAGAAAATTGTATCCCAGATAATGGTTTGAACACCACCTCCTTGGACTAGCAGCTGTGTGTCACCTAACGCCGCTGAGTGCTGATCTCAAGGCACTGACCTGTGCCTCGTCACACAATTATCAGTAACTCCTGCTTCTCAGAATTACTGGTGAAACGTATTGACTGAGATCATTCTGACTTTTATCATAACACAAGATTTAAAGAATGAAACACCTACAAGCCAGGACCCAGAAGGGTCCTCCAAGTGGCGGAAGGATCTACAATAAATGGATATTCCTTTAAGCAAGAGCAATCAACTGTCTTTTCCCTGGGCCAGAGGAATATATCTGCCTGTGTCTGTGAGCCAGAAGACTCACTCCATAGACTTTAAAGAACTTAGGATAAATTGCTGCGAGTGTGATCCTCTGGAGGAAACCCTACTAGTTTCATCACAGGACTGAGCAGTTTGACTTGGCTGTGCTGGCTACACAGCAGAGACCTGGGGCCATTTGTCACTGTCACCTTCAGCCGTGCCTGCTGATTCATTGTCATCCACAGCCAGGAATCCAGATTGCCTAACACTGGTGCCTCACGCAGCAGTACAGCTTTGCACGGGTGTACTAGTCACGCAAACGTGCTATGAGATCCACACTTCAACTGCTCTCAAGTCGCACAGAAGTCACAGGCTACCCCTGGTTTAAAAAAAAAAAAAACTGTAAAAATGATAACAACATTTAAACACCTGCATGGAGTGCAATTCCTTCAGGAAATTATTAAAAAAAAAAAAAAAGAGAAAAAAGAGTGTAGTGTGCAGAGACCACAATAAGAACCGCATATTAGACATATATTGCATTATACACTACCTAGATGTGGAAGATCTCTGGGCATACAACAGTACCAAAAAAAAGTACAAACAATACAAAACAGTGCATATTTTTACAACAGTACATTTTTTTCTGACTGCTTTCACGTAGTATGTTTCAAATATGCCCTGGCTAGAGTAATATTTAGTAAGTGAGAAAAAAATAATACATTGTGGAACTTCTGGTGGCTTATATTCCTTTCTCAGTGCTATAACTCACTCCTGTAGACCTGTTTCCTACTTCCTAGTAAGGTCTCTTTTGCTCATATACTCTTTAGAGTACAAAAGCAGAAAGAACATTCAGAAAATATTAAAAAGTGATAAATTATAAGCTGCTAAAATGATTTTTTTTCTCTATAGACAATCTGTGAAACTAAGTGCAACAGGATAATAGAAACACTAAGAGGTTATTGGATGTAAAACATGACATTGATAAAGTATATAATATTGCAAAAGATACAATATTAAATAAATTATTGTATTACAGAACATGAATTACTCTAACTCATGATGGGACGTAGAAAATGTGTTCAACAGGCTGTTACTAAGCTGGGCAAAACAGAAGGATTTAAGGCTGCTTTACAAGTGGCGATGGCCTGAAAAGCCGGGCTGGTTCCTGTCACTGCTGCAGTTTCTTACATACCCATTCCTGACAGACAGGTCATCCCAATATCACTCTCATCACACTCATATTAGTTTATTATTCAAGCCATTTTTCTCATGTCCATTGCTCGAGAAACATGACATGAATTACCTCCTGCCTGGACAAATAATAACACGACAGACTTGTGCTCACTGCCAGTGATAGTAGTGGCTGTCTGAGAGGTGGCAGTGGCAAGGAAGAAGGGAAGAAGGGAATGCGTGACATATAGTGCATGAAGAACATCTGGCAGGAGGAGATAATGGGGCCTGGCACAGGGAAGGAGAAACCCTAAAGCAGAAGAAACAGAGAGGAGAAAGAGGTACGATGGCATATTAAAAGGGGAAAGAGGAACACTCAAAGTCTTCAAAGGAGAGAGTGAAAATGGAGAAAAGGAAGGAATATGCTTTGTTTGGAGTCTCTGGCACGTGGTTGCAACCTGCAGACGATACTAACACAGGCTGTGGAGAGGTGCACTCAGTTACAAGAAACCTGACCGAGGAGCTGTCAACCTCTATAGCCCATCTGCTCCAGCACCAGCAGCAGCAACAAGAACCAGCCTGTTCCACTGCCATCCTTCAATTTTTTTTTACTGTTGTATATGAATTTCCATATCCTAGGCAAGCAATTAATAAATGATGTTACAGCCATCTACTGTAAGTTGTTTTTTTTTCTTACCAGTGGTCTGGCAACATCACTTGGTGCAAATTCAGTGCAAATAACACTACAAAGACTGCAAGACTTTGGAGGATATTAACAACAAGCAAGAACAGCACAAATAGCAGAGAATGAGAACTCATTATTCTAATCAATGGGGTCAATTTACTATGCTTCTCTGAACTATTAACAGCTGAAGAAAGCTAAACAAGAATGAACAGGGATAACATGCTGCACCAATACAGTATTAACTACTTCAGCCTGTTCCAGTCACCCAGAATTTTAAACTGTATTTTATGCTTCTTTCAGCTGCCAATCTTTTTCATCAATGAGTACAAAGGCAGCTTGAATTTCTAAAATATACCTGCAGAATTCTAGAAACCCGCAACAAGTCTATTAAAGATTTAAAAATACATTCATCTTAATTATCAGATTGCAAAAAAAAAAAAAAAAAAGATGGGCATTCCACTGATGTGCAGTCTCAAATATTCACTTTTTTCTGTATCAATTAGTCATATTATGGTGGTTTTGAGCAAGGTAAATAAGTACCTGCATTAACAAAAACAACAACAGCAAAAAAAAAAACACCTGACCACAGTAAGATGCAGAATCAACCTGGAACAGGAGAGGCATAACTGTATATAGCTCTTTCCTAACTTCGGATGAACTAGATATATGTAATTGTGGCCAGAAGTCAAACAATCACTTATTGCAACTTTTCTAGAAGCCAACTGAGAAAGCAGTTCTCAAAAAGTCTTAAGTTTCTAAAAAGAATTTATAATTAATGCACCTCAGTAGAGACAAAGGAAAGCCATAACTGAGACAGCTCAATATTCTTTTTGCCAGCAAAGCATTTTGTACTTCAACACTTGCATGCACTGCAGGTCAGTGGCTATTGTTTTTTTCGGAGATTGCTCAGAGACCTGTGGCACACAACGTGAAATTCCAGCTTTTCTGGAATTTGCTGCTTGTTCTGGATGCTCGGTCGTCCCGTTGATTTGAACTGACTTTTGCTTGGCCCTCTCTGCGGGTGACCCTCGGGAGGGGTCCGTCACACCTAATGTTAGCACTCCAGATGTTCGGCAGTCATCCAGGTTCCTTTACAGCAGGAGAAAGGGAGCAGCATCTCCAGAGGGTGACTCATCTCCCACAGCAGATATTTATCTTCCGATGGGATGCACTGCCATTTGTACATATTTCTCTCTCAGTCTGGTCACTGACTACAGCGGAGGCCTCGGTGAGGAGCAGCAGAGTAGCTGTGGCTGTGCAGGCTTAAGGACTCGGACACAGCAAAGCTTGTCATTAGAGAGGTAATACCTTTTACTAGACCACCCTGTCAAAACATAAAGGGAGGTGAGATGAATCTCCTCGGATGTACCTGACAGCAAAAGAGAAGGAATCACATCATCTTAACAGGTGTTATAAATTGCGAACATACATACACACACACCAGTTTCAAGGCGCACAATCATGTAGCGTTTTTACTCTCAGTGGGACTGTGTTTGGATGTCAAGGTTTATAGATTTTCTTTGTAGATTTTCTATCATTTACATTTCAGACAGTGCCTGGAATCTTTACACTTGTCTGTAACTGACCCCAATTTTACCAATGCTTATGGAAATTCAGCAAGACAGCTACTCTATGTGACTTTATCAACCTCACAATAATGCATTAATACCCATCTTGTATTGTTGCCTCCTTCTCTCCCCAGGGACAGACAGCACTGTATGTGCACATGGCAATGCACTGATAAAGTACACGTTTTAATGTAAGCATTCTGTATTTGCACTTAGTGGGGAAAGAAAAGTAGAAGACTTTATTTCTGAAATCAAAGCAGAAGTTAATTACTTCTATAACGATAACAGAAAAAAAAAAAAGAACAGAAAAACAAACAAACAAACAAACAAAAAAACTGTTTTGGTATGAAGTTTAATACTGTAGCTTTTAACAGAATTTTACTGAACTAGCATTCCAACTCTATGGAAATATATCCATATCCATGAATACCTTGGAAGAAAGGATCAATATCTTCACTGTGACTTAGTACTTTTTGGATTGCATTACATATTAAGTGAAGGTCAGGACTAATTGCTTCAGGGTCAAGAATCTGATATGGAAAATAGTAGACAATAAAAATACATGTAACTCAGCATTGGGTCATTGTTCTCCAGTTTGGAATGGCCTGCCCTAAGCAGAAAAGATGATTGTAACATCATTTGCATGAATAACATATAAGCTTGCTGTGACTGAAGAATCCAAGTGCGCAGCTAAACTATGGCCTGATGTAAGGGTTAGAAAAATGACGTTTTAAAAGTAGGGAAACACTCACTGCTCAGAATCAGTGACTTGCCCACTTAAACATCCTACATTAAAGAATATTTTCAAAACACTGCAAAAAACCTAGGCTAGTATGCAACAATGATGAAGACCATTCTCTATGTCATTCACTTTCCTACACCTAAGTTGGGGAAAAATATTTGCCAATGCTGACATAAAGTTTATATGCAATATTTAAGATGGCCAGAGGCACAATTTTCTTTCAGACAAATATTATCAGTAAATTTACTGAGTGTGAATCTGTTTCAAAGTGCCAGTTTGGGACAGGGAGGAGTACATGGAAGAAAAATTGAGGAAAGCAAATATTGTTTCACTACATTTTCATTTAGTCAAAAAAGCACACATTTTTCATTAAATGTTTCCAGAATATTCTCTGCTAGTTTAATCTGACATTTGAGAAGATTAGAGTAGCCCCACTTTTAGACTGTTTGTCTGTATGGATGCTGCCAGTGGAAAGGGCCATTTGTCAAAACACGTCAATTGATTTTACAGGGCAAAACATCTGTAGCACTTACTAGTTTAACAAATGTTTTTTTACTTAAAAAAAAAAAAAGAAATAGGGAGGGGCTTTTATTTATAAGGCCTTTTCTTGGGAAAAAATTATATGAAAGCAATAACTCATTTGATAGAGCCATATAAGATCCCAGTACTTTGTGGGTGGTTCCAGATGAAGACCATGAACATACCTGAATTATGATAGCATATGGTTTGACTAAACACCTTATAATCGTTTATGTATCCAATGCCTATATTAGTGAATTTTCATTATGTTGATACACAATACTGATATAAAATATCTTACAGAAATCTGTTTTGGGGATTTCCTTGCATCTTTACAAAAAGACTAGTGCAATCGTGACTGTTGGAGGAGGTTACTCATTGATTGACTCCATGAGTAAGACCCATTTCAGATGTGATGCTAATCTCATTGAAGAAAACCCCTTTGGCTTTCCACATTTCTCTTCTAGATGTTTAATCCACAGTAACATTTTAAAAAGAAAATGGAACCTTTTGTTCTTCTTCCAGCTCTCATACTTTCAAAAGTCGACCACCTGCTGGTACATTTGTTTTGCTTTAGTAGCTTAAATTTATTCCACCTGTTTATCTTTCTTTTTTACAAAGCAATAAGGCCCAAAAATCCACACAAGTTGTCTAGAAACTGCACAGGAAAGATATTTTTAAAACTCTTCCTCTCCCCCTCTTACATTTTCCTTGGTTCACATAAAGGAAATGGTATTATTATTTACATTAGAGACATTGTGGTGAAGCCACTGTGGTCACCAGAAGCAAAAACCTTCAGTGATGTAAATGACAAAGAAAAGAAAAAAAGAGAAAAGAGAAAAGAGAAAGAGAAAAGAGAAAAGAGAAAAGAGAAAAGAGAAAAGAGAAAAAGAGAAAAGAGAAAAGAGAAAAGAGAAAAGAGAAAAGAGAAAAGAGAAAAGGGAAGGGAAGGGAAGGGAAGGGAAGGGAAGGGAAGGGAAGGGAAGGGAAGGGAAGGGAAGGGAAGGGAAGGAAGGGAAGGGAAGGGAAGGGAAGGGAAGGGAAGGGAAGGGAAGGGAAGGGAAGGGAAGGGAAGGGAAGGGAAGGGAAGGGAAGGGAAGGGAAGGGAAGGGAAGGGAAGGGAAGGGAAGGGAAGGGAAGGGAAGGGAAGGGAAGGGAAGGGAAGGGAAGGGAAGGGAAGGGAAGGGAAGGGAAGGGAAGGAAGAGAAAAGTCATTAATGGCACTGCATATATAAATGCAAATTTTACTATTTTACAAACTATTGTGATATCACAAACCAAACAAAAAATTTCAGTTCTATCCATGTTTTTCCATCTCCATGTGCTAACAAAATAAGATATCCTTAAGCACTAGGGTAGGTTGAGACTAGGGTGAAGCATGCTTTCATTCTGCTGGGATGTTGCCTGATAAATAGCTATGTAAGAAAAAGTCCTTACGGCATAAGAAAGAAGGCCAATGTCAGACGGGCAAATTAAGACCACAACATTAAGTTTTCAGCTATATACCAGGATACAAGTGTCAGCATAGTGTGAGTTTGTGCTCTTAGAATTGCTCTTAAAGATATATATTATTGATTTTATTATATGGTTCTGCCAAGCCTCTTCTCAAGAAGCAGAGAAGATTCCTTCCTTCATCCTACTGATTGCTGTATAAACTTTTCCCTCACATATTTGGGCTTGTCTTTCTCCTCACTGACAAGTCCAAAGAATTTCTAAGGTTTACTGGACAAGAACTTTGCAAGTTCAAAGAATTTTTACTTCTAACACCATACCACAACAAAAATTTTCATGACTGTTATCTGATTAAAATATGCTAAAAAATTAAATTAAATATTAACAAAGAGATTTGCGGAACATAAAAATTAACAGGTAAAGCTTACTGTTATGCTAAATGAATGAAAAGAACAAACAAATAAAGTTATAGAATAATTTTCCTTAAATTCTACCTAGCCACTATTTCAAACCCACCCTTCTTTTCTGGAGAACATTCACTATTACATATCTTTTATTTTATGGATGAATTCTTTTTTATAATCTTTGATGTGACTTCAGATTTCATTCTGTTTCTCTTCCAGTAAACATATAGCACATTTTCAAAAGAGGCATAATTACTAGTAGAAATGTTTCCATGTTTTTTCTGTGAAATAGTCATCTTTCCTTCCCACTATGATTTCATGTTTCTTTGCTTTTCTCAAAACCCTTGAAGACACAAAATGCTTATGATCCATTTTACATCTAAAGCATTTTTCCTCTGCTCTGTTAGTAAAATAAGATGACATTAGGTCATGAGCTATGGAGAAATTACATGAGAATTGAACTGGAACAGCTAATGAGAGCTTTGACTACAGTGTCAGTGGACTTCTATGTCTGTCACATGCTTTTATACCTATCTGGGAGAGGATTTTTCTTCTCTGAACCTCTAAACTAATAGCTATCTTAGAGACAACACTCAGCAATGCAGCTGCTAGACTGAATGAAAAATCCAGTCCCTCTTGTTTCTGAAAAGTAACAGGTTCATTAAGATCACAAATGCCAATTAGCAAGAAAATTCCCTGACGATGTATGAAAGATTGAAAGCAGATGAGTCCTAGTGTAAGCACACACACACAAAGCTACAGCAATACATACAACTGATTTATAAGTTGATTTTTAAATTCCAACACCGTTAGAACAGCTTAAAAAATGCTCTGATAAAAATGCTGTGGAATCCATGCAAAAATTGCTGAAGTAGAAGCAAAGCCAAGTGCTGTTAGACTACTGGGGATTATGCCTCCGTTATCTTGTGAGATTCAGGGCTTCATTGTACAGTCCTGACCTATGCAAGCAAAACCTTAGAATAGTGAAAAACCTCACACTTCCACTACTAAAGTTCAGTTAGATGCCACAGACCTATTAATAGAGCTCTTAAAACCTCGGGAGGTTCTCTGTACTGTCTAAGGCACTGCTCTCAGAGTTGACAAGGTCAGCTAAAATTCCCGTGTGAATTCAGCGACTGCAATTGCAAGGGCCAAATTCCTCTGGACACATCTAAGGTATCCTGGCATGAGAAAGTGATAAAAGAGCCACAAAACCCATCTTATCTCCTTCAAACCTGAAAACACCCTTTGAAAATTTTTTTTCACCTTGTTGTGTTCCCTTTCATTTGACCATCAGCCAAATCACTCAATAATCTCAACAGCTCCTGTTAGGGGTAAGTGGATTTACGTCACTGCTTTCCCCAGGGGAAACCAGATCACAGCAGGTTGCTAACACACTTTCTAGAGCTGATGATCAGGTCACACACAACAAAAAACTTTCGAATTTTATTCCAATTTCTCCCTTTCCTCGTTTAAACTCTCAACTGAATTTACAGTGTTTTCTTTCAGTAATAATGAACATCTGTGACAGTGGAGAAGCCAAAATAAACCCAGTCAAGGAAATTCTATGTAGTTATGCTAAAGAAGTTTTCTTCACAGGTTTAGGTTTCCTATTAAATGGGGTACAAAATATCTTCCTGCCCTGGCTTTATGTGTTATATATATTACTGAAAGTAATGTATAGAATACCAAAGGGTTGCCATATTCTTAAGATGATTTTTCACTCATATTCTCCTGGAATGAAAAGCAGTTGTGCAGCTTTCAAGTCATAACAAGGGGATCAATGCTTATTGTGTGAAATGTTTTCCTTTACCGTCATGATGAAAACCAGCCGGTGCTGGTAGGTAACATACTATAAGCAATTCAGTCATCGAGTATTATCTAGGGCAAGCGTTGACCTGGCCTCAGACAAAATCCTTATTGTTCCCTTTGTTGTTCCTCTTGCTCTCCCTCCCCATGTTTAGTTATGATATGCAAATTGTACATGAAAAGAAAAATCCAAGGTAATTCTCTCCTTTCCAGCTGCAACAGTTGGAGTTGGCAACAAGTCATAATAAAGGGATGTTATGATTAAGCCTTTTTGATTATACTACTTTTGCAACATAATGTGTAACTAAGAAGCGATCATCAGTTTGTACGCCTATTTCATTTCTTCAGAAGTCTATGCAGGCCTTTCCTGCTTTAACGTTTTTAAACAGCTCAGTGCTAGTTGGCTGTGACAACCACCTTAGACCTTTAATGCGACTACAAAAACGTATTTCTCACATACTGTGTTGCAGTATATAAGCAAAAGGGACCCAGGCACTTCTGTAGCACTTTGATAAAAGTCACTACAGCATCTAAACAAACTATCTATTACTATTCTTATTTATTGCCAATAAATTGATAGGAGACCATCTTACTATAATACAAAAATATAAAGCAACAGAGGTGTCTCCTACGATCTTTTTAATTGCTATACTTTAACAAAATTCAGATATTCATTGAGATGTATACACTTCTAAAAACTATAGCTGAAAAAAATGGATATATTTTTCATGAAAAATACGTTAACACCATTTCCATCAAGAGTCAGAAATTTCAAAACACGACCAGAGATGAAAAACATACCATATGTTACTCCAGAAGTAATGTTGTCTCTTAAGGACCGAGGATTCAGTGTTAGGAATGATGACTACCTCTACATCACCAGATTTGGAACACAGATGGTAGGGATATGCGTATTTCCATGCAAACATGACAAAACACAAGCTAGAAATTTAGCAGACTACCAGCATCCAGTGACCAGGTCAGAAATTTAGCAAAAATCACAAGAGCGGCAGGGCCATCCTGTGCCCCAGAACTACTACTCCATTCTCTAGTGGAGAGGTTTTAACAAGAACTGGTTGACACAAAGGTGCCGGAGTTAAGATAATAGGTCCTAATTCACCAACGGGCTACTCCAGTTAGTACTCACAGCCATAGAGGTCACCAGCCATATCATCCAAATCATCACAAATACATTAACATCATCTGATTATTTTTTAAATCCAGTCTTCTTTAGAAATGCTTCACCATGGCATTCTCTTAAATGCTGAGAAATCTCACCCAAGGGTTGTGTGATAAACATAAGCTTTCTAAGCACCATCTCATCAGCACAAAGCTCTTTCCTGCTGCTTTGCCCTCAGTCTTTGCCAATGTTTTGCTTGCCGAGGAGGTATGTTGACAAACATGATGCAAACAAGAGATTCCATGTGCTTTCCCTCCTCTCTTGTAAAGAGCTCTTATTTTTATCCTGGGAGTCAGCATATCTACATTTAGAGACCGTTTGCCTCTGATGTGTGTTTTCAGATTTGGTAATGACAGATCAACCAGAGCAAAGTAAACGCAGCCATTCATAATAAAAAGAGTTAGTTTGGGGTCTTATCTAACCAATGACAATAGCCCAAAGGCAAGAACTCACAGATTTCTAAGGATCACAGAGGAAAAGAAAGGAAAGTCCTTTTTTACTGCTAAATGCTATTGGAAGTCTTTCTTCAAATTGCTCTCAAATGCTATGAGAGTGTTGGAACAAAATAATTGCTTTATAATATACACTAGGGAGTGTATGTGCTAATCTACGCTAATATTAAGAAGCTGCACACACAAACTTATGGAAAGCAGCATTGCAATCAGATGTAGGAAAAGACAGGTTCTGTCCAAGACAGCCTAAAACCTACATTGACAAGACAGAAATGAGGAGACTTGCAGTTATGGAAAATAACCTAGAACAAGTATTTCAAATTATCCAGCTTCAAACAGATACCCAGCCATAAATACACCTGGGATGTTTTGGTCTATATAAACGGCATAAAGAAATTACTCCCAAAGAGTGCTTGGGTTTGGCTTTTCTTTTTTAAAGATTATTTTCTCATGTTAAAAAAACATTTCTCTTGGTTGGGATGACCTGAAAAAGGTCCCCTGGCACAAAGCCAGCATTGACTGCTCAGTGAAGTTAATAAAGAAGAGATTACACAAGAGAGAAACAAAGCTGAAGACTCTAACTCTGTTTCAGTATTGGTTCATTTTCAAAAAAAACCCAACACATTAAAAGATATCATTCTACCCTGTGCTCACAGGAAGACATGTTTGGATTATGTAAACCATAAAATCCATGTGGTCCAGAACTTGCCCCAACTGGAGGGAGACAACCTCTTTCTTTGAAGAAAGACTTAGTAGGAGAAAATGAGGACGCTTTTCACCTTTAAAGCCTCTTAAGATGAATGCTGAGATTACTAAAAGAAAAAAAGCACCCTTCCAACCTGGTGCTACTAGTCCCTGCAGAGCTGGCTACTGTTGGAAGAGTATCATATTCATGATCAACATTCTTAACAAACACCAATAGCAAAAAAACCCCAACCTTGTTTTATTGTCTTCCAGATCACATGTTATCCACAACAACTTCCTCTAAAGCATGGCTTGGTAGCCACCTACTGTGAACATATTTCACTCTATGGTCTGTGTCAAAGTCCTTTGCTATGGGCACAAACACTTTCCCGTACTTCAGTGGAACCTGGAGATTGGCCTTACCGAACACAACAGAGAGGATCGAGTTTCAGGGGATCAACATGGAAGGCACTATGCAGTTTCACTTTGTTTACAGAGCACTGAACACACAAACAGGCCTGCTAGAACAAAAAAAGTAAAGATTTTGTAACACTGGAGGCAAAAATGCCATATCTGCTGCAATGCAACTTGACTACACGAATTCTAGAGATCTGCAATTAAACACCAGAAATAAACGTAACCTTCCCATTTTTAACTCTACCTTTGATGTATGATGTGATTGAATAGGGGAGAAGAGTTTAGTAAAATTATGAGCTGATATATCGATAGGCATTCCTTTTCCACATTCTTAAGTCATTAGTGATTTGCAGCAGGATATTAAAGTGACTTTTGACTAATCGCCGTCAAAGACTATTTCTTCTCTCACAAACATACATAAACATCTTTACTGAGTAATTACATGGTTCTCAGAAAGCACTTTGTATGTCTCTATCACTGTCATGTATCAATGCTCTGGAAAACATACTACTTAGACTGAAGGATATAAAAAACTACGCTTCAGCATAATGCACAACTGAAAATGGTTATCAGTCAAACTAGAACTAAGAAAAAAGATTTCTCCACAAAAGAAATTTTCTTTTTATTTTGTTTCAGGGAACTGCCAAGAGGCAGTGGAATCTAAAAGTTGTAAGATAGGGAAATTTATTTCTAGAATTAGGATGTGAAATTAAGAGCCCCAATAGAAACTGTAGATTCAGTGAATACCTCTTTGCTTTTACACACATTTGAATAAGGTTCACACTGAAAGCTGACTTTTATCAGGAATAAATAAAATAAAAGCCCAGATCTAAAACATTCATGCTATATCCTTTCTGAAATTCAGAAAGGCAGATTAATATTTAGTCAAAAAGCACCCCTAAATTAAAACCTGTTCAGATCAGGCTTTAAATTATGTGAATTGAAAAAAGATTGGGTGGGGGGAGGGGGAAAGAAAACAATTCTGGACCAAAGTGTCTGTTCTTAGCTGCTCCAGAATTCTCTGATTTTTTTTCTATAAAAGCTGAAGGCCAAGATTTCATACATGCATTCCATCTCCTTTCTGAGTTTAAAGTTATCTAGAAGTGAGAAAAGGAGGTAACCTGGAAACTTGTCTCCCACCTTGAGCACTTCCCTCCAAATTCTGTCTCATCATTTATGTACCAAACAAATCTTAATCTCTCCGATTTATTTCAACTTCCTAGTTCTCACCCAAAACCTACAATATCTTTAATGAGTTTGTTGCCTTTTTGAGGCTACAGATCCAAATTTTGCATTAATATGTTATTTGCAGAGACCGCTGTAATTTAAAACCTGTCTTGAGTTGTTACAGCATTCTCACCATCATCACAGACTTCACAAATCCCATCCAATCTCTACATAAATATTAAAGCTAGTAGAAGAATGCTTGATCTTAACCACCTCCCTCTGCATGCTTTAACAGCTCTGTCACATCTGTGCCAAAAATCTTCACTTGGGTTCAATCAAATTGGCCCTGGTGTTTAACGCAATTTAAACACCGTTAAGTATTTTTAACAATGCAAACTCATTTCTGCCTACAGCTTTTCTTGCTCATTTCAACAGCAAAAAAAAATTGTTATTCTGAAATTTTCATAAATCTAGCCTTACCCAAGGGTGCTATACATAGGCTTACAGTTCTGAGGGCTTCCATAGGTTACAGTACTGCTGCAGATCTGCATATAAAATCAAATAAGAAAGAACCTGGTGTTTTAAATTATAGTTTTCCATACTTAGTTTCTATGCTTATCTCAGATTTTGATGTGGTCAGTGAAGGTGATCACCTTAAATGGTGCAAAAGAGTCTCTTATTTAAGCATTTCCCTACTACATAAAAAATAATGGAAAACATTAAAATAACATCTAGTATCTAAAACCCTGAGGAATTCAGATTCAGTTAGATATCCAGTTTCCAGTACCTAAGTTTAAAACTTTGAACCAAAAGACTTGCAAAAAAAGAGAGTCAATCAAAGGTCACTGAAACTACTACACAGTTAGTAGTTCTCTCTATGGAACTTTTTGCTCTAAAACTTACTGGTTATACAACACATCACTGTTTAAAGTAAAACAGTTAATTTTTACAGTTAGCTCCGTTCATCACTAAAAGAAAACCTAATCAAACTCAGGTTGACTTCTAATTTAATTTCTATCCAAAAAAGGATTTAACATTAGGAAGATACTAACCACATTGCTTATCAAGGCTTTTGTCCTAAAACCCAAGCCAATAAAAACAGAAAAGATTTCATGATGTTCATCCTAATTTTGCCTAGCTAGGTTCCAGCGGCAAATGGAATAGTCTCCTGCACAGATGTATAGAAGTTCCACGTATTTGACATGTGGCTACCTTGAACATAATGTTTTCCAGGCCTCTAGAATTGAAACCAACAGACTTAACCTTTTCTGCACAAGAGGTAGTAACTGTTGAAGGATGACATTAGTCTGTGGGGACTCCAGTAAGTCTCAGGGAAAGGGGACAAGTTTTTCAGCACATCCATAAGGTTCTCATAGCATTCCAGCAGGATGTACAGGCTGCAAATGTTAATATTTCATAGTGGGACAGGAGCTGATGTAATTTCAGGGGGCTGAGAATGAAGTAGGTTTTAAGTGGTAATGTGCCAAATGCCCCCTGGGGCGCATCGCTGAGGTTCATGGAATTTTGTGGTTTTCCTTGCAGTTTGCTTTTAAATAAGAGTAAATTAGAACCATGGCTCCTCTGAAGAAATTTGGCATTACAAGATACATAATGAAGGTTATATTATGTACTTTAAGTTCTCTATGGAGGGTAGGCTTTTAATTTTTGATAACTGAGTTTGATGTTCATTAGCATGCCACTGGGTATTTTTATTGGGCACCTCTCTGCAGTTCTTCTGAAATACAAAGTGTGTATAGATTTTTATTAGAAAAATAGAGAGAAGTGGTTGAATAATTGTGCTTCAAATACGCTTAAGACACTGCATGGCTCCACACACTCCTTCAAGACAATAATGGTCTATGGTTACAGCATTAGTTTGGGATCTTGGAATTGTTCCATGAACTTCTTGTGTGGCTGCGGAGAAACCATTGATGCTCTGGGCTCTCATTCCCATCAGTAAAGCAGGAATAATATTTCTTTCTCCCACCTGTTCCATTTGGACTATCCATGTGCTTCCAAAGAATACAGCCTAAAAATATTAGGGTTCCTTGGTAGCCAGTGTTGTTTAGACTTACAGAAATATCCCTGTGCTGGAATGGCAAAGGAACTAATGCAGACAAGAACTAAAAATTGAACCTCAAAAATCTTCAGGTGAAATCTTCAGTTCTGCAGGATGTTCGGTTTTTCACAAGTCGGTCATAAACATAATTTCTTGGGTGAATGTTGGTGGTACGTTTGGCATCAACCTGGCAGCAACAGTCCACTCCTGAAAGCAAGGCCTGTGGGTTCAGAGCCACAGAAAGACAGGACAACAGACCTGAATTAAGGTTGAATGACAGGATAAATTCTAAAAAATTGTTTTTCATTGTTGCATGCTGTTGAGTTTCCTGCTGCTGAATGGGAAGAAAAGTTGAAGTGACAACATATTGTGGGAAAGGCCACTCTTTCAGTATTTCTGGCCTGACCAGAACCCAAAAGGACCAAAATAGTCAAAATTTCTTTTTTCCAGATTTGTGACTCTGCAGATTTGGCATACAAGATGTGTGTAAGCATCAGGGTCCAAGTTCTGAGAAGTGCTAAGCACATACAAATCCCCCTCAAGCTAATGGGAGTTACAGGTGTCCCCATAAATGGCAACAGTGAAGATATCGGCACAAGCAAGGACTGTAGGCTCAAGACCTCGTCCAAACTGAATCTCTAAATTCTTTGCAACAATCTTGTTGCTAAGCTAAACTCTAACTTTTCCTGCGTTTTTGTATCCTTCATTAAGAAATTATGTTTCCTAGCAACAAAACTGGCAATTCAATAAGCAAATTATCCTCTTTTCCACATTTCAGTGTTCTGGAAAGCACTGCAAGTTCAGCACAGAGCTTTGCCACAACACCTACTAAAGCCTATGGAAAGACTGCCACTGACTTCACAGAAGGTTAGATTAAGTCATACAGGCTGACAGACTTTTATGGTCTAGATACTGAGCTGTTGAAAATTCACATCTCTCTACTAACGGTAACAGCAGCTGAGTATCTGGCCGTCTGTTGCACATTTTCATCTTATGTCCCATACATCCTCAAGTTTAGCAGCATTTGCCAGCCGGGACCACCATTTTCAGAATGGGCATTTTGCCTCAATACACTACATGTTAAGAACAACTTTTTGAGTATTAATTATAAATGGCTTTCAGAAAAAGTACCTTTGCCTTGAGCTGCTATACCTCTGTGGAAAATAAAAAGCTCCGCTCTTCTTTCCCCTCTTTCCACTGCTTTGCACTTGAGAGGTATACTGGTCTGTCAGACTTTAATCACAGGAAGTATTTTCTTTCCCTAATTCAAGAGAAGGATTTCATTGATACACATATAGACCTTTCTATTGCAAATAGAAAAAAGAAAAAAGTCATGTGTGCTTTATTACAGTCAGCGTGAATTTACCAAATTTTTCCATGATGCTTTGCGTGATGGTACAATAGAACTGGAAATTATTTACATTCACAGACACGACCAGGAGTTGCAACACTTGATGATATGTGGCAGACCTCTCCCTTAAACAACTGATAATGTATTCACTGCCCACAGTATTTTTCCTTTTTCTTCAAGACGAGCGGGCCTCAAAACATTCAGAGATTTGGATCAGCTTGTGCAAGCATCCATAAGCTGAAGGATGTGGTTTTGTGTGTTGTATTTAATTGCTTTTACTGCCTGGCTGAACAGTCTTGGTGAAGGATTTGGCCTAGAAGGAGGATAATGTTTTTCATAATTTCCCAGTGTTTGCTCGTTTCTAACATGTTAGCACAGGAAGTACAGCAATACTGCAAGAAATATAAACTTGGCAGCATTTTCAGCACACCCCAATTCATTAGGATTTTCTCAAACCCAGCAAATAATAATATTGAATAAAAAGTAGTGGTACATAATGTTCAAATAATCTGATCACGCTATGCTGACTTGCAGTTTTTATTTCCACT
This sequence comes from Vanellus vanellus, assembly GCF_965231255.1. Lineage (NCBI taxonomy): Eukaryota > Metazoa > Chordata > Aves > Charadriiformes > Charadriidae > Vanellus > Vanellus vanellus. The sequence goes on from NC_138905.1 coordinate 116,831,510, forward strand.
TTTAGGCTTTGTTCTAATTCAGGTTTTCATCATAAGTGCCTGAGACTTCTCTATACTTTGTAAAACACTGTTGCAGTGATAAACAAGATAAATTATTTTCATTATTTGTAGGTGCATTGCTATCGATTGTGACAGCTTCAGAATGGTATATGTAAATATAATATAAATATAAAAACATAAAATAGTGATGCAGAATTTGGGGAGAAGCCCAGGACTGAAAGTAAAGCAGTGAAAAGGAATATGCTCAAATTGAATTTCATAATCTTCAGAAAATACCCTGAAGAGCAGCTACTGTTTTTTCTTTCGTGTTTATGAAGGAAACTGTTTTTTATGCAAATATGTTAACACTCCTGGGATAAGAACAGAAGGAAGTTAGAACAAGGGGCAACCAAGCTGTACCCACTTCTTTATACTAGCCAAGGTAAATGTAAAAGTGCATAATGAGCATACTGTACTTTAAGTACTGTTAAGATCAAGTATCCGTACAAACTAAAGGAGATTTTGTGTATCACTTCAATTTTAAGGACTTAAGAAGATCTTAAAAACACAACTGAAAAGCAGTTGCAGCCTAGGGCAAGAATTCCATTCATCCCAATGAGGTTTAAAATAGATCTTACCATTAAAATTACACTAGCCATTCAAATGTCAAAATTTACGTTTGTACACAGCTCGAGCTATGATAAAATTAGAAACATTTTCATGTTAATGTAAAGATACACTGTGTAACTAGAGGACATTTAGAAAGCCCAGCTGGAACAACAGGCTCTTAAACACAATAGTATTAAAAAAAAAATATATATCCCACAATAATATCATGGCAAGGTAAAGTTACCACTTTTGCTGAGAAAGGAAGTATGCATACATGAATGTTATATAAAAATTACATAAGTTTTCTTTGATCTGTTAACAAGAAAACTAAACAAGCTGGTGGATGTTCTCCAAATAATTTGTCATTATTGGATTTTTTTTTAGACGACTGAATTCCTTCCCAAAAAGAACAAAGATGGGTCCTCTGGGAGAAGAGACCTGAAAGTCAAAAATAATCTTGCTCTACATATCCTATTGTTAGATGATGCCCAAGGTTAAGAGTTTTGTAGCACTAAAGACAAAGACCATTTACTCCATTTCCCTCGTATGACTTCACATGTATAGCAACAGGAATGTGGTTTAAAAATCCTCTTCAGTTTTGTGAATTTTAATTGGCTTTTCTACACTCCTTTCCTCCACTGTCTTCATTCTTCATTTAAAAATCCAGGTTTTAAGATAAAACATCAGATTAGGACAAATTACTACTTTGTGTTCTACCCATCATCGGTCTGCAATGACTAATGCAATAGGGTGGGAGTGCACTTCATTGGCCTTAACATAGTGTCACAGAGAGGCATCAGGCAGCAAGACTGCTGCACACCCCCTCAAGTGCCTTCTCCAGCTCTCGTCTACTAGTGGCCCCCACAAACTACCTATGCTGAAGACTCTAAAAGCACAAGTAGTTACCCTGCTTCCAGTCCTTTGGTGGTGGCTTTCTCCTTGGAGGAGCTATCAAACCCCACTCTGTAAACCCCACAGCCTCCACCTCTGCAATCTTCAGACTTTGCTTGCCTGCAGGAGCTGATCCCTGGCCTCCAGCCCCACCACCGGCAGTCTGCAAGGACAGTCAGGAGAGAAGGTGGAGTCTGTCCTATTTTACAGCTGACAGCTCCTGTTGGGTGAGGGGGAACAGAAGGGGCCTAGATAGACCTAACAGAAATAAAGTTAATGATTTCAGATAACAGTTTCTTAACTGTAAATGGCAGGTTCTTCCTTATGTGTCAGATATTTCTTTCTCCCTCCACGTCTCAGCTTGGGGAGTGTAATGTCCTCTTGCGCACAGATGTGAAAAATGGTGATGGTGACAACAGCATCAACAGCACCAGCAGCAACTGTGGCACCAACAGCAGAAGCAGCAAGGAGCATGTTATTGCAGGAGTGTGAAGCAGCAGCTCCTGGTATCTATTGGACTGTGGCTTCCCTTTAAAGAGGGTGGTGAGGCTTGGACATGTGTCACCTGTGGAACAGGTTGAGTTGACAGTGGCTTGCCTGGTGAGCTCAGTGCAGTTTCCCTCCCACTTACAGTTTTTGCAGCAAATAAGCTCTCTACAGGTATGCAGCACACACCTAATACTGGCAGCTGGTGTTAACCTCATTGCCCTTGATGATAGGATATGGATGTATGCCCCTGGAATCATAGTGTATAGCAACAAATCAAATCCTGGTCCTTCCCCCTTTGGGCAGCGGGCATTCTGTAGTAGGTGCACCTAACGGACCCTTAGAGAGCTCTGTAGAGCTGTAAAGCACCGCGAGTTACCGATTCAGGGTTTGCTCCAAGGCACTTGAAAATACACAAGTGGCTAGCCTCTCCTGGGAGCTACTCAGTGAATGAAGGCAGTGGAAGAGAGTCTTTGCTCAGTGAGTGGTGTGCAGATCAGGTCTTGTGTTGAGGTATTTCACACCAACTCAGTGGTCTGCCCCATCTCCTTCAAGATTCCCAACTGGTGCTACTAAAAGGTAATGTTACAATCATACCTACTTATTCCTCCACATCTCTTCAATCTTTTTTATTCTGTGAGTTAGTTAGAAACACAAATTAATGCTGGAATGTCATGTTATGCTTGAATTCATCATTATTATTTCCCGATAGACTGATTGGAAAGATTACTATTGTCTTCAGACTGTTTATAATACTAAAAGAATTCAGAAAATCCAAGTACATGCTGCTCCAACTGAGTACATTCAGTAACTCCAAATGACTCAAATGATTTGGAAAGCAAATATAAAAGGGAAATAAGCATGAATGAAGCAAGGTCACTAAAAAAAAATACATACTGTATAAATAGTGATACGATCATCAACAGATTCAACAGTGTGCCACATATTATAGAAAGGAGGGATAGGAGGGATCAAACAATTAAGGGTGTAGACTGATCCTACATACCCATTTACGTCTCAGATTTAAAATGTAGTGCTTCTTCCACTGATGGGGAGCCTTGCTATTAGCTATCTGTACTTGGATCCTCTAAAAAATGGATTGACATCACTAGTGAATTTTTTTCATCATACCTGATTTTAAATAACCGGAACTGGTATTCCTGTTCACAAGTTCTGTATCATAATTTCTCTGCCTGAGTTATGTTTGTGGTTTGTTTCTAATTTATCTTAACTAGTTAAAATCGAAAATTAAATAAATAAAATTCTTCCATTTGAGCTCTGGGCAAATCACAAGTGTCATATTCAAAATGCAAACCATATACAGTGTCCTGGAAACATCATTCTTGCACAAATAGAACAGATAAGCATGTTCACTAAGGTCATGTAAATACTGCTAACATCTGACACTACTTAGACACTACTTAGGCCTGGGCTTGTTTTTTTACTCTTATTTCTGTTTTTCAGAAGTCCCATCTACAATGACTATCCTACTGATGCATTCTAGTCTACTGATGCAAAAAGTCCTAACAAGTAATGGAAATGGCTTTAGCTTCATAGCATTTCCTGTTTGGCAATGAAAAACGTTCCAAGAAAACTTTACTTTTGGTGGATGGGTGCTATCACTTTACAGCCTAGAATGCCAAACAGCATATTTAATGGGACATTGTATGTAAGCCATTATCAGGCAGGAATGTGAGGTTAGGGAAAAAGGTGTTGGAATGTAATAATGAGTACAGAAAAGGCAGATTTTAATTTGACAGAAAAATTAACGCACCAAAGGTTCAATTCTGCAAGTGTAGTGCTAGGTGTCTTAAACTTTCCACTAATTTTAAGAACAATGGAGTATTTCATTCCATTTGGAAATTTCATGATTAAAAATGTGAAAAAAGCCTTGATTTATGTACTATGTTCTACATAAAAAAGAGTAAAACAAAACCGTTGAACTGTCACAAATATATACATGTGTAAAAAGGATACTTGCATAACCAATGTCTTCCTTTATACATTTCCTATCTGCTGTATACACCACTGTCTTTATAACAATGCCCAATCATTTTACTCAAAACTTTAATTAAAATTTGTAACAAAAGACATAGCTTTTCCTGTTTAAAAAAGGCTGAGAATTGCAGAGAAGAAAATGAGATTTATATTGCTATGAAATTCTTCCTAGCTCTACTTTGTATAATCAAGTCAAAAGCATGTCAAGTAAAAAAAAATGTTACATTTCACTCAAAAAGACACTTCAGAGTTCTAAATCCATTGTGATTCATAGTTATTTACAACATTTTCTGAAATATTGTAAATAATTGTAATTTCAGAAAATTACTATTAAAAAGCCCCAATACCACATACCACTACCATTAAAAAAAATCTATAAAGCTTTTCTAATCATACTAAAGATGAAGTCTCTTTAAACTTTTTGTGAAGTCTTGCAAACTTTCAGTCTTTTTTCAGTACACTATTTTGATGCTATACAACCTTTTTTGTGAATTTACAATATAACAGCAACTATAGCAATAACAACAAAACCAAACTCTTAAGGCCTTATTATGTTTTCACCCTTTTCTCCAAGCTCTATTTATTGGTTTTCTTCCTTTCTTCCTTTCCTCAACTATAATCATAATATTCCAAAGGGAAGGTTTTACACAGGTTTGCTGTGAGTAATTTTTATGCATATGGTTTCTACTTCAATATATTAGATTTTCAAGTCTGCAATGCCAAAGGAAGCAAATGCCAAGAAACTGCAAAAAATGCTTACCATGCTATTTGATTATTCCTTTACAATGATATATGACCAAAACAAGACATTAAAGTTTGTATGAAATGCCATCTACACAGAGTACAGACTAACAAATGAAGGTCCCCATGCTGCCAGTCAACACACAGAGACAGCATTGCGCTGCTGATGCTCACACAAAGTCCTATTGACTTTCAATCAACCTCCTTGCATGATTCCGCATACTCAGTGGTCTGTAGGATTAGGGTTTGGCTAGGCTACTTAGGAGTCACTGATGAGCTTCAGGCCTACTATCTTGCAATGAAGTCCATGCAGACAAAGCTCACCAATGGCAATGGTTGCATCTGTGCTGTATTCATCACAGGATCCTGGGTTCAGAACAGATATTAACAGAAACTACCAAAATGACTGTGCTTTGATCTAGCAACACTTATCACCCCAGACTTCCAGGAGATAAGCATGAAGAATGGTTGCTATGCAATGCTTTCATCCTTCATGGAGGTAACACCTAAAAGCACGAAAGACACACATTAAATAGAGAATGGACACCTTACAATCCAGTTGACTGTTTGCCATCTTTTATCAGATATTTTTTATTCAGACTAAAAGTGGTTAATTTTTCTAGAATGCATCACAAAAGAAAGTACCATCCATTCTCTTTGGCCCAAGATGTGATCATGGTCACAAGTACTGGGGGGGGAGGGGGGGGGGGGGGGGAGAAAAATAAAAAATATTCTTAGTATAAATTAATTACAAAAGAATACCTAAACCACAAAATCAATGTTCTTAAAACCTGGGGAACTATCGAACAGGACACATTCAAATTAATTAAATCAATCTTATTTGAGTTTATCATATGTTAATCCTTAAACATTTATAATTAGCTAGCAACATAAGGAATAAGGGGAATTAGGTGACATACACTGCTTTTCTTGTGATGACTTTCTCATGAACTTAAATTGCCAGAATAACTATGCTGAAAATAATAAAAAATGAGTCCTGTGGTCATCTCAAGATCATCTGCTGCATTTTAGTACAGCTAAATCTGTATACCCTCGCTTACTTCTAAATATAGCACATTGTTTGCTGTTAAAAATAGGCTTCTTTATTAATCACGTACTCAGTACAATGGCGACACACTGTCTGTTCTTGCACACATAATGGGTCGTATCTTCTAGCAACCAGCAGACTTGGGAAGAAAATAAACCTGAGGTAACTATTTACAGTGATTTGCGGTAAGCACTTCATGATTCTTGTTTATTTCCACATCAGGAAGAATGTTCCATCTGCTTCAGGTACAAAGGAATTCTTCAGATATGATAAAACTTCAGCACTGAAATAATGTGCCACTTGTAATACAATGTACAATTGGAAAATACTGCCAAAACCTCAGCTGCTGTAACTCCATAGTTGGTGGACTGATGCCAATTTGCAATCGTTAGGGATATGGTCTCAGTAGTGTAAAATGCTACATGATAAAATAAGATGCAGTATTGTTGATTAACTCTTTCTTGCTATATGTATAATCACCAGTATATTTCCAGAAGTTCTTATTCACTTTTCCCTAGAAATATGGAAGCAGTGTATTGCTCAAAGCACTACTTTTGAGGGTCGCCTTAGCTAGAAACATTGTCACATAGGCAGGAGAAACCCATGCTAGAGCCGAGAGAAGTTAAATGCTCAGAACCGTGATCAGAACTAGCATCTTAATGCAAGGTTTGATTTTATATTTTTGTAAAATAACGTCTTGAAAATATTGTGACCCTAAAACAAATATTAAAAGACCAATTAATACTCTTAACAAGGAAAAATAATCCTCCTTCAACTTTTACTTCACAGAAAAAAAAAAAAGAAAAAAACCCCAAACCCAAACATTTAAATTGGAATTAGATTAGAATTAGCCTGGAAGCATATCTTTTGGGAATAAAAGGAGATGGTAAGCCAGAAGATTAATGCAGTAATAGGGAAGACATCCTTTGTATTTCACCGTCCACACTACCCATGCTACAGCACTTGCCACTCACTATAAAAAAATAGGTGATGGCAAGTATTTGAGGGAAGTAAACAGTCAGTCCAAGCCCAATACCCGAAGTGTAATAACATTTGCCTGCAAAGCAGCAACACTTCAATATAACTGATGTGCTGAGAGAAAGCAAATCCATAGTATGACTTGAGATTTCCATCAGAGACCATCCAGATTTGATGTCATCTCAGGATATGTTTGTCTGACAGAACAGCCATTTTGCTCTAAGTTACGTAGACAGTTAGTATTAATTTAAACACAACGTCACTAGCAGATATTAAACCAGTGAATCTGCCTCCACTTAGCATGTGGAAAAGAAAAATTATGTGGAAAGAATCCAGAGACTGTAAGCTTCTAAAATCTTTTTTCCTTTTATTACCAATCATTAATCTGAGAGATGTCACCCAACAAGTTGTTTATTTAGCTCTTGTTCTTTAGATAAGTGTCATCGTTTTACAGATGATTTTTAATTTCTCTTTGGGTAGTGTTGTTTATAGGATTACTGAAGTAAATGTTTTTATGGCTTTTAGGCCTAACAAAGCTTTGTCCTGCAAGCAATTATACTTGTGTAAAAATGCCTGCAGGACTGGAGCCTAGAGGATTTAGCCCCTATTCTTTCCCATGTAGCTAAAGCCCCAAACCAAATCAGTTTGTCTCCAGAGAAATGTGTGCTATAAGCAGATTACTGTTGATCAGGTTTTTGTGCCTAGTGCTAAGTAATACTCAAATACTTTTGTGCCTAGTGCTAAGTAATACTCAAATACTTGACTTTACCCTTAAAGCAATGACAGAGAAAAAACTTACATTAAATATAAGAAAACTTATGTTAAATATAGGTACACCCAAAGGAATACATACAGGTATCATAGACACTGCCTACTGGGACTGATGGCTTCGGTGCTGTGTTGTGGCAGTGCCAAACTCCCTTTATGCCAGGGCCTATTCAAAACAGAAAGAAAAGACGGTGGCAACCACAAAGCACTTGGATTTTTCCATATGAGCCAGGACGTCTTACCAGGGGACTGCAGAGGAAGGAAGGGGGAGGAAGCTGGAGGAGGGATGAGGATAATTCCATGGTAAATATTCTTTTGCCAGCATCACTCTTGGAGTCCTGGGATGTATGCTGGACTAGTAAAATGACAGGTAAAATCTTGAGATACAGAGACCTGCTCCCACATCAGGGGGAAAAGACTGCCCACTGTGTGGGAGCAGGGAATACCATACCCCGGTAATATACAACATTTCTGCAGGACAGAGGTGCCTCAGCAGCTCCCAAGTCCAGGAGTTGCAGCTGCATAAAATCTTCATTTTCCCTATCTAACCCCAATTTAATAACAACGTTCTAACACTAAGGTGAATCCATGCAACCGAAACTTTGCCTGTTTAATGCATACGTGCATGGGCGCGCAGGCAGGAGTGCATTCTCCACACAACCAGCCAACACTGCATCACTGTCCTAGAGCTCTTGCAACTTTATGAAAGGGAAGAAGTGCAGTACTTCTTCATTTATAGCAGGAAGCCAACTTCATGGTGTTTATTCTTCACAAGAAGACTCTCTGACAATCACACAGAGTGAGCAATTGGTAGCCCAGCAACCAGACAGGCAGATCTAGAGACGTTACCATCCACACTCTGGTGCTGTCTCTGCTAGTTCTTCCCTCCATCCCCCCGCAAAAGCTGTTCTGCCTTTTTGCCTCCACTGCTTGCTTAGTTTTTCCATGGTGAAGTAGGTGTCAGAACAGAGAGAATGTGTACAGGGAAGGAGTGCTCGGCACTGTTAGGATAAGAAAGGGGAAATGTTTTATTTTCTAAGAATCCACAAACCTTACTTCTTCAATAATTTCCCCACAAAGTTTATTCGAAAGTTATTCCTCCCCAAGTTTATTTGAAACACCCAAACTGACCAATGGCAACTCCCTTACCCAGACTTGGTTGTCCTGAATCGGTGGGAACGGTGACTCTGCCCCTCAGTTTCGTCCCAAACACACCCCTCTGCCCTTGAGGCGTCAGGGAGAGAACAGCCTATTCCTTAACTTTAATGATACATTTCCTGCTTATTGCTCTACTCCATCTGTCCTTGTTGTGGGGTTTTTGCCAAAACACTTCAAAAATGTATGCATGTCTTCTATACACAAACACTGTGGGTTTTTTTATGGCGTAGTACCAAATTTATCTCAGGCAGAGTTCTTTGTATTCACATGAGATGATAAAAGGTTACTGATACTTGACCAGTTTGTGGTGATGAAACCACATGTGAATTGCTGGATCAGAGGACATTTTGTCTCCAAAGAAGATGTACTAAGTCATTCTGAGAGCTGCTCTACAGAGCTTAATTTGATAACAACTTGGGAGGATAATGTTCCTAATGAATTTAGGCCTAATCCTGGAAGTTCTCTTTTACATAAATACTCCCACAGACCTTTGAAAGCAAGGGAAATAGGGGTCACAGGAACAGGCCTTTCTCATTAAGGACTCAAGATCTCTCCCATCTTGCCCAGGCTGAACAGAGAGTTAATCTAATAGCAGTCTTGTTTACATTCTGTGAGTTGAATCCCCTCACAGGGGCCCCAAACATGCAAAATTTACAATCAGCTCTATTGACTAATCTTGCTAACAGGCATCATACTGCAGTTAGATGTGGGAATTACCACAATGTTTGCCAGCAGCGCATAATATTGGGCCACACAAGCAAGTAGCAGGGCCAATTAGCCTCCATGGTAAGATGTGCTAGTATGTCCACTCAGGGAATTAGTTTTGCCTTAGATCAAACATAATTACCTGGAATTGCTCCATTACTTTGCCCTAGACGTTCAACCCACACTCCCCATACCTAACCAGCAGTTTTTCATGTTTCCCATGTGTGGTAAACTGATTTTCAGAAAGAAAGAACACCATGTCTCCTTTAACATGTATCAATCTCAGCCATGCCTGTATTACATAGCATTGAGTAAGGAGTCAATGTTATGTAAAGCAGTGTAAGAGACTCTAAAAGCTGTTAGCATTATCTGAATAATAATCCGTGATCATGAAAGTGTCACTTTGCACACTGATACTACTACCTTTGCTTTGATATGGTGCACACAGCAAAGCAATATTAGTAATATCAGGCACCAGCACAGAATAAATGCTTTTGCTAGGACAGGGGCAATCCTGCACACACTAAGAACCAAGACGAAAGTGGATATGAAACTGGATAGAAAAAAGGGGTTTTTTTTCCTTTTGCTAAGCTGCTTTTGCAGCTTTTTTGCTTTTACTAAGCTGCCAAAGTAACAACACCTCATAACAGGAGAAGCAAAACAACTGAGTACACATAAGAGAAAAAAAAAAAAATGTGTAGGATTGTAGTTGCTGCTGAATGCTTTATTGCTCTGGATCAGCACCAGCCTGTGGAAGAACTAGTACCACAGCAGAGAGCAGTAGGAATTCCCCCAAGATTAACAGCAAGACAGAAGCTATTAATTAGAATCATAGGATCATAGAACGGTTTAGGTTGGAAAGGACTTTGAAGATCATTGAGTTCCAACCCCCCTGCCATAGGCAGGGACACCTCCCACTAGACCAGGTTGCCCTAGACCATGGCCAGCCTGGCCTTGAACACCTCCAGGGATGGGGCCTCAACAACCTCTCTGGGAAACCTATTCCAGTGCCTTACCACCCCCAAAGTGAAAAACTTCTTCCTAACATTTAATCTAAACCTGCCCTCTTCCAGTTTAAAGCCATTCCCCCTCGTCCTGTCACTACATGCCCTAGTAAAAAGTCCTTCCCCAGCTCTCCTGTAGGCCCCCTTTAGGTACTGGAAGGCCTCAATAAGATCTCCCCAGAGCCTTCTTTTCTCCAGGCTGAACAGCCACATGAAAATCCAGGCAGAAGTCTAAGAACAGAGAGCAAAAGGCCAACTCACTCTGATGTCATTCTTCAAATGACACCCTAGAGCTGGAGTGAGGCACTGCTCAGGGTGAGCATGGGTAGGCAGAGCTGACTCACAGACAACTGGCGATGGTAGGCACATTAAAACTTACTTTCTGGTGTTCTAAAACACTTCAGGGTAATAACTATATGATCATGACACAGGGATAACTATAACACACACTGACCCTTCAAAGCAAGCTGCACATTCTAGACTTCCTGCAGAATTACCAGAGAATTGAACGTACAAACTCTGCATTAAATCACAGTCATGCACGCTGGTGCTTTTTGGCTTAACAGGAGAGGTGTATTGCTCCTACTGCACTGTCTGTGCTTTAGCCACAGGAAAATGAACAAGCAAGTACACACCGTCGCACCTAAACAGTATCTTAGGTTCACCCTTCAGTCAAAGCAAACCACGACTTGCTGCTTAGGTGACTTTATCTTTTATTCTTTCATTGCTGTATACCACCTATGCCCGAAAAACAGACCATTTCTTAGTATCGCATGTTCCTATTCCGGGCTATCCTAATTTCTGTTTTTCATGACTTTCAGGGGAAGAAAAAACAGAGAGACACAGACAGGGAGACAGACAGGGAAAAGGTCTCTTTTTAGTTAAAAGTTCAGGAAATGTTTTTCCAATCCAGGCAGATTATACTGGTAGCTGAGAAGCTGAAGAATAGCCCATCATTAAGATAATTTTTTTTTCCTTTTTTATCCCTTCACTAGCCCAGAGATAGTATGCCCCTGCGGGGCCTCACTTCTGACTCTCTGACGAAAGCTAAGCAGCCTTCTGAGCCACAAGATGAGATAAAGCTGCAGCTATGAACAGCAGGGCAGAAGCTCTGGCATCTTTCCCTCCCACAAACCTCCATTAAAGGTCAAGCAAACTACTTAGGTCTGCTATTATAGGGATGAAAGAACAGTTCTGCGATATAGATAATATTTGCAAATAAATAAATAAAACAGGAGAGACAATTGAGGCTCCTTGATTCCAGCTGGCAAAACACAAAAGGAAAACTTTCACGCCCGACTCTGTTTCTGGAACGCTTTTCAACCTTCTGACCTCAAAGACTTATATTCTAGGAAAGGAAGGTTTGTTACAGATTGCCTGAGATCAGTGACCATACAGGCTTTGTACAGAAGTGAATTCATTCACCTCCCAGACCTAGCTTTTGCAATCATTACTGCTACAACAGAAAGTTGAAATTAGGAAAGGCTTATAACCTGATAAGCTGACAAGTTTTAAAACAGCAAAGCTAGAGTTTGTGCCATCTTCTGAACTGAAGCATCATTATTAGGAATTTGTAGGGCAAAAAGTTGAAATTTCTTCTTAAAATATCCATATGTTTACATTTGGGAAGCTATAAAGATGAAAATAAGATACGGAAGGAAAACCATACTAACTCACATATTTTCCAGTTTAAAATAGTATTAAAGATTACTTTTTTGTCGCTCCATGAACAGAGAGCTACTATACAGCCAAAAGAAGACAGAGGCTGCTGCCTGCTTCCTAAGATGCTCCTGAACTACAGGACCATTCACTGTCTTTTAAGTAGAAAGATGTACTGAAGTACAAGGAAGCATAGCAGCTTATATAGTTGTTCTTCTCTGGAGTGGAGAAGATAGGACAACTTAATAGAGTAGGCTGATATCTCAGCACTCCTCAAGTCCAATCAGTTTGTTTATGATACAGACACTATGGTAAACAAGCAGACCCACCTGGCTGTAAGTTATCTTGTGTCTACAATGAACATCAGAAGATGCTAGGGGGTTACTTAAAGCTCTCTGGGAGCAACCTTTGCAGTGTCTGTGCTCTTGTCTCTCCAAATGATCTCAGAAGCAGGTGTTCTTAGTGATTCTGGACTTTCTTAGACCTAGTCTTTACTTCTACCCAGAAGTTTTAAAGAAGCAGAAATTAAGCTCTCTGAGCGTGTGTCTACATTGTCTAAGAAAGTCAAACACAACCATACAGCAGCCCATGCAGAGCAACTCTAGTCCACATGCACAGCCTCCAGGTCCACACACACACACACACAGAGTAGATATGACACAACCTAGACACATTGCTATGGAGAAATGGTGATTGCTCTGATACACACTGGATGGTCCCATATTACGAGTCACCACTATGTAAACAGTTAAACCACATTCGCAGGCTTGGGTATTGTGGTACTGTCCTTTTCAGCCAAGCACCTGTTGGCACAATCTCTGTTTGTATTTAGTGAGACTTCTTACTGACCTGGGCATGCGCCTGATAAGGGTTTTTTTGCAAGATTAGGACCTCTTATGTCAGTTTACACTTACTCCTGAGTGTGTAGGAGTCCATCTTTCATAATCCAGCTCATTAAGTGACATTTTAGCCTATCCAATAATCCAAAATGCTCTTTTCAGCAGGAAATACTTTATAAGGTCCACATCCTGCCATCAGCCTAGGCACTGATCTCCCACTTGAAAACAGTAGAGAGGTCTGTGTAAAATATCACTGGCAGGATATGGGTAATCACTGATCTTTTTCTGGCTAGCAGTAGGAGTAGAAATATGCTGTTTTTCTCATATTTAGCAGTTATTTGGTCTGAACTCATTATTTACCTGTATGTTATTAAGGGTATTTGAAAAGGCTTGTTTTCTTCAAATCCCTAAAGGGGAAGAGATCCATGCCAAGTCTACCCACACATAATTACATATTTCTACAGCAGAACTATTTAAAAAAAAAAATTCTCTTCCTTCAATGCAGGGATGGAGAAAAATCTGTCTCCTTGCCAATTCCAGGAATCTGAAAAAAAAAAAAAAATAATTTTTGCTAACTTTAGTTCTAAAAAACTGTTGCCATTTATCAAAATTCTCTATTCATTTACCAACTGATAATTACAACAGGCAAGACTACAGTATTGCTTCCTTACGCCTGAGCCTCTAGTAGCAAGTAAACTGTAATGGAAATACCGACAGGAGAGCATATAGGGTTAGCAAGGCTTTTATGTGGATTTATTTCTCTAAAGGCACTCTTAGGTTATCCCTGTCAACTGCTTATTGTTTTGTGTGAAACCACTTTGTGAAAGCACTTGAAAAGGCCCAAAGAGATCAGCTTCTAATCACAGCATGTGATCTACATTTTTAAAAAATGTTCAAATACCACTTACAGTCAGAAAGGACAAAAGAGCAGAGAAAGGGAAGATCTCCCAAATCGTAATTTCAAGTCTATGGCACCAAATTATAGTGTGATTTTAAGCTGCACTTAATATCACTGCTTATCATGAGCTTAACAGCATTAAATAGATGTGTGGAGCTGGAGGAGTGGCAAAATTTGTCCTGTTCCCTTTCTGAAGGCATATGCTTACTTGAGAATATCACCTTTCATTTTTAAAAAGTTTCTTAACTTCAGAATTGCAAAAAACTCTTGAAAGTATGTCTTCAGTACACGGAAGGAAAATTAAAGGCATCCACATGTTAAAAAAAAACAATGTTTTTTTACTAGAGGAAAGTAGTAGAGGGAATAGCTGACAGATGTTTACAGGGCTGAGGTTAACAGCGCAGGATCTATACTCGGTTGTCTCCATCTGCAAAATAATCCTTTGAAAGCAGGATACACAAAGGAGACAGTAAAAGATATAAGGAAAGAGGAAATGGTGGTAACTGAAGAAACTTTACTCCTTTATTCAAGAATAGAATCATAGAATCGTTTAGGTTGGAAAAGACCTTTAAGATCATTGAGTCCAACCGTAAAAGAGAAAGAGTGGTTTCTTCTGTTCTGCCTTTGCTTGTCCTTTTGCAGAAAATGGCCCATGATAGCACAGGGAGAAAAGCATGCCACCTGACAAGACATGCTACCTTGAAGTTGGCACCAAATCATTTGGCAAACCAAGATGACAAAAGCAGTGCAGCTTATGAAAAGAAACGTATTTGATTAAAAAAAAATAAAAAATCCTTATTCAGATTCACCAGGCTCACAAATTATCCAGCAGTGCATGAAAAACAGTTGTAAAGGCATAAGCCAGCCAAGAGAATCGACCTCCTGCTGCGTATGCGCTATAACTTCTACTGAAGCAAATGTAACTCAGATACAAAAACCCCTATGTGTCTCAGCGTAGTTACCTTCCTGGAAAAGGTAGCATAAAGCTTCTGGGAAGGAGGGACAGAAATGTTTACATCACGTCACTGTCTTGTCCTTCATATTAGAGTCCAGATGCTGAATTTATTATGTCTTTCTAGATACCTTATTCTTGCATGTTGGACTGCTTGCTTTTCAGCTGGTTCAGTGAACTGAAGTGGCTCACATAGGTTAAGAAGAGGCTGGGCTCTTCTCTTCTCACAGGGGATGAGAGACAGGTACATCTCTTTTGGTAACAGCTCATCCCATCTGATCGAAATGCCATACAATCTCTCACAGTGCAAAATCAGTTGGATTGGTAGGGACCATCTTCCTAAAGCAATCAGGCTGTGTAAGAGTGCATTTCCTGCGTAACCAGAGGTGCCTTGAATAGCCCCAAATTAAGTCGTTAAATTAACACCTGAGGTAAGAAAATCTGGCCAGTTTAGACTTCTCTCGCCTTGCAGCATTGCTGGAAGAGACACTTTCTTAATCACAACAAATACTTAAAAAGTGACGGCATTTTGAACTACCTCACAGGTTTATTGTATTGAGGCTGCAACTCATGTTTACCTAGCAAACAGAAGCGTCAGTTAAAGATATCTATACCTTCTGCCAAAGTTTCTTGTCCCTGTAGAAAAGCTGGCAGAAGAGCACGTCCCCAGCACTGCAGCCATCATCTTTCTGCCAGTTTATACAAAATGCCCAGTTTTCACTGGAGTGGGAAAAGCCTAGGTTTTCTTCTGCCCGCTCTATTGTGAGAGTGAACATTGGGAAGGGGAGTGATTTGCCTGAATTCACTCAAAAGTCACTGAGCTGGTGGCTGGGCAGGCTGAAGTGACGTGAAGATAGATGTAGTATTGTACCTTGCACAACCAGCGCACAGGACAGTTTGCTTGTGACTACACAGGCATGCACAACTAATGTCTTACATATGGTGTATGGCTTTTGTCCGGCCTCTAAAGCTTAGCATAATATTGTTCTTTCCCATTTACTGAAGGAGATATCGCAAGTCTCACAGATTTGAGATAAGGGCCATATTCTGGTTATTAATTTTCCAGGCTCCCTTCCCAAAACTCTCACGGTTTGCAAGAAAGAACTTTGACCCCAATCACCTCTGGCTCGAGTCTGAGCCTCGCAGGCCTACCACTCCCCTGAAAACAATTTGCAAAACCATGACCACCTTCCTTTGTCCATTAGAGACAGAATAATCCCAGCCTGCTATGTGAACTCCCAGGTTTTGCCTTGGTGTTTTGAATTAACTGATTTTCAAATCCAAGTCATTGAAAATGGGCTTTTCAGTTGATCAAATTTTACAATGCTAAAAAAAAACCAAACAAAAACCTCATAAAGACAACAAAACTGTTTCCTTGGTTTATTTTGGAAAACATGCTTAAGTCACTGTTGGGATAAAAGTACCATCACCATGACATATCTGAGGTGTAAGTTATACATGTAAAGGAGCCAACACTGTTATTTTCATTAAACAAACCAGTTTAGATAATGTAAGAACTGCTTGGGACCCTTCAACTCAACCTAAAAGACCCCTTATCTCTGACAAGTTGTTCTGAAGCACCAGCTCTAGCGAAGCTTACTTTATTTCTGGTTCATGTTTGATGATGGATTGGCTTCAATGTACGGAAATTTCTGACCCACCCCTGCTTCCCCTGAGCTCCTTTCCCCACAGCTCAACTTTTTAATGTTTTTCCTTTGTGTGGACTCGCCAATGCCTGGAGCAATCATTCGACCAATATAAGCCAACGTCAGGAGTGTAAAAAGAAGTCCCATCCTTTTGTACTGGTACAAACATTCATACCACCACACAATGAAAATGGTTTGGATTAAAATTAACTCTTTTTTTATTATTTGGTGAGTTATAGTGTTATTGAACAGGAGGAAGAGTGGCCCCACCTCTAGGTTGCACATATAAAAGAAATAAACCTAGAGTTAATCAGATTTAAATAAAACCTGATTTAAACAGATGGCAATCACTGTGAAATACATCCAATTTTTTTATTTCCTTACAGAAGTATTTGGAGTATGCGAAAATAGCAGGCATGTGAGATTAAAGATAAACCTGCATACTCAGACACATTAGGCTGAAGGCCATTTTCCAGTCCTAAGAAAAATGTATTTAAGTCACTAAAATAAACTTGCCAGGACATTGCATGTAAATAATCACAATTAGCACATGATCTAAAATGCCATGGTTGCATCTGTCCAAGATGCAAAGGACAGAGCACTAATGGGGAGCCATGCAGAGACTCACTGGAGATTTGCCTTCTCCAGCAGGTCAGTAGCAGGCTTTTTTTGGTGAGAATTTGCATGGATTGTTGCCTGTGCTGCATCCAGGAGATACCTTTTAAGAAGTCTCATGCATCATGGTTGTCACTCTGATACCTTTCACAATCACTAACTTCATCTTAAAGAAAGGGAGTATAATCTTTTATTATTATTACTGTCATAACCTACTATTTCTGTACATGATCTGTACCATTATCCTGCTTTCTCCAGCAAAATTCAGAATTAGCAACATGAAATGATCCTGTGTGCTCATTCATTAATAATCAGAACAAAACACTTTCCAGTAGATGGCTGAAAATTAAGGAACTTTTTTTTTTCTGGCAGGCAACAGATAGGAAAAACTTAACGGAGCCAATGCAAAAATGTCAAGCTGTTGTTATCAGAATAATAAAAATGTTATGGAAACATGGGGGGTTTTATTGATTTATGATGAGGAACGGGAATTTTTCTTGCTTTTTTTTTGTTGTTGTTGCTTTGGAAATTACAGTGTCAGGAAAGAGACTCAACATGAGTCCACGAATCTCCCCTTCTTCATCTGCTACGATTTTTTCCTTTTTCATTTGTTGCAACTTATAGAAAGCCCTCCAACACAACTTGGAAAATTCATTGCCCGAAACTGTCAAAGTTCATGGCTGTCAGTAAATGTTCGGAGGAGACTTAGGTTTGGCTTTAATCTACATGTCAATCAGTTTTCTTGGCTTCAGCACAGAATTTAATTGGATTCACTCTCAGGACAAGACGGCCTTTCCATTTGCAGCTCTGAAAATTACTTCATCCATAATTTCATGTAAAATTTCAGAAACACGGTTTTGTATTCATATATTCTTGTGTCTTTGGAACGTGCTGCAATGAGTTACCTACATTTATGGCAAACAAACTTCAAAATTGTAAGGGAAACTCTTTACTCTTTAAGGGCCTAAAAATAATAACACAAAAGTACACAAGTACAGTAAGTATTAATATTATGGTTTCATGGCAGCAAAATTCAGGTCAGATATTCCTTTCAACTGACTGTTTTGATCAAGCCCCCCCCAAGAAAATTTTATTAACATGTTAACAACATGCAGTCACACATACGCAATCCAACACTCCTTCCACAGGGTGGATTCTGTTAAAGGGGGGATGTGTTTACACAGAATAGGTCACTTTGCCCAAAGTCTAACTCCCAAGCAGCCATACGATCATTTTAGCCCAGTATCAGCCCTAAGTTTAAAAAAATTACTTGTGAGAGATAGTTTATCAACTAATAATGCCACTGTAACATGTTTTGGTGGTGGGTTTTTTTGTCCAGCTTTGTCCATAAGCAGAACTAAGCTTGTCTCTGTCTCAGTACTACCTGGTGCAACAGTGTGGCTTTATACAAACATTGTAAATTTGACAAAACTGCAAATTCTGTGAAATCTTGACACCTCAAACTCAGTGAGATTTTTTTCCATTGTCTTTGGCAGACCTCAGGTTTCACCAACTGTATCTGTGGGGTGGAAGAAGAACTTATTGATTAAATAAGACTCCTGCTCCTCTGTTTTTTGAAGAAGACTTATTGAGACACTGAATGCAAAGGGAGGAGAAAAGGACATTATGTGGGAGTCAACATCAGAAAATCACTGATACACAGGATGGGAGCTCAAAATTAGCACTACTGCTTTCATTGCCGGCCCTATGGATGAACTTTGACAACAAATTATCCCAGTCCATAACATGGGCATATGCCTTTTCAGGATGCTTTAAGATCTCTGTCTTCAAATGTATATCACCGCATTCTTGCATCAAATTTACTTTTCAGTGCCATACAACTCAATACTTGCTTCCTACTACCATTCAGGTTTCTACACTGGTGTCAAAAAACATGCATTCCTCTTTCCAAATTTGAGATTAACTCTGAAGAGCTCTATCTGCTCAATCACAGCATGAAGTTGGAAAGGGGGAAAAGGGCAGGTTATGACCAAGGCTTTGTTTCATACCTTCCAAGCACCAGTTCTAGAGAGGTTTTGCAATACCAAATACTGAGCAATACTGCATATTTTGCAATATCAAGCTTTCCAGAGAACCAAAAGCAAATGAGCTCCCCCTTCCTCTGGACCTTATTTCAGCATACAAAATATCTAACTCTTTCAAGATCTCTAGCTTGAAGTGTAATGTCTGCTTTCCAGGTTGTCTGGAATTCTGCTTTCTTGAAAGACGGACTTCTAGGTAAAGCCATTGCAATTACTATGTGAAAAGATTATCTTGTGTACAGTGTATTAGACCATGTTCATTTTGGGTGTTGAAGATGACCGTAACAATAGTGATTTGCCTAATTTTCAATTTTATTTTTAAAACGTCACCACTTCTGACTGTTTGACAACATTGAGTGTACTTAAATACTAAAATTCATAGTAAAGTAGCATTAGGTGTGCAACACCTTGACAAAAGTGATGAATTTGTGAGCATCTGTCTGTTAAAACAGAGATCTCTTGAGGTTTTTATGAAATAAAATACAGAAGTCATCATTCAAAACTATATGTCTCATTGAGAAAATGCAGTAGGTTTATACTGACATGTGATAAGTTTATCAACTTTGTTTGATCTTTAGTTAGTTAGAGAATATTGTATTTACCTATGGCTAGATTTATCCAGTATGTTGGGAATGGTCCAATGTACTTGGCAAGAAAGGGAGCTTTTGGCAAAGAAGGATCGCATCTGCATTTGTAGATCTTATGGGAAAAAGTTGTGTCATCAGGGCAATGTAATATGACACGTTTAAATGTTTCATTAGTACCGATAGAAATATATGCAGGGCAAAGTTTCTATTTTTCAGTTTGGGCTTTTACAATCTTAATTTTTTATTTCTTTTTGTTTTCAAAGAAGCCTGTGTTGCTTCAAATCCACTTACAACGTGTCTCAAATCCCCTGTGCAGTGACTTAGTACACCAACAGAGGAACGCTAATAATCACACACACACAAAGCGTGCACAAGACCTGACTTCGCACACACGTGCACTGAAAGACATGATACCAAATTTAGCTGTTTCTTATAGATCCTGCAGAAACATTATGTCTTGACTAGTTATATATACACAGTAGCCGTTTATGTATTTTTGTTTTGGATACGCACCCTTACTATATTAATATCTGTTTCAAGTACAACCTTTAGTCAAAATAGGGTATTCTGTTCAAGGCACTGTACTAAAAGAGAAATACATCCCCTGTCCACAGCAGAATCAGAATAGTTATTTTGGTTGGTTGTCTTCAAGATGCTAGAAATTCCCATCAACTCTTCTGTGTACATTTTAAAGTTAGCAGTGAGCTTAAAATAGGACTCAAAGAATAAAGCCTATGCTGACCTATGGCCATATTTGTATATAAAGGATCATTCTGGGAAACATTACATGCACCAGTTGTTAGAAAGCAAGCAAAACCCTCTTGACCCTTTTTCTCATGTACATGTGTATTTAGAGAAGGAACTACTGCCTTCTTTCCTTGGAATTGCATTATGACTGCAGCTCCCTCGTCATAACTTTCATATAGATACACTAGATCTTTGTGACCCTACAGGTCCTCCTATGTTCTCTGTCCATTTCTACCCACTGCTCCTATATCCTTGAGAACCCACTGCACGTGTGCAGATACACAAGCACACACTTCAGTGCACGAAAACCACTGATGCATGAAAGCACAGTGGACTCCTGAGCACATTACAGTCCTTAGAATAAAATATACATGACGTTACAATATGCATTATGACCATGATACATTCAATAACTTAGAGAGTACCCCACATTTAAAAAAAAAGTGTTTCTAACTTAACCATTTTTAGCGGAAGGTCAACTTTCCACCAATAGATGTAGCCTAATAACAAATGTTTTAGTTTTCCCTGCATCTCCACCTTTTTGTTTCTGGAATGGTACATTATTGGACACAGGCAACATGTAACGTTTAAGGAGTGGGTTAAAATTCAAATAAGGGCACACAGGATATAAAAAGGCTTTTTAATTTAGAAGTCTCCAGTACTTGTAACCAGTTTTGTTGCCAAGATGTCCCATGTGTAGGCCACATGAGTAAGGAAGAACACAAGAGAGATGGGGAAGTAACACATTCATCTTAAGTGGATGGTCTTTTTTCTGGTCCCTATTGAGATGTTAAAAAATAAGATATCAGATTGGATATTAGGAAAATTTTTTTCACTGAAAGGGTTATTAAACTTTGGAATAGGCTGCCCAGGGAGGTGGTAGTTTCACCATCCCTGGAGGTGTTTAAAAAAAGGGTAGACGTGGTACTTGAGGATGTGGTTTAGAAGTGGTTTTGTCAGGGTAGGTTAATGGTTGGACTTGGTGATCTTAAAGGTCCCTTCCAACCTCAGCAATTCTATGATTCTAAGTATTATATACAGAGTTTTAGATATAGTTAAGATTGTGAAGGTATTTTGAAGAAACTATTAGAATAAGAAAGGTAAAAGGAAATTAGAAGATAGATGCACAATAAAGCCATCTGAGTGGGAAAAATAATGGGAAATAATCATATTGAGTTACAAGATCATTATACAAAAATCTATGATCATTCTCTAATGTTTTTGTCAAATGGATTTTCAGTTCCTTTTCTCCCCTCCTCCTCCCACTTCCCAGAAAACTTTACAAGGACCTATTGCTCTTCAGGGAAGAGTTTTCAAGAGTTTTCAGAGGGCAAGTGATAAACAAGAAGTCATTTTTAGCTGAAGTATAGTCAGATAGGAACACTGGGATACTCAATTACTTTCAGGAATCCTTATCGGCCATCAACTGCCCAGATCGATTACAGAACTTGTTTCAAAGTTCATGACTGTTTCAAAGCATAACAGTTGTTGGCCACAAAAACACAATGTGACTGTCAAAGTCAAAACCAGCCACGGACTTATCAATATATTGAATACTCAAAAGCTCTTTTAAAAGTCATAGGAATTCTTTAAAGCAAGTCATACACTCCCAGCATATGGTGCCAGGCTTAAGTCTGCAGTACAATTTATATTCCAAGAAGTCTGCCACTGAATTTACATGATACAGAACATTAAAGAGTGAAAACAGAATTTATGAGAAGAAAATTCATTTCTGAGATGGTCTGATGTTACAGAGGTACATGGTCAAGCACTCCATACTGGAGCGATGCAACTAAAGCTACCTATTATTCTCTTCAGGACTTAAATAGATAAACAAGTAATCCTGCACATTATAAATATTTATATCATGGTTTAGATTATTATGAACTAAACCCGCCTTTTCTCAACAGTCTCTTCAACTCACACCAAGGGTCATCCTAGAAACTGCCAGTGCTCGATGGAGGACATCAGCTACCTACCTAGAAAAGAGTTCCCACTTGTGGACTCAGCCAAACTGGGAATAAGGCCACACGTATAGTACCAAGGAGAAAGCAGAGCCAAGCTGAGTTAGGATCAGTTGCAGTATATCAGAGACACAAGGACATGGGTCTGCTCTGTGAACACCAGCCTGTTGTCAGGAATCAGAGAGTGCCAACACCTCTCATTCAGTTGTTAGACGGTGAAAGGTGAAAGAGCTAGTGGCCTAACATTGTCTCACTGATGTTTGTGTTGGAAGGGAGATAAAGACCAGAGAACAGTTTATTGAGTGCATTATACTTGATACAAATTTAGGTTTTGACCATGAAACATATCTTGTGGCTGGAGCTAACTGGCCTGAGTAATCCAACAATCAACAGTCCTTCAAGGTACTGAGCTTGGAAAAAATGCTGATCCCAAATAACTAAACTTGATACTGCTGGGTATTACTAGTGGTCTAACTTCACAAAACAACCATGCTGAATAAAAGGCTTAGATTCACTGACATACCTAAATAAAGGTCTGTCTCTACACATTCAAATAAACCTTAGAGAAAAAAACCCTACACAGGCAAGGGATACTTTTAATGCAGTTTTGATATTACCCATATAAAGTCATCATTGATTCAGATTCTATCATAGTTTAAAATCATAGAATAATTGAGGCTGAGATGGATCTCTGGAGGTTTTCTAGACCAGCCTTCTGCTCCAAGGATGGCAAACCTCACCGTTACATCAGGCTGCTCAGAGCCTGGTCAAGTCAAGTTCTGAAGATCCTCAGCAATGGCAATTACACAGCCTCTCAGGGAAATCCATTCCAGCACTCAAGTACTTTCATTAGGGAAAGAAAATAGTTGCAGCAGATATTTGTTTTGATTATGTGAACTGACAGGAGAGCATATCTGTTCTCAAAAAAAAAACCTGTTTCAAATCATCTTATATAGATTAACAGCGGCACAGGACTCAAAAAAAAATTGCCATTCAAGTGATATTTACAGATTTAGTCTGTGTTTAGGCTTAAAGCCACAATATTTAATTGCCTGCCTCTCCATTTTTACACTGTGAGTATGCACATAGTGTGCACCGTGCACAACATAGCCAAGGAAGAAAAGGTCAGTCTATCTCTGCCTACTGTGGCTGGCCCATAGACTTCAGCTCTCGGATGAAAACAATGTTCAAAATTACCACCAGAGTGCTGTTAATACCACAGGGCTTCCCCCACAATTATGTTCACAAACCAGCCCTGGAGCTCAGCTTGTGAGGTACTGGACATTTTTTCCCCTTTATTTCAATAACATGAAGGAGGTGCTGGCTGCTTCACTAGTCACCCAGCAATGCACAAAACTTGAATGACTCTTCATTCTTGCTGCCCGCCCACCCACACAGGGATCCCTATCTGATTTCAGATGGATCCGTAGTGAGAGTTGTCATTTGTACACTGTCAATAAATGAACCTTTTCATCTTTCCTTAATTTATCATTTCTCCTTCCAAAAGAAAAATCCTCCCCCACACAGTCACTAATTATCTCCATGCCCTTTTCAGGAGGTGAGTGGGTTGATGACCTCTTTTCTGCTTCCGTTTCTTCTGTGCTGTGCTTTGCCTTGCAGGAGCATCAGCTGGCTGTTTTTCCCATCTTTCAGAGGGCCACCAAGTAGACTTCTTCATGCCTTCTCTTTGCACTGAGGGGTGCCAGAAAGCTGGGTTTCTGATCTGTCCTCCTTTCCTCAGGGCTCATGGGATACAAAAGAGGAAGGCTGAAAAGACATCTGGCAAGGATCTGCCTACCTCACTGTTCCTCAAAACAACATTGACTCAAGATTGCATAAAGTATATTTAAAGCAGCAGCATCTTATTCAATTCAGATGGACTTAAGAGTCAATGCAAAGATTTAACACAGTTCTAATTACCAGTCTCCTACCTACATCATCCATTCATCTGAATCAAAATAAAGCTGATGGACTGTAATAAAACACTTGGCAGCACATTTGTGTTGCAACAACTTACTGTTTGGTTCCACTGTTGTTCTTTAAGTGAAAACCAATATTTTTCCATTGGATACTTCCAGCAGGCACGATTAATTCATATTCCCCAAGATTAAAAAAAAAAAAAAAAAAAAAAAAAAGAAAGCTAGAGAAAGGAATAAAGTGCAATACAAAAAAAAGAAAGCTAGAGAAAGGAATAAAGTGCAATACAAATAAAAAATCTGAAAAGTTTGCTTTCACTCAGATTAAAGTGAAATTAAATGGTATCTTTGCTCTGATTTCAGTACATTACACCTTCAGTGTCTCAAGAATTGGGTTTCAGATCAAATCCTATGGAAGGAGAACAGAAATAAAAGACGTATGTATTTTTGAGGAAGAGAGAAGGAGGGGGCATTCCTTGCTTGAAACAAAGCACACCACACAAAAACTAGCACACATCCAGTACAAAATGAGGCTGAGGACCAAATCCCATTCTTTGCTCTTGTTCCAGACAGGAATCTTGATTTGGTCTTTATACTAGAAGTCTTGAGCTAGTCACAACATGTTGAGTAGGTCAGTCTTCAGAAAATATATAGATCTGATGATCTGGGAACTTTTTTTGGCATAAATACATAAGCATTCCAGATGACCTTATAAGACTGGACTCAGTGGCACTCCTTGTAAATTCAAATTCCTAAGATTTTCTTCAGGTCTTCAATCAACACGTTAAGGAGCTCAACCTGATGTTGTTTTACTAAATACTGCAAAATGACTATAATGCAGATACTGAAACTCATGGATACATACATTTTCACATCACCCTCTTTTCTGAATAAAAACCCTCAAAGTTAACTAACCAGAGCAAAGCTAGTGCCACCTTCAAAAGTTTTATGGTAAACCTCCAGGCAAGATACTACATGTCACATGATGTATTAACTTAAAGTCTGTGCAATGAAACTACTTGATGGGGTACTGCGGAGAACATGAATCCCAGACAAGGAGCACTGCAGGTCATTCTGCCCTGGCATAAAGAGATCAGAAACTTCAACATCCCCAGCTGGGAAGTACCAAGGATACATAAACTCTGCCTCAGATGAGATGACTTTTGATATAAGTGATCATAATGAATCTATCCCTTCTAGAACAACTGAGGTAAGTTTCTGCACACAAAGTGCTTGAGGGATACCATTTCCTTCACAGAGTTTCTGTAGGGGAAAACACACCCTGTTTTCCTTTATCAAAATTTACTATTTTCTTTAAAATGGATTTTAAAGTTGTTTTACACAAGCAAGACCATGAAAGAGTGGACACCATTCCTGACATTTCCATTGAAGCATGCTTCAGAATAGAGAAGGGATCATTACAGGATTTTTGTACGTGAAAAAAAAAATGGGAGAAAAAAAAAAAAAGACTCTTTTTGTTATGCAAGACTCTTTTCTTTGATTCCTGGCCATCTCTGGATCATAACCCTTATTATTTCAAAATATTATGCTGGAAATTTAGCTGGAATCTTACTCAACAAATATCTACACTGATGGACTACCTTCTCCATCATACTGGAGAATAGATTTCATCAGAGTATCAACCAATATTTGCGAAAAGTCTGAAAGGGACAAAAGTATAACTGTAAACAACCAAAAAAATAACTTGAAGAATTCTGTATTTTGTAGCCAGTTCAATTAAATTTTTGACGCAGATGTTTCAAATCTTGAATGGTCTTTCTTTCTGATTTCAGTGACTTGATAGTGAAACACAAAGACCGAAGAGTCAGGCTCAAGTTTCAGTTCTGCAAAATTCTCTCCCCTGTGTGCTCATTAAGTATCTGGCATATGTTTTGCATTGATGTGGGACTGAAAGCAAAAATTTCAAATCCTTAATTTTTCATAAAACAGAATCCTTATTCCTTGTCAGCCTTAAAACGCATTTTCTCACTGTCTGTCAAACTCCATTGAAGACAGACAACTGAGTTTCATCCTGCACCAGCCTGCCCATTACTACAATTCCGGTCAAAGGACTGCCTCGTGCATCTCTTAGGCTCATTCATATACAAGAGTTGGCTCCACTACCCAGCTGAAGTCAGCACACAGCCACAATTGTGGTAGACAGCAGCACGTTAAACTGCAATGACAGGAAATTTCAAGTGTTTGCCATATAAAAACCCAGTAAACCACCTATAATGAGATAATTCTTTGTATTGGGACCACTTCAAAGTATAATCTTGGAAATTAAAAGCCTTATCTAATCTCGAACACAAATTCAGCCAGTACACAGTATTGCTCTAACGCCACCATCCACAGGCTCCTGCAAGACAAAGGTTTTCACTCCAACTGAGACAAGATTTCTAGAAGGTCCTTTCGCATATCCTAAATCTGTCTAAAGTGAATGAAAAATATAAACTATATGTTGCACTATGACTTTTTAAACAATGACTCTTTAAACTAAGAATACTGACAAAAAAAGAGAGGGGCTTTTTTCCTCTCCACTTTCACTCTGGCATTTCAAAAACAAGAAACTTCCATTTACCTTAAGCCAAGCAAACACTGTTTGGCTATCAGTAGGATCAGAGTCACCAAAAGCAGTATTTTCTTGTAAGGAACCTTTGTCTTCCTTTTCAAAGTGCACATTTTTACCTGATTATTTCCTCATGATCAACTGCAGGCAAGCTGGTTGCAAACAGTTAGCACAAATATCCCAGAAATGAATCATAATTCAGAGAAAACAAAACAAAACAAAACAAAACAAACAAACATCCAGCTGACAATAAACTTCTTTCTTGCCTTCTTTTTTCAGTCTCAGAAGGCGGAAGTATTGTAACACAAACACATAACATAAGTTTCTTCAGGTGCACAAAGCCTAATAGTAATTTAAACTAAACCATATTTGCTGTGCAAAGGGCCTTACCCAAGTGCACCACTGTGGGTAAGAACTGTCTTCCCCTCTCTCGGGTCAAAATTTGGTTTCTCAAAGCACTGTTATCTCAGGCAAACTATGGATAGAACTAGATATCCACTGGAGTTTGCAGATGCTTCACGGAATCACGGAGTTTCAGAGTTGGAAGGGACCTCTAAAGATCATCTAGTCCAACTCCCTTGCTAAATCAAAATTGCCTAGAGCACATTACTGTGCTTCTGTTCAGTGGTTTTACAGAAACTGAGAGACATAGCAACACCACAAAACTAGGTAAATATATGCACAGCTAAACAAAATCCCATCACTAAAGTATTACATTTGGAGATTTTAAAAAATCACCACAAAAATATCTGAACCATCAGGGGTGTGGTAGAGCAGGGGGGAGGGTGCCTTTTGGGGATAAATACAGACAAAGGCTCCGATATCCTCACATACATTCTGTTATCACATGAAATGACTTTATTTCTATATGTCTACATGCTCATTTGAAAGGCACGTTGAAGGCCACAGCAGTTATCTACTGTTCCTTGTGGCAAATATTTACAAGAGTTTCTCTCCCTCAGCTGTACCCTATAATAACATTTTCAGCTAAGGTTTTACTACAGAGATCAGTTCAGGTGGCACATAGTCCATGTAATGAAGTTTCTTCAAGTCCTAACATGCATCCTAATAGGCAGCTAGATTGCCACAAATTTGGAAAAACCTACCCTTAAGCAGAGAAATCAAAGATAGTTTAGTTATACACAAACCAAATTGATAGAGAGTGCTTACATTATGGCAACACCATGCTGCCAAACAAGAAACTCTCATGGCTGTAAGGATGATTCCTGCTGACACGTACTGTGATGAACCTGGGCATTCGTCAGGGGCCAGGTTGAGTTGATACTAACCAAAAGCTGACACTCTCCCACACCCTCAATGGACAATATGCTTTAAGGTCATTCATGATCCAACGAACACATGGATTTAAGTTCATTAAAAGAATGTTCATGTATAACTGATCCACTTAGATTAAAGCTGTAGACTTAATAATGGGCATTAGCCCAGTGCTGGCAACACCCAGTGCAGTATATTTGCTGTAAAATATCCAAACATCTAACAGGAGAGCCAAGCAGAAGCTCCGGCTAGGCTTCCTCAGTAGTCCTGCATAAATGGTTTTGATTATGTGCATGAGTAGTGACTCCGGCGTGCACAGCACAACAGAGGTTCAATCTACACTGGCAATGCAAATGGACCTCACGCACGCAGGTGAGCCCACCCATGTCCCATGCTCTCTGGACTCTGCTCATGTACTGCAAGTCTGAAACTTTCAGCAGCATCTACTGTGTGTACAGCAAACCTGGTATTTTCTTTCAGGAATTATCCATGCATGAACAACACACACTCGGATTTCCAACACAGAAATCCAGCTGCTGTAGACAGTGCTCCTGTAACACGTAAGATGGTTTTGGCTGTACAAGATCATTTTTTGCTGTGAATAACAACTGTATGTGCCTCAGTATAAATATGCACGTAATACTTCTGATAAAGTCAGCACACTGGGCTCACTTCCAAATGAGTTGTTTAAAACACACAGTATTGATGGATTGAGGATGCATGAACTGAGAACCATTTGGACTCAAATACATCTAATAATTTTTTGCTTGTGCTGACATGTCTTAAGCAAAGATCTTTTGACATCACTGAATGTGCAATCTAGAATGTAGCTGTGTAACAGAATCTGATAACAAAAGATGAAGACAGACCTGCAGAAAAAAATAGGTTTTGCAGTTTCTGCTCTGAAATTGAAAAAAACGTGTTCCAGAGAAAGGCATTCTGCCTGATGAGTCGGTGTACACTTCAAATCCAAGAGCAGTACTGAAATTGGAGCTAAACCATAATAAAGATTTTATAAGAAAGTAAACTCTTATGACAGTTGAAGTGGACTTTGCAAAACATTAGAAAAAACAAGCTTCCCATGCAAATTTGTGCTGCTTCTCACGTCTCTTGCAAGTAAGAGTTGCAGGAAATTAGATGATTGATGTGGAATTTATGGACTGACACTGGTTTACATATGAAGAGCAACCTAAGTTTCTTAAAAAGCCAAAGGCTGAAAAAAATCATTTTTCAGGAGACAAAACATATTCATTTGAGAAAGAAGGGGTGTATGTCTCCTGCTCCAGGTTTGAAGGGTCTGCAGATACATGTCTATTTGGAGATAAGAACAGCCTTAAAACAAAACACATAATGTAAGAAAAGAGATGCTTTCTCTACCTACCACATCAATAAGGTTATTCCTGTGACTACCAGAGTAATCTGGAAGCCATGCAATTTAGAAAAGTGTTATATTAAGTAAAAAAAAAAAAAAAAAACAAAACAAAAAACAAAACCACCACCACCCACCAACTACTTGGACACCTTTTCTTTATGTTCTATCCCTTCCTCTAAGTGTTTAAAAAATGCTACCTGTTCCATAAGTTTCAACATAGAATCTGAATATCCAGCTATATTTGCATTTCTTTGTGGATGACAAGTGCAAAAATTTGGCATAGAGAACCCTCACAGTGATGTCTACACAAAACTACAAAAGTATCCAAGCTCATCATCTGACACTGCTTTCAGAGTTATCAATTAATTTTGCCTGTGGAATATTTTAGAGAATCACAGAATGGTCAGGGTTGGAAGGGACCTCTGGAGATCATGCAGTCCAACCCCTCTGCCAGAGCAGGGTCACCTACAGCAAGTTGCACAGGACGGCGTCCAGGCGGGTTTTGAATGTCTCCAGAGTGGCAGACTCCACCACCTCTCTGGGCAGCCTGTTCCACTGCTCTGCCACCCTCAAAGTAAAGTCGTCCCTCTTCATTTTCTATAGTTGTTAATGAGAAGAACCTCAGGTGAACTTTTCAGTCTCGGGAGGAAGACACAAGGCTGTTCTTGTAAATTAACTTGTGCTTGCAAAATATACAAATTGGACACAGCAATAGGTTGCAGGGGCTGAGGAAACATTAGCAGGAAGAAAAAAAAAACAAACACCACAGTTTTCCCTCTTTTTTGTTGGAGAAAGAAAAAGGTATCTTTTCAGAGTACAAATATATTTCACCTTAAAGTCATTTGCCAAAACATTTACCATTTACCCTATTTTCTCATTCTCCATGTTGCCATACCTTTGCCAATGAAGTCAAACTCTCCATTGCAAGTCTTCAGCTTTAGAAATCAATTGTTCTACTACTACACCCAGCAAGGTTGGATTCGTTACTCTTCTTAAAACAGGCTAGTGAAGGATATTTTTTCACCATCTAGTTGAATTCTGCCCCGCACTTGTGAGACCTACATTGTTTCTCCAGGATACCAGCTGAATTACAGAGTATCTTAAGAGGCAAAAAGCATAGGTAAGTGGAGAATTTGCTTAGTAAAGTATTTCCTCCCTGATGAAAAAAAAAATCACTGCACGTCTACTTTTTGACAGTGGTCAGTACTGGGTCCAGTCCAGTCCAATATGTTCATGAATGACCTGGATGAAGGGAGACTGTACCATCAGCAAGTTTTCTGATGACACAAAATTGGGAGGAGTGGCTGACACGCCAGAAGGCTGTGCTGCCATTCAGCAAGACCTGGACAGGCTGGAGAGTGGGGCAGAGAGAAACCTTATGAAATTCAACAAAGGCAAGTGTAGGGTACTGCACCTGGGGCAGAATAACCCCATGCATCAGTACCGGTTGGGGGCTGACCTACTGGAGAGCAGCTCTGTGGAAAGGGACCTGGGAGTCCTGGTGGACAACGGGATGACCATGAGCTAGAATGTGCAATTTTGGCCAAGAAGGCATATGGCATCCCGGGGTACATCAAGAAGAGTGTGGCCAGCAGGTCAAGGGAGGTCATCCTCCCCCTCTACTCTGCCCTGGTAAGGCCGCATCTGGAGTACTGTGTCCAGTTCTGGGCTCCCCAGTTCAAGAAAGACAGGGATCTGCTGGAGAGGGTCCAGCAAAGGGCTACAAAGATGATTAGGGGATTAGAACATCTCTCCTATGAGGAAAGGCTGAGGGACTTGGGTCTTTTTAGTTTAGAGAAAAGAAGACTGAGGGGGGATCTTATCAATGCTTATAAATACTTAAAGGGAGGGTGCCAGGGGGGATGGGAACAGGCTTTTTTTCAGTGGTGGCCACTGACAGAAGAGGTAACCGGCACAAACTTGAACATAGGAAGTGCCATCTAAATATGAGGAGGCATGACTTTACTTTGAGGGTGGCAGAGCACTGGAACAGGCTGCCCAGAGAGGTGGTGGAGTCTGCCACTCTGGAGGCATTCAAAACCCGCCTGGACGCCATCCTGTGCAACCTGCTGTAGGTGACCTTGCTCTGGCAGAGGGGTTGGACTGCATGATCTCCAGAGGTCCCTTCCAACCCTGACCATTCTGTGGTTCTGTGATCAATTCTGTATTCACCCAATGAGTCGACTATACTGTTACTATTTTGTACCACACTGTCCTTAAGCCTCCTTTGCTTTGCATGCATGAACATACTAGAGATTTTTCTGTTCATATCCCCACCAGCCAAAATGCATTAGAGCCAAGCACAGGCATCCCCATAACAGTAAATAACTAGTATTGAAGTAAAGATGATCTTAGAATTGCATTTATTTTGACAGACATTGTTTTTCTTATTTGGGTTATGAAACCTAAGTTTATACGAAATGTTTTTTTACAAAATGGAGAGG
This sequence comes from Vanellus vanellus, assembly GCF_965231255.1. NCBI lineage: Eukaryota > Metazoa > Chordata > Aves > Charadriiformes > Charadriidae > Vanellus > Vanellus vanellus. Next base: position 116,863,400 of record NC_138905.1, read on the forward strand.
AACACAGCTGTAAATTATTAATCAGACTGTCAGTACAGTGGTTCCAGATTATCACTGATCCAGTGAGAAACAGAAGTCACTTACATTCTTTACTAGTATATCCTCTGGGCCTCTAAACTGATTATTCTTTTTCTGTGATTTTTGGTTGATTGTGCCTCATCATCTTTTCTGTACTAATCAAGTCTGGTAAAAAAAAAATGGTTTCCACCTTCCTATACTTCACATATTATTCACCTGAACTTTGTTCTCAGCAAAGAAAGTTTTAAATATATGGATACGTAACCTCAAATTTTTGATTCTGAAGTTACTCTGGTTCTTGAAAGCTTCACTTAGGAGATTTATGAAAGCTTCACTTGGAAGGCTTAAGAAATATTTTCTCCAAAGGATGGGTTCCCTGCTTGAATCGTAACTTTTGAAGACTCCATTAGACATTTTCCTCATCCCAACTAGAAGCTGAAGTTGTTGCTCATTGTTGCTAATGTGTTCTCCAGGCAAAGCTGGTACTCATTGCTTGCAATGACCTTCGCTTCATAGCTGTGAGAGTGACGACTTTAACAGGTATAAGGCACTAACAAAACAACCCTTCATATTAAATCATCCTAGTTGTATCCTTGGCAGGTTTTGTACTTCAGAGGGCAGAAATGACCCTTCTGCCTGTCACACAGAAAAGGGACATGGGGCTCATGCTCTCATAGCAGTTGGCAGAGTGCTCACATCATGAGCTACCTGTGCTTTTCAGTATGTTGAAAAACAAGCACAGTCACAGTCACCATCTTGCCTTTGGTTCCCAAAACACAAGCCGTGACAGGACTAAAACTCATCCTAATTTGGATGGTATATATTTTAGAATCATATAACGGTTTGGGTTGGAAGAGACCTTTAAAGATCCTAAGTCTAATTCCCCTGCCATCGAAAGGGGCATATTCCACTAGAACGGGTTGCTCAAAGCCCCATCCAACCTGACTTCAAACGCTTCCAGTGATGAGACATCCACAACTTAGCTGGGCAACCTGTGCCAATGGCTCGTCGCCCTCATCATAAAGAATTTCTTCCTTATGTCCAATCTAAAGCCACCCTCTTTCAGTTTAAATCTATTGCCCCTTGTGCTGTCAATACAGGCCCTGGTAAAAACTCTCTCTCCATCTTCTTTATAAGCCCTCTTTATATATTGAAAGGCCGCAACAAGGTTTCCCTGGAGCCTTCTGCTCTCCAGCCTGAACAACCCCAACTCTCTCAGGTTTTCTTCCTAGGAGAAGTATGTCAGCCCTCTGACCATTTTTGTGGCCCTCCGACCATTCTTGTGGCCCTCCTCTGGACCCACTCTAACATGTCCATATCTTTGTTGTGCTCAGGACCCCAGAGTTGGACACAGTACCCCAGGTAGGGTCTCACAAGGGCCTCAGAGTAGATGGGCAGAGTCACAACCCTCAACCTTCTAGCCACTTCTTTTTATGTGTCCCAGGATACAATTGGCTTTCCGGGCTGCAAGTTCACGTTGCCAGCTCACATCCAGTTTTTCATCTATTAGTATCCCAAAGTCTTTCTCCACAGGGCTGCTCTCAAACAATTAATCCCCTAGTCTGTACTGAAATTTTGCTCGCCCTCTTCTGAAACATCAGTCTATCATGTTAAGTTGGCAGCCACAATTTATTTTGAAGGACTTCATGTTCTTTTATTGACCTTGCTACTCTACTCTCTGCCAGCCACGTAGCCATAAGTAGGTTGCATGAACACTCAACATAAGTCAGGCTTGAAGTCTTTACCAATTATACTTAAAAGTCATAATTGGCCAAACTGTTCCTACTGTTTCCTTGCTTCAACTCTTATTAAATTCACTTTATTTTCAACACAATTGACTCCAGCAAGGTGTCATCCTGTTACTGGTCATGACCTGGTACAGAGTTGACAGGGTACATGTAGCTAAATGTCTGCCTAGAGATTTGAACGAGGTGATAATCCGGCACACCATACACTCTGTTATGTGCTTTCTCCCAGTTTGTACAGTATGTACACAAAGCAGAATTGGCATCAGGTAGGACTTGGGGTCCACGTGCCAAAGTGCTGCACAGCTGCATTTTCCCCAGCTTAATGCAATATGTTTTTCCAGAACATGTTCCATATGGTTTAGCAATGAGCTTATTGTAACTGCTGCCTTCTGGTATGTCAAGGTCAGGTATTACAGACATGCACCCATCATGCCTGTTATTGCCTATGGCGAGAAACATCCCCAGTGTAGAAATGGCTCTATGGAAAACAGCCAGCCTTGCTGCCTGCTTCCATTTGGGTTTGCAGACCAGGTTTATGTCATACCAGATCCTTGGGGCGGGGGGACAGAGACTGGCAGTGGGAAGGAGGGAGAGGAAAAGAAAAAGGAAAAAAAAAAGACTGGCAAGATGAAGGAAATGTCCAAAATCTGATAACAAGGATAAATGTAACCATGGGGAAGGGGCAGAGGAAAGGAAGGCAAGACCAAGAGGGGAAGAAAAAAAAAAAAAAAAATCAGCAATGAAACAGATGCCAACTAGAACTGAAATTTTAATTCAGAACATCCTTATATTTAGGGTGAAAAAGTTGAACAAATACATTAAAAAATAAAATCCGAGTTTCAAAGCGCAGAAGTCAACTATCTCACCCTTCTCAAACAAGAAAGCAAAAAGAAAAGTTTGGAAGCTGGACAAAATTAGTATAAATGATATTTTGTTAAACACTTGCAGTGCCAGAATCAGGGTATTGGCACAAGATCCAGTAGAAATACAATCGTGTGGCTGCCTTTACTGAAACTGCAACCTCAATAGATTAAAAAAAAAAAAAAAATAGATAATAGGGCGTTCTAGCAGTGTAAATAAAATAGTCAGGGGTCAGTACCATAGAGCATCATTGCATCATTTCAATAGAAGAGTCACATTGAAGTCACACAGATTCTTATTTGCCAGAAAATATGTTTTAGGGGACAAGGGGAAGGAAGGGGGAAAAAAAAAAAGAAAAAAAAAAAGAGAAAGAATAGTTCAATCTCTTTTGTTCTTTAATGTCTGATTAAAAAGCTACTGCAATCTTTGTTTGTAGAATAAAAATAATGGTTTTCTTAATTAAGGAAAAACAGGATTCTGGGGGAGAACAGGGGAACCTCACTCTAGATTTTCTGAACACCAAACAAAATTTTTTGTCAAAAATTGAAAATGGGATGTGGGAGTTGGAGAAGGAAGAAAGTCACTTGTGTGCCCCGCAGAAGACCCTCATACTTAGCTCAGACTAAGAAATTCCTCATACTTTAAAGACCACCAAGATTGTTTTAAACAAGAGTCAAGACTCTGTTTTAAAAATATGCAAAAGGCATATTACCCCAAAGTAAACAAAATAACAAGATAAGATGCTGGCAGTTGACAAATTGACAATGGTAACACCCTAGTTTAATTCTGCAGTGTGTTACGGCTGTATCTGATGATACTCATGCTATCCGTTAAAAAAAAATAGAAAATACAGATATCAGAGGCATTGGGAGCTACCTTGCTACCTATGATGATCAAGGACTTTTCTGGTCTAAGTGTCAGCATGGGAATGGAGGAATTGTCCATATGGTCACTCCAGGAATATGAGCTCTGGATTACTGCAGGAAGAAAGGAATGAACATGCAGGGATCCAGCTGTGACCCATGAGTGTTTCCCAAATTTCCTGCCCATGCTCATGCTCTGACCTCATCCCCGTTCCCTATCACAGTGAGAAATAGTTGCTCACCATGTCCACCACCTACAAGTAGGAAACCTGGGCATGCAAGCTGGAAGGAAGCTACAGGACACAGTGGCCAGGTTTCTGAAGCTTCAACATAGCCCAAAAGAACAAGTCACAGAGTAGGAAATGAGTCATCCTATTCCTTTCTTGAAAGGAAAAGGAGAACCAAGGGGGAAGGCAGAGAAACATTTAGACAACCTTTCTCCCTTCATCCCCCCTGGCACCACCAAAAATAATACCATAGATGGAAAGTAGTGTTTATAGGGAAACAACAGAGTCATAGGATTTTGGTAAGCCTTCAAAATCTTGGAGAAACATTCTTAGTGTTGGAAAGTCCACTGATAGTAGTTCTCCTACAGAGGCCCCAAGACAGATCATCTTCAATTTGTCCAACTGGGAAAATTGGCTTCCATTACTGTTAGCAAACACCCAATGCCCCTGTATTTCATATCATCAAGGTTTATTGTACTACTTTCCAAACTAGTTTTTACAATCAGAATATTCAAAAAGTCTAATGAAAAAAAATGGTAATAATAAAATGGTAATAATAAAAACATTACCTATCTTCTTCATCAATTCTCCCTTGCCTTCTCTTCCCTCCTTGCACCGTGCTCACATAGGGATAACAGAACTTCATTTTGTAACCCTTTGCTCTGAATGCCTCAAGAGGTCTCCTTATGTCTCTGTTTTTCTGTTCACAGTCCGTAGTTTTGTTTTTAATCCCAATCTTCATGAAGCCACATGATGTTACATGCTGCCCCTCTGATCTAGGAACACAAGTCATTCTAGGCCACTTCAACCTTATTGTACTTCAGCCTTGAGAATGCCATGAATCACAGAGTGGTTGAGGTTGGAAGGGACCTCTGGAGGCTGTCTTTCGTCTGTACCCCCTGCTCAGGCAGGGTCACCTAGAGCAGGTTGTCCAGGACTATGTCCAGATGGCTTTTGAACATCTCTAAGGATGTTGACTCCACAACCTCTTTGGGCAACCTGTGCCAGTGCTCAGTCACCCTCAACATAATAAAGTGTTTCCTGATGTTCTCCTTGGGTAGGCTCCAAGAGATAATTGCTATGTGTTTGGACTATATCAGAAATACATGAGCCATATTAGGAAAATATCTATTTCACTGCCTGTGGTGGAGGATTTATCAATCTTAATCATGCAACAGATCCAGGTCTGATTTAAAGGAAAAAGTGGTTTGGATTTTTTTTATAAAATTCTGCAATACCAAATTCTTCAGTGATCACAGCTGTCCCTCAGTACCCTGAAACAAAACACTCTATTCTCATTTAGTAATAAAGACACCCCTATAACTCACCAATTAAAAAACTAAGCATGTTGCAATGATTCACATTAAAACGTCATTTAGTTGACTTGAGAAGCAACTATTCCAATAATTCCTTTAGAAATCTATGAACCTGCTTTGAATAAAGTGGAGCTCTTATGTTTAGAATAGAGAGGTAAATCTAATTTTCACAAAGAATGAGATAAATTTTCCCTTAAAAAAACCCTCTGTTTTCCCAGAAAGATAATACTTCAGAGAAAAAAAAAAAGAAAAAAATCAATGTCCCTACAAATTCCTCCAGCTCAATGACTGCATTATTAATAACAAGCTACAACTGTTTTGATATTCCATTGAGGTATGTAGTTAAGGTTGTACTGAGATTTGCACTAAAAGCAGAATTAAAATCCCACTTATTTTTCTTATGAAATGTAGTCTCACCACTTGGCATCGTACCTGTGAATACAGTGTAATTTTACAGATATATTAAAGCTTTTGCAAGAGAAACAATTTTTAAGTGCTCCCTTTTTAAAGTTTTGCCATTTGGCTCAAGTATCTCTGAGTCCCTTTAGTTAAACCTCTACTTTCCCCACAGACTTCCAATGTCTTACACACATGCTAACAGTTCAGTCACAAGTCACTCTGGGAAATTTAAAATTACAGTCATTCCCTCTTCTTGGCATACATAGCTATCCAAAGAAGAGAAGATGAAACTGTCAAGTTTTTCCAGGTCCTCGAGCTTTCTGGTGCATCTCTCATGCTCCTCTGATGCATGCTCTTAACTTGTACCACAAAAAAAAAAAAAAAAACCAGCCACCCACTAACTATAATATTTTACCTACAAGTCCCACAGTCCTACACTTGCTTGTTCACCTCCCTGTTATGTATTCTGCTGCTTGCTTCCTTTCATCCATGATCAGCAAGCATAGACAATTACAAGCCAATCTCTAGAAAAAACCCATAGGCAATTTTCCCTGATCCCCCATTACCTTATGTAGTACTCTGACTTGCAACCACAACTCCAGGCATCCCTCAGATGGGTTGCATAAAGACTTTTGGCTCACTTCTTTCTTTTGGTGAACTTAAAAACTGTGCCTATGTTTTGATGATTGCAAACTCAGGTAATATTTCCATAAACGTGCCTGCAGATTTTGTGTGCTTATATGCAAGCTAAAGAAACTGGAGACATGCATTGTACAGACTTGCACTTTAGACACAAACCTTTTAAACATATGTTAAAAAAAAAAAAAAAGATGTTTTCTTCATTGGCAAAGTGTATGAAATGAAGTAGCCGTGGGTGTGAATGTTATTTTAACTAGTCACTTTCTTAATGACATTGTGTTGATAGAATATACAGTCAAGCATATCTAGAATTAATCAATACTTTTCAATGACAAGGCACCATTGTAAAACTTGCCACTGGAAGACACCTAAAGAGATGCTGGTTGTACAACAAGAAGCACTGCACTGTAAGTTTCTATTTTTTAATTGAGTTCAATGAGGTCTTAGGCTTTAAGGGGAATGTTTTATCAGGTCAAAAGTTTTCTAACAAAATAGTTTCAGGATTTCAGCTTCATGAAGTTTTGCAAAATGCATGTCTGCTTTCTGCTTTCTTCCTTCCCCAAAAATGAAAAACATCGCCATCAAAGAACTAAAGTCAGTAATTTACAGCACCTAATGAGTGTTATAAGGTGGAAAAATTTCAGTGAATGAGGCAAGTTCTACAACAGGAAGGACACAAAGCTCGTAAGCTATATGGAGCTCAGCCCAGCTTTGCCCAGATGGAAGAATGGGAGCAGGGGTTAGATGAAGGGTAACTCCTAGGAGGCATCAGAGCAGCCCTGAAACATGCAGTCTGAGATACTTAAATTCAGTTCCTACAGAAAATAATGTCACTTCAATCAGTTTCCAAATGGAAAGTTGGAAGTTTTGGGAATTTCAACAAATGTCAAAATATTCCATGGTAAGGGAAAAAGGAAAACTAAAATAAAGCCAGACCAAACAATGTATGACCAATTCCAGTACTGATCACTTGATGCTATCAGAGATTAAACTGATCCAAAAAATTAGATCTGCACTAGAAACGTGTGCAGTTTTACTTTATAAACTTGTTGGGATGACTGTAAATAAAACTGATCAAGTCTTATTTGACAATAAACATAAAACAGCCAGGCTACAGCTTTAATTCCCTATTTTACACCGGAGTCATTTATAAAAACAGCATTCCCATCACAGGATTAGAGTCTGACTTTAGTAAGACGAAGTAACTGCCTCTGTACTCAGCAAAGACTAAGCTGTAGAACACATTTCACATTTAGGCCTGATTTTACAGTCTTGTTCTTAGAAAAATAACTTGTATTCATGCAGGTTTTCCTATTTTATGTATGCTTAAACTGTTGCTTACAGCTGGAGTTTACAGTTACCTATGTGGTCCTGCTGCAACAAGAGACAATGAATTATTGGGAAAATCCTACAATTGAATTGGATTCATTACACCCACAAAATAAAAGCTCACAAGATTGCATAGCATCAGTTCATCTTATATTTTGACCGAAAGAAGTTATGACTCCCCTCACATTTTTCAACTGAATATTCAGAGGAACCACACCTCCTCTGGAAAACCAAACTTACCAGGCTCATAAGCCTGTTTGCTGTCTCAGTTTCCACATCCTTCTACATCACCATCACAGGCACACCTCCTTGTGCTACAGCAAGAAGAACATTTGCTCTTTGCAGAACAGGGATGATTCACCTTTCCACCTTTTGTCAGAGTTCATCCCCTCCAATATATTGCAATAAAACCTAATAGACACAGACAGCAACTCTCCCACTACTTTCTCTTTCAAGGCAAACACTCCCATGAAAATTCAGCCTTCATCCATCTTTAGACTTTGATGTTCCATTGATTTTTCTACCCTCTTAGCATCTCTCAGCTCCTTTTGAACTCTCCCCTTTGTTAGTTTAGGCAGATGTGCAGCTTCCCAGTGCCTGAGGCTGGGATCAGGATCCAAAACTATCATTTAACAGCAGTCTTCAGCTATAGAACCCCATCAGATTGAGCTGCCTACCCCCAAGCAACCAACCAGCTTTTTCTTCTATCCCACCTGTGCCAAAATCTGTTTCTTTTGCTCGAGACCTCCTTTTCCACCACTGCTGTTCTTCAAAGCTTGGAAACCAACTGTGGTGGTTCCTGTGATTGCCAGCCCTCTGCCTGAGCCACTTGGGGATCAGGTTAACGAAACCCACCTGAGAGCTCAGGTTCTTTTTCAGGGACAACTTTCCCAGTGAAGCCACTGTATTCACAGCTTGAAAGGTTGTTCCTTAGCGCAGAGGACACAGCTGAGAGTCTAGTTGCATTGCCCAGTAATCATGCAGCATCAGTCCTACCCTGAAGCCATGTGGACACCAAGAAGAGGGCAACTTTCTCAACAAAGTTACTCAGCCTTTGGCCTTTCTATGAAGACTGCCAAGTTGCAATGATTGCTTTAGGCCCTGATCCAGAAGGGTCCTTAATTGTTTGTCAAACTTTAACCATATGAGTAATCTTATTAAAACCATGAACTACTCAGGCTTAGAGCTAAATACTTGCTCAAGTGCTTTTCTGGATCAAGAACTCAGTGATGTGGATGCTAATCCACAAATACGTGAACTGAGATAAGCAAGTTTGCCTCTTTCTGTTGCGACAAAATCGCACAAGATTTAAATCCCTGTGTCCGTGGGTTAAGGTTCACCTACCCCCTTCGCAAGAGCACTGCTCCTCTTGAGTGCTATAAATCACAAGAAAGTGACTTATATCATGGGCATAATCTTGAAGACCCATAAAACATGAGCAGTGCTGTTATCAACTGTTAACTCACATGAGCAATAAAGATGTACGTGGCCAAGAAGAAAGTATAATGTATCTTCTGTTCCAGGCAACCCCTTAGTAAACATAATATTTTAATTATATGACTATTTAGTCTATCTGAGCTTTCGCTACTGACAGCATTCTACTCTTCAGAGCTCTATTATTCTTCCTATTTTCCACTAACTAAACTTTAATTCTTTAAGAAATGCAATACTGCCATCTAGCATCCACAAAATAAGATGGAAATTAAAGCACCTCACCTCAGCACGGGCGCCAGGTCAGTTCAACGTGAGATTTGGGGACCACAGGTTATCAGAAGTGGGGACCCAGAAGTGGCCTGAGGTGTTGGAAAGCCACTCGCTTCCCCAGAGAGCACCGGGAGAAATACACCCCGAGGCCAGAGGAGTGATGTCTGTGAGATCAATCGTCCTCGTGGCTGCTGTGCTCCCTCCGAAGGGGTCCTGGAGCCATGGAGCAGTTTCAGAGTGCCGCCAGCCCTCAGCAAAATGTGGGCAAGACCAACCGCCCAACACCCCGAACTCCCGTTCAGAGCGGCATTTTAGCAGGGAAGATGAAAATATTCCCTGCCAATGGCAGTCTTCAGGGCCTTTACCCTTCTTTGCCCTCCCTGCGGTACTGCCAAGGTTAGACCTGGGCCAGAAGAGCCGTAATAAGGCCCCTGTCAGCCTAGTGCCAGTGTCCGAACGCTGGCAGCCATTTTGCTTTCTAGCTTTCTGTGCTGGCCTACAAACGAATGCTGAATGCCCAAAGATTTTCAGTCAGCGTTTCTGGGTGCAATTCCTGGTAGTCTGCACTTGCACTGTCCCTTAGACCAGCCAGGCCAGCAGCCTCTCCTTGGTGCCTTTACCAGCCTCACGCCGCCACACACCCCACAGCCGGTGGGGAACACAGCCCGGGGGGCTGCCCCAGCCACCCCACCGACCCCACCAGACACCAGGTATGGGGGAAAGCGGCATCTGAACCCCCTGTCCGGCCGCCTTTCCTCAGCCTCCGTGCCGCTCCCCGCCCAGGGCCAGCGGTGGGGCCGGCAGGAGCCCCTGCAGCCATTTGGCAGTTGGACCGGGCCTGTCCCTCCCCAGCGGGGCCATGCGTGCTCCTGCCCTCTGGCGTCCCTGGAGGCTGATATATGGCTCCTGACAGCATGTCGGTACGTACACACACGCTACATATACATGTGTAGTACACACGTTGTGTATGTGTGTGTGTACAGTATACACATTGCATATATGTCATGTATATATATACACATAGTGTGTATACAGTATATTTAGTGCATATATACTCTATCATAAAATCATAGAATGGTTTGGGGACCTTAAAGCTCATCTCGTTCCGACCCCCCTGCCATGCACAGGGACACCTTCCACTAGACCAGGTTGCTCAATACACATTATATATATGATATATATGCATGTGTGTATATACACTAATAGTATACACATATATGCTATAAATACAACAATAGTACACATATATAGTGTACATAGTATATATACTATATACACAAAATGTATATACTCTCTATACACAAAATGTAGCATATATACAGTATAAAGTATATATAGTGCTTGTGTATATACTATATATACTATGCACCATGTATGTAGAGTGTATATGTGTACCTATGTGTTTTTGTATATATGTATATCCATTGTGTATAGAGAGAGCTAGTATATGTACTATAGTGTATGTGTATAGTATATATCTGTATATGTACAATATACAGTATATATGCTTTGTAATATATATCCTGTATATACACTATACAGTGTGCATATATACTGTGTGTGTATATACTTTTAATATACACCCTTAACAGTGCACATATGTATATGGCATGTATATGTCTATATACCCACACTGTGGCCTGGGGACAGCAGCTGGGGCACAGCTGGAGCAAAGGGCAGGTGGGCTCAGCAGCCGAGGCAGAGGTGACGCACACTGCAGCTTCCCCCAGGCGGGTGCCGGGGTTCCTCCTCGGGAAGCCTGTCCCGCTGCTAAGCACCCCTGGCCCCAGCCCGAAAGCGACAGAGACATACAGAGAAGGGGAGAAACACAAGTGTGAAGCTGGCAAATATCTGAATCCTCTGTTCCCCTGCAAGGAGAATTTCTTCCACAGAGTTATAGGTGGCAGAGGATACAGAGCAAGTATTATTCCCCCTGGACCACAGGGCTGAAAGCTGAGATCCCATACACACTGCCTCAGAGAGGCTGTCAGATATTAGGTATAACACAAAGCTGTTGGCATACACAAAGCATTCACCATAAGCTTTTTTTAGTGTTTTCTAAAGACTGTTCACTGGATCCATAGTACCAAGACATCTGGATTTATGGTTTCTTTTCATTTTGCCTAACTTCAGATGTATATAGTGTAACATTTATGTCTGAGCTACCTGTCTAGACTCTTTCTATACTTGGTGGAGAAAAATAAGCACCGTTTCAGATGTCTACATTAGGGTGAGATGAATCGCAACCTAGAGGTGCCTATTCATCTCCTGACAGTTATAAAGGGTGCCTAGACAACCACCTCCAGCATGGACTTCTGCAATGATGTCGATGAGTAGATGGGGGTAAGATTAATCCTGTTTTTTAGATTTTTAAATCCAGGGAGACTGTGAGCTCAGTTAGTCCAACTCTTGTTTAACATAGGTCAGAAACATTCATCAAATTATGCCTATTTTAAGCTCGATATATGGCAATTGCCTAGCAGGTATTTTCCAGAATGGTATTGAACCCGGATTCAAAGACTTCTACCAATGGACAAGTTGGTTCTGCTGAATAGTTTATTCCAGTGGTTTATCACCATCACTGAAATGGTGTAACATGGTAGATAAGCATAGAAAGAATATCAGTTCAGATTTGACTTTTGCTTTGGTCTTTGATTCTAGCAAAAATATGGGATAGTGAAAAATCATGAAAACATGTACAAAATGCATAGTAGTTAAGGTAAGTGTTTAATTAACATGTCATTGAGAAATTTCTCAAAGGCCTCATTAACAGAAAGTGAGAGGCAAGTCTGTCCCAAACTAAGGTCAAAGACACTTCTGTGTCAGAGAACCGTTCTCTCTACAAGTGCACTTTCTGCATACATTGGAGAATGCTTTCTCTATGAACCACCTTTAATGTGTATGTGAACTTCTTGCACATGTAGAGAGAGATGCAATTCACCCACTTGCTCTAAAACTCTCAAATGCTGACTCTGCCACAACGTGAAAAAGAAGAAAGGTCATTGCTACCTCTTCTGCTTATAGCATCTGTTTAGTTGCTCTGCTGGGAGGTAGGATTAGGCAAACACAAAGCAGAGGAGAGATGAACCACAGGGATCTCCCATTGCAGTGTGCTCTCCTAAGATCCTTCCATTCCACTAACATCAGACTCAGCCAGCAACAGCCCAATTACCTTTAGCCTAGTTACCACAATTGCTTTTAGTAGTGAAAGGATGGAAACTGAATTTATAAAAGACAATATTAATGAATTATTCAACTGCTAGGAAACATTTTTGTTTGGGGGTTTTGGTGTTTTCTTTTTCTTTTGTTTTGTTCCTAGGTTACGAAGCTATTTATAAACAAAGCTATATTAGCAAACCTGAGAATCACAAGCCTAGCCTAAAAACATGAATTTATCATTACTGCTGCAAAATTAAATTTATATTAAGTCCTTTTGATTTAAAACTATTTGATTTGCATTGGACTTGAAAACTGATAAAAATACGGAGCTTCATTTCTCATTAGGACATGCACACTGAACTGTCACTATAACCATTTGCGAGCTTCTTCCAAAGATTTACGATTCATACGATCTAAACTTACTAACCACTCCACATTTTTAGAAGAAACCCTTTGTTCTTCCTTAGTTACTAAAGTACTTATTTTGTGTGACCTCAAATCTTTCTCATCCTTTTAAGTTCACTCCACTTAGCTCTCTGTGGCTGACTTGAAAATATTTATTGAGATGTAGTAGCATAGGAAGTAAATGTCAAATTCTTTCAAAACATTTAAAAGCAAGTGTTCCCCAACCTCATCTTCCTCCAGCATTAAGGAGAACTGTCTATTCAAAGCATGTGGTGACATTTACCATTACTGTCAAAGTAGTCTTTCAAGTGATGAATTCAAGACATAAATACATGTCTGCAGTCCATGGCAGATTTCAAAACTGTCATTCAATTAGAATTCCAGCAGGGGAGCAGGAAGAAATTCCCCTTTTAGTGATTTTATCAAAGGGAACAAAATATAAAGAAATCGACCTTCTCTCCCTCCTGGCCCCTAAAACCAGTATTTATGTAATGTTGCTGAAACAGCAGCTGCGGTGATGTGATTCATCCTAGGTATAAATCCATAAAGCAGTCTGGAATATTTTGGGGGTGTGGTTTAGGATGAGTTATTGCCCTGAATAGAAGCCTTGGACTATTTTATTGAGTCCCCAAAATTAAATATGACCCTACACACTATCGTTTCACTCCCTGGTTTGCTGCAAGCAACGATATCAAACTGGGGGACTTGCCACGTGCAAACATGTAGGCTGACATACCAAGAGCAGCTCTAGCTGACACTGCGTGGATATTTGTTGTGTGTCCCCCGTGTCATGGGAGAGGGATCAGGAGGCAGTCGTGCAGGACTGGCAGCCCAGAGAGCAAGGTAACCCCCCCACGCAAAGGTACGCACGTTATGGCAACTTGCTAGCCTCCTGGCATGAGAAGACAGACGTTGATAAATATAAAGGGCCTTTATTTCGGTATCTGTTCAAATTTAGCGTGGTTAGTACACATGCAGACAACTATCAGAGGAAATTTTTTGGTCAGATGCATGAAGCGAGGCTGAACTACCACACAAGTCACCTCTGGCCCTAGAATATAACATGTACGCGTTGCTTCCCTTGTGGGAGAAGCCAACAAATTAAATAGGGAAAGAATGAGTGCGAGGGAGAAGAAAGCAAAAGCATTTCATTAAAACCTAAAAATGCAATACTGAGAAAAATGATCCCAGTTACTAGGCTGCTAATTTCATCACTGTCACTTCTTCGGCCTTCCTGTATTTCTGAGTGCTTTTCAGCAAGTCTGGAGGAGTTTCCTTGCTATTCTTTTTGGCAGTGACCTTTTGATGTGGAGGGGTGGGTTGGCGTCCGGATATATGCAAGGAAGACAGAAACATAAACAAGACTTCATCCATATGGCGCTCCAGCAGCCCCGTACCTTCTGGCAATGGACAACCACGGACTCCTGTTGTAGGCAAGAAGGGTTAATCTGTAAATATGGAAAATTAATTTCTTTTGTAGACACAGGTAAAAATAAACCCCAGCTTCAGTAATAAAGAGGTAAGCAGAGAGAGAGGAAGAGAGGTTTCTGTCTGCTTGCTGTTAATACATGCTCGTATTAACAGGCCACTTAAGGTGAAATAATGAGCAGCCTCAGGTTGTATGAGCCATTTTGGAAAGTCACAACAATTTTTTCAATAGAGTTTGTGAAGTTTCATCTTCACAGAAACCATGATGTATGCAGGGGGGGCTTTAAACTACTTTTACAACACACTTGTTAATCTCCCCCAGCCTCAGGACCACTGCGATTCATCCCTTCTTTCTAGCAAAACCTGACCATGTTCAGAGTGCCACAAAGTCACTTAAAAAATCTTCAGATAAACAGAAATGACTGAATGCAACATAGGTTTCCATGTAAAATGTTGCCCTTTAAAACACTGGGAGAAAAGAAAATGGAGAAAGTGGGGTTAATGTTTCCAGCTAGATCTGTTCATAGAGTCAAAAAACCATTATCACATAATGGCTGTGAACCTTCCACTGCCATAGGAAATATAAATAGAGACAGATTTGGATGGAGATTTTATTTCACAGTACCAAATGCTCAATTTCATACGCTGGTGTTCTTGACCAAGTGTTTAGCAGTCATTTAGAAAAGATGCTCCTATAAAATCTGTGACTTTGCAACAGGAAAGAAAACTGCTCCATGGGAGAGTGAACCGAGACTGAAACTCACCGGTGGTCTGACTGGGGGAGCTGTAAGCAGCATCTTGCTTTGCCACATATTTGTCTTTCAGAGTATATGGTACAATGAAACAGGAATTTAATTTGTCCATATGTTCCATGGCTGGAAGACATCCCGTGTCAAAACCATCCCTACTGACTTTACCATTGATAACTTTGAAAGTGAGATAACAACATTTATAACAGTTTAGCAGTTATAACAGGTATAACAGTTTAACATGGGTAAACCTAAAATAAAAACAGATAGTTTGTATTTCAGCATTTTTTTTTTTAACAGAAAGGCAAGAAAAAAATGAAGGAATTGGGTAAAGAGCTAATTATGTCTTTTGAGGGATTCACAAAAGGAGAATAGTGAGAGAAAACAGAGTGTAGGTAGTTTGTAAATATTTTTTAATGTTGGCATTTATTTGCTTAAAATTAAGCACCTGCTTAAGTGTTTTATTAGTGGAAGTCTTAATATTGACTTCTCTCCATCCTAAGTCTATCTAAAGTGATTAACGGTACCATGTTTTCTTTAGAAAGCTGCTTCCTGCTGAGGTACTGACTACTGAAGTGCATCTCAAGTTCTGTTAAGGGTAAAAAATATTTGTAATAAAGGAGGTGAAATACTTCTTTACATCACTGATAGGACTGATGCCTCTCTGAAAAGATCATTATTACCCATAATCGTGCAAACAGTTCACATATGCTTAGCTAAAGGCTTTATGAAGTCCTAATAGCTTTTATAAGCCTACTCATGTGCTTAAAATTAAACTCAGACGTTTATGACTGAAAGAATGTAGGAAAAAGCAAACTTTTTTCTGGAATAGTTACATGTGTAATAGAGCTTTACATTTAACTTCATTTTTCATGTGTTCTTAACTGTTTTATTATTGCATTTTTGAATGTAATATTTAGAACCTTTTTCTCTTCTTCTTTGTCACTCTATTTCTTCTTTATTTTTCTTTCATTCTTTCTTTCTTTCCCTCTCTGTTCTCCCTTTCTCTTTTTTTTTCCTCTTTTTCTCTCTTTCTGATAAGGATTGAATTAATGATTGATAGTTTTTTATTTTTGTTAAAGCCAAGTTAAAAATCCTATTGCTGAATAGGATTCTAAAGACGGCTCTAGAAAGAGAGAAAGAGAGCAAGAGGGAAGCTGAGACTTACCAGCAGAAACTTGATGCATCTCCTTCAGGAAGAAATGTTTGCCAGTCAGAAGACTAACAGGTTAGAGTCGAGTAAAGGAAGAAGGCCAATTAAGTAGTGACTACACGAACTGAAATATTTACAGTAATATGTATACTTTTAAATATATAAAAATATGTATGAAGAGATACCATTGCGTGGACTATGTCCTATCATATAGTGGATTAGAAAATCAGATTTTTATTACGAAAATGTGAAACCCATTAATTTGGTAAATTTTAACTTTACTTGAAGAGGTATTTTACATCGTTTACACATAAATTTACCCGACTCCTTTTCCACCGTGTAACTCCTGGTTTCTTGACAAACGCGAAAGAATATTTTGCAGGATTAGAGGCACTACTTCGTGGTTATTACTAGTAATCTTATGCTATCTAAGAACATAAAATATTTGAATCAGAAAATGCCAACGATTTGTGTCTGCTCTCAACAAGACAGACTAATTAAGAGAAGTCATTAATGCTATTAAAGAAAATAGTTGTAGGAAGCTTATTTAACATCTCTGGCTAAGAATCACAGTACGAATACAGATCTATTCAATGACTGAGTTTTCTCCATTTATGAAAATGCTGCTCAGGATTTAAGGGAAGTAATTGCAAGAATTGGCAGTACTGCTATAGCACCATGCTCTCCTAGTAGAATATGTCATTAATCATCACTGCATTCTTAAACGTCAAACCCCAGAATATTATGTAGTGTCTTCCACTGCAGCATTGCGCAGTACAGTATTTAATTTCTAGTGAAAACAAGGAGAGGCTTGTTTTGTACATTGAGGTACAGTGAGTCTTTTCTTTGCTGGGAAACCGTACAAAGCAGCTTCCATCTTTTGTGCTTGGTTTGGAATGTGAAGGCAGTTTACCCAACTCTTGTGCTGCTATTGGCACCAACAAGCCCTGACATATTTAACGTGCATCCGCTGTTGGGCTGTCCAGCTCCTATCTGTTTCCAGGGCAGCCAAGGGAGGAGAGAGACAGATGACCAGTCCGCGTGCATTCCAGAACAATGTGAAATATATCCCCAAGTTAGGGTATTCACATTGAAAAGAATAAAATTAATGTGTAGCAAAGAAATAAATAGGGAGGATTTGGAAAGCTAGAAACAATGGAAACATTTTTTTTTTTTGGCTAACTCATTGGCATAGTTTCAGTGCGGTGGGTTGCAGTGTAGGCAGATGAAGCTTCTGCCCCTTGCTTAGCAAAGGCATGGAGCACAGTGAAGTATTAGTTTAGGCTGAAGTCCCTGGTAGGAGTGTTGAACTGAGTAAGCTTGGTGGAGAAGGCTGCAAAGTTTGGAAAGAAGCACGTTTAGCAGATGATGTAATAGCCTTATCAAAAGCTTCAAAAACCCATGCAAGATGTGATGCACTGGGAAAGGATACTCTCTGATGTTCACACAAACATTGTTAGAGGCTGTCCAGACAGCTGAGAAGACAGCAAACTTTATTTTCACTGTCTCTCCTGACATAGTGAATATGCTGATAAGAGCTGATATCTAAACTGTATTTTGAATATCCCATTGGAACTTGTTTCCTGTCAAGGGTGAAGGCACAAAGCAGCAGAACAAAACCTGTGAACAGTTTCTGTGGCTTTCTATGTCTTGTTCATATTACCTGGCAAAAGGGATGATCTGATCTTGGAAAGGGAAAGTACTGTTCCCCTAACGATGCCTCATCCTCATCTTCCTTCTCTGTATTTCTTCTGTCTATTTTAGACATTCATAGTCATGATCGTGGTAATTCTAGTTGACGTTGATGTCTATACAACTCAGTTGTTCAGGTTTACGTCCAATATGTCAACATGTTTAATATAATAAGTATGATATAATACAGCTTTATATGATCCCATATATATTAATAGTACAACACAGCACTGAAGATGGCTTACAAATCAAAAGTAACTCTATATGCTGACTCCAAACGTTCTATTAGTCATAAACAATATATATACACACCTATATATGCTATACTATAAACAGTAACATATGTAAATTTTATGTATGCACATATTTATATAAATTCTACTTTACACAAGACGTATGTGTATGTATAAAACCATGTATTTTTTTTAATCAAGAAGTAAGTCCCAAAGGAGGACTTAGACAGTGAGTTTTTGAACATATAGGTGATTATTGATCTTTATGCACATTTTGTTTACATTAAAACTACAACTTGACCTTTGCCTGCAGGACATTTGATGCTAACGAAGTAAGTATATTCTGCCTCACCTATTTTATTCAATGCACAATTTGAACAACCACAAGAGAGCAATAGCAAGTGAGAATCAGACATTGCATATACCTCTCAAATAAGCTAAAGAGTTTGGAATAATGCCTGTAGATTGCATACTGTTATTGATAGGGATATGGCTAATTTAAAACAAAGTGTTCCAAAGTAAAATTCCGTTACTGAAAATTTGCTGGGTTTTAAACACTTTAAATGCCTGCCAACAATCTGCAGAAATTGTCGTGAGGTACAGTAGCTTCCAATGAAAACCTAATCTTTCTTTTGCTTAAAGGATGTTCTCATATTTCTGACTCTCCTTGTACTTTATATCTGCCTTGATTAATTAAGGCAGTTCAGCACTGAGGCCACTTGCATTCTTAAACTGAGACACGTATTCAAATACTTTGCTGAACTGTAGCCCAGGTTTTAACATGTGTGCTCATAAAAGAATGCTAAATTAATATTAATTGTTAGCAGAACAGGAAATGTTCATATATCATATGTTCTATATATAGAATAATAAACAGGAAACTAATAAAAAAACAGCTGTGGTGGCCAACAGGCTTCCATGTAGCTTGAGATCCCACAGGGCACGGAAATATAGGGTGGTTAAGCCATATACTACAAATAAACATACAATCATAGCAGACATTCCACAGGTACCTTCGACTTCCCTTATTTCTTACAAATGTGACTTATTCCTGAATTCTGATACAGAAACTCATAAATAACTTACAGAGTAACAAATGAACACTGTTACAGGCAATTAAATCACTGGACTAAAAGGGAAAAACTGATAATTTTTTGGCTCAAACGCCAACCTACAAAAAAAACTCATTCTGATGCTAACTATACAAGAATGAAAGGTTCTTTTGAAATTCTTATTACTTACATTTGAGCCACACCATGCTTTTGGGGTTAAACTACAAATACTAAGATCTGAACCAGCTCCTGAGCCAAATCCCTTGAAAGATAAGTGGCTTTGTGCTTAAAATTAGATTCCTTATTCCATGTTTTAAGACTTAATGAAGTGGCTTTATTTTCAAAGGTATTAAAAGATGGAAAGAGTCATATAAATCAAAATGTCATTTGGGTCAGCACATCAAAAATTGAACTTGTTGCATACCTAAAAAGCTGTTCAAGGACCCAAGTTTGAAACTGTAGGCTATTATAATAATTAAACATAGAATTTGTCCATTTGGGTGGAAAAGTTTTGGATATTTTAAGTAAACATATTTATATGGGAGCAATTACAACCAAAAAAAAACCCCCCCCAAAAAAGACACAAATCAGAAGCTGTTCCCTGTTTCACAAAGGGCAACTATATATACCTTAAGTATGCCTTTGGCTACCAATATCAAAGAATTATCATTTGCATAGGTTAGAAAATGTAGAGTATCATTTGTGCTTGTACAAGAGCCCAGTACATGCCACTAGTTTTACAACTTACTCATAAAAATTGAGATAACCTTCTTAGTAAAAGAAAAGACAGGAGGAACTGGCCTAAACAACCAGCAACATAGTAATAAGCAATTGTGCAATTTACTGTTCAAAACCAGGAATTCTGCTTCTACTGGTCTGTTTCTATCATCAGAAATGTAGCCTGATAAAAAGGAAAGATTATTTCTCTCTTCGTCTTGTTCATTTATATTTTTGTTAATGATCTTCAACTCTTGGTCCCTTAGGTATGAATAATTCTGGAAATAATACTAGAACAACAGTTTTCCTCTTCCTGAAAGTGACTTAGTGTCCTCCAAGAATAAATAACTAGTAATAATTCAGTAATCTTTTTCAGCAGAAGGAAGAGTCAATAAAATTGAGGCAATGCCTTCAGGAGGGAAGTATAACGTGCAAAATACTGTTAATGACTCAGAAATTGCCTTGAAAATGAGGAGCTTTTCCTCTTCTCTCATTATGTTTTTGGTGATGTTATGGAGCAGATCCAGAATCACACTGTGTTCAATGGCTCCATCAAAGCAGTCAGAATTCACTGTAGAGAAACTGAATTCAGGGGGTATGTTCCCCCTTATGAAAAGGAAAAAATATTTCTCTTCCTTTTTACCCAGCCATAGAGCACAGCTCAGACCAATCCTGTTGGGCCATCATAGATATTTCCCAAGATAACATTGTCTGAGATATTCTTAGAAGGCAGTTTCTGGAACAAAATGTCACAAATGTCATCTCTGTGTCATCCGTCTCTTTGGGATGTTGTCAATATCTGTGATACCCGATATGATGTACCAGCCATCTGTGTTCTCCCTCCTCCACTAAAACAAAATCAACCCCCAAAGTAAACCACACAGATGTCACAGGGGTTAAGTCTGAAATTCAACAAAATGTCTTCTCTTGTCTTAGAAAGCCAAAACAATTCTTTGTGTGATCTCTAAAGCATGTTGCTCTGTCAGGGCATGCAGAAAGGAGAGCTGCAAAGTAGCTAGACAGCAGCAGCCCCTGTCCTGCAAAGTCTACGATTAGGCAAGATCTGAAAACACTTAAAAAACCTCATTAACTTCCCTTTATCATGTGGCTCCTTTCAACTATGTATGTACATATGTTTAAAATTTTCCTGAACAGCAATTTTCAAAAGCTTTCCTGATGTGGGGCCTCTGTGAATAATGCACTGTTCAACCAATTCTCTTATTCTTTGTCTGTTGCCATATGACCTCTCAAATCTTTATGAGAAAGGGTTTTAGCTTCATGTTCTAATCTAAGAGATAGATATGAGTTACAGAAGAGAAAACAGGTTATTTTCTTGCACGCCTCTTGTATATCATCATCTATTTTGTAGATAGAAGTGTCTTATCTTTCTGGATGCTCAGGATGCTGAGCATCTGTCACATTATAGTTCCACTACCCTTGCATTTTTCATAAAAATCATGAGGAAGCAGTTTCTGCTGATAATATGCCTCCGTTCACAAATATTCGCAACAACCTCTACTGAATTCTTCTCCAGGAAAAAAAAAAGAAGGTTGGATAAAAGTATCCAGATTTTTGTTCTGAGTCACGATATCTGATCTGAAGTCAATTAACCTTGAAAGAATTATTTTGTACTCTATTGGACAAGAAGAAACATGCTTTAAATGGAATACCTTAGCAGTTTAAACTATTCTCCTTTGTTTTACAAAGTGTAACTGAAAAACCAACAAAGAATTTTATTTCCCACAAAGTATTTCAAAAATGATGAAAATCAGAACTTTGCATCAAAGCACTTCCTCAGCCTCAACCTGAAGCCTAATCAGCTGGTATAAAGTATACTTGTGTTGGCTGAATTTATTGTGTATTGAGGAGGCACAAATGTGCATACAAAAGTAGGAAGAGGTGGAAATACCGCTGAGCACCAGTGCCTTTGTGGGAAAGCAAGAAGCTGTGAAGTGATATACAAGTTCAAAGCCTAATTATGTAATTAGTAAATGAAAAGTCAAAGTTAGCCAAGCACAGAGATAAGCTGTAAAACACTTACTAATAAAAAAAGGAGCACAAATTTCAGGAACAAAAAGCTTTAGATATTTTTTGCCCTTTAAAAAAGAGAGTTTTCCGAGAATACATGCCATGGTTACATGGGCCTGGATCCAAAAAGCGAAATGGAGAGGTCTCATCTAGACTGCCTCCAGCGCCTGCTTCTCCTCATGGTGAAGTCCTTCGTGTGCGGAGATGATTTTAAGACAGTTAAGTTACAGCTGGGTTTAAGTGCTTTGCTTGATCTGGGACTGTTGTGTACACTGCCCCTCGACATGGGTGCAGACTTGGTCACCACCTTGGTTCAGACGGTGTGGACACCTATTGTGTTCCACTGAATAGATCTCCATAGCTTGAAATGGTGTGAACATGTCACCTCTCCTGTCGTACACATGGAGCTACATACAACAGACAGGAACCATCATGTTGCTGTTGGATCTGTTTCTAAGACACAAATTTCGCTGTTGGCCTTCACCTTCTCATGATTTTGCTGAATCTGACCTTGCTTGGTTTAGTACAGTCAGGATATAAGCCAGAGCAGGAACAGATATCTAAGGATGGTGCAAATTCAGAAACGAATATCAGAGTGAGAAAATCTTCAGTGTATTTTGACATATGACATTTTTTGAAATAGTAAGGAGCCACATTTGATCTTCGTGAGGAATGGTAGCCTCTTCTCCCTTTGTACTCCTGACTGATTGATGTGTGGGAAAGGGAACAGAGAAAGCAAGTATATTCTGTCTTTAATACAGGCATGAACAGTGTTAAACTGGTAGAAATGACTGCCTGTACCTTAGCTTCTTTTAGTGCAATAACCGGTGAAGAACCGGTCCCTGGACGACATGAGATAGGGAGATGGCTAGCACAGACACAAGCCAGCAAGCCTAGATTATGGGAACCCATTGTTGACAACTCTTGCCAACACTGGCTGAGTTTCCTCACAGAGCTAGTACCAGAGTTCAGCATTTACATTTTGTCTATATTATTGCTCATACTGTTTTCCAGACCGCTGCACATGCTGGCCAGCTGAAAATTGAAATACAACCCCTGCCCTGGCAAGGGCAGTGTTATCCATGAAAGTCAGTCAGATACTTACTTCACTTATGTGACTTCCCGGGGCTTGTGGGCGTTAGAGTTTGGGTTTCAGTTGCTTAATTCCCTGTTGGGGCTGCAAGGCAGAATCTGCAGAAAAGGTTACAGTTTAAACAGTGCCCCATGTATATTTGCCAGTTCTACAAAGCACAAGGTAACTTGGTTAAGGCAGGCACTTTTGACTTCCTGATGATTTTTCAGTCTGGCACATCAGAATTTAAAAAAAAAAAATAAAGTTCTGAAGAGGAAACATAGGGTCTTTGTGTCTGTTGTGGACATCATTACACCTAAATGGAAATACAAGAGAAAAGTTTTGTCTGTTAAATGCTTAACATTATCAAAAGTAAAATAAAGGCATTTTTAACATAGCAAAACTAAGGATTGAAATTTTATTTCCAAAAGAACTGACTACAACTTTTTTTCAGGCATTTGTTTTCTCTTAGCTGGAAACTTTTAAGAATAGTTTAGTTTAAAGAAAAGTCTATATATTTGGACTATCACGTAAGCCCCCCTCTTGCTGAATAATGGTTGCTCTGTCAAATAAGGTTTCATTTGGAAACAGCATTCCTACCTCACAGGGCTGTGATATAACTTGAAAAAAGTGATCAGAGAGAAAACAAGATGTTTTAAAACCCTCTAACATTAACTTGGTAGGCAAATAATGCTATTTTAATAGCTAAATAACTAACCTCAGCTGATCACTTCAGCAGAAATGTTGCACTGTTCCTGAAGTGCTTCTCTTAAAGCCCCAAACTACTACCAAACTGCTGCCCTCTTTCCCCCTTCTCACACCTACAATCATGTCCCAGCCCTCCAGCAGGCAATGCTGCTCAGCACACCCAGAAGCATCCCACCAAGGGTATCTGGAGGAGAACCGGGTAAGAGGAATCTACTGCAGGAGTACCATGGCGCTCTGGTGGGGCTCAGCTCCTTCTTTGCTCTGAAACATGTCATTTTAAGGACATCCTTCTGTTTTGTACAGCACAAATGAAAATTAACACAACCACAAGTACATGATGGTTTTTTTGTGCTCTGCTTTTCTGTGGCATTTCTGCTAGGTTTTCCCTGCAACTTGGAAGGAGGACCCCAGTACATTTGCTACTCAGTGTTTTCCAATTCCTACCCGTATTTGTTACTTCCCCAGCACTGCAAAGCACAGAAGTAGGAGGTCATAGTGGTGGCTCTCACCTTTACACACTAAAATCTGCCCATACAAATTTCAGCAAGTTTTGAGGCTTTCTGGCCCTACAAGCATTTTTGGAATTGTTATTGATTTCTGCAGAATGCGCATTTCACTTAAAAGATGAGGCTGGAAGTTACCTGTGAAGACAATCTTCTAAATGTAAGGAAAGTGTTTCCTGGATAGAGCTACCTCCTATGTAGCTCATATAAGGCAGAAATGTTATATCCAAATTATATCATTTTAATGATAAATACCAGTCTCTTAAACAGAATCATACAATTATTTCACTTCACAAAAGTCAATGCAAAAGGACTCACACACTCAACAAGCCCAGGCTTGTTTTCAGGTTTGGAGTCTGCATCTGAAATTCTAATTTTAGGTATTAACTGTTTACTACTCATTAATGTTCGATTGTGATATCCATCAAAGATCTACTGAACAAGGAGCCGATTACTCAGTGGACTTAACAAAGATTTGAGAAGTTTCATACCATTCATGTAAGCAGGCTGAGGAAACACCAAAGTGGGAAAATTAAAATAGTAATGCTAAACTTAATACAGGCAGGCATCCCAAATGAGCAAAATACTGATCAAGTGTTTAGGAACTTCATTAATGACCAGAAAGTTACTGCTGAGTTGAGCCAAGTGCTCCATCATATGCAGTCAGTCAGCACAATCACTGCCATATGTGGGAAAGGGAACATTAAATTGAACAGCGCTAGACAGAGCCTCTCTAATGATGCTGTGGATTTGCCTTAAGATCTCCAATAGTCCTTCTTGAGAGTAAATGCCATGCGTCATACAAGGCTGAAGGATCAACACAGCAGCTGCCTTCAAATGTATCTGGCACCCAGGTGTTCAAGCCAGTTGCCAAGTTTCCTGTAGCAGCCAGATTTTTTGAGGCAATCATACAGCTCAACCCCAGTTCTGTAGCAACGTAGACACTTAACTTTGTACTGCTGTAAGCTCCTAGAATGCAAATCCATTTGACGGTCTGAGGTTTTGTACATAGCAGACAAACCCACAGTTTCTCCTCTGACAACAAACTGCCTCTCTAGTTTTGGTCATCTCACCTTTAAACTTTGAGGGCTGGAAGAGCCCTCTGCTGAAAAGTAAACAAGCATGCTTGGTAATATTTACTTTACTAAAAAATGAAGGTGAAAATCTTTGATGTCTGTGGCACATGATATGTGAAACTTTTCTATCAGGATAGGAAGTTTCTCGTTTGCCAGAAAGCAGTGATATTCCGTGTACACTCAAAGGAAACTTCCCCACAAAGCCTGATTTCTGTGATTAAAAGGGTATCACAACACACGGTTTAGATTTAAGAGAGCTGAACTACCTAAAGATTTTTTTAAGAATATCAAGCCCAAACCTGAGCTATTTATTCCAGTTCTACCTTTCTACTCCCTATGATAACTTCATCTGAGTTCCTCAGGGAACCATTTTGTGGTTGCTGTCAACATAAACATGTATAGATTACTTTGCTTTCAACACATTCCAGCAATTCTCAGCTTTTCCCATGACCCCATTTCCACTTGCACTTCCAAGATCATGACCCCCACTTTGGGAATAACATTTGCTCAAAGATATATTCTGCCAGCCAATGCACTACCCAAACAAATGAGCTATGTGTTGAGCAAAACCACATGACCAGGAAAAAGGGATCTGAAATAACAGCCATAGCTCCAAAACCTTTCCCTAAGGGGAAATGACCTGTGAATAATCCAAGTTTCATTCTGTTAGCTTTCCCAACAGCATATACATTATGCCATGAAGCTATGGGTTGATATCCCTTATGTGACCTCCCCAAATCTACTCTACTACTTAATGATGATGAACTCAAAAGCAATTGTCTACAGAAGAAGGTACATCAAACACTGGTGGTGAGAGTTAGCCAGTGTCCTTCATCTCATGTCCTCAAGTGATATACTCAACAAGATTACTGGTTTTAATTATATTTAGCCCATGAGGTAATATTATTTCCCTTATAAGTGTGCTTTATCATGTCCATCATTACTCTGAGCACCCTAAGTGAAGCTGCTGTACCATGAGCTTTTTTTATTTTTCACTGCAGTAAATCTTCCCTATATTTTCAAAGTCTAGAAATTAACTTTTTATTTGTGATTTCAAAACCACTGATGACAAGTTTTCAAAATTCTGGCTGAGCCATTCAAACTCAGAAGAGAATAGGGACCAGAATTGACAGTGCTTTGTATTCCAGTATGACTCTCAGAAATTTGCTCTAAGAAGGCCCAAGTTCTCCCCCCTAGTTATACTCATTAAAACTGGAGTGGTTCCATTCATGACAGCACAACAGAAATCAAAACCTGGCTTGAAGCCTTGGATCTTCATGTTTCAGCTACTCACAGCAGAAGAGGCCCTTGGAAGCTAGTGCTCTTAGCATGTGGTCTGGGATGAAGTAATTCTAGCCCCAAAACAATAACATACAAGAAAATGGCTGCTTTGAGCTCAAGTCAATGCTGAAGTACTGGGTATTGAAGAACAGAGTATTGAAGGAATAGAGTATTGGGTTGCTGGCGTTACAACCACAGCTCCATAGGCATAGTAACTGTGATTGTTAGAGATGGTTGTCTGCATACATCTACCGGAATGCACCATTGGTGCATGACATGGAAACCTTCTGGACAGCAGAGTCTCTATATTACTGCATATGCATCATACTTCAGTCCTTACAGTCCCTTCAACGTGTCTTACCTGTAGGTGTTGACCCTAGTGTTATGGAGACCCTCAGCCTAAAGCAGGAATGTCAGGGAGAACAAGTGTTTCAATCCAAGCCAGCAAAACCAGCTACTACA
The DNA here is from genome assembly GCF_965231255.1 of Vanellus vanellus. Lineage (NCBI taxonomy): Eukaryota > Metazoa > Chordata > Aves > Charadriiformes > Charadriidae > Vanellus > Vanellus vanellus. The sequence goes on from NC_138905.1 coordinate 116,890,222, forward strand.
GCAGTCAGCCTTCATTCCCTAAAAGGATCTATGCTTTGTCTAATTTTGAGATTAAGGAAGTCTCTTAATGAAATAGCAGTTACTGACCTGTTTTTCTGTACAGAGTATGTGGCCTGGTGGGTACACCTACAGGAAATTCTGCAGTAGTAGGCAAAAAAGACTGTTTCCAAGCGAAAAATGCACCCAGTTTTTTGTAGCTGTCCTAGCCCAAATTGGAAGGGGTACATAAATCAGGAGCACTGAACCTCTCCCGTTTCATTGCAGAAGGGATGCACAGTCCGTCTATGCAGGCACCTGGCAATACATCAAAGTTTTACAAGCAATCTTGTAAATCATTTTTTTCAGCAATTATTTGGTCCTGTGAGTAGCAGGAAAGGGGTTTTTGTGATTCAAACAGCTCAATCTTCCCTTACTAGAAATTGGAATGGAAATTGGATAAACTTGAAGAAGAATTTCTGTGGAAGTCATGAGCTATCGACACCAGTGGCCACAACAAAACATACATAAATAAACTGGTAGGGCAGACATGGAGGCCTACAACTGGAGGTTCTTCAGCCAGCTGAAACTTTTCCTTCTACCACAGCTCCTCGTTATCAGTGAGGGAAGAGAAAATCCTCTGACTATGTCTCTGAAGTCACTTTCTCCCCTGAATTTTATCCGAGAAGTAGTTTTCAGGTAGTACAATCTTTATAAGTGTCTTGCCTCTGGGCCTGGAGACCTCAGTGCAGTCTTTTACTGATGCCGAATGACCAGAGCTGAGCTAAACAAGACACTCCCTTGTATTAAAAGGTGGCCATCATTTAAAAGGACATGAGTGTGTCAAGAATTAGCATCTCTTGCCTTGTCCAGAGAAAAAGTCCTCTCCATACCACACAGCGAAGATCTTTTGGGAAAGATTTCCAGCTCTCCAACTGAATTTCTGAACTCCTAAATAGGAGACGCTGCGACAGTCCAGGTTACCAAGGATCACAGACGGTGACAGACCAAAGAGAGACAGATGGCTGCTGCTGCCTGTGGTCAAATAGGGAGAGTACTCAACTGTGTGCCCCAGAGCCTTGCCTTCATCCAGTCTGATCTTCGGGGGAACCCTGGAGATAGGAGGAATCAAAAAGATGCCCCAGAGGCACGTCTGTTTTCCATGGGTAGGGAAGGCATGGGCTCAAGAGCTGGGAGCCCACCACGGTAGGGAAGGCACAGAGCACACATAGCTTTCTGTCCCAGCCCTCGTCCCCCCTGAAGAGTCTTGATCTTAGGATTTTTAATCTTTTTTGTCCCATTTTCCTGGTACATTGCTGATGTTACACCATGAACATTTCTGGTTCTGACAGTAGAAAAAAATGAGAAGAATCAAATCTCTTTTCATACCTCATTTCTAATGGTGCATACACTTCCCAGAGATCCAAATCTATATTAACTTTCCAATTGTTTATATTTTAACTTTAGACTCAACTTTAAATTTCCTGCCTTTCCAGTATTTTGTAATAGACAAAATTCTTTCTTCTTTTAGTCTACTTGCTGCCTGCTTTTCTGCCTTTGATGCCGTGTTACTCGCAGTGACTGGGAAAGGAAAAAGAAATTTCCTAGTGCACAGCAACATCTCACTAACAAGTGACAATGTGAATTAAGTTTCAATGTATAAAACATCAGCTAAAATACCTTTTTATATATTACATGTATAAAATAAAAATACAAAGGCTTCCACAAACTTCTTGCAAGTTAAAAGGAAAAAAATAGAAAAATTAGCATAAAAAATTTTTAATTATTAACAACTGATTGTGTCTAGGGTTCTTCTTAGCCAGATGGACTAACATTGGAAAAGACTAGATAATGTCAACATATTGCATATTTTAATTGAAAACAGCAAACAAACTGAATGGAGGATATCATAGACCTTTGCACAAAGTGGCACAGTGTAAACCACAAAAGTTGAATATTTTTTCACAGTATACATTTATCTATCTTATGTCTTCTTTCAACTGTTATTCCCCTAAACTTGCTGAACAGTCACTACAATATCCTCTGAAGTCAACTGAAATCTTTTTTTGTTAAATTTCTTCATGGTGTGCCTGTTTCCATCAACAGCAAAAAAAATATTGATACGCTTGAAAAGTTCAAAAGGCACAGAAATATCAGGTATTAGTATTGTTAATATATATAATTATTGAGCTCAGAACCCTTTGAGTAAAGCATTGGAATAGAGAGGCCATCTTCATGTGGTATAATTTTACAAATATTTTTATATGACCATCAGTGATTTGCAACAGAAGTACTGATTTGGGTACTCAGTTGGACATGTTTCACCTTCAGAAATTGTACCTAGACTTAAAATCTAGCCATTTTTAAGGTGTTGAAGCCAGGCAAATAAAAATGGAGGCCTTTACAGGCACGGTCACTTCTGAAGCTCTTAGCCAAGAGCTTCTGCTTACATCCTACAGTACACAAAAGCTCTGTCACCAGCTGTGACCTTTGGACACAGGTTTCAGTACCCATCACCATCACATAGGGATGTTGCGTAAAGGGAGAAAACTAAGGATGACATAAGTAAGAAATATAGCTTAACAAAGTAGTTCTGCAGGAGAGTAACTCAGGTTTTCCTATTTCCTTGGCAATAGCTGTAGGCTGTAATGTTAACTACTTGGACATCTGCATCCTTAGAACAATTTATTCCTTTAGTAACCAGCGTAAACAGTGGTGTGCTGCTAGGAACCAGAATATATCACTACCCAACAAAGGCAATTGAATGCAAGGAAAGAACTCAATCTACTCTTAAATTTAATAATCTTGATTTTAATGCCTGGGAGAGAATTAATTTTTTTTCTTTCTTTCTTTATATGAACCTGAGAAGGCCATTTTTAAGGTCAAGAATTTCCTGAGCTTTGCCCACAGTGGGTGTTTTGAGGTCCATTATATGCATGCTTTCCCAGTTCTCCAGCCAGGACTATTTTTTATCAGCAGCACCTGATAAAGGTTAAAACTTGCTTGCAGATTGGAGCACACTGGCAGCAGGGACACGGAACCCACACCCCAGATGTCATCTCACCCTCAGAGGACATGGAGGAAGGAAGGGAAGGAAGGTGCCCAACAGCCTACATGAGTCTGTTTCAATTAGCAAGACTCCTTGCCAGCCGTCCTAACTGAAACAGGAAAAGCATGAGGAGTAGCTTTCTTCAGTAACCCTCAGTCGCTCTCTGTTTAATTGCTGTGGCAAGTGAATAAGGCTGAATGACCTACTGAAGATTTTTTTTTTCCAGGGAAGAAAGAGAGGAGAGGACAGTAATTTAAATATCCAAACATCTAGGAGTTCTCCTACTTCATACTGAGAAAGTAACCACTTATATCACAAAAGGATTTGTCATGCCCTGGGTAGTTGTGTGGGTCGTGTGCTCCGGTCCTGAAGTAGTATTCTTATGAGAAACGTGGGGTAGGTATAGAGAAACTGTTATATTAGTTACCCTCACTTAATTCCTGGTCACTCGGCTTCTGAGAGGTACCTCTGATTCGTAAAGGAAATCCTATGAACTGTTGGGATGCTAGAAAAAGCCAATCATCAGCTGTGGTACCATGATTTCTTGTTTGTACCAGCAGCACAGAGATGTCCCCCAGGTGCCAAGGGAGTGAGCAATTCTGGGTTGGAAAGCTGCAACAGGCCTGTTTTGCCAGGGAAACGTGTGGCCAGTTTGTCAGATCTGAGTACACTAAGGAGTCCTGTAAGCCTTTTGTCATTTTTCACTGATACGAAGGCAGACTGGTCTTGGCTGGGCAACCGTGTCTTGCTCTGAAAGGATCATTAGGGCAGAACGACTCAAAGATTCCACAGCAGTAAAAAAAATGGCAAAAAGCTTTAATGGTTTTCTCATTTGTTGTGTTCATGTGTTTATTTCTGTCTTACTCACCTGTGTCCTCTGGAGTACATTTTGTGCTACACAGCCTAAAGCATATAGTAGAAGGGGAGAAATGGCATCAGCTACAGCATGCTGGGGACACAACATTTCTTTGACCTTCATGAGACAGTGCCATATTGACAAAGTGCCACTAAAAATAAAACAATGATGAGATCTGAAGACTTCCTGGAAGAGAGGCTTTCCATCACCATGAGTACAGGGCTTCAGTTTATTGTTCACCTTCTCCAGTTTAAAGAAAAAACATTGTTGCTGGAGAAGAAACTCAGTTATCAGTCTATTACTGCTCATATACTACTCATATAAAATAACGGGAAGAACAAGCCCAGGGGAGATCTGTGATGTGAACCAACCAGTAAATCATTTGTCATAGGTACAGCATGACTGCAGACCCCATCCTACCTATTTTTGCTTCAGCCTGAAGCCACAGTAACTTCTTTGTGATTAATGGGGTAATAGCAGTATTAAACTGTTCCCATCACTGATCCAAGTGCCAATGTGGCACACATAAAGACTCTTTAATGGTTCAGATCTCACTTTCTAAGCTGATACACTGAACTACGGAATAAAAGAAACATGAAAACAAACAGTAACAGGGGAAAATCTGTAGCCATGAACTTCTCAAAGTAATTTTAAGGAAAACACATTAAAAAGTACCACTAGTTCACAAATCAGCTGTGCAACAGTTCTTATTCCCAATCTGCGAAAGTGGATATTTTCCTTGTAAGTGGTATGCATTTCCCATAGCCAATTTTTTTATAGTGCCACCTGTTCTGGACCAGCAACTGACATTTATAACCTTACTGAAAACAAGCCTGCCAATACACATGTGAGTTTACTACAAATTTGTTCCTCACAGGCTTTTCAGATCCCTCAGGGCAAAGTAACACCGACTTCTCTGCAATGTTATTTAAAATTAGCAAAGACTATCTGAAAAATGCAACCTTTATTTCTCTCTGTTTAGCCACATACAGACCTTAGCTCTTATGTACACTTCAGGTCAACTCTAACAGTAGAAGACAGACATAATCATAATTAATTTCCAGTTTAAGAAACTTTTACTCCAGTAAAATGGCTTAATAAGGTCTCATTTTGACAAGAATTAGCCCAAGATTTTGTAGACTCAGAGTTTTACAGTGTACTCAGAGTATGTAAGTGTGAAAAAATACAGATGTCCTAAATTAATTTGATTTACAGGCTGTCCTTGAAATGATTTGCTGTTCTCTCCTCTTGTTACCAGTTCGATCACCGTACTTGCCCGCTCCATTATTTAAATCACTACTGTGAGCTGCACACAAACATCTGATCTCACTCATATCTCTAAGGGAAGGCAAATGAATATTTGCAAAGCCAGAGCTATATTGACCAGGATGCCAGCATTGATATTGTACTCTATTCTACTATTTTAGCTGCCGTGCTTTGTCTGATAGCAGTGCTAGCTAGCGAAACATGCTGCCTTGGAAAATACTTTCCCATGTGAGTGTGAAGTAATGTAAATACAGCGAGAGAGTAAAACCCACAGTGAGACACTCCAGAAGGAAACTGGCAGAACTCCTGTGTTTTCTTTGAAGATGTACCCACTAACACTGCACATCCATAGAAGTTTGATTGGTATTCACATATTTTATGGAAATTATGCAAAGTGCCAGTGGATTGAGCTCTTAAATTCTTCTCAGAATAATACATATGAACTTCATATTATAATACATCACAGCATAGTGATACTCTGCTGAGAGTTTTTAAAAGAACTTGCAAACCACAGAAAATAGAGACACAGTAGTAACACAAAATATGACTGCCAATGCAGGTTTCTGTGGGGTCCTCTTTTTTTGCCAAAGAACTGTCATCAGTGCACCAGTCCTGAATGGGGACATGTTACTGCTAATACCTCTGTGGTTCATGCCGCTGTATGTGCTCCAGAAATTAGTTTTCCAGAACAGTTAGCTATCAATAAAAAAATAAAGATGAGCTGAAGTGGGGAAAAGCTTTTCCTGCCTGCACCCACCTTCCTCCTCCACATCGTTCCTGTTTGCCTTGCTGGGCAGTCACCAGGCTGGTGGGGACGATGGATGAGCCAGTGGCTACTGCAGGAGATAATCCTTTGAGAGAACTCCCTTCCCAGATCTGCCTTAGGTCTTCTGCAATCTCCAGGCGATCCCTGAGGCCAATTCCATCTGCCCCTGTGAGCAATGCGTTGTCTCCTTTCCACTCAGAAGAGAGCAGACTGATTGCAATGGGCACGTGCAATGGGCATGTGAGAGGGGGACAGACGGGGACATACAAATCTGTCATTATCATTTATACCATCTTTGAAATATTTATTCTCACACCATCGGTCTGTCTTTTCCACTGCTCAGTGGACAAAACTAAGAAAGTCAGTAAGTAAGTGTCAGGCAGCCCGTAGCATATCTACCTAGAAGATAAGCTTCCTTCTTATATGCCTATTTAAATACTTTCATAGAGCTATTGAAACATATGCAAAGAGGTTTAAAAAAGGGGAAAAAATTAGGAATCCATTTCTACATGGCATCCTGGTAATGGAATTGATCAGAAGAGCATGTGGATTATCTGTACAAGTTCTGCAATGAGATTGTATTCTAAGAAAGATTTTGAAGAGTCTATGGGCAAATGTCTAACAGGAAAAAAAAACACAAACTGATTATTTTAAGATATAATATTTGCAGGATCACATGCACATCCCACATACTTTTTTTTTGTTTAGTTTTACCATAGAATTTTTTTCTGCAAAGTGACTTGCAATGACTTCACTTAAAATCCTTTACGTTCACACATGCAGTATCATTGAAAGCATTTGGGGAGTAAACACTGCCATGTGGCTTACTTGACCAAGCAGACTAAACCTTACAGTCTGGATTTCAACCATATAAATTCAGGCAAGTGAATTAGTTTTAAGCATATTTTTTCTTCATTTTTGAAATATGTAGAACAACAAAGGAAAAATTATTAACATCCCTCCTTTTTTTATTTCCAGAATGAGAACAAAAAAAGCACCTGGCAAATATACACTAAGTACCCTGAAATAAAGGTTACTTTGTGCTCTACATAACCTGGAAGCCATTGGTTTGGGGACACTTCTATTTAAGCAGGGGTTTTGAAGAACTGGATTGGAATGCTTGGAAAGCAGTAACATAAAAAGTAATGCAAGCTCTGGCAAGCTATGCAAACTATGGTAAAATGGGAGACTAAAACCTCATGCTGCAGGGCTTAAATTTTACCTACTAGGGAGGCCAGGAAGCAATTTTTCTCCTAATAGCACTGTATAATTGAATAAGTAGACAGTGGGTCTGATCCAAACCCTACTGTTGCTAATGAAGCACTTTGTATTTATTTTCTTGAGCTTTGGCTCAAACCTGTTGAAGTCAGAAAGCTGCTCATCTTCCCTTCAGATCTATGTAAATTTGCCATTGCTGGAAGCAACAACGCAGACTAGGTGTTTGGTCGGCAATCGGACTAGAAAAGAAAAATGCAAACTATTCTTGCAAACTCAACGCGTGTGAAGTTCCCAGCAACTGCAGATGTTCAAAGCATGAACACACATCTATGATCTCTGAGCTTCTTGGCTGCTGAATACAGCGCAGGCTCTGCTGGGTTACTTGGAGGTGCTTTCCTTTCCATGAAGCTTGGCTTCCTGAGCTTGGCTCCACCTAGAGAAGAGAGCTCAGATGTCCTTTAAGCTTTTGCTAAGCTTCTTTAATCGAGAGGACGGTTTTGAGGGAAATGGTAAGCTCTCTTATTGGAGGTGCCAAAACTAGCTATTGTTCTTCATGAAGATTTTCTCAAGCCAGTCTGCCTTTCCATCTGCAAATTGTGAGAGGGCATGGATTCATCTGGTGAATGCAAAGGTGATGACAGAAGAAACCATGGCTTCAATATCAGTACTGCCTGGTGAGACATACATGCACCTGCAGCTGCTCCCACTGCCACCTCTACTTTCACTGCCTATGGCTGTTGCTGGCCTGAAATATGGATATCAACTGGGGAGATAAACACATTTCATCTATGAAATGTAAGGTCAGGGTTGAGGTTTGTGGTTATTTTTTTCCTCTGCCACTGCACAGAACGCCCAATAACTAATAAATCTTTCCTATCAGCTGGGAAGCTCTCCATGGCAACACTTATCATAAACTGCTGTAAAATAAGTATTGCACAATCTTCCCTCAGCCTTCTACACTTCTCCAGCAAAGTTAAATGCCAGGGCAAGAAGAGGACGGGAAAGCTAATGCAACCCAGTATTCACCAGCAAGTTGAAAAATAGTGCAGGGAGGAAAGGAGGCAGCAAAGAACAGTACAGTTTGTAAAGGCACCCAACCTCCACTTTAAAATATGGCCAGGTGTCGCTGGGCTCAACACTACTGTCCCTAGCCAAGGTGGGTGGCTTGAACCTAGGAAGGCTGGATATGACTTGCAGTCTTCCTGCAGTCAATGGGAAAAGATTCACTTCAATTAGGGTGCAGGCCCCAGTGATTAACTCTGTCCACGGAAGGCAGGAGAAGCCCAAGAAGAAGGTGGGTGCCATGCTGGGGTGTCACCATTCCTTGCCGTATGCCTGCACAGCGAGGACTCTGCGATCCAAAACACTGCTGGTTGAGATCAAAAGAAGTGGAGCTCACAGAAAACATTTTACTAATCCTCTCTCCTAGCCTTTAAGCCCCTTCCAGATTATATGGGTAACATGGGAGCACAAATGGACACCTCGATCTCCTGCATGGCACAGTAGCACCAGTCTGTCTCAGCTTGGGTTTGCTAGAGAGGTATAGATGTAGAGTTACACCTTGCTCTTTGGCCTCTTTGTCTTTGAACACACTCCTCCACTTCATCTCTCAACCCACAAATCCTCTCTGAACACACCATGCCCTCTTCTCAGCTGGAGGGAGCATCACTCTGGAGTGACTGTGTACATAATCGCAGGGTGAGACATTAAAATGTCCAACCATAATCTATATGCAGGTTGCTTTCAAGAGGTCAGATTTCAAAGGAGGAAGCACAGGAAAGGGGAGAGCATCTGTTCCTTGTATCAATGTGATCAAACTGTTCAATATCTTTCCCAGACTAAACAAATGACTTTCATTTTATATTTTCAAATTGGCACAAGTCAAACCTAGATGCTGAATTAATTAATAATGCCTGTGAGAATGAGTCCTCATTCAGCTTTTGTGTTATACTTTGTCATGTACCTTCACAAGATCTTTCAAAGGAAGACAAACAGCTCAGTTGTCCTATAACTTTATATCTAAGAAAGTCAGAGTGAACTGAAAATGAGTGACTCCAAAGCAGAAGTCCTTAAGAAAACATTTCAGTGCGTGTAGCTGGGTCCTGGGAATCCACATTGGTCATTCCTGCTCTTTGGAGCAAGAAAGGGTCTCTCTCTCACCAATCCTTCAATACTTTTGGAACGTAAGTTAGGTGCCAAAAGCTCCTTTAAAGTTTTCTGTTAATGCATAGTCTGCGTCACACATAACAATCTTTTACATAAAGGATACTTGGTTCTTAGGAATAATTTAAGAAGCTGTCCATTTCAGGGAGAGCAGCAAGACAGATTTACGTGGGTAAAGAGGAATGTTAATAAATTTCTTTTTTTGTGTGTCAATATTTACTGAAATGTCGTATTAATGTCAGGGGGGGGAAAGAAAAAACAAAAAACAAGCACAGATTGAATAAGTAGTTTCTAGTCATTACTATTCACTAGAAAGTTTTCCTGCCAGTTGTAGAAGAGTCTGCAAATGATCTGGCATGGTTTTTATTATTTATACATAGATATAATATTTGGAGATAAGCGGTCTCTCACAGGCAATGTAATTGATTTTATTTAACTTTGCATCTTGCAGGGCTCTAATGTTTTCTCTAATGTCTTTATTCCTGTCTGAGCAGGAGATTAACAAAAGCACTGGTGTTTAAAAGTGGCACATGACAGAGCTGCAACATGATCTGCCCCAACACTAGTGTGGGCTGTGGGGGTATGACTCCATTGTTGCTCATCTGGTTCATGTGATGCCTGCAAGCTCCAGAGAACAAATTAACCGATGCAAAAAAAAAAAGTTTCAGTCTGCAGCCACAAAACAAGCCAAAGCCTGCAAGAAGCGACTGAGAAGCGGTCAGCAGAGCTTCTTGCTAGACAGGGACAGACGCACAGCCAACCTGCAGCTGGGACTCTCGCCCACCCTCACCTGCAAGGACACGATCATGTTGTTTTCTGCCAGATCAGCTGGCCAAGTTCTTGTTTGAGATAAACTCTGGGCAGCCGAGGTTCCTAATGAAGTAGGGAGAAATGTTTATCTGCATTTTTCTAGCACTTTTCTCTCTAGGACACCATTGCAAACTCCCAAGTTCTTTTCTCCATTCCTTTCTCAGTCAATTTGACAGCATTAGCAAGCACCGGTTGCACTGTGGTTGTTTTTCTCTCTAAAGCAAAAATCTGTCATGATCCCACCTAAAGCTAAACTGCCAGCCTATTTTACCTTTCAAAAAATGTCCAAGTGCAGTAGATACTGTACATTGACTGGAAATTGAGTCTGCAGCATACAAATGAGTCCTCCATTATGTCCTTCAGAGTGATTTTGAGCCTTTTGCCCACAAACCAGACACCTTTATGCTTTCACCTGCACCATCTGGGCACTTGAGCCCAACTCAGCCACTCACTTGAACTCATGCTTCACTTGAAGGGCCAGAGTGGTCTTGTTTGTGTCACTTCTCCCAGATGGGTCTGAGGCACCATTCCGGGTAACCCTTGAGCACATGCAGCAAAAGGGAAGAAAGAGCCTTTCTCCACACCAGTGTTTTCAAAAGTACACCCCTTCTGGCCATACTAGCTTGAATTTCATTACATAAAGCAACAGCCATTATACCTCCGTTTGACTTGTTTTGCTCCATCTTGTCAGGTATTTCAGTTGCCACAAAAAATAGACCCGTCAAGAAAATGTCTGGAAAAATACCACGGAAAGGGACTTTGTTATTCATTTCATGGCAGAAGCCTTCCCAGGAGATACCAGACCAAATTTCTTTTTAGTTGCGTCAGCATAACTTCAGGGTGTCCTTGCACGCACGTGCAGGCCGTAAGCAGGAAACGCCAGACTCTGCGGCAATCTGCAGAAGCAGATATCCAGAAGTTTACAGCACTTCCACCACTTCTTCTGTAGACAGCTTCCCTGTCCCTCAGCAGGAGATGTCACCCTGGGAAGACAGTCACAGTTCATCAGGCCTAGACAAGGGCGGGTTGTATGGTGATGCACCAAGGACACAGGAGACCTGGAACTCGCTTTTGACCCGGCCACATATTTTCTTTCTGTCCTGAGGCAGGTGATAGATTCAAAGCCTCAGGTCAACAGCAACGAGGATGTTCACCTTTCTGGGAGAAGGGTTGTAAGGAGTTTTGGAAAGAGGAGGAAGCTACAGAGGCGATAAAGGGCTGCCACCTATTTTCCATCAGGCATCTCCCATATCATCTCCCTCCTCCGCTGGAGGAAGGAAGTCCACTCCTTCTCTGTGCTCTAAGTAATTTCTGTAATCCAAGAAGCATACAAGACTCGATACAGAAGATATGAGACTAGACCAGTGTGTTTTGGGCTACCTTAAGCAATATGGTAGGACAGGGACCTGTGCAGACTCGGGTGCAAATATCCAGGTTTTTTGACTTAGCAAATGCTCCATCCCTACTGCTGAAGTGATGAGGCTGGTAGCTGAAACACAGGCCTGTGACACTTATAAATTAAAAGTCCACTAGTCAGGATATTTAATATTAGCTGACCTTGATTCTGAATATAAGTATGGTAAAGTAGTGTAACCTACAGTGTATGAGCACTTCATAACATCGTGATGGCACATAAATATGTGAGTAGTTTGCCCACCAAAGGCACAAACAATGAGTGTAACTGTATGTAGGAGACACAAAAATTTGCTGAAGGACAAGATAAGCACAAGGGACTACAAATAAGCAAAACATCCTGCCAAACACACAAGAAGAATGACTGGTGTGATGAAAAAATGCATAGTATCAGGAGAAGAGAAGACCACCCCTTTTGGGAGGGAGGCAAAAGAGCACTAAGACCTTCAAACTCAAAGAGGAAAAACAGAGACGAAAGAAGACAGCCCACTTTGCACTTTGATGCTCATCAGAGGGATCTCAAGTTTGATCACCTGGACCTACATGACTAAGACATGCCAAGGACTGCAGCAGCCTGCACTTGCTGTACAGTGTCATCTCCAGATAGTGTACTCCTATAGCCGACCCAAAATACGAATCTTAAAAGTCTGAGCTTTTCCTATGTGTAGCAATCATGATTAATGATGCATAAGAATGAACCATTGGCAAAACCAGTGTTTTTAATGAATGAATTTGGTAAAATTTTTTATAGTTTAAAACTGGCTTGATTCGTCTTCTCATCCCATTACAGTGATATCTAATACCTTAGCTGACACAGAGAGAGATATATATGCATATGCATACAGTTGCAAAAAATTCGAGAGATCTGGGAGACAAAGGGTGCAGAAGTGATATGAGAAACAAAAAGAAGAGCCGATAAGCAAGAATTTTCCAACTTATATTTTAGCTTTCGTGTTAATATAGTACAGCAGCACCATTATAGAGAAAAGGGTTAAAAGTGACAATAATCCTCCTTTCACGCCAGAATGTAAACCTTCACTTCCTTTGGAAAGAAACTATGAGTATGAGCAATACCATACAAATGCTCTAAGCATCTGTCTGTACAATGACCTGCTCATTACATAAAAGGGACGGCTACTCAATGAGCAGCGTGATGAATCTTCATCAGAGTAAAGATTACGTCTTAATGCTTCATTTGCAGTGCACTATTTATTTATCTATTTTAGTTTGTTTTGTTTTGTGTCGTTATGTTTTGTTTTGTTTTTTATTTCTGTGTACAGATTTTATTGCTTGGTTCTTTTCTTATGTACACAGTTTCATCAGAGGACCACATCAGCTTTAAGCACAAAGGAAAGAACAACTAAAGAACTATTTAATTAGTAAACTTAAAGTAACTACAATTTACAGCTTAGCTTAACCTACATCTAGCAGCTCAAATTGAAAGATCCCTGTAAAATTTAAGGAGGAGAAAATGTGGCGGGGTATACAGAAATACTATTGTGTTGAGGGAAATTAGTGTAGAAGGCTATACTATTTAACAGAGAGCCTCTGCTTTGGGCAGAATTTTACTCAGGAAGTTTGCAGGATTTTGTGCTTTGGATATAATTCATTCTCTTCTAAATACTAGCAGATGAGTTGAAAGCTTCTTAAAGTTTCAATTGCTTTATCTGCTAGGTAGTGTAGTATTCTTCCTAAAGGGAAGATTATTCTAAGTTGCTCTTCCTTGTTCCAGTAGTGGTTTTGAACTGATTCTGGATGTTTAATAAGTGCTACTCACCTTTCTCAGTTAACTAAGAACCACTGATATTATAACTATATTTCCTTAGAAAATTTGATCAGATCTTTGAACAGCCTCTTTCCTAATCGCATCGTATGGGTAGCTAAGGAGGTTGGTTTGTTCATATCAAGCTCCAGCATTCTTATTTCTGATAAATTTAAAAGTAAGACTTCCCTGAAATGCCAGTCAGAAACAACGTTCCTGTGCTATCTTTACACCATACATATTTGAGTGCCATTCATTTGAAAGTACACTGGGTGAAATGAGGAGGAAAGAAGAAGCCAGCACTGCCTTTTAGATGGTAGCCTTGGGCAGCCAGGTAAGCCAGAACATCAATGATCAGTAACACTTACAAAACCTACTAATTTCCTTCAACTCCTCCTGTATCAGCCGCGGTACAGCTGGCAGCGAGTACTTGTGCCCACCCACCAGCCTTTTTCATGCCACAAGCCTCTGTCTCACCAACTACATCAAACAACTGAGCAGGGGCTCAAAACCAAATTAAGCAACAAACGACATTGTGCTTCGAGTCAGTAACAAGTGCTTCATAGCTATCACAAGTCAGTCAGCATTTTATCCATTGAAAAGGTTAAAGACCTGAGAAAAAAACGCTGTGTGTAGCCAGTCACTTGCACTGTACGTGACTTCGGTCCCTGACACGAGACTAACTGAACTGAGCTCTCAAAAGAGCTGGGACCCATGACTTTGCAACCAGGGGGCTCAAGCAGAGACCAGCCATACCACAGGTGTCTATCCTCTCACACATACTAAACATACCTTTCCCTGAGTAACACTCAAATGATGTCTCCAATGAAATGAACTACTTTGCGATTTGGCCTAAAGGTTTTATTTATGCTTTTCGGGGAGTCAAGGGACCACAGTGTTAGAAAGGAATTAATGACTGTTTCTTACTAAACACAGAGAGCTTTAAAGTACAGCAAGTGGAAAAAACAAGTTTACTGCTGTTCATCTAAAAAAGAGACATATTTATAAGGAGAAAATAGGAGACTAGTGGTATGCAATAAAAGCAACTTAAAGAGAACAACAAATACCATAGTTACTGCATGGTCAGTAATTGTTTTTATTCCCATACCTATGCTCTGTTATGTCCTGAAGTATAGTTCACTAATAAACTCAGATTAGACCTATAAAATTAATTTATGAGTGCATTAGAGGGATGCCCTTTATGCCCTGTTGAAAACAGAGTTTATATACATGTGTAAAAACACTGTCCATATCAAGATATTACGTCACAAATTGATGTACTAAGAATTTTATTCTCTGAGGTCAAACTTAGCTGTTTTTTTTTCTTATGAGTTGCTACCATTTACCCAGAATTAGTGGGCATGACAGTTATTCAAAAGGAAAGCACTTTCTTGCTTTTTCCTTGCTCCTGTATGGCACAGCATCCTGATCAACCTCTGAAGACACCCTGGCCAGCTGTCTGCTTCTAGTGACAACCTCAGTCACTACAGGAGACTTGAATCTCTCAATAGCGCATGTAACTTTTCAAAAGCTAGCCCGAATTTTTTTTAATGATACAGGTGAAGTTCATAGGCTTGGCAACCCTAGGATCCGTTCAGCAATAGTTCTTTTCCAGTCCATTGCAACATTGGATACCTCAGTCTGGTTTTCAAACCTGTGATGTCTCATTGACAGGAGAGTTCACGAGCCAGACTAAGACTGTGTCCATGTGACCCTGTATATTGGCTGTTCTCCATCTCTGTAACTGGCTTTCAATGCCTTTCCCTTTCTATTTTTCCACCAGGTATCTGTGATATTTGAATGCTTTCAAGTTTCTCCCAGTGACCTCATTGTCTATTGTGAATTAATAACGTCTAGGCCATCAACAGCAGCCCCTCCAGATTTCTTGCTTCCAGATGAAACTAGGACCCTCAGTGGATTCAGCAAAGAATTTTATTTTATTTTTATTTCAGTTTCTCTGTCTTCCCCAAAGATGTGAGTAAACATTATTGGTTTTAGAGCATGGAATCAAGTATTAATTTTTTTTATATAAGAACAAGTTATTACCTGTTTTGGTGGGATCCTTCCGGTTACCACTGGTGAAAGCAATCTAATGAAATCGATCCTGGTTTTGTCTTACTTAAAAAAAAAAAAAAAATATTGCAAGCTGGAAACTTAATGAGCTTAGTCATTACACTATGCAATTCTCTACTGTGATTTAGAGACAAAAACTCCTTATTCACTGGAAAACCAATTAAATGAATAAACAGCCTAAGAACCCTTTGTAAATCGTGATGACTTAATACAGTCAATGGAGTGTAGGCCACAACTCATCTCACCCTGTAGTAAAAGTCTAAAATTTCCTGGTTCTCTCCTTTGACAGTAAAATGAGCCTAGGATTACCAGGTAGGATGCTGACATCTACTTTGTAAATAGCCCCAGTCAAATTAGATAAATCTTGACCCTCCTGGGATCAGGACAACTCAGTCATTTCCATGAGTTCTGTGCACAGATTTCAAGTTTTTCTTATTAAAATCAGATTCTGGTTTCTAGAGTCAATTTTAGACTTTACTAATTCTGCCACTCACAACTCATATTCAACATACATCTTCCTCTCTGTGCCTTTTTTTTTTCTCATGGTATGGACTACTAGAGTTTAAATATCTCTGATACTAGCTCTAATGAAATTATTAAACGCATAACATGCATTTTTGTCTCTTACAAGTGTTTGATGAATACAGAACTGTCATTGCACTCCTTGCAATCCCATTCACAGCTATGCATGTGACACACACCTGGGGAATTTTGGCAATCTTAGTTTCTCTATTTCTCTACTGAGTTCCCAGTTAAAATCTAGCTTTGCAAAACCCATGCTGTCCACTGCATTTTTTTTTAAGTTACATTTCGAAAATGAAAAAGAAGGAAAAGAAGAAAAGAAATCACTTGGATGAACAACCCGATGGGCAGGAAGCAGAAAGGAGAAAATTTAACCACGTTTTCCAGGAAGCCTACTGAGCCAGGAAGAACACTGACATGGTGTTTTCTATTATGGCTGAGCAGTGGATGGGACAATAGTGACTCAGAGGCATTTGAACATGAGTATTATCACTCAGCTTTCCGATGGGAACAAGCTATCCGGTTGCCTGACTTCCACTCTAATTGAACAGGAGTTGACAGTCAGAATTATTATCTTTCTTTTAAAATCCTAGTCTGTGGTAACAGAATTATCAGTAAATAGTGACTTAGGGATGTATTGCCCCAGTTACTTGTAAACAGAATCATAGAATCATAGAATGGTTTAGTTTGGAAGGAACCTTGAAGATCACTGAGTTCCAACCCCCCTGCCATAGACAGGGACACCTCCCACTAGACCAGGTTGCCCAAGGCCACGTCCAGCCTGGCCTTGAACACCTCCTCAACAACTTCTCTAGGCAACCTGTTCCAGTTCCTTACCACACTCCTAATGTTTAATCTGAACCTGCCCTCTTCCAGTTTAAAGCCATTCCCCCTCATCCTATCACTACATGCCCTAGTAAATAGTCCTTCCCCAGCTCTCCTGTAGGCCCCCTTTAGGTACTGGAAGGCTTCAATAAGATCTCCTCATAGGAGAGCTGCTCCAGCCCTCAGATCATCCTTGTGGCTCTTCTCTGGACACGCTCCAGCAGGTCCATGTCCTTCTTATGTTGGGCACTTCAGAGCTAGATGCAGTACTCCAGGTGGGGTCTCACGAGAGTGGAGTGGAGGGGCAGAATCACCTCCTTTGACCCGCTGGCCCCACTTCTTCTGATGCAGCCCAGGATATGGTTGGCCTTCTGGGTTACGATCACATACTGCTGGCTCATGGTGAGCTTCTCACCCCCATGTCCTTCTCCTCAGGGCTGCTCTCCAGCCATTCCCTGCCAAGCCTGTATTTGTGCTTGGGATTGCCAACTTCTCAGATGAATAAATACGAGAAATTTTTCAAAATGGCTGAGGTGTTATGGCCTTCTGGAGATGGCTTATGCCTCTCCAAGAAAACTGACTCAAAGATAGTTCCCAAAATTTATTGTATTTTGATACTTTTTGTTTGTTTGTTTAGTGCAATAATTCTTCATGTCAGAAGAAAGGGTAGATAACTGTTGTTGATATACTTTAAACATGAACTATAGAAAATGGCAGTAACATTTTCATCCCAGGCTGTGATAAAATGCCAGATATTACGTGTGGTCACAGCAGCTATCAGAGTATGAGTGTTATCCATCATTCACTTTTCAAAATCGAAGTTTTGCATCATACATCAGCATACAAAGGCAAGTCTGAAAATATTTCCTAAGCAGATACCAGGCACTTGACTAGCAACAAACTGCACAAGCGGATTGTATGAAAATATGGGTATGTGCAGGGCACAGCACAATAATGTCCTATCAGCCGAAGTGTGCTAACAATGAGACTTGTATTTGTTCTTTACACTTAATACATAAAACGAGCCACTGTTTTTTCAGTGGAAGTATGGAAACTATGTGTAAGATTTGGTTTTTTTTCCACTGGGAAAGGAGGAGTTAGATTTATTGGCATAAATTATATTTATTTATTTATCTATCTATCTATCTATTAAAGAGCTGCCAAAGAACCTCCATATGAGCAGCAGTCTGAATTCTCAGTACAAAGGAGCAGCTCTCTCCCCAATTTCCCATTAAACCAGCACATCCATTTCAGCTCCACTGCGTGGAGTACAGGCTCTCACAATTGTACGGCATTAGAACTGGGGTGTAACATATTTTCTCTATGTGCTCTAGTGTCCAATGGCATTATATTTGAGAGTCAAAAAAAGCGGGATTCCCTCTGCTGAGAACTGAAGCCTGCAAATGATTACAGCTTTGTTACTGTCAATATTTGGACTGAGTCAGAGGCACATGCTTAGGCAAATCCGAACAACTTACTGTTAGCACTCTTACAATGTTGATTGTACTCCTACTAGAACAGAAAAACATGTTTTTACCATACGTAATAAAATGCCTGCGAACAGATCACATTACAGAAAGGACAAAATGCTGGCATCACACTACCATATACTTAAAGAGTGCCAGCAAAGAGAAATTTGGTTACAGCCATGCCAAGAAGCAGCCTCAATATCCTTGAAAGTCCCAGAAAGCTGGTGTTTCTCCTACTCCAAGCTGAAAGGGTAGATTTAAATACAAATAAAAACAGAAGAAGGAGGCCATTAGACATTTCTTTCTCTTAAGTCGACATTAATCCTCCCATCAGCCATAAGAAGGAGCTTTCTCTGAGGCTGTTCCAGGACCACCACCTCTCACCTACTTCTGGTTCCCAGTAGCAGAGCTCACAGGCAGGTCTTTTTCTTTGAATGAACGGAGGGGCACTGGAGGGCCATCAACACAGAAAATTCTTCTTGTTAGTACCTAGTTCAGATGTGTTTGTGGTTCCAGCTCCCAGCAGCGGACTGCAGGCAGTAGGCATACTCCCTGATCCCTCGTGTCTTAACACCAGTGATCTCACTCATACTCGTATTTTTAGGGAGCCCGTGTGAGGCGGGCAAGTAGAGATCTTCACATTTTACAGATAAGAAATGACAAACAAAGAACATGTTTGCATTGCATAATGCAGTCCAGAATAGATATATTCAGTGGCATAATTTAGCCAACTGGTGATTCAAATAATTAATCTATATTGCTTCTGGTGTGGCATGGTGTGGTGATGAATTACACAGAAAATCGTTTGCGCAAAATCGTCTCTGAAATATAGGACAGATTAAGGAACTAAATACGTATCTCTGGAGCTCAGCACCATAACTACAAACCTATCCTCCCAGACGTCCTTGATCTCAAATTTCTTGCTTCTTGTCAAAAAAATTATGATGGTTGTGTACCACTAGTAACAGCTGAGGGAACTAGGTGTTACTTTGAAAAAAACTGTTAACTTTCCTCACTATGGTCAGAGAGAGATTTGACGTTTATTGCAAAATGTAAAAGCTTTAATGTCGAAAATCTTTGTTTCATGATTAAGTAGCCAAAACCAGCCCTGTCAGGACCATGCCAAACTGGTAGAAGAAAGAGTCATTGACAGCTTCAGAAAATACCAAGTTGCAAGAAAATGGCAATGGCTGTGCTGAATGAATGGGCATCTCATTTATCCACAATATTGTTCACCTTGGTTAAAACATCACCCACTTGAAGATGCTATAGAAAGTTTTGGGAGTGTGGGATATGATGAATAATTTCATACACATAAGGTTAGTTTTCCCTTCAGTTAGGAAAAATAACAAATCTTTAGCATAATTGGCTGAAAATGTTATTAAAAAAAGAAATCTATTAAAATTACAGTCAAAATGAACCACATCTTTAAAGTCCCTCTATAACCTGTTTGCAAAAAGGTATGTAGAAAATCTTTCAAAAATTCCAACTCACTGGTGAAACAGAAAAAATACCATGATTTCACATGAAATCATATGATTTCACAAACATATTTAAGCTAACAAGCTAATCTGTTTCACATTGCTTTGTGGAGAAATTATGAATGCCTAGATCCACATTATCAGTAGAGTATATGACACACATCCATATATCTATGTCTGAGAGATAAAAGGCTTTGTAAATTATTTTTGGAATTAGATAACAAAAATTAAGCGACATATAAAAATGACAAGAATAAACATTGCACAAAGTGCTATTTTTCAGCAGGACAATGATGGAGAGCTACAGTTGTAGTAAGTGAAATGCCATCGTGCCTCACCTTGAGGAGACTGAATAAAAGAGAGGTTCGTGATTTGAGACCTGTGGTATACCCATGCTACAGAACTACCAGCTAGACCTCCCTCCTATTCCTTTCTTTGAAGAAAATCCCTCACAACCTGAAAGCTGCCTACAGAAAAATAACCATCATGCTGCAATGAAAAAAACACTAAGAAAAATAAAATACTAAGCAATGAAGGCATAAGAAATACAGCAGTCTATAATACCGACAACAAGAAGCAGCTGAGCAGCTCTTCCATTTACCCCACTGCTGAATGTGACTCAAGTTGAAAATGGACTATTTAAATTTGATGATCTGTTCATGTGTCTGCAAGTAGTTAGTAGGAAAAATATTTTCTAATTGATGGAACATTGTGTATTCGTGCTCATCCTAGCTGTGTTGTGTTTTTGTGGGTTTCTACTTATTTATTTGTTTTCCTTCGACAACGCAATGGAAGAATAGGATGCAAGTCAGTATAAAGAATGTAAAAAAATCCAGGCAATAGAAAGCATTCCATTTTCCCTTCTCATTAAAGCCATTGGAAGGACGTGCAATTCTGCTGCTCTCTGATCCCATAGTGTTCCAGCACAAAAGCTCGCAACTCTTTAAACGCTCCGTGAAGCATACAGGTATTCATTGAATTTTACTACTTTGCCATTTTTATGTCCATGTAATCTTATTAGCTGCTAATTTTGTTTCTGTTTCAGGCATGTATCCACTATTTAAAAATCCAAAGCTCTGGCATATCTGTGCACTTCCTGAATCACTGGCATACTGAGAAAACAGGAAGAAAATTGTTTTCAGTTGGACCAAAACCAGAACTTTCAAAATTTCTAAGGACAGGACTTTTTTAATACTTTTGGATTGAACAGAATATTTTGTTTTCATCCTGACAATTTTAAAATTGACTTTTTGTTTAAATCATATTAAAAGATATTTTGTAATAAACAATTGCTACAAAACAAACATAAAGTTCACAAAATAAAATAACCTGTTTTTTTTCCAAAAAGCAGCCTGACTGACCAGCCCTGCACGGTGCATTTCATAGAATCGCTGAGGTTGGAAGAGACCTTTAAGATCATCAAGTCCAACCATTAATCTACCCTGACAAAACCACTTCTAAACCACATCCTCAAGTACCACGTCTACCCTTTTTTCAAACACCTCCAGGGATGGTGAATCCACCACCTCCCTGGGCAGCCTATTTCAATCTCTAATAACCCTTTCAGTGAAAAATTTTTTCCTAATATCTGATCTAAACCTCACCTGGCATAAGTTGAATCCATTTCCTCTCGTCCTATCACTTGTCACCAGGGAGAAGAGGTCAGCCTCCACCTCTCTACAACCTCCTTTCAGGTACTTGTACAGCCTCCTCTTTTCCAGGCTAAACAACCCTGGTTCCCTCAGTCGTTCCTCATAAGACTTGTAAATGTCTCTTTTGCAGCAGCTCGCGCAGCCCTGTGCCACCCGGTTGCCATAAGCATGTGGTCCCCACCTTCAGCAGCATGACCAGGCACAGCACCAGTTGTGCAGCAGAGCGGCAGTTCAGTGCAGAAGTCCACTGTCAACAGGGGTGTCAGAGAAGGAGTAGAAGAGAAACCTGTCCTGACACCAGGCTTATTGCCTATCCCATCTGTGGCCAGGGAGAGCACCGGGGGCTTTTCAGGGTAAAGCTTCTCCAGCCGGAGGGAACAGACATGCAGTTGGCTGCCTGTTCCAACAGCCCAACAACCAGAAGAGCAACCACGCTGCACCAACATTGACCTGGTGAGAGCAGAGACACTCCACTAATGTAGGACAGTAATACAGGGTTGTAATGCTCATGCCTTCAGATACCTGATTCTCTTAATTTCGCGCTCACCACCTGCCTCCAGACAGGCATCACCATCACCAAGATAAAACTGCAAAACCCTTGTTCCTTTGTGTGGTGCACCCTTGCTGTTAGATAGCTCTAACTGTCAACTTTTAGCTGGACACTTCACTCCTGGATGGAGCTGGGATGTGCGTTCAGATGATTACCTGCAAAAGAAAGCAGAAGACCAACAGCAGGAAGGAAGAAGTTTCTTTGTTTCTCCTGTCTCAGAAATGACCTGTTTGTGGCACATCTCCTTTGTACTGACTTCTAAGCTGACTGGCAGTAAACTGAAAAATTGCTAATGAGTCAAGCATGTTTTGCCTGTGTTGCAATGTCCTAGGCCACTATGTACTCAGCTGCTGGGCAGAACAGTCACGTCTCTGATGTGGAGCTTGTCTCCACTGCTTGTGACTACATGGGCTACCTAATTCTCTCTGGGAAATGCAGGGACTGGGGAAGGAGCCCTTTAAGGAGGAGCTGCTGGGGAGGGTTACGTGCTCAAGAAGGCTCTGATCTGCCACATCCTTTGTCCCGGCAGTCAGCATCTGGGTACTCAGCCTTGCACAACCTCTACATTTGCCAGAGTCCATATACACTCTTCCACCTCCCCCAAATATACACAGGAACACACAGGGGCTCTGCTTCTGGGCCCTGCTGAGGGTACATCATGCCCAGAGCACCTACAAAAATATGTGGGAAAATGGGATTCAGACCTTTACCAGCAGATTTAGCCTCTGAGGAGGATGAGAACCAGTCTGCAGCAGGACCCAGTTTTGTCATCCTGAAGCTGGGAAGTGGCCTGGATAATAGCAGACTCTCCACCTGCCTACTCAGGGAACTAAAGTAGTGAGACCTTCACAGTAGCCTGCAATTCAGTGGACTAATGGAAGTCCTCGCAAAAAAACCACAGATTTACTTCGCAGCTCCTGAAGGTCAGCTCAGAAGACCTAACTTTAGAGTGGAAATCCTTAAGCATCTTTGTTTTGTACACTCACTGGTCTGCTGATCCTGGTTTGGACCACATGCGGAAATCCTACCAAGTGGTGCTTGTTAGGTAGATAACCCTAAAATCATGTGTTAACAAACTCCTTCCAGACTGGCTCACACCCTTCCCCGGCAACATGCAGGCACTCCTCTCTGCACACCCAGCATGAAGCTGAAGTAGCTTCCACAAGTATGAGATATGCTTTGCAGCCCAACAAATACCTGTGTGTGTATACATAAGTACATATATATGTATATTTATATCTACCTATGAATATAGGTAGATAGGTAGATGGCTAGATTTAGTAGAACAAAGGGGAACAGGATCCAGGAATAACCAAAGCATAGACATACCATCTCTTTTGCATCTGAAGTAGTATTTTCATAGGTAACCAGTACTAACCAAATTTTGACCCTACTAAAGCCAACTCAAGAACTTTTGACAAGATATCCAACTACATGGCTAACAAAATCCACGTACTTCATTCATCTTGCTTTCTCTGGAGTTTCTGAGCACCCTAAGTTTAGCCCATTCCACTGTTAATTCTTCACTGCCTTTTAAGCATAGTTTTGTTGCTCCTTTAACAGTGCCATACTACTATTTTCTTCTACTTCCATATGTAAAAAGCCATGTATTCTTCTTGTCTATTTTTTTATAACTATGAATGTTCTTTGTTCAAAACCTTTTAGACCTCTGAATCAGCGCATTTTAAGCAAATGCTGAATCTGCTAACATCTCGTGTCTTTACTCAGGAAAAGAAATGAGCATTTGCATAAACAGTCAGCAAAATTCTTAAACATTTATGTAAGACTACATTAGGATACAGGCTAATGACTAATTCTGTAGAAGATTCTGCAGTTTCTGCATATCAAGAGCTCACTCAAAACTCTGAAATTCAATTCTGTGGACTTGCTTTTTTATGAACTTCTATACTGCAGAGCAGAATAAAATTGGAGTCAATGTTGCCATTATCAGGATTAGAAGCCATTAGTTTTTTACTATACTGAATTTTACCACAGCACGATTGTACACGGTTTTATGGCACCACCTACTGAAATATTAAAATTATGTAAAAGAGTTTAAGAATTAGCTTGAAATTATCTTGGTGCTTCATGTGTTCAATTTGAAAATGTAACCATGGCAAATTTTATAACTAAAAGCTGAAATTTCATTTGGAACTTAAACAGGTTGTTCTGTCCAGTGGTTATAAAAACATTATTTGATTAAGGATTAATTCTTCAGGTGACTGGAAAAAAAATCCTGCTTTGAATTTTTATACACTAACCTTCACAAGCAACAATTTTCTGCAGAAGGCAGAGATTATGAATCACCCTGAAAACATTGGCAAATGCATCCCTAGTGTACTGTACATTTTTAAAGAAATATTTCTTTTCTTTTTTAACAATCCTCAGGGAAATCCTCAAATAAGACACTGAGTTGATGTGTACATTCAGTAGATTTAAGCAAAAACATCAGAATGAATAATTTAATATAGAATTTTTTCTTCTCTTTTTGAAAGCAGACCACGAACTGACCTGAAATAACTTGTATTCAAATTATTTCCTGGTTAGCAGGGAGCTCTTGAAATGGACTGTATTCAAAATTTGCGCTAGACCATTTGTAAGAAAGTATTCTCTTTGGTTTCATGAAAATATAGATCCAAACATAGACGGTAATCAAATCCTTACTGTTTGGAGAAAAGCCTAAAGAATTACCTTAAAGAAAAACTTTATAAGGGTGTCTTCTTTCAATTTTTTTTCCATTTTATTTACAAGCAACAATACTATAATGAATTATGGAGATGATCAGTGAATTGGCCAATGAAAGGGCAACTAAGATGATTAAGGGCTTGGAGCATCTGCCTAATGAGGAAAGGCTGAGAGAGCTGGGACTCTTTAGCCTGGAGAAGAGAAGGCTGAGGGGAGACCTTATTATGGCGTACAAGTATCTCAAGGGTCGGTTGAAGGAGGATGGAGCCAGGCTCTTTTCAGTGGTTCTGAGTGACAGGACGAGGGGCTGTGGGCGCAAGCTGGAGCTTAGGAAGTTCCGTTCAAATACACGGAAAAACTTCTTTACGGTGAGGGTGACAGAGCACTGGCACAGGCTGCCCAGGGAGGTTGTGGAGTCCCCTTCTCTGGAGATTTTCAAGACCCGCCTGGATGCAGTCCTGAGTACTGTGCTCTGGGCAATCCTGCTTTGGCAGGGGAGTTGGACTAGATGATCTCTAGAGGTCCCTTCCAACTCTGGAACTCCGTGATTACGTGATTTAATCACACAATGACATCGTGCATTCTGACACTTACTTACCATATTATATTTTTGATGATGTTTTAAATCACGGCTGTCCTGACTCTTCTGCTTGAAGGCCAACTCATTATTTCACAAAGGTCAGGGCTCTTTGAATAGTTATGCTTGGGGGCATATTTTTGCCTTCTTCCACTCTTTTTGTATTACTCAGGCAGCATGACTTCCCTCTTTGTGTCCCGGGAGATTGGAGGGCAAGCATAATTACATCCTGTAACTTCTCTTCCTGTCTCTTGACATGTAAGTCATGGCAATGGTGGGAAATGTTAGCATGCTGTGCTCTAACTGTCCTTAACCCATGTGTGTGCCCGTCGTTGTTCCCATCTGGGAAGAGTAAGGGATGCAGTAAATGGGGATCAGGTTCCTTGTCCTCTTCCCTGGGCTGCTCCCCGGTGACTGTGAAAACCTAAGTCATACTATGGTCAGAGCCTTCTTGAAATCAAGGCTAGGGAATGGAGGCCTTGCCAAGATATATGCAAGGATCCCAAAACTCAAAGCAGTAACCCCAGGAGAGCTCCTCTACCAGCTGCAGCGTAGCCCAAGAGGGAGCTGCCAAGCAGCCACAGCCCCATGGGGAGAAGGGCTGGTGAGGCACACGCTGTGCTCCCCAATGCCCTTCCTCCCCCAGTACAGCAATCAGAGTGTATCCCTTTGGAGCATATTCCAACGACTACGGATCGTGAAAGGTTTGCAGGAAAGAAATGGGTAACGCAAGCATTGGTAATGGATAACGCAACATCACCAACCTAGGTACGCAGGTGAATAAAGCTAGCATTTCTGTCAAAATTATCACATGGATTCGTGCAATCAATAATTATATATAATATCATTGTGATGCAAATCAGAACTTGCAGGTTAAGAGCTTAATGAGTTACAGAAGCTTGAATGGTTAATATGTATGAAGGGGAAATAAGCAAAAGATCATCATCAAGATTTTGCAGAAATGTAAGTAAATTGGATATGAATATATGTTAAAATGTACATGTTATAAATATAAAATACAATAATTTTTTTTTCATACAAGGCCTGCAGACTCCAAGCAATATTTTGGTATTGGTAAGCTGTAACTGTATTTTTACAAATATTATCTCAAATAGTAAACTTATTTTCTTAGTCCAGTTGGTCCTTTGGACACCTTTCTAAACTCATTGCTATGATGCTGGAGATTTTTTTTCCCATTCTAGGTAAGTCATCTGGAATTTCAGAAAATTATTATACTGGGAACGGTGAGGAAGTGCTCTCTTGTAGTTTCTTTTGTGGTCACAATTGTGCAGGTGTTCAGAGAACTGCAGTTTAAATAAATTCTAATGAAGGGGAATCTGGGCACAGAGTAGAGGAAGGTACTGTATTTGTTTCTCTCTCATGTGCATACACACAGAGAAACTTTTTGCATGCTAAGAAAATAGAGGTACAAGCCACATCACATATCCATTATGCTTAGAATATTTTATTCTCAATATTTGCATAGAACATGGGTTAAAAATGGTATTTTCTTTAATGTGTGAATATACACGTGTACATGCTGTATACAAATGCAATGGCCAAATCCTGCCCTCAAAAAACACATGCAATTCTAAGGCAAAATTGAGGGCCAAATCCTGCCCTCAAAAAACACATGCAATTCTATTGGTACACAGCCGAGAGAAAAATACTACTGTAATACAAACTAATGTAATGACACTTCTTAAAGCAAAGTCTATGTATATAGCAGAGGGAAAAACTAATGAAAAACAGATGTACACAGGAGAGTATTTTGAGTTAAATGGTATGTGTGGTTTCAATTGGGCACGTGTTTCTTTAGCACGTGGAGAGAGAGAGTATATATAGCTATGCAAAGGAAAATATTAGTTGTTGAAAAATGTGTATACTATTGGGGAAAAAGAGGCTTTAAAGGGGAAAGTATTCAGATGAAAAAGCAAATTCTGTAAGTCTCGGGAGAGCTCAGCACTTTTAAACTACAATTAATTAATTCTTTTGCATTCCAGGAGGCCAAAACAAATGAAAGGATCAATTCCTCCCTGTACCCACAAGGCAGTGCTTGCTGCAGCTACAGCCACGCCAGCTGCGAGCGCCCCAGCGCCGAAACAGCGGCGGTGGCAGCACCCACCTCTGCCCGGGCAGCACAGGGCCCCTGCAGCCGGGGTCACCATTCCCGGGGACCGGCACAGCTCATGGCACCACCACCACCCAGCAGAAAGCTTCTATACGTCCGGTCGGTGCGTGGCTTGCAAAAGTGACCACAGTATTAACATCTGCTGAGTGCCGAAGAATCTTGGCTGGAAAAGCAGGTAACAACTCCTTCCTCCCTGCAGAGAAGGAAGGAGGTCGCTTTTACCAACAAAACATACCGCTGTGTTTTTAAATAAAGCGGTAAAGCAGAGCTCTTTTTTATGAGATATTGTTGAAGTGGAGCAGTGAAATAATATTAACGTGGTAATCTCAAGAGAAAATGAATTTTTCTAGGGGAATTTACGTTATATATGAATATTTTACCCATACTTCTGGAGACACTCAAAACTGAAGAAGACGCTTTTATGTTGATGTTAGAGGCCGCGTCTAAGTATTTCACAGTTTGGAAGAAATATACTGTCCTGTTAGCACAATAACCACCAGCTTTACCTGCATCCCTTACACGTTATGAATCCATTATAAAACGTAAAAGGCTGACAGGAAGATGCAGCAACTGCAAGGCCAAGCTCGGGGGGGGGGGGGGGGGGGGGGGGTGGTGGTGTTATTTTTCTTAGAAATGCTTTAATTCCGCTAGAGATTGTTTCTGAGAGAGTGTCTGTTCCTTCAGTGTACATTATCTCAGCCTGCAGACAGTTAGTGTCCATCATTCAACACTTTCACAGTCTCATTCCATGGTATATTCTGCAGATTCACATCGCTGAAAGTTAAGTTAAGCAATAAATATATAAATATGTAGTCTGCCCATCTGTGTAGCGCAGAACTCAGCAGTTAAACTTCTTTAAAAGTCTTATGCGTTTTCCAAGGTCTTTCTTGTCCCTGATTCATGTCAGTAAGAAAACTCTTTACTCAAAAAATATAGTATCTTCTTTGAAAACATTGCAGTGTAGAGCAAGCTCTGCTTATCCAAAAAGTCCACAGAAACTACCAGCTATTGCTGATCTCATGTTCAGAGAAGCACAACTTCTCTCGCCCATTCCACCGCTCCATTCTTGAATTCTTTCACAATTATTATGAGAACTTTAAAAACTATTAAAACCACTTACTGGCTCCACGTTTGCTTTGCAAATCCATCCTTCAGGGCTAATTTGCAAACAGCGACCAACAGATTAAAAGTCAGCTTTACCATAGGCTACTTCAGCACACATGATCTGTAAAACAATTCTGTTCCTCTACTGGAATGGACCTGAACATGTAGGCCTTGAAAAGTGAGGAAAGGTGAAACTAAGGCATTACCTTTTTTTTTAATGGTCTTCCCTGGAGAGGGTTGACTGCCATGGACTTTGGATGAAGCTCTCAGAGCACAATAAAGAGTTCAGCTTTTCCTAGACTGTTGTCATTAAAGCCAACAGCAGGCTGGGCTGCTCTGGGAAGTCCGTATGAGACATCATTGTTTCAGGCCTGACCTTTCACCTGCAAATGTACCCCAGTAAAAAGTCTATTCATCGTTAGTGTTTAAACATATGGGTATCAGCATCACTGCCTGTGTTCCACAGCAGCTAAACAACTTTAATTCAGTTCTATTCTACTGCTTGCAAGAGGTCCTCCTTTCTTTCACGTCTTGCTATCCCTGGAGACAGAAATCTGGCAAGCAGGTCTGCCAGCTCTGCCAGATCCTCTCCTGGAGCCGCAGGGATCATTTCCATGCAAGGAGAGAGGGGTGGCCTGGCACTGCCCTTCGGGCTGATTTAAAGCCTACAGCCTGTCTGCAAAGTGACACAAGATTTGAAACCCACATGAAAACCACCAGCCCCATGAAGCCACAATCGCAATCTCAGTTTTCCGTTGGCCATGCATATTCCACATCAAGGTCCTCAAAGCAAACTGGGAGCGCTTCCCTACGCTCTTCGCTTAGTAGCCGAATCATATTTTGGAGCAGTTAAAGTAGAAAATTTTTTCCTTTGCACAACCTTGGACAAAAGCATCAGGAATAGGTAGCTATTTTAATAAGATTTAATCCAAAATCATCTACATTTTGATGCTGCACGGTACAGAATAGGGTAGAGATAACAAAAAGGCATTTCTACAAAACAGAATAGGAAGCAAAAATCGATATTTTTTTTTTAATGAAACAAGAGGAGTACAAAGCTCTGGTGAAAAAAAATTGCATTTTCTTCTGGAAAGTATTTTCAGCAGTCTCAGGCTGTGTCTCACTCTATCAAACCACTGAG
Organism: Vanellus vanellus; assembly: GCF_965231255.1. Lineage (NCBI taxonomy): Eukaryota > Metazoa > Chordata > Aves > Charadriiformes > Charadriidae > Vanellus > Vanellus vanellus. Next base: position 116,919,711 of record NC_138905.1, read on the forward strand.
ACATTTTTGGTCATTTTTCCCACTACTATATGAAGTAAAAAAATCCCTGAAAGTCCTTCAATCGTTTTAAAATCTTTAAAGTGAAGCCCTTGGAAAACAGAAAGACGCAAAGGAGGCTCATTGTCTAAAGTCATTAAACAAATCAATCCAGAGTATCTGATTTCTCTCTTATTCTTTGCCTAACTCTTCTTGTAAAGCATATTTCATCTTAACTTGCATATTGATGGCAGGCTTTTGCCAGTCTAAACTTTTTCTTCTCTATCTTTCATCCAGTGGCAATTCAGCACATAAACACTTTTGCTGCTGTAAGTTCTCGGGCAGTGTGTAGCTGGGGAAGCTGAAAACTGTTGCAACACATCCTGCAACTGGGAACGTAGTGCTTTTGGGAAGGACTGACCAGAAGTGGGCAAAGGAATGCAAAGCTTTCCAATTGTTTCCTCCAAAAAAGTGGACTTAATGTATGTGCTTAAGTTCTCCATTCAACTGGGGCTAACACTCAAAATGGTTGAATCCTCCCAGTGACTTTGTTGAGAGGCTTTTGCTATTTTGCTTCCCCTTTCTTTTGTTGCAAAATTCCTCAGAGTGTATATACAGAAGGGGAATTAGTATTTGTAATGACTGATACTCGTATTGTAAAATCATGTTGGCTATTCCATTCAGAAAACAGTCTACTAAATGCTGTGCTATCTCCTCCCAGAAAAGTCTGTTTATGCCTTCAGCCTGTTGGCAAACGTGAAACCTTCAGCTGGTAGAAGTGCAGTCTCATAGAAGACCGAATTTTTCACAGGCAGGCATATAAGAAGCTGTGGTTGTGGTCTTTGCTACCCAGTGACCTAATTTTCCTGCTTGAATAAGAGAGAAAGTGGGAGGGGTGCATCTCAGAACGTACCATTTTTAGTAGGTAACAGAATACGATCTGAATGGAGCACTTGATTTATAATTAAAAAAATGGTACGTGTTGAGTTCCTTGGACAGCCACACCAAAAATGAATGTGATGTGTACTAGTGATTGTGTTGGATTTCCTTCCGGCTCCTTTCATTAAGATGTTCTATTCCCGTAAAACAGAAAAAAATTATATTCTCACATGTACGTCAATGGCAAGGGATCCGTTTTCAAAACCTGCCCCATTTCCTCAATGACTCAGCTTCTCAGCATTGCACTGTTTGCATAATGAGACTAACTAATCCCTGGAGTAAATAGACCCACTATGTGTATTCCCTACAAAATTTATATCATTAAAGGTCATGTAAAATCACTTGCTTCCTTATATATGTCTTTATATTGTCTCATGTGTGCCCTATATCTTTTTTAAAAGTATAGTTTGTGACACATGACAGTGGGAACAAGACAATGGTGAAAAAAGATGTATTTGGACTTGGCTTTGAAAACAGAATACTACTTACTGATATTCAGGCTGCAATAAGCATGCGCTTGTCAGTACTTAGTTTACAGAAGACAAAAGAGAAAGAGAAATACTTTATTTATATGATATGGTTTTGATGCACAGCTTCACTTTATGATGTAAAAAGGCACTTACTCTCTGTATTGCATGTTATTCTATATTTCTGTGCTTCACCTCATCTCTCCATATCACAGTAATGTACCTTCTTCAATACCAGCTACAAAACTATACATCAGCAGATTTTCCGCATTAAGCAAGACTTATTAAACGCATCCAAATATTAGACCTAGTTGGCTAAGCTATATCCCCCTTTCACCTGAATGTCTCTTCTGAAGTTCACGTCAGAACTCCAAGGACAGGCATAGAGGCTCTCTTCCTCTTGGGTAACGCAGAGACTGTACAGAGGCACACAAGTATTTACTCCTTAGATGCTGCAGTACAGCTGTAAGTTCCCTGTTGCAACTTTTTTAGGGAACAAGTGCATATTCTGCTAATATCTCACTCAGCAATAATCCCTGAGGTCAGTAAGAACACAGTCATTAATTCAACTCCAACGTCCAACGTGCAGGTGAAATGTATCCACTTGTTAGGGTGCTCTTCAAATCTGTGTTTCTCACATGTTACAAAACAGGCACCATGTACTTTATGGGCAAGTTTCCAGGGACTTTTTACTATGATTTTTTTTTTTTTTTTTTTTTTTTACGTTTTAAATGCAAGCTGACAGTGTAAAACCAAATTCTGCAGTCGTTACTTCAGGAAATCACTTAATTTATTCCAGTGACAAATATGAAATGTGCAATTCTGATCTCTTTCGTTTTCCAAACAGAAATTGCACAAGCCCTACTAGCACCGCTGGAAAATGGCTTATAACCAAGGGGACCACAGACAACTGGTCCAAATGAGTTACCAAGAAGGCAGACGTAGCCTTCTCTGTGCTCCAGAGCCAAGAGAAAATTTGACAGTGCTTGTCTCCTGGTTCCCATCCACAGCCAGTTCACTGTATTAGCTCTTTCACATTTTAGGCAGGTACGTTACTAACCGTGTGTTGCACCACTCTTCTGGTTCATTTATTATTTTAGAGACAACAGGCAGGTGAAAATGACGAAAAGGAAGCAGATCTTACCTTTTCCCAGGATGTCAGCTTTGCCCAAATACTTGCATTACAGAATCTTTAAATTTGTTTCCAGTTGCAAAGGGTGAATTGAGGGTGAAGACTTTGGCGGGGGTACTTTGGCTCTAACTTATTTTATCTATAACGAAACAAAAAAGGGTACTGCACAAGAAGTGTGGTGGAAGACAACACTTTTTGAGATAATTAGCCTTATTCACGAAGAGATATTTACAGTACAGGCTGTCTTACTGAAGAGGACAGACCTTGCAGGGTGTGCAAAGCCTACCAACTAAACAGTAAAGTACTACATCATCTCAGAGGAAAGGTATTGTGGTCAGGCCCTGAAGTAATACTTATTAAGAAGCTCAGAAAAGACATTTTAAGAACCAAGCCATTATATAAATCCTGAGTTACTGCACTACATCCATCGTGTCAGTTTTATTAGAGTTGTTAAGATGTGTATTTCTAGGATTAAATATCTGCAATAAAGAAGCTTCTATGTAATGTATTCTTACACGGCCCTGGAATAGAAAAAAAAAGTCTCGATAGGAAAAAATGGTGGTAGGAAGCCAAGACTCAAAACAAGTTAGCATAGCATGAAGGATGGCAGTCCTAACACGATTGTATAAGCCATCTACATCTCAGGTAGACTGATCCCCCAGCTGTGACCTCAGGACAAAGCTTGGAGGAACAGAAGTAATTTTTCACCCACAGCAATATTTGCTCATCCTCTTACCTCTGAGCACAAAAACAGGCTTCGGATTTAAACACCAGAGCTACTGTTTTGGCAGTGGGGGAGCAGTATCCTGAGCTGCTGGGGTATGGGAGGGAGGATGGGGGACAGAGGGGACTTTATCACCCATCCCTTTATCGTGCTGTGCCCTTTGGCTCTGTGCTGGAGGGATCCCTCCTGCGGGACGGGTGCACAGCAGACAGGTGGGATCTACGTCCGGTAGCATACGGCCAAACTCTTCTCCCTGATGTCAACAAAATGAAACAGCCCCCTCACATTCAAACACATCCATGTGATTTGCAACTCAGTCATTGCCAGGGCGTTGCCTCCCCCAACATTAGATGATGGCAAAGGATGACTTCACCGACAGCATTTGACAAACTTCACTTTTGGCTTAATCAATCCCAGGTTAGGGAAGAAGGATATGGCTGCACAAGCTCTTGGTTGCTGCCTCTGGCCAGACAGCACAGCTGCTGGAGCTCTCTCTTGTGAAAGCAGCTTGACCCAGACTGCAAAACACTTGGATCTCAAATATGCCAATGACAGTATCAAAAACAAGAAATAAACATCCAAATGCCATTGAAACACCTTGACATGGTGACCAGAACCTGCCTTGTATCCCCTGCACACAACATAGTGAAAAGGCCAGGAGACGTCCAGAGCTGGAAAAGGCACCGGACTTTCAGGACACGACTGTACTCCATGGAGTACTGACAGACAGGCTACCCAGCTGCCGCTGAAGAAGTCGGGCTGATTAATGGAAGTTGTGTATCCTCGTTAGGTGAATGTTTCACTCAGGCTAGTAAGTCAGGCTGAGAAGGAGATATCACAAAAGGAAATATCAGGATAACGTCATGGTAACCATGACTGAGATGTGTATTGAGATATTTCCAAATTTTATGAGGAAAAAAAAAAAGAAGAAGAAAAATAAAAAGAAAATATCAAGAGACAAGAGAGTGCCTATGCGTTTTCAGGGAGGGAAGGAGAGACTTATTCCGAAGTATCTCAGGGTTTACATCGCTCAGGCCAGTAGCCTACTGAATATGTTAAGGTAACAGCTTGTGCCATCTTTCTTGTTTTCATTTGATCCAGAAATTTCTCCATGAAGGCTTTATCTACGAGTATACATCTCCATGAAAAGCTTTGAGGTTTTAACAAGAAATTTCCAAAATGGCATTTTCCAACAAAACAATGTTTCACTGGAATTTCCCAACCAGTTCCAATATAAAGATGGTCATGCATTAATTTAAACCCCGGCAATTTTGGTATTGAGTAACAACATGAAGCCTAAACTTTTCTCATTTTTTCTTTCTGAAATTGCAGGGGTTTTTGATGCCAGTCATGGGAAAACAAAGATGAATCAAAAACAAAGGTATAGCTTTTTTTTCCCTGAAACACTATGTAAACCAAAAAAAAAAAAAATGCCTTCAGTTAGAGTTTTGTTGTTGACAACTTAATAAGAAGCACACAGAGAAAGAAAAGAACAAAGATACGTACTAAGCAAGTCATCAAGTAAAGGAGACCAAAGGGTCCTAATAAATCTCAGTGTTGCCAAAAGATAATTCAGTCCAAAACATCTGAAACAGTAACACAAGTAAAGACATGTTTAATCCTTCTTTGGTCACATCAGTTGCATTTAAAGGATAAACAAGAGTCCTGAGTTTACAGAGAGTAATTCCAGTGTATGCTGTCATTTCTGTAAGGTATAATGGTCTTTAGAATTTACACACACAGAGGGTTTCCAGCAATTCCTGTTTTATTTAAAGCTTTATTGTATTTTTCCTTAAGTCAATCATCACAATGTATCCCTCTTTTTAGGACTTATGAGGTATTGTTTATCTGGAGGCTGCAAGATGTTCTTCTACAATATCAACTTCACTGCTCAGAAGTAGAAGTTAATATAGTCTGGGGCCTGGTATAGTTCAAAGACTGCGAGGCTGTGCAGTGGGTTTGGAAACAGATCAAAAATCCCAAAGGGATGAGGCCAGGCCACTGGCAATTGACTCCAACTATATTGTGCAGAAAGCTGAAAAATGTAACTCATGCTTCTCATTGCTAAGGTTCTCTTAACTAAGCATTGACCTTCTAGTCTTCTAACATCTTAAAAATCCAGCGTTTAATGACAATATGGCAATAAACCGGTTGCCTTTTTTTTCATTCCCAAGTTCGTGTACACACACACAAACATAAAAATACTCAGAGACTCTTAGTCAATTCAGCTGTTTTCTCTTACTTCATGGAACTAAATTATTTTCAACAGAGCAAACCCAAATAAACTGATCAAATAAACCAAATAATTTAGGTTCGTTCTTTGGAGGTAATTTTCTGATTTTGATACTTTAGACTCTGACTAATGATGTTTTTGTTGGTCTTCTTTTTACCTTGATTACGAACAATTCTGTATAGAGAAAGTATGGTTTTCAAGGTGAAGGTAAAAGGAGAGTTGGATACCATTTGTAAGAGCAGATGCAAAATAAGTCATTTGTCTTTATGGAAATAAATGCTATCTTCACAAATACCATAGTACTGTTTTGCATTTATAATCAATAGTTTAAAATAATTCTCGGCCAAAACCAACAGCCAATAATTTCAATGCTGGTAAGAGACCTTGCATGCCCTTTTAGAACACTTTTTAGGCAAGCCTGGTTTCTGTGGAATGCAATTTCTGAAAATCAAGGACCTCCAGTGTTTGTCAAACAGGACACTCAAAATCAAAATCATTCCAACCAACCTTTTCAAAAAAAGTAAAGTTCTTCCAGTACAAATAATCTGTTCTTTTCCAATACCCCTTTGAATCTAAAAAGCCATTAGCATTTAATTTCACATATCTTTACTGAAGCCAAAGTTGTTAAAAATCTCTGGTAGATCAGTAAATATGAACTCTACCATTCATCGTTCTTTTCAAAATGATTGATTTAAATAGAGAGAGCATAAAGCCAAATTCTATGAGGAGGATATTTCATGTGCAGTTATAATATAATCCATCACCTTTTGGTTGTAAAATAGAAATACCTAAAATACCTAGGGAAAATATTTTTAAAATGTGATTTCACTTGAATTTAGAACAATATATACCACATGCTGCTGATGTTACTTGTGATGCCTCTGCTTAAACTTTAACAATGCTGAGGTCCAAAGATTGAATGGGGTTATGTGAGCAACACGCTATATGTCAAAAAGATCTTAATATATTATTCAAAGAACAGACTAAGAATGCAGAGTTTCCTGAAGGTAGGAAAGAAAACTAATCTGTTCACTACACAGGTTCTGCTTACCCCATGCTCATGGGACAACAAGGAACTTGAGATTCAAGACAAGAAAGTGTCTGTGCAAGAATAGGTCATCTTCAGAGCAGTATATAAATACAAGGCCTTGGTCAAGCAAGTAATTATATATGTAGATTTAAAGGACACTTTGAAATACCTTACCGGGCACTTAAGTTGGTAAACTCAGGTGCCTCCCACTTGGACAAAAATACTCCCAGAAGATATCGCAAAAATACCTCAAAACAAAAAAGTTATTTTTATGTTTTCTTCAGCAAATTAACAATAATCTATGTGACTTAAATACATACATTATTTGGTACTGCAAGGCTATGCTGCAAGGCTATGCTTAATCTTAATATTAAACTATGCTTAATAGGTCTTTTTAGTTAATTTATATAGGGTGAAAACTGGATATATAGAAAAATGATAGTAATCATAAAAACCTTCACTGGATGTAAAGAGTTAGTTGGTTTAATTGCTAATATTTATTTTCCCCTTCCTTTTGCATGTGTTCACACTGACAGCCATGTGAACATTAAGCAGTATGTCACCCTGCGGTTCTGGATACATCTGTATAAAGCCCCTAATCCCAGAAAAAAAACCCTCCCTTATTATAGGAGTGAAAATGTCCTTTAAGCTCTTTTATAATACATTCCTTTTGAGGATTTGAAAATATCTACATCTAGGGGCCACTAGAGAAGACTTCAAAAGCTCTATGTGTGCCTTGTCATTTATACTGCTGACAGCTAATAGAGAGAATGGACCATGAGAAAAGGCCTGGGTTGTGTTCCAAAGCAACACACTGTCAAAAGCCAGAAATATTAAATACATATAAAGAAACAAACTGACTTGGCATATGTTCTTCTTACTGGAAAAACTAGTTTGACAAAGTTTTTAATCTCTACCCAACAATAAAAATTCTCCTGAAGTATCAAAATGATGGATTCTGAGTTTTAAACATATCTCTAAAATTGGGTTCCTATACCAAATACATAAAAGTAGGCTAGTGTGAGATGTTTATAAGCTCTTCATAGTACCACAGGTGCCAATAAGGGCTGAGGAACCAATATCTCCGAAAAAGATCACTGGTGTGAAGGTGTTTCAATACAGAAATAGGAAATTACCCAAAGGAGCAAACACATGGAAATTTAGACCCATATTTTTTCGTTGTTCTACAAAAGCAGTAACTTCTTCCACTGCTTGTTCTTCTGCCCTGATAAGCAATGAATAGACACACAGAAGATGCCTGTCTCCCTCAAGGACAATAGGATCTAACTACAGTGAAAAGCACTCACTTGTGGCTCCACATAAACAATTATCGGGCAAACAGGAGTAACAATGACGACTTTGGAAAAGGAACAACAATCACTTCTAATATACAGTAAGAGGAAAAGCAAAGAAGATTTAGGAAATACCAAAATGGGAACCTTCAGCTTGCACACAGTGCTTCCCCCAAAACACAGGCACCATTTCTACCCCCAGTTCTGCCTAAAAATCTGATATAATTCCTTCAATTGCATCAATATCTCCATAAAGTTCAATAGGGATCCTGAAGGAAATAAGGATTGCAGGATTCCCTTAATAGAATAGGTAAAGCCAACAGAGCAAGCTTAGTTACTAGACTTGTCCAACTCAAAATGTACTAATAGCAAACACAGTCAATTAATCTTACCTTTCAAAGACTTGTAAAGGACAGAATGAACATTTTGTTCAAATGTATTTTTGTTCTGTGGCACTACGAAAAGGGGAAAAAAGAAAAAAGTCCATGATTTGTTCAAATCCCCCTAACGTGACAGCTGCAATGGATGTGATTAATCGGCCGCAACCATCAAACAATATGTGGAGGACACAGACAGGCTGCACTTCAATCTAAAATTCCACAGAACACCACAGTCTGCAGTATATCTACATCCAAAACCACTCCAAAACTAACACATGACATTAATCATTCTTGGCCATCCATTATAGCCTGATGAATTTGCAGAGTTTGTATTCCAGTCCACTGGAGACTTAAATATAAAATAAAAAAAAAAAAAAAAAGCTGGAGCAGCAAAAATACGAGAGGCCAAAAGAATAAATAAAGCATAGTGACTCCATAGCCCAGAATCAAAATGAATGGCCACTAGAGGTAAATGGGCCAAGTAGTGGCCTCTACTATATGTGCACGTACTTCTCATTACAAATGCAAGGCCTTGGCTGAAATTAGTTTACAGAAGTTTCCTGTGCAAGACAGTGCAACAGTGGGGATGAAGCAGAATAGATGATAATATCCATAAAAGTATCTCAAAGCACTTCATGAATGGGATTTGACACAAGCTACTTTCTTGCAAGGACCATAGTTTATAACTAACGTTTCTATCCCATAGATGCTGAAACTGGGATACCCTTTTAAGCCTTAAACCTGAAAACATGGTACACTTGCTTACATCTGATGTAAGCAGTCTCATCGGTGTAATGTTTAACTACAGTTAAGCATGTGGTTACTAAAAAAAGTAACTGCAGAAATGGAATACGAGCAGCTCTCCAAATCCCTCGTGAAGTGAGCCCAGGTCTCCTTCCTCCAGTCTCACCCTTACTGATATATAGCAGATGTATCTCCCATTGTTTGTGTAGTGCTAATATCATTAAACACTAAACTTATAACTGATTTCGGTGGGGAGATATATACACAAGGTCAGGGCAGAAATGCATTCTTTGAGCAGGTTTCCCAATCTTTCTCTGGTTTAGTTTGCAACCTCTGGACCAAAATCAATACCGGTTTAGCTTTTTGCTTTTATACCTCAAAATAAAATTATCTGAAAGGACAACATCAGGAAAAGAGGTACAGCTGCTCAGAAATTTTCTGAAGATCATTCTTCTGTCAGAAAATGGGGATTCATCAAAAGCATAACGTTTTTCAGATTCTCATTGCACCCCGGCAGGCCAGCCCTCCCAGTGCTTGGTTCCTCAGCTTCACGAGCTGGGAGTCTGGAAATTGTGGCTTTTGACCTCTCAGGTCCATAGGCTCTACTGTGTTTATAGTTGTCCAACATCCTGAGGCTGGAGAGGAACATTGGGAGGCCAAGCTTGGCCTTCTAGCATACCTCTTCCTGAGAGACCTAGGTCCCAGGATCCTGACTCCTTAATATTCAGGATCCCGGCTCCTTAACATTTGGGATCCCGGCTCCCCGGGCGTCCGGATGTGAAGGCTGAGAGAGGGGTGCCAGGCAGATTGCTTGGAGCCCATGGTCCCAGCATCCCTGGGAGCTACCACTCTTCCGGCTGTCCAGTTCCTTACTTGGTAAGCCATGGAAATGTTTTATAGAATGAAACTAAAGGTTGTGCTGACTTTTCTAAATTCCTTGAAGGATTTGGAAATTTATTTTTTCCACTTTGTATTTAAATAAGTATAATTGCCACTGTTGCTGTTAAGAAGTCCTTTCCATGGAATGTGAATTCAGATTTATTTCCAGTCAGCCCAGAAAACAATAGAAATCCAGCAAAAAATGGGAATTGTTTTACCTCTGTGCCACTGTTGCTCTAGGATTTTAAAATCTCTACAGGAGTCCTCAGTCCTTAAACAGGAGAAGCCATCACTGCCCAAGATTTGGGAGATGGTCTGCATTCGCTTTGCTAGCACGGTATTTGAAACCCGACTTTTAGTTTACAACCTGGGTGTTGATCAGACTTAAAGCCTTTGATGCTAATATTAAGCTACCAATACCATGGACCAAACACCCTAATGGCAAAGAACTGAATGTGTGAACAACACTGTTTTTCAATCAAGCCAGCTAACATGCTGTGTTCTTCCACTACTCTTTCCACAAACCGTGTGCTATATCATGGCCTCATTACCCTCTTTTATTACAAAAAGAAATGTATGGGCTTTACAAATACTCGTTATCATTTCAATCACAAAAAAACTAATAAATTGTTACATTGGGGGAAAAAAGCATGCCTAGTCAGCACAAGTAAAACAAACCCATTTGACATATATCAATGCTAAATCTTCCAGCACAGGAAAGGAGGTGAAGAGTAAATTTGATCCTGGTTTTCTTCTGTAAAAGCAAAAGAAGGCACTATAACTGCAGAACAGGAGTAAGCTTAAATAGAAAATATTACAAATATGTTATGGCAATCTTCAGCAGAGGAATCCAATCTTTTCCTGTATGATTTTTCATCATTTACCTGATCACTTACCAAGAAGACCTAAAATAGGTTTCAAACTTCCCAAAGAATGACTGTGTACTGATGTTTATGTGTTGAATAGTTTTTTAAGCCTTATGGGACTATCTCCAGGTGCAGATGACTAAAGATTTGCATGACTTCAGCTGGGATCTGAAATACAAGGATTAGCGGGGAAAAGTCCAGCTAAAGAAGATACAAATACTAATTTTTCTACCAGGTGGTTTGAAAAGAGAGAGAAAGAAGAGCAAAGATGGACAAATTATGTTCCATTGAGAAAAAGCATTTCCACGTAATTTTACTACAGGAACATGAGGCGTGGGAAATCATATCATAAATTCATGGGGTAAGAAGGGAATCATGCAAGTTGTCAGAGAAAGCAGTATTAACAAAGAAGAGCACTAGAAGGTTCACCACAACAGAACTGATAAAAGATTTAAATAGATACATATATTTATATGAATATATATCTTAATACATACATAGGGTGTTTTTTTAGCATACAGTTGTTGACATACTTAAATGTGTTCTTAAATTACAAGAGAAATTGTCTGTCTCAGTCTAGAGGTAGTTCTTAACACAAAAAAAAAAGGAAATGGGACTCAGTTTCACATTTTTAAAAGTGATTAATTTGAAGCTGCTTCAATTGGGCCCACACAACGTTTTGATGAGTTCTTTTCAGTTATTTGTTAACAAATCTGACAGAAGGCCAGCAGTTATGAAACCAAGTTTGCACCAGCTACACTCAAGGTGTTGATGTTGAACAGTGTATATTTTTACCAATTTACGGGCACAATCAGAGAGTCTTCTGCACAAATGTAGTGTAGTCACTTGGAAATTACCTTCCTCTTGTACAGAGCTTTTTATGTAGACTTGCTGCCAGTGCATCCAATGGCTGAAAATCAGATCCAAAAAGCTAAAGGGGAGATTTTTTGCATTTTAGCTAAACTGCATGAAATATACTTTCAGTCAGCTCGGTCTTTCTAGACAGTACCTGCCAACTCATATACCATATTCACTTCTAATTTACTACTCAACTGGGATAATATTTTATATTAATACATGTAAAATTGAATAATAGGAGAATCTGATTGTCTGGGAGAAAAAAAACTTCATAACTTATCCCTTCTTAAAAGGGAGCGTTAAATGAGATGTAACTTAGCTGCATGGCCACATACGACGTACTCAAATCTTTACGCTGACACCGTGTGAAATATCCCAGTCATGGGAAAGTCTGTATTGCCATACCGGTGGCACAGCGCACACAGCAGGATGCCTGCATGGGGAGAGGTGAGCATACAGGCAGACCTCAAGCAGTTCAGTCCTGGCCCCATCTATATTCAGGACTCAGACATTTCTGGGCTTGGGTTCATAAACATCAGCATAGTTACATGCTCTGTACTTTGCTGCATTAGGTACGACTGGTACATGTGCATCATCAGTTCCTCCCTGCTAAGTTCCTCCCTGTTGTTCAAGGCCTCATTGAAAAGAATCAATGATAAGATGTCTCCGCATGGTCTACATGAAACCTTTCTGTTACGTGCTATTCTCAGCGTGCTTTCAGTTACAATCTGCACACAAGTAACTCCTCTTTTCTGAAATCATAACCAAGACATAAATACTACTCGTCACAGAGTAAGGCTGGCCTAAGAACAGACTCATTTTAAAGCAGAGCAGGGAACGAGCTGCCCTACCATTTGCAGGAATTCCTCCTAACAAGAGACGCAGGAATCTAACCTTGCAAGCATTTCTTCAAGGACAGCGCAACCTTCGCATCTTGTCCAAAAGCTTTAAGGGGCTTGAGCTTTCACTTCCAGCTTTGGACTTCTTCCATGACTTTCTTGTGGCAGCACAGGAAGACCTGCACCATGATTTTCCCCTCCTCGCAGTCCTTCCCATGGCCGTTTTTTCCATCTGGCACGCCCAAGCTTTTCCCAAACTTGAACTGAAGAATCCTCTCCTGGGGGCTGAATGGATCCCCACACTACCCAGACACCACCACCACTGTCACTGCAAAATCTACACAAGGTGTTGGATTAGCTTTAAACTCAATTTTGGTAACCTTTAAAATAAACCTGAGTAACCTTTAGAAATAAGTTTTCTGGAAACAAGTTAGTGAGCTAGTATTGCTCAGTGTATGTAGTTCATCCATTTTGATGTTCTTTAACTCATGGAATATAATAGAGCAAGTATTCATTTTTGTCATTTGTTGAATATCCACATGTGACTGTAATCTATAAACATATAGTATAAACAGGGCCTGAATCAAAGACCGATGAATTCAATGGAAAGATTCCTAATACTTCTCACAAACGTCAGATCCTGAAGCAAAGTGTTCAAGCAGCCTGCTTACGATTCCTCTGGACTAAACAATTCAGTCATATAAAAGTGCAATACAAGTGTCATCATGATAACACATGCTAAACGTTTCCCAGAAAAGATTTGTTTGCCTTTTTGGCCAGCAGACTACCTGCATCACAGAAAACCAATCAGCATACGAAGCCCGACACTAGTATTGTCCGCTTTCAGCTCCGTGATACTCTCTGATGTCTCTTATTCTGAAAATATGTCAAATAGCTGTTATCAGCTTTTTCTATCACTGTTACAATAAGAAGAACAGTCATGGGACCAACAAATTTTATCTTGTGCAGATTCCTCAGCAGTGCTGCGTAAGATCTACATGTATTAACCTTCCCTCACTGTGTGTTGTGGTTGCAAGTCCCTTCACTCTTTTAACAGCCCACTTTTTCCTGGAAGCAGTTAGCATTTTTGAAACATGTCTCTCCATCAAATCCATGCAAAACTAACCAACAGAATCTGGAGTCAATGGGAAAGGAATCACATATAGATACACAAAAACACTGATCATAAACACACACCTGTACAGCATAATCATAAAAAAATCTTAATTTCCTTGGAAAATTGGGCCAAAAAATAAACCTCCTGAAGAGATCCTATGAGATGAGAAAAAAATAAAGATATAATGTAGTTTATAATCAAAGCAGCAGCAACAACAACATGAAAGCCACCAACAGTGTGCTCCAGCATTTTGATTTAGGTCCTATTTTAGGGAATTTGGCATGCTAATTTCTCTTAGCCTTCTGGTGCACATATGAATTATATTAAACAGTTGATAAACATGTAAAGTTACTAATCTTTTAATTTTCTAAAATACGAGGGAAAATATACGTTCAGACAAGCTCCTATGTTGTAAAATTGTTCTTTTAATTGTGATGTCAGTTTGTTAAAGAGATTACATATTCCAAACAATGGGATTGCACTGTACCAACTGCAGAGAATCTCCTTGCACCAATGAATTTCTGCTCAGAATTGCTATTAAAAATAAACACAGTAAAGTGTAAAGCACTCCCAGCACTACGGAACACAAAAAAAATCAGTTTGTAACAATGGTCTCTACACAGCTTTGCTCATAATTTAATTTAAGATCCATCCATCGCATTTTTCCTATTATTTGAAGCATCCTGAAACCAATACAAATATTTCTATTGACTTTACCTGGATTTGCATTGTGACGTTTATGATTTTGTACTTGCTATATTTTCTTCAACTCTGGATAAACACCTTAGTCAATGTATATTGGGATCATAGTGTTCTGGAGTACCTGGTCAAATAATCGACTTTGTGTAAAGGAGCACCTGGCTGGTGTGTAAATCTGAGATACAAAACACAGGAGTTATTTCTGTCACTAAAGAGTGAGTATGCATCAACTGCTGGCTGTCAAAATCTTCTGATATCATGCATATGAGAAGCATTAAGCTTAAATTACACAAGAAACGAATAAGGTAGTATTTAAATAAAAATAAAAACTTATCACTGTGTGAAGCTATCCTTACCTTCTAACTATTCAAGAAAGCCATCATGACAGTAACAGCGCAAATCCTCAAAATTATTTCCAATACATGTTTAATAATCTACATGGACTGGCGTTAACAGCTGAGAAACAGATTTTCCTTTTTCTTCATTTCTCATTAATTTACAGGAAGAATTGTCAAAAATGCTGTAAATATTGTAAATATCTTATGTACTTTGTATTTGTACTTTCATGGACTTTGGTGTAACACACTCTGTAAATGGAATATAAAATTTTAGTCTACTATACGCTTTGATTAAACCACAGTCTCGGGCACACAATATCAACTCAAGGTAAAATTCAATGGGCAAACAAAAGGTCTATGGAAAAAATTCCTTGTCCACAGTGTGGATTTAGACAGGATTTAGGCAGTGTGACAGGCCTTTGGTTAGCCTCCTGCACAAAGCTGGAATTTGCCTACAAGGTGAAGAAGAATTGGCCTCTAAAGACAGTGCAAATGTGAGACAGAGGTGCACGGAAATGGACAGTAGAATCTGAAGCTGAAAAGAGGATTCCACTGTCTTACTTTTACACTTTTAGCCAAGCGATTAAATACGTACATAGAAATTTGGCCTTGGCAGCGTATGATATACCCACTCTCTTTTCATGGTGAGTGATTTCTGTTTCAAGGTGAAAAAGGTAATTTACTCCCAGATTTTTTTAAAGAAAGGAAACTTCAGTTGTATAAAAATGTCACAAGGAATCTGGTTTATAGATTAGAAAGGAGATTGGGTTTTCTTAAAACAGTTGCTTGAAATTATTACACATTGGGCTTTGCTTCGGATCCTTCTTTCTGGGAATTATATCAACTGCTGCCAAAACAAAATCTGTTTAACTGTTTAAGTGAGAGTTTCAACAGAACCTAATTCAGTGCAAATGAAATCAGTTTATTATAGTTTAATAACTATAACACAGACATAGAAATAAAGAAAAAAAAACCCTCAGCTTCTCTAGAAACACTATCTTCCTTCCACCCTCGTTCAGATGCATAGCCAAGATACTTTTCATTTTTTAACTCAGGAAACATTGTGGGGCTCGTGTCACATGGACAGTGCTTCTTTACGGATCCCTTTTGGACTCCATGAGGAGTTAACCTCACTGGTCTAAACTGGGTAACTTCCCTGCATTATTGTGGAGCATTATTATGGCTGCTCCTCAGAGTACTGAGAAAAGGTCCGATGCCAGATCCTGAAAGGACTACTTTGGAGTTCAGCTCCCATTTGCTTGGCAATGAAAAACAGTGTTTGTAAGCAATATTGGGTGAAAAGAGATTTATTTCTGAAATGATCCCCATGTATTTCTTGAAAGTGTTTCCACTGTAACTAAAACGTATCAGAGCTGGCACAGCTCAGCTCTTCCCCAACAGTTGCTTCTACAAGAAGGTGGCCCAAGTGCACGGGATGCAGGATGCTGGACTGCTATATTCAAAGGAACCGGCTAAAGCCAAACATCACAGGAACCTTAAAACCATATAAGACGGACACAGAGAGCATGACACCAACCATGCCCTGAAAACTTGAAAAGGGCTGAGGACAGCTAGAAATTGGATGCTATTTGCAGGAAAAAGGAAGAGACAAATCTACCCCTAGAGATGTTCTGTGCCCTCAGTAGAGGGAAGAGGAACATTTAAAGCCAGGGCTGGATGAGTGCATGAGCAAAAGCTGAGGGTGAGACACAGCCCATGAATGGGAAAAATGAAAAGGCAGGGAGACTAAGACCGGAGGAAAATAGAACCACAGTTCCCGATGAAGGAATAAAAAGGGAGTCAAGACATAAGCGAAACAAAGAACAATCCTATCTGTACCATGGAGTGGCAGAAATAGAATATAAAGGAGAAAGCACATTACTTTTAAAGATGTTTGTTGAAGAAAATTATTCCTTTATGCCCATTGTACTAATTGAAAAGGCTTTGGTTGCTGTGCATGTTTATCTTAAATATAATGTTGCTTTTAGCACTCTTTGCTTCATTTTCTCCTGTTCCACCCAAAAAAAAAAGGAGGAGGGAGTTATTTACTTTCAGTCAGAGTGCTAAGACACGTAAAGCCAGTCCTGCCAACATCACGTCTCACACCATCAGTGTAGCCTATTGAGAGGACAGCTACTGGCTGAGTCCATTTTGGGAGTCATTTCCTTATGATTAACTTTTCCAAGTCAGGATGGCTGGACGAGGAAATGTTTGGATTAGGTTTGGGATCACATTCCAGTGCCTCATAATTCAAAGTATATGGTATATTTTCAATACTAATGCTATACACAAACCAGTAGTTTTGCACACACTGGCTCCACATTAGATACCAACAGTCTCAGGCAGGCCTGAACACCGCCGAATTGGATAGTAATAGATGCCTCTGGTTTTTCATCAAGCTTTCAATGCTGTTTTGTTTTTCTAATGTTTAGTAACACTGGTCATGATTCATAAGGCCACACTTGAAGCAGAGGTAAAAATCCATGGAATGGTGCAACTTTACGTTGGCAGAGAATCTGGTCTTCAAGCTCCCGATTTTGGAGAACACCTTCCTCAAAGACAGTCTCCTCGTAGTATACAGGCAGGGTAACAAACTTGTGTCTTCAGACAAAGGTGTAATATGGCCAGCACCATCTGGAGGACATGAGTGTAGATACTGACCGCAAGCTCAGATCCTGGCAGCAGAAAAGGCATCACTTACCTGCTAACCTCGACAGCCACAAATGAGATATTCTCATATTTTGCAATCTCTATTTCAGTCTAACAATATAAGTAATTCACCGTGCCTCCACGGTGCTGAAAAACCACTTTTCTGGGGAGAATGGGAATGTAACAGAAGTGCTTTTTTGGTGAAAACACGTCTGCTTTTCTTTTTGTATAAAGGATTCTGTGTATCACGGGAGATACGCACCCCAGTCCCTCAGCCAGCCCTTCGTGCTCTGCGTGCCAGGGAAAACTCGCAGCTCAGAAATGAGAAGATGGGTTCCTCTACAAAATCAAGGGAGAGAAGAATTTTACTACAACTCTTCTCTTTCTGAATAGAGGGAGACAAATCCCGTCAATATTTAACAGCATCACAGGTGTGTGCGCAGAATCCAGTGGAGACTGGAGAGAGTGAGCCCACGGGATCACCTAGCTTTAGGTAGCTAACCCTTACTCCTCTGCTGTTTTCTTAGACTGTAGTATAATCAAGAGAAGGACATTTCTTACAAGGGCTTTTCCAGAAGCTCATTGCAGCAACCATATCTACACTGCCAGTACAAAGAGCGCAGGATGCCTAGCCCCATAGCTTAACTAGCACATTTTTGTGTTTCCTAACATCCACCCGGCATCCAACGACAGCAGAAGGGGGAGTTCGGGCTGTTGGGAACCAGCTACCTAAGAAGATAAAATGGCAAAGAATGCAAAGGGAGAGTAAATGTGCAGGAAGACGAAACAAATAATCCAGGGCCACTCTATGGATGAGATGCAGAAACAAGTTTCAGGTCTCTTGAGCTTGTACCTGTTCGCCAGGCCATATATTTCCCAAACTATTGTGCTGCTTTTGTTTCTAACTAGAGGATAAGGTGGGAAAGGTATTCAAATCACTTTTTCAATATTCTTCATCAGGCTTGGAAGTTCACAGTACGAGTATAAACTCATACTTATCTTCATAGATTTTGAAGCAAGCATGAAACTGAGCTACCCAAATTCCTCTGTGTGTGCTAAAGTAACCAGGGAGAGAGAGCCTAGTGTGATCACTGCTGAAAACACAGAAAAATCCCATTCCCAGAACCTGAATTCCAGATACTTTTATTTCTGTGTAGAACGTATAATGCACCTAAGACCTATTTCTCCCAACAGATTGGTCAAGATAAAGACATGGTGTATGTTTATTTTTCCTGAGTGCTCCTTAAATAGCAATAAAAGATATAAATAACAAATTCAACCCAAAAGATGTAGCCAAGCAAAGAAACAAGCAATGAACAGAAGGCTTGCCAGTTTAAGACAACTGACTTGTAAGAAACATATGATTTAAAAAAAAGAAAACCCACAAAGTAAGACTTTGGAATCTTTTTTTTTTTTTTTTTTTTTTCTCCAAAAGTAACCAAAGTAACCAGATATGCACTTGATACAAACAAGTAAGGAGCGGTCTGTACTTGTTAACAGAGTTTTAACCAAAAAAAAAGTTAGTTATATGATGACAGAAAATGTATTTCAGGAAAGGAGGGCAAGGTGTCCTCCTGAGGCTAGGAATGGGGGGAAAATATTTTCAGATCAAATCTTTTATTTTGTGAGAAATATTTCCTTCTTGTTTTCATATCAAATTTAAGGAAATAACAATTTTAGCTTCACCAAAAATACTTTCAGGATTTATTTTCCAAACAAAGGAATTCAACAAGTCTGAGGCACATAATTTAAGGCAAAATGTTTTACTTCAGGCAAAATTTGCTTTGCTGGGGTAGAGAAAAGTTATTCTCAAAAGAACAAATAATTCTTCTCATTACACTTATTCAACTCTTCTAGCTTTAAAAACAAGAATTCAGAGTTAAGTGAAAGTATGATTTTCGTGGTACCAGTCTGTATTAATGCCTTAATGTGTTCATGAATTTAAATTCTCAGAATATCTAGTCTAGCTGATTTAAAACTGGAAGGTATTTTTGAGTATTATTTACATTAATGTCTCAATTTTAAGAAATTAAAATAAATGTCTACCCAAATTCTTCCTTCAATTACACATCCATTGAGAATTTGGCCATCCAATCTACCAAATAATTCTCAAGAAAAACTTGTATCCACGTAGTAGCTGTTTAAAACTTTGTAATGGTAATTCATTTTTGTTTTAACGAAGAAATCCAAAGCTGTCCTCCCCATAGCAGAACAATCAACATGTTTAAGTCACAGGTGGATCTGCTTTCTTCGCTGGACTGAAGCTAATTTGCTTGGAATATCATTTCCTGTCTTTTGCTTTTACATACCTAATGATGAACACAGAATAGTTCCTGTGTGCTGTCAAAGATTTTCTCTCAGCTTGCCAGGATTCTCCTTGATCCTTGGTTATTAACATAGCAGTATCTCAACGTTATCAGTATTTTACCCACCCTCTTGTAGGCAATTATAGGCTGAAAAAAATGGATGCTTTTCTCCAGGGAACAGCTGTAGCAATTTTTGCTGGTTTTGAGACAGTGGATACATCTTAAAAGCCAGCTTCAAAGAGATAGTGGTGCTGTGGTGCTGATAGTGGTACAGATCCCCCTTACATTTCTTCAGCCTTGCCTGAAGAGCGCAGAAACAGCTGTTCCACATAAATTCATTACGGGAAACTAATTTAAACAGATAGACATATCAAACTGATTTGACATAAATCCTACATTGTATATAGTAATTATATTATTCAAACCTATCCGTGACTTCTGGGGATAATATACTGTAACGGATGGCAAACTTGCCATCCTTTTTTAAAGACCAATAAGGCCAAACTAGAACATCAGTAATCATAACATCACTACAAAGTGCCCCACGTCACAAATAATTGCAGATACATATAATAAAAAGGTGTCTAAAGTTGGCCAACAGAAATTAGTATTTCAAATTTTTTTCTTTTTTTCCCCTTTTCTGCTAAAGCAAAAGGAGGTCTATCACTTTTCTTTTTTTAGTAACTTTAAAAAAAAGGTCAAACATTTACTTCAATCATTAATCCAGCAAAAGTAGTAAGTTTAGGCTTCATAACTTTCTACAGTCAGTACTTGCACTGGATGGATCTGTAAGTAGAAACATTTTGGTGTCATTGTTTTGGCTTCTGTCACTTTAAGTCCTCATTTTAAACTCGAAGAACGACTCCATAACAACTATGTTGCATTTCTTTTCATTAATGAAAATTATTTCCACAGTTATTGAACTCTGCACTGAACTCAGGTTAAAGACATACATATTACCTTAAAACACTCCAGACCCACATAACTCCAAGCTTAAATTGGTGCCACCCTATTCTGAGTCAGCTGGGTCCTCATGTATCCAGGCTAAATTTTATTGGAAGGGACAGATTCACCGCAGGGTTGAATTTCACAGGAGAGATTCAATATTTCTCAGTTGCTGTTTTCAGTTTCATGAAAAGACAACGAACTCAGAGTCCTTGGGGATCTTGCTGTGAGGATGAGCACCCAGCTCTCTGGACAAGCTGGTCTTAAGAGTTCCACACTATGATGGTGTAATACATATTTATTTGGCACCAAGATGATTAATTCATTAAGGAAAAGATAACTGGCAGTTTCTTGTATCTAAGCAAGCTCTTCTAAAACACTCAACTAAGGGGAAATAGATTCAGAAGCGATACTGGCAGGGGCAATAAGTCAGGTTTATTTTTGTCATGCTGAAATGGATAGTCCAAATAAGTGTCGTATAACGTTTTTATTGGATAGCAAATGTACAACAAAATACAGTTTTGCAGACAGCAAAAACTCACAAAATCATGTTAAATTAAGGAAATTGTTCAGGAGAATATGCTGGCTATTTTTTTAACAAAAAAAAAAAAAATTTAGTTACAGAATTTATATTTTGAATGTTGGATCCATCTTGAGAGATGAGGTGATGAAGAAGTGTTAAGAATTCTTACATTCCCCTTCCTGTTGCTGCAGATCATTTAATGAGCAGAGGAAACCATAGATTATGACCACCAGACTTAACTGTTTTTACAATTCAAAAATATTTTAGAAATAGTACTATATTTGCTTTGAAAAGAAGAGCCGTTTACATGTAAGTATGCATTGCCTCATCAGAGCTTATGACAGAACAGACTACATGATGGCTGGATACAGTCTTATTTTAAAAGCCTACAAGGACAGTTATTATTGGAAGGGAAAGAAATACAGTGATAGTAGCACGGTGATTTCTACGTTCAAGACAGCATATAGCAGTTAACAGCAGAAGATTTCTTCCAGTGGGAGCAGTGGAAAGGAGTAGAGGGCATGACTCAGGAGGAGAGGCTGAAAATACAAGGTTTATTCAGCATAGAGAAGAGGAGACCGAGAGGTGACCTCATTATTTTCTACAAATTCCTCATAAAGGGGAGCAGAAAGGGATCTCTCCTCTCTGATACCTAGTGATAGGATGCAAGGAAATAGCTTAAACCTGTGTTAGAGGAAGTTCAGATTGGACATTAGGAAAAAGTTCTTCCTTGTGAGGGTGGTCAAGCAGTGGAACAAGTTTCCCAGGGAAGCAAAGTGGCCGTGGCCCATGCCTGTGTTCAAGAAGCGTTTGAGCAACGCTCTTAGATATATGGTTTAACTTTTTGGTTGCCATGTGTGGAGTCAGGAGTTGGACTCAATGATCCTCATGGGTCCCTTCGGACTCGGGATATTCTATGACTGTGATTCTGTGATGGTCAACAAACCTTTCCATTAATAATGTCAGTGACTTTTTCCAAAGATCTGCAGGACCAGGCTGAAAGAACAGCCTCTGATACCTGTGGTGGCTCGTTCATCATCTCATTTCTCAGTGAGCTGGTTTGATTCATCCAAATCAGCTTTCCTCCCTCCCTTCCTGTGGCCCTGTGATGGCCTTGTGAGCAGCAGGCACAAGCTGCTTCCCAGACAGGACAGGATACTCTAACCCTACCAGAGTCATCTGTCACATGCTCCAAAAAATGCATGGTTTCTTTCTACTGTGGTGAGCCAAATTGTATTAAAATGATATTCTCCCAGCAACTCTCCAAGTCTTAAAGGCGTTTGACCCTGTGAGACAACAGACAAGCCGCATCTGTGGAAAAAGTCTGACCCAAGGTGATAAGCACTTCAGAAAAGTTAGTGAACATGCAGTCCTCTCAGGGTACAACTCCTATAAAGGTACAAGAATTAAGTTTATCGTTATCATGACAGAAAAGCTTGCAGTATATTTGTAATTTAAACTAAGTAAATCATGATGTGGAGGCCAGTAGTTTTAATCATAAGAATATCTTTTTCTCACTCCTTAGTAGCAAGTTATAAACACCTTTCTTTACAGTTTGTTACATTTAATTAAACAGAAGATCATTAGTATATAACTCTTGGCTTCTATCCTGTTTTTCCAGAAATTAAAGTTTAGTTTGCAGACACCTTTTAACCTAAATACATTAATTGTGTATCACAGCCCTTCAGCTTAGTTTCACATATCATAAATGTTTGTGCATTAAAGCTATTGGCTGTGTCCCAGTGAAGATATTCCAGGTTAATGTTTGACAAGGACATTAATAAATGCACTACAGTGAGCCAATCAAAACTTTGGCTATTTTTATAGCTTCTTCATGCATTTCAAAACTGTAAACAAATCATATAAATAATACATAGTTTGCAGCAAATCAGAAAAGCTAAATAGGTATCAATTAAGAGATTCAGGTTTACACTGCATAAAAATTCAGTTACCAAAAACATTAAAGAAAAAAACAGTGTATCAATTTTGAAGATGGTTTTATTGTAAAATCTCAAATCCAAACTCAAATTTTTCCATGTGGAGTTACGGAAGATGCTCCTTGAGATTTGTATCTATCAACACATATGGCTAGCTCAGTTCAGCTGCATTAACATAGGCATAAGGTGTCATTTGAGATGTCCAAAGGATCTGAGATGTTAGCAACCTGGTGGCAGATACGAGGGAAGACCTCTAGGAGACCCATGCCCTTTTGAACTGGCAGCTGGAGCCAGGTAGGTCCCTAGGGCATCTCAAATGGCATCAGACATTTGGAAACTGGATCATGCCCAGGAACGCTAAAATTTCACTTCGGTAAAGATTATAGGAAAGATAAAGTTCCCTCTTTGGGTATTGCTACCATAGGGAAAAAAAAAATGCGTGACTGTAAATTTAAACAGTTCAAAGTTCTGTTTGAAGCGTACTCCTTTGAAGCTTTGGTGTTGGTATTGCCATAGATCCACTTTTAACCTTAGAGGGTAATTTTGCTCTCACTCAAGACAATGTCAGGTCTTCCCTTTGCTCCTTTCAAGAGATCTTTAGAGATACAAGACCAATTAGAGGTATTAGAAACAGGGTATATGGTGGCCTCACTTCTTTCAAGAGATCTTTAGAGATACAAGACCAATTAGAGGTATTAGAAACAGGGTATATGGTGGTCTCACTTGTTTGGTCAAGAGTGTGAATCCACTAGGTTTGGTGGGGGAGTAGGACATCTGGCTGAAGGGCTGAAAGACAAACCCCATGCGGAGAAAGAAGAACAGAGCAGGCTTTTCTATTCAGTGGGAACACCTTCCAAAGCACAACCACCTTTCCATAGACCAAAAATAGCCACCCATTTTTGACCCAGCTAAGGGCTGCTGTGGTTTTTCTATTACCCTCTTGTGCTTTGCTTTCCTTTCCCTTTCTCAAAACAATGGCCTCTGATGGAGGGATTTAATCCCAAAGTCAGTGGCCATATATTTACCTATATGAGAAAGCAGAGACACCTACTCCAGCAGAGTCTCTAGAGCAAGCTTGAGATGTCTAACTTGACTAAAAGCTCTTCTGAGGTTCAATTTGTAACTCACTAGGACAATTCAAGCAATGTAGTTATACTCTTCTTTTTCTGAATTCTTGTTGGGAGAGATTGTCTTCTACTGCTTCTTATAAAGAGGAATTGGCCACATAAATTAGCCAGAGTTAGCTGCCACCAACACTCCTCCAGTGGTCATATCTCCTAGACTTATCCCACATCCTTGGTATGAGCAAACAGAATCAATATGTGAAAATGAAGACTTCACATGCGGGCCAGTTGTCACTTCTGTAGGCACCAGGCCTGTGACTTCATCCTTTCTATCTGACATTGGCAGGGCACCAGAAGCCCAAAATGTGAAACATTCCTCTGAAGTAAAATACCACTTAGATGGTCTCTTTACGGCATACAGAGTATGCAAAGTAGCAACGAACGGAACATTCATGCTTTTGTCCTGTGGTAGAATTCCTCCTTTATTCACCAAGTTTACTGAAGAATCTCGCTCAGTTCTGCAAATATTAAATTGCTGATCAGCCAGATAAGAGCTTGTTTTGTATTAAAATCAATTTGCGCTTGTCTGTCATTTGGACTTCTTTGACAGCTACAACTAAGAAATTAATAAGGTGCTCTTTATGGTCAATTTTAACCAAAGACATTTGCAGGTAAATGAATTTAAAGTTTTCACGTGACAAAAGCACATTCCTAACGTGAAGGAAAAGTACACCCACATATAAACTTCAACAAGGTTTTCTGCACTAATGACCTAAACACCCTAATATCAGCACAAGTGATGTCGTGCTAGGTTTCCACTAGGATAAACGTGATAGAATGAGCAAAACCTCACTTAATGCCATGTAGTACATTACTCAAATTGTGTTTCTAATCTGTAAGTACATTACATCATGAGTCATTCAAAGGAAAGGGCCGAGTTTCCTGCCCAATCCATTACAAAAAGAAAGTGACATTTAGAAGGTAAAATACGAGAAAAGGGAATTGTATCTCACAGGTAGAGTTCTTTTTTTCTCATGAGAATTCTATTATTTAAATAAAAAAGAAAATACCAGAATTCTGTCTCACTAGCTGCAAATTATCAAGCTTGTTTCTTAAAGGTATAGGACACCTAAATAGAAGACTTACCAAAACCAAAATGTTAGCTCCTCATATGTAATTCAGCATAGCTTTATTTACATTATTTGGGATCCTAGATAAGAGTGTGGAAGAATTACACATGGAAGGGAGATTTTCTGGCTTTATTTTTGTTGATGTTTAAATCCTAGCTTGTACCCTTCAATGCGTCTGAACAGCAAATCCTATTACAGTGTGAAAAATATTGCAAAGAAGATACCAACCCAGCACTGGAAAGATTCACCACAGATCACCTTTTATTTACATGTATTAAGCACTTCTGGTGTTACTGAGAGGAAAATGAAAGTAAAGTCTCACCTTGTAAGGGTAATACAAAATGTGTGTCCAGTTATAAGCACTGAAGTACATATGGTTTTTTATAAACACGGTGGTGTGGGTTTTTTTAAAGAATATTTTGCATCAACATGCTACTACTTGCTTCCTTCTCCTCACCAAATGTGTGTCATTGCTCCACTTTCAGCTAGCCCTCTGATCAAGCTTGCCAGCATGGTGATTTAAAAACACCAAACTAGCTGCAGAGGAAGAAGGACATAAATGTGATCTTGTCAATTTTGTCATGTCTTTAAATGTCAAAGCTAAGCACCACAGAGAAACTAATCAAAAACTAATCAAAACACAACAGCATCCCTTTCTGTGCAGTTATTGCCCACATCTTTCTCCGTGGTGTTTGGAGTTGAACAGAATACCAAAAATATGAAGGGAGCTTCAGTGCTGGGCATGGGGATGAATAGTTCATCTGACCCCTGTGGGTTTAAGAGATCAGGACAGCAGGTATAGGCTGCTCACCCACAGAGCATTAGCACTGCCTTCTCCAGAGAATATCTGCATATTTGAATAGTCGTTCTACAGAATAAGGTGCAGACACTTAGAACTAAAGGGTCAGCCAGACACCAATAGTTTGGATTTGGATTTGGTTCAGAGCAACTGGGAGATTTATCTGAGATTAAACAATCTGGTACAACAGCTGCTTACCATAACAAGCTTTCTACTACAATTTTTGTTCAAACGTCTTGGAACGATGACAAATACAGCCCATCCACTCCTACCCCACTGCTCACTGATTTTTGGTGCCAAATCTTAGCTTAGTTTTGCCTCGCTACTGCGTTTCCTCAAGTTGTCAGGGCTCATTCCTGTAGGAATTAAAGCACCTACGCATGGAGAAAAGTGAGTGATTTCACTGCACATCAGTAACATCACGATCATCCATAGAGCTGTACAAGAAGCAGGGATGGCACAGTGACTCTGTTCTCACTTGGAATTTCATTATTTCCTTATTTCTGGCTGCAGATGCAGACAGCTTAACCAGCCTTGGCTTCCCTGCACCCCGGGAGCAGGCGCCAGCTCTGCTGCCTCACGGAGGCGACTGGCTTTGCCCGCAGCGGTGCTGGGGACCGCGGCTGACTGCATGGAGGGACCATCTAAGGGAAGGGATGAGGGAGCTCCAGGGGGAACCCCTCACTTCTCTCAGGCTTAGCGTCACTTAAACTTTTTACTATTATGCATTTCTTTAAGATAAAGCCAAGCCTCTGAGGAGGGAGGAGCTTTGATTTATATGGCCTCTATAGAGCTGTTCCAATCTACATTATTTGGCCAAAAATTGTAGTTTTTCTACGGCAGATGCTTATCACTAACTTGATTAAACCAGTGCTTCTGTTACAAGAACAATAAAAGAACATCAAAACACAATCCTCGTATTTCTCCTGACTCTATACAATAAGATCTATAAGCTTATCCCTATAGAATCCCTACAGAAGAGCAAGAGGTGCACTTTCTTAGGCTGTATGCATCAGATGATAAAAATTTTGTATTATGTGTGTAAGATGCAGGTGCTTGTGAGAGTGGAAGAGTGCATACACAAAGGCAAAATCCAAAATTATACATCTGCAGCTATGACAGCTGTGCTAAATAGCTACCAACAGACAACGGAGCTCTGTGAAAGCCATGTGCTTTCAGGTACCTTTCTGTCAACCTAGTCCACATATTCTCCATCCTAAAGGTAAGGGCCACCATCACCTCTGTGGAGTATGGCAAAGGCAGGTAGGCTGGGGAGATATAGTCCATCGGGGTGCCTGACTTCGTAGCTAGCTTCACTCCATGAACCGCCTTCCCACAATTGAATATAAGTTCAGGTGCAACTGGAAGTTGCTGCATTTGATTATGCTCATTCTTAAAAATGGTAAATACATGTAGTATAAACAGAAGCCATTATAAAATATAGATTTAGCATGACACAAAACTATACATTAATTACAAAATATTTAATGGCAACCAAAAGAAGACCCTGGACTTTTGATCCTAATCTAAATGTTATTTTACTATTTAGAAGTGTTCTAAAAACTGAAACACTATGGACTGAGTTGCACAACTTCCCCTCACCTTCGTTCCTGCTGGGAACATTCACTCACTGGTTGAAATTGCTGTCCTTTGTGCAGCCCTACTTATAGAACGGAAATTGCTAATTTTGTCAAGATTATTTTGCAGTTTGCCATTTTTTTCAAACCAAACCGAGAAGGAAAGGTAAAACACTAATTACTGAATTGCGTACACCATCTCCAGAACTGAGTTGTAACTCTTGAGTCTGGTTAGAAGGAGAAGGTGGTAGCTACAATCAGTCATCTAAGACAAGAGAAAGAAGAAAAGGAAGAAAAAAAAACAGCAGTGAGTGCACTTGCTTTGAAAAGACTGCCCTCTGATGCTGACAGGAGGTAGTCCTTTCTTTAGTCAGATAGTCTAATAAACCGGATTTATGATACCAAAAGGCAAAAAAGTTTATTTGTGCTGAACAAAGGATTTTTTTGACTAAGGTCAGCAGAACTCCTTGTTGACTGGAAGGAAGTGCAGGGACTTGCACAGCCTGTGGGAAACCGGTTCAGTGGGACAGCTACAACACTACTGCTTATGCACATGTATATCTTCCTTCCATAATTTATATTTTAAGCCCTTTTGAACTCGTGTTCCAAATATATATCATGCTTATAGGACAATTCCTAGATCACATAGGCTCTACTTAGACAAAGCATTTAAGTGTGTAATTACTTTTCAGTGTCTAAATGTTTTGCAAAATTAAAATCTTAGAAAGATGTTGGCTGTGTTGAATTTCTCAAATACACAAACCTGCCTTCATTTTTAGTCCCATACATGTCCGTATATGGTTAGAAATGGGATTAGAGGTTGACAGATGACTCATTTTAACAACTTCCAGGACAAAAGCAAAACAGCATCAGATTATAATTCTGATTTCCTGAATCTAATCATGAAAAGGAACTGGTTTATGCAAATCATCTTCCTACTGGAAATGACAGAACAACTCTCCGGAGGAGCTGGGGGAGGTAAACCAAGGGGGGAACGCTGAAACCGTACAATTTGTATGATGCAGAAAGGAAGGAAATGCAGCAGTTCTGGGGTTTTGTTTCAGTCTGGGAGGGATTAATTCTTCCTGTGAACTCCCTCTCCTCTTTTTAAAGCTCAGTAATACCTTTGCCAGTAAACCACGGTTCTTAGATATTTTCAGAAGCGACAAAATGAACCTATCCATATATCCATATTATCCATATTTCACATGGGTTTATGTAGGTCTTAAAAAACAGGAGGCTATAGATCTGCTTCTTAAACATAGCTTTGAGCACACATACACTTTCCCCCTCCCTCCTTCCCACCTCCCCAGAGATAAGGAAATACTTTAAAATGGAAAGGACAGAACAAAGGGAGACAGCCAGCAGAATTATGTCACTGTTTGTTTTTTTTTTAAACATCAAAAATTAGAATATCCAGGAAGACATCTGTACAAAAATGCAGAAGTTAATCAGTAATGACTCACTAACCAATTAAAATTACAAACTGTTATTAGAAAAAGGCTTTTTGAATGTAGCTTAAACCATGTGAAAATGAGCACTGGACTCTACTGAAAAAAAAAAAAAAAACACTCTAGATGCCATACTGTGCATTTTTACAGAGATGAATTAAAAGAAACTCAATAAAAGGACCCAGTAAATTGAAAGGACCCTGTTTAAGTCAGCATAAGTGTCCTTCCCTGGCCTTGTCTGTCTCCCAAAATCTGAATGAGTATTGAGAAGTTACAACCACACAAATACATACTTGGTCTGCCAGCAGGAAGCACTTTTACTTTAATGGCATTCACATTCCCATCAGTGAAATTGTAGAGCTGTGTAATCTGCTCTCTCCATAGTTATTTTTTATTATTATTATTTTGGAATAGATTCAAGGGGAAAGTAGGTCAAAACATTTGAAGAGTGATTGGCCTGCATTTTGTACATTTAGCAAATTTGGTTGCTTAAAAAATCACTGTCAGCAAAATATTCTGGTTGCTCGATCGTCTTTACAAAGTTGCAGCAACTCAGTTTTAATGCAACTGTAGCAGATTGCTGTGCTTTTACCGCATAAAATAAAAAATTATGTTTTGATTTGCAGCAATGCTTTTGGTCTCACTTTTCTGTAGCACTGTCATAAAGCAAGTAAAAGAAAGAATATGGAAGTGTGAGCTAGAGCAGCCCCTGGATTTACTAGCATAGTTGGTGTAAAAGCTCTTACGCAGCCATATGGTATACGTTACCACTTCTCTCCGTGTCTCAAGCTTACTTTCGAAAAAACTTCCACAGTGAACTTGTGACAACACAACAACCTCAGGATCCTGGGAGTTAGTAGATGGCTTGAAGTTTCATCTCCTGCACTTTAATGTACAAACAGTCAATAATAAAATCCAACATCAGAACTTGAATGTCTTCAGCACAGCCAAGATTTGATAGCACTGTGTCCACCGGCTTCATATGCTGGAGGTTCTTCTGGAGCCAGCGTTGTCTCTCACAAGGTTGAGTGACAGTAGCGATGGACCGGTGTGAGACTGTGCGCAACCCCAGCGACATAAAGGAGGGCCAGTTATAAACCAATTTTCTAAGAGACACTTGCTTACTGCACAACACAGGGGATAAAGTACACGGGTTTCTTGAGGACTTGAAGCACTTAGTACCACAATTGGCATAGAAGGATTTGACACTTATACCAATGGTAAGCTTTTCTGTAAAACTGAGGATTTCGTCCATTACCACCCTAACAGTCCCTTCAGAAATTATTTTCAGCTTTACCTGTCCCCACGTGAACTGTAATTTAAGAAGCATTCTTTCAATGGCAGAGGCTATTCCTGGCACAGGAGGTCTGTGCCATTTTTTCAAGGTAAGGCTCAGTTCCTAACTTCATGGCCTGGGCCCAGGAAAACTAAAGACACATCTGAAGCTCCAGTATGACCCTGACATAACAGTCAACCTTTTCCCAGGTAATAAGATGCTTTTCGTAGAAGACTGATCTTTGAGAGAACTGTTAAAATTCCAAACCAAGACTTCCACAGGCCTCACCCTTTTCCACTCCAAGTATAAACCCTTGCCTGGGCTAACACAAATGCAGTAACAGGGACACAAAATCAACCAGCAAGCCGCCCAAAACCAAAGCACTCCTCTACATTTTCATTTCCATATGGTAGATAAGAAAAAAATGACATATGACAGATACCACTGTTTCATAGAATTTGCAAAGCAGAGAACTAATATAAAGCAGCAATAGAAATGGGGTAATCTGACTTAAAATGTTGGTGAAAGAGAGTGCAATCTATGACAATTCAGAATCGGAGGGCTCAGAGTTAATAAGAGAGGCTTTGGTTTAAAACTTTCTAAACTCTCCATGCACGTTGCAAATGCTGTACTGAAGTAAGTGAATGACCTGGTTTTAGCGACACAGGACTAATTTCTTTTCTAATGCTTGGGAAAACTGCCCTTTTAGAAAACTCTAGTGTCTGAATTTGTGAAAATATTTACTTATAGCCAGCTATGGTATGTGGGTTTCAAGGGTCCGTGGTTTCGAGCTCGCCTGGTGCAGGGATGAGGAAGAGCGAGACCCGGGCACTTGACCCAAGCTGGCCAACGGGATTATTTCATACCGTGAACGTCACATTCAATATAAATTAGAAAGTTTGCTGCAAAGTTCTGTCTTCTGTGATGACTGCAATCCAGAGAATTTCTTGCCTCAGTGCTGGACCCCTGAGGCCTTCCCTTCCACCCGAAGCTGTAGTGGTGGCAGTGTCTGACATTTGCTGTCACTGCTGGGAGTGCACAGCTTCCTACTGATAGAATTGGCTGAGTATAATCCTTGTACATTTTATATTGGTATCAGGATCAATATTGGTTCTTTAGTGTTAATAATGTTAATTATCTAATCTTATTCTATTATATCTGCTAATATTTCAGCCCTTGGGTTTTCTTGGTTTTTGCCGATTCGCCTTCCTGGGTGGGGAGGGGTCATCGAGCGATAGAATAATTGTCTAAATGACAATAAATTGTTGCGGGTTTCTCAAACCATAACAGTGGAGAAGAAAAGGAGAAAGAGGAAGGTGCTGTCTTACAATCAATCTACAGGCTATATATTGGTACTTAGCATTTCTCAGAACATTACTGGGAGCCATTGGACTTCTTATAGTGAAAAAAACACAGTATATGAATATACAGTAAACATTAAACGCAGACCAGAGTCTGCAGATACATTTCTTTTCACCCTTGATGTAATTCATTTCCTTTATTTGAGACACTGAAAAATTATTTGGTCCCACAAGATTGATTCTTTACACAGGTTGTTTCCTTTCTCTTTGCTATGGTTGTCTTCTGTGGGGAAAAAGACAGACTATGGAGTCAGCTAATATGTATTGACACAAGTTTGTGTATTCACCACGTGAAGCATATTTTCTAATAACATTAGTGAAACTCTTTTATTTTATGCAAGAATCACAATGATAGATTTTAAGCTTGTGATCGTCTAATGACAGCTACCGCAGACCAGAAGCCATAGAATATTACCTAGCAATCTGAAAAGGGAAGACCATTTTCAGCTGTCATTCCAGGAAAAAAACCAAAACCAAACACACACACACACCCCAAAACAACCAAAAACCCCACATGCCAAGCAATATAAAAACCAAGGGGGAAGGGAATTACAAGAAAAATACTTTCTTTTAGACAGGTACAAATGAAGTATCTGCTTTCAAAACTGATAACAGTTTGCCAAGAAAGTGATTGAAAGGGAGAAAACAAAGACAGTGAGAAGCCTTGGAGGGCACAAAACATTGCAAAGCAGAGAACGGGAACAAGGAAGTGATGCGAAGAGTTTTTAATACACAGATTAGTGGTCACCATTGTATCAGGTGAAAAGGATTCCCGTCAGACTGCCACGCAATTCTGACAGAAGCCATGGGAATCACAAAGGCCCTGAGCTCCTTGGTGGCCCAGGACCACACACCTTTCCACCAACACAGGGAGGTGAATGCACATTTGAACTTCTGTGATTAAAACAGGGCCAGATCACTCCTTTCCATTTTGAGTAGCTCAGGAACCTTTCCCCCTCCTTCCCCCTTTTCTCTCCTAAACCATGCAGTAGAAGAATCACAGGCCTAACATGGTTTAGGAAAAAAAATCTTGTGAAAATTAGGATACTTGATTCTGTGCTTTCTGATGCCTTGTGACCTTAAGCTATCCTGTATTACATGGTGTTGATATTTTAATGTCTCTAAATCCACGTTAGCAGCAAACCATTTTAGTAGACATTTGTCACAGTGTTCGAGCATTTCGTGCAAAGCAGCAACTGAATAGTTTCATTCAGCTACACATGGACCACATCTGTAAGGTTATGAGCACATCACCCAAAATGGGCATGGAAGGCATTTATTATGATGAATTTGTGCTGGATTGCCCTGCTATGCTGTGTGAAATCTTGTCAAAACCTGGAATGATGTCTATTACAGTTTCCTGTAAAAGTATAGCTCTTGGCAAATACTGACATCACTGCTGCCACATTTCCAGCTAGACCAAACAAGGTTAAACTGCAGAAAAAACAACAAATCATCACTAGCTCCAAACTGAGGTGAAGGTCTACAAACAAACTTACTCCATGGATTTGCTTTTCATGTCATTTCAGCAGTACAGCTGTCTGATGACAGGTTGTTTCATTAACTGCTGATTAAAAAAGCTTACAGAAAATGGATACACAAACTGTGTTTAAATTTAGTTCTTGCTTTTACATGCAGGAAAAGTAATTACGGCATCAGCTAAACATTGTCTGATATTGAAATGAAACACCCCTGGGACAATTGGATAATATGAACTCCCTGTTAGTAAGAGAAATGTGATTTGTTAGCGCTCAAAAAAATTACTGTCTTTACCTTGGGGCTGGAACAATTACTCTCAAGAGTAGCCAGCCTGGAGGAGAGATGGGGAACAGGGCAACACGGAGAAATGCTAGCAGGAAATCATTTTTTCAGAGTCACATTGTACCTGAGGTGGTGGGAAAGAAGAGGATGACAAAAACTACTGGTTCTTTGTTGGACTTTGCACTTGCATGAGGTGCAACTGGAAGTAAAGATAATTATCACCAACAACACAATTTCCAGTATACCAGTTTTCATTGGCAGTAATGTTTAAACAAGTTTAAACACTGTACACAAAGAAATGCAGAATCAAGCAACCATACCACATTAGACTCGATGTCCATTAGCGAGGCATCTCTCTACAGCTTCCTGAGGAGAGGAAGTGGAAAGGGAGATGCTGAGCTCTTCTCCCTGGTACCCAGGGGTGAGACTCATGGGAAGCGTTCAAAGCTGTGCCAGGGGAGGTTCAGACTGGACATTAGGAAGTATTTCTTTATGGAGAGGATGGTCAAACACTGGAACAGGCTTTCTAGAGAGGTGGTTGAGGCCTCAAGCCAGTCAGCATTTAAGAGGCATTTGGACAATGCCCTTATCAACATGCTTTTGGTCAGCTCTGAAGTGGTCAGGCAGTTGGACTAGATGATCATTGTAGGTCCCTTCCAACTGAAATGTTCTGTCCCATCCTATCCTATCCTATCCTATCCTATCCTATCCTATCCTATCCTATCCTATCCTATCCTATCCTTTCCTTTCCTCTCCTCTCCTATCCTCTCCTCTCCTCTCCTACCCTATCCTATCCTATCCTATCCTATCCTATCCTATCCTATCCTATCCTATGCTAATTCATATGTAGTATGCTGCCATGCCACATTGCAACATATACACATTTTTGAATGGTTGAGACCAAAAATATACATTTACATGCTACTTTATTCAAAAGTAAAACCTTCTAAGAATATAAAAAATCTGTCCATAAAGTGGATAGCCTTTAAAACTTCACACAAAAAAGTTTCTTGTTGCACAAAACCTCCCTTGTAGATATAGCAGGAAAAGACAATAGAAACACTAAAGAACTTCAGAGGGCTTTTTTTTTTTCTGTCATTTCTCCAAAAATTGAAAAGCCAGCTTTCTCAGAAAAGCATGTAAGCCTAATTGCAGAAAAATGCTAGATGAGTAAGTTTTACTTGCTTTTCCCACCCGCTAAGTCAAATTTAAAGGTTTTTACTGTAGGATTCAAGTTCTGCAGTTATCTACCGTGAAATAAGTTTAGATCATTTGCATGGTCAACAAATTTTTGTGGAACATCAGAACAGCCCTCTCCCCCACCTTCTCAAGCACCTGTGTAGTAGTTTATTATGACTACTTTTTTTACTTAGTTTATTATAAGATTATGATTTTTACTTAGTTTATTATAAGATTATGTTTTCATTGAAGAGATACACAAAAAGAAGCCATTTACATAAATACTAGATAAGGAATTTCTTCTGGTTTGTATTCTCTTATTGCTATGCTTAATCATACAGATAGGTGGCAATTTTCATCATTGGTTGAGGCTTAGCTACAATTTTCCTTTGCACGAGCTCCTTGCCTGTTTTGGATGATAAATCCTGGAAACTTATGTAAACATGACAGTTGTCTAATATGAGCTCCTGCTGTTATGTGGAAAAACACCATTCTAGACACTACCACAAAATATTTGTATATACCATGTTAGCAACATCCAAAAGCACTGTCTGTTGCTGTGACTACAAAATCTGATTAACACAGTATGGGTATAATATTGAAGCAATAGCCTACCTGTCTCAAGGCTGTTCATAGCCAGCCTCTTGTGATGTTTGATCACTCTGCTCTTCTTTGCCAGCAACTCCCCAGGGAAGTGGTGGATTGCCCAACCTTGGACACATTTGAGATTTAGCTGGACAGGGTGTTGGGCCATCTTGTCTAGACCGTGCTTTTTCCAAGAAAGGTTGGACCAGATGATCCTTGAGGTCCCTTCCAACCTGGTCTTCTACGATTCTATGATTCAATCCAAGACCTTGCAGCAGAAAGTTCCACTCCTGAGCAAATTTTAGAGAAGAATAACCCTCATCAGGTACAACCACAATCCCAAGCACCTTCCTGTAGCATCACTAACTTATTCCTTACACGTTCGTATTGACTCTATGCTGCTGTCCCACTACAAATACACTTTGACAAGAAGTCTAGAGGCAAAGCAGAAATCCTATTGCTGTATCTGTGTCATTGTTTCCCTGAACACACTTGTCAAACCTTTCCATGAAATTACACAGCCTTCTAACCCTGCAGGGGCATTCGGATACCAATCAGGACAGCGGGTGGCCACCCACGGACAATGTCTCCAGCAGGGCAGGCTAAGCTCCCATTTGCAGAAGCATGGATCTACATCTGATTTACATGCTAGAATAATGACTACTTATGCCAACAAATGTTAGTGATAACTTCACGAGCAGGCTAGTATGGAGCTCAGGGCAAACACAGGTCCCAGAGACTGCAATTTTCAAATTTTTTTTCATACTGCTACAGTAGTTTGACATAATTACCAAACAGGTTACTTTAAACATGATAAGCCTATTCGCTTTAACAGAAGACAAATAGCAAAGCAGAGTGTTCAGAGGGCTTTATTTCTTTAGAAACTAAATCCCACTGATTTCATCTATGGAAAATGCTCATGGATTCCCAGCTTCTTTAAATACAAAGTACACACGTTGCACATGATGTGTTGCTCCTTCTAGAATTCGCAGCCCTTACAAATTACACTGACACTGACGGGGATCCTGGAGGGGATCCAAGAAGCACATAATTCATCAGATTTCACCCACACTCAGACAGCCTGGCTGCTTGCTTCATTCTTGAGGCTATGTTGCTACAATTTCATTTGAACAGGTCACCTCCAACCTCAATCCAAGAGCCACAGTGTCTAAACTTTGCATCAGGTTGACTGACACTGCAGAGGGCATTCACTGCATGGAGTTTTCTTGCAAAAACAAAGCAGCTGCTGGATTACAGTTCTGAAAGTCTAAAAGGCAAGAGCCCAAATTATTTTAAGAAACATGAGACTGAGTGAAGAATGTGGTTTGCACAGCTGAAAACGAAGGTCGTCAATTCTGAAATTTATCCTATGTAAATAAATATTTGGCTTCTTTAAATTTTTCTGTTTAAATCCCTGAAAGAGTCAGTGGATTCAGATGACTGCTGTGGAAAATCTAAATTCTTATAATTCTCTTTTAAAATTGAGTCTGAGTTTGACACACACACACACACACACACAAAAGCAAATGTATTGTTCCTTTACAAAACAAATTTGTTACTTGTGATTAATTGTAAATAACCTTAACTGTTTTCCTAACTAATGCTGATAATATTTTAGCTTTAAGCTTCAGTAACCATGGAAAACTGAGTGAAGATTTAAATACATTCTTGAAATAGCTGTTCTTGATGTCCAAATATTAAGACAACAAAATACTGAATGTCAATTACTTTAAGGTTTTTATTTACATAGGATATTCACATTGTAGTTAAGCATCTCACTTGATTCATTGCTTTTTGTTTTAATATACTCAGATCTTAAAACAATATAAAAATGCTTTAAACAGCATACAAAAAATTTCCAGAGTTATTGGTAGTATATATATATATGTCATGGATGAATTATGACACCGGAAAAGAAAAACCATTAATAGCTCTGAGACATTTAAAATATGTAAGGCTCTTGTTCTTTACAGTCATAGTCTAACATTATACTACTGTATTCTTACAGCAACTTAATGTTAAGTTACTGTAAGAAACCAAAACCCAACAACATTTAAGACTATTCAAGCATGTCTAGGATTATTTCGCTGCCAGTCTACTATGAAGTGAAGTAGAATCTGAAAAACTGAAGGGGAGAAGTCCAAGGTATTCTTGTCTGCAACCAAAACTGATATAATTCAGACTAAATTTGACATTTTAAAAAAGTCCCCTTACTTACAGTTCAGCGAGAGGCAGTAGTATTACAGTACATTCAAGACAGTGTACATGAGCAAAAGAAAGTCAAAGGAAAAGCCAATATCGAGAAATGATGTATCTGCACTCTAATGACAGTTAAATACATGAACTAACTTTAAAGTCTTATTGGGATGCAAGCAGCTAGGCTAGTATGGAGCTCAGGACAAACAAATCCTTCAGCATAACCAAGCTTCTTCGGGCTAGCCTGCAACACATCCAGTGCTCTCACGCGCTACAACTCATCTGCAACCAAGCTGGCTTGAAGCCATTCAGGTTGCTCTGCCCTACTCTATAGTCAACAGCAGGTCTATCTTAATCTGTCATGTCCTGCTTCTCGCCTGTAAAGGATTGGCTTGCTAGTGTATCTATTAACCTTTTGCAATTTGAAAAGCAGGATGAAACTGTTTCTTTTTATACACTTAATGGCCACATTACTCTCAAATTTGATTAACTATTTTTAAGCATGGATTCATTATGTGGGTTAAAATTCATGAAACTTCACTAGATTTACTGGGAAACAGGGTATTTTCTCAATGTAGACACTGCAGATGTGCACTTAATTGGATGCAAGCAGCCAAGAATACAAAAAGTGCAAGAAAGCAACTGCAATAATCAAATGCACACAGAAAAAAAAAATAGAGGAACCATTCTCCTGTCTTTCCTATGTGTTCCCAGAAAGGGATGTAAGTGCCGAAAGCAAGAAGGAGAGAGAGGGCATGCTGGCAATATTTACTTTCCTTTCCTCAGTCTCTCACTTGTTTACATCATATCCTGCCTGGATGGTTTCCAGAATAAAATTACTCTTTCTGCTGTAATTTCAGACTATGTTCTTTACCAAGCACAGAAGTAACAAATAGTGAGCTCCCTCTTTTAAATAAATTTCTGTTTCTTTCCAGTGTTTATCAGGCACTGAAATACACAGCAGTTATTTTGAGACACAGCTCAGGAGGGAAGGAAGAAGAGTTATTGTCCTTTATATCCTTTCAGATGTAAACAATGATGCAATATGTTATTTTATCCCTAAATCAGTTTATTTTGGATTATTTAAAACAACATTGCTAAACCATCAAAAAAGTCTACCACTAACTGGACTTGTAGACAACATATTAAAGAAAAACTCAGAAATAACGTATATGACAAAGGTGGCTAGGATGATGAGCTACCTTGTAAAGACATCTTACGAAAGGAGATTAGAAGAGCTTGGCCTGTTCAGTATATTAACTTGAAAGATAAGAGACCAATTAGTATATCTTTACAAATTCAACTGGAGGATAAGCACCAGAGTGAGAGAAAAATCCTTTAAGTCAAAGGAAAATGGCAACCCAAGGAGAAACCTACATACATTTGCCACAAATAAATACAGGCTGAAAGACAGAATAAAGCTTTTTATTATAATCATAACGAGACTCTGCAGCAGCCTTCCCATATAGATGGAGAAAAATCAGTTCTAAAGCACAGCCCCATGGCAGACATTTCATGCTGTTGTAGGATCCTGCAACCAGAGAATTAGTCCTGTTGATCCAAGAAGTTCCTACTAGCTCTGTAACTGCAAAATTGTACCAGCTCCAGTGGTCTCAAATCTCACCATTCCACCTCAAAAGCTGTACCAGTTTGCCAGCTAAAGAGAGACACAGGAACGATAAGAGCACTGTACATTCTTTGCAGCAAGTTTGAGTTTTAAAGATACATAAATGTAAATAAGCAAAAGGTAAACTGCTTCTGAAAACAGATGTCAACCATGCTTACATGTTGCTGAACTGAGAAGATGCCGCTCCAGGAGATCTTGGGAGTAATCATTAGGAGTTCTCTAAAATCTTTGACTCTCTGCACATGAACATTGAAAGTGCTAACAAACATTTGGAAAACATCTGGAAAGGTTCTGAGCATCCTGCTGCTGTGAAAACCTTTGGTGTTCCCACGTCCCAAGTAGTGTCTACTGTTCTTGTCTCCATGTCTCAAAAAGGACTTAGAGAAAAGGACAATGGTCAAGGAGATGGAGGCACTGAAAAGCCCGGGACTTCAGTTTGAAGAGAAGGATGAGGGAGAAGGATACTACTGAAGTTTAAAAAAATATCTTAAAGGTTTCAGACACAGAGAATCCAAACATTATTAACTAGATCCAGCAAACTAGAATTCCCCTGACAAATCTAACAGGGCATTTAAATAGATTAAAGAAAGTATTTTATACAGCAGGTAGTGAACCTTTGGGGACTTACTGCCTCAGAAAACTGTGAATCATTCAGTATCAGCAGGTTGAAAGAGGTGTTAGACAAATTCATTAACATTAGGTCCATAAGCAGAAAGTAAAGGCAGGAAGAAACCCTCTAACAGCCCTAATATAACTGGAATTGCAGAGACACAAGATGGACTGCAGAATGCAGTCTACATGCTCACACGCACTCACTCCCAAAACGCATCTCCTCTTGCCCCACCTGAAGCAAACAGTGGCTTCGATGAACACCAGTCTCAGCATGGCATTTCTTATCGTGTGCTCCATTTCATACTATGAGGCCTGACCTATCTGCTCAAAATATTTGAATTATTTAGTCAGTGGCCTGTGCTCCCCATGTAGGAAATGCTGGTTAACCAGCAGAGTGCTCAGATGCTGGAGCAAGGCCTACTTCAGGCTGTACACCTGAGCAGGGCAAACTACACCAGCACCCATTCCCGCTTCACACCTCAGTAGCTGCCTGCGCAATTCCTTGGCAGGGGCCTTCACACCAGCCATAGAGAGGAAAGAAATCACAGTTCACAGAGGGCTTCAGTTGAAGGTCACGCAAGTCCATTAACTGAGAAAATATGAGTAACTCAGTCTCCAACTTAAATAAGGAGTTGATAGCCTTGCCCAAAGGCAAACACGTATACCAGGTGTTGCCAGCTCGACATTTTATCTCCAGAAGTCTGTAAAACCTCAACAAGTACACGCAAAGTCATGCAGCAGGGGATGATGATTTAATAAATTACATTACTACTCTGCACTAAGTCCACCATCTCCAACTGTGTACTCACCAGGCACATACACAGAACTGCCAGGGGCAATCTGGACAGAGTACTATAAAAAAGCAAGACGCTGATATTTCTCAGTGTTATCTGTTCACTACATCCCTTTTCACCAACACTAATCAAACAAAAGACATGACAAACAAACATACCCCCAAAGATTTGAGTCCAAGTGGCAAATATAATGCTTCTTGCTGTATAAAACTAGGGAAAATGTGGGCCCACTGTTGAACAAGACAGGTGCCGTGGTGACAGAGATGCAGAGAAGGTGGAGTTGCTGAATCATAGAATCATAGAATGGTTTAGGTTGGAAAGGACCTTGAAGATCATCGAGTTCCAACACCCCTGCCATAGGCAGGGACACGTCTCACCAGACCAAGTTGCCTAAGGCCATGTCCAGCCTGGCCTTGAACACCTCCAGGGATGGGGCCTCAACAACTTCTCTGGGCAACATGTTCCAGTGCCTTACCACCCTCAAAGTGAAAAATTTCTTCCTAATGTTCAATCTGAACCTGCCCTCTCCTAGTTTAAAGCCTTTCCCCCTCATCCTATCACTACATGCCCAAGTAAAAAGTCCTTCCCCAGCTCTCCTGTAGGCCCCCTTTAGGTACTGGAAGGCCACAATAAGATCTCCCTGGAGCCTTCTCTTCTCCAGGCTGAACAGCCCCAACTCTTTCAGCCTCTCCTCATAGGAGAGGTGCTCCAGCCCTCAGATCATTGTCATGGCTCTCCTCTGGACACGCTCCAGCAGGTCCAT
Source organism: Vanellus vanellus (assembly GCF_965231255.1). Classification (NCBI taxonomy): domain Eukaryota; kingdom Metazoa; phylum Chordata; class Aves; order Charadriiformes; family Charadriidae; genus Vanellus; species Vanellus vanellus. The sequence goes on from NC_138905.1 coordinate 116,960,759, forward strand.
GTCCTTCTTATGTTGGGGACTCCAGAGCTGGATGCAGTACTCCAGGTGGGGTCTCACAAGAGTGGAGTGGAGGGGCAGAATCACCTCCTTTGACCCACTGGCCACACTTCTTCTGATGCAGCCCAGGATACAGTTGGCCTTCTGGGCTGCGATCACACACTGCTGGCTTATGTTGAGCTTCTCATCAATCAGCACCCCCAGGTCCTTCTCCTCAGGGCTGCTCTCCAGCCATTCCACACCGAGCCTGTATTTGTGCTTGGGACTGCCCCGACCCAGATGTAAGACCTTGCACTTGGCATTCTTTGCTTCGATCTTCACTGCTCGGGACAGTCCTCAGGTGACCCAGACTTTGCGGGTAACAGAGAAAGTGTGGAGGAAGCAAGACTTTCCCTTGGTTGATGAGGAAAAATTTAGAGATCAGTTAGATAAACTGAATATCCACAAGTCCATGGGGCCTGATGGGATGCATTCTCGAGTGCTGAGGGAGCTGGGGGAAGTCACTGCTGGGCCACACTCCATCATCTTTGAAAGGTCCTGGAGAACAGGTGAGGTGTCTGAGGACTGGAGGAAAGCCAATGTCACTGCAGTCTTCAAAAAGGGCAAAAAGGATGACCCGGGAAACTACAGGCTGGTCAGCCTCACCTCCATCCCTGGAAAGATGATGGAACAGCTTGTTCTGGGTGTCATCTCCAAGCACCTGGAAGAAAAGAAGGTTATCAGAAGTAGTCAACATGGATTCACTAAGGGGAAGTAATTTCTGACTAATCTGATAGCCTTCTATGATGGGGTGACTGGATGGGTGGATGAGGGGAGGGCAGTGGATGTTGTCTACCTTGACTTCAGCAAGGCTCTCAACACCGTCTCCCTCATCATCCTCACAGGCAAGCTTAGGAAGTGTGGGTTAGATGAGTGGACAGTGGGGTGGATTGAGAACTGGCTGACAGATAGAGCACAGAGGGTTGTGGTTAGTGGTGCAGAGTCTGGTTGGAGGTCAGGAACGAGTGGTGTCCCTCAGAGGTCAGTACTGGGTCCAGTCCTGTTCAATATATTCATCAATGACATGGGTGAAGGGATAGAGTATACCATCAGCAAGTCTGCTGATGACACAAAACTGGGAGGGTGGCTGACATGCCAGAGGGCTGTGCTGCCATACAGCATGTCCTGGACAGGCTGGAGAGTTGGGCAGAGAGAAACCTTATGGAATTCAACAAGGGCAAGTGTAGGGTACTGCACCTGGGGAGGAATAACCCCATGCATCAGTACAGGTTGGGGGCTGACCTCCTGGAGAGCAGCTCTGTGGAAAGGGACCTGGGAGTCCTGGTGGACAACAGGATAACGATGAGCCAGGAATGTGCCCTGCTGGCCAAGAAGGTGAATGGCATCCTGGGGTGCATCAAGAGGGAGATCATCCTCCCCCTCTACTCTGCCCTGGTGAGGCCGCATCTGGAGTACTGTGTCCAGTTCTGGGCTCCTCAGTTCAAGAAAGACAGGGATCTGCTGGAGAGGGTCCAGCAAAAGGCTACAAAGATGATTAGGGGATTAGAACATCTCTCCTATGAGGAAAGGTTGAGGGACTTGGGTCTTTTTAGTTTAGAAAAAATATTGAAGGGGGGATCTTATTAACGCTTATAAATACTTAAAGGGAGAGTGCCAGGGGGATGGGAACAGTCTTTTTTCAGTGGTGGCCACTGACAGAACAAGAGGTAACCGGCACAAACTTGAACATAGGAAGTTCCATCTAAACATGAGGAGGAACTTCTTTACTTTGAGGGTGGCAGAGCACTGGCACAGGCTGCCCAGAGAGGTTGTGGAGTCTCCCACTCTGGAAACATTCAAAACCCACCTGGACGCCATCCTGTGCAACCTGCTGTAGGTGACCCTGCTTTGGCAGGGGGGTTGGAATAGATGATCTCCAGAGGTCCCTCCCAACCCTGACCATTCTGTGATTCTGTGATTATCACTGTTATAGTAACTGTAAACTTAAGTAAAACACAGCCTGAATAATGCTATAACCTATTAAACAGGTTAAGAAAACTCTCCTTAAAACGAAAAAAGTATGGATGTCCTATATCAGAAGTGACAAATTGAGAGCTAGGTGTTTTCTCAAGTGGGCTGGAATGGGAGAGCACATGCCTTTGAAAGGCTTCCAAGTTTTAAGTGCAGATCCCAAAAAAGTATCTTTATTTTCCTATAGTCTAGTTATGGTAAATATCTCTGCGCATGCAATAGTAATTCCTCATGAGAAAAAAAGTGTTTATAGGATAAATTAATAACCAGAGAATAACACTTTTGTGGCAAGCCTTTTTATCATTATGATCTATATTTATTTATTATTATGATCCACTTCAAACCATGAAACCTAGGTTTCTGACCTAATCTGAAATCATGCTTTAATGGTAAAAGCTGGGCATCAGTCAATATCATACTCTATTTAAACTGCTGAGTTTGTACTATGAAAAATAGAGTGGTTTCCTAGCTAAAACATGAGATTAGGAATAGAGAGATGGTAGTGCTGGAGGCCCCGGTTGTTTCCCTGAAACCAAGCCTTCAATTGTCTCTTTTTTTTCAGTTGTTAAAAGAATTCCTGCAATCTAACATCATTTTTCAGCTGAAGTTTACTTTTTTACTGCTCTTTACCCAGAAGTAAAGCAAACCCAGGCAAAGGGGTATGGTCTTGGGCCAGTCTCTCCAGTCTCTCCCTCAAGGTGGGTGTGCAGTTTATTCTTTTAAGTGCTACACATGAGTTTGCGTTTATGAAATGGCAGCTCATCTGACCAGGTGCTTACTGGATCTATTGAAAACACGTATTGCACTATTTATTTTTACTTCCCAATAATCTCAAAGTATTTTACAGAATTCCAAAATGCTGTGTTGGTTTATGGAGCTGGGCACACTTAGGATGTATATACTCGACAACAGTTCAATTGCAAAAAAATTCTTGGTTCCTATGGCATTGCCTAATCTGATAAAATCACTGATGACCACATAGACCAACAGATCATTTCCCTTGATTCCAGAGGCATTCTGAAGAACAAATTAGATGAGGTGTGGCTTCTCAGTGACAACTATCTTATTTTTAAATTCTGATACATTTTCATGTTTTCTTGAAACCCTCTTCGACAACAGCATAAGTTCCACTTCCTGCTAACAAGGTTAAGAAAAATTATGGGGACGTCTTGCTTCCTCCTGCAAATCACTAAGGAAGTGGTTTGTAAAAGAAACAAAAATTGCTAAATACTTACAAATACTTTTAGCGATTAGCTAATAGAGATAGCTTTATTGAGTTCTTCATGATTCTTCACAGTAAGTTTTGATTATGACCTTCCAGGTCAGTTATCCAGACAGGTTTGGGGTTTTTTCAGGCATAAGTATACAGCCCACAGTTTTTCCATTTGGAATGAAAATAATTCCTTAGGAACATGGAAACAGACTTGGGGTGTTAGAGCATGACTAGGATTGTGTGAACATGCCATATGCCAAATGCAGGAAAGGGTGGGGTACTCTATAATTTGTCCCCCACATATTTGTCTGTGTGTGTGTCTGCTGTATTTGACACAGCGCATTTATGCAGATATCTATTAATATTTGACATAAAGTGTTGAAAACATAAAAACACAACCTGTCAGTTATTGCAATAAATCTATCTTCATTCAAAAGGATATCAACAGAGAAACACTGGCTTTGTTAATCAAGCGGATAAACACACAGAAGAAGAGAAACTTGTCTTAAGTCAGGCACTGGATGGGGAAATTTAAATTCAGTTATATCTTGGCAGTAGACTTCATAAATGCTTGAACAGGTCTTCCAGTACCTCAGTTCCTCACCTGTAAAATGAGACTGAAATCTCTGTCTCACAGCCATGTCAGAAATTTCCTTAAATTTCTGCAAAGCAAAGGTATCACAGCATTGGGAAACAGCTGCTGAAAGAGTCAGATTGAACAAACAAGATCTGTCACAGGACTGTTACCACATCCAAACTATGTGTTATACAAAGAGTTTATCTCCACAGCCAGGAAACTCATTAGGTTTTCAGCTACGGAGTTTCTATAGTCAATGCCATAGAAATCATGGTTATAATATTGTGTTAAATGGGCACAGCACTAAATGTCATTGCAATGCCATTGGCTCGGCACAAAACGGTACAGCAGAAGCAGTGATTTTTGAGGTCATTTCTTCAGATACGAGATGCAGATTTTCAATCCACAGAGCGTTGTTGAGAGCCAGAATCTTAAAAGACATCTGCACCTTCAAAGGTCTCCCTTTGGATGACTCCTTTAGGGGAAGGAGAGTGATGTAATGGCCCAGTGAGTCAGCCATAACTTTGAGGTGGATGTGCTTAGACCTTGTTTTTATAATGAGCTCCCCAAAGAAAACCAAAACACTTTAAAACTCGAAATAGCCAGGAAGACTGGAATATTTAACTTTTTAAATACAGGAAACTCAAAGTGACTAGAGGAGATGGAATAGAAATTAGAACGATTTATACACAGCTTTCCCTGGCCCACTGCATCCTTGCAGGTATTTTGCTTCCAGGTGAGGTGGCAGTAGACTCGGCGGATGTCTGATTTGTATCGAAACCCCCTCTCTCCGCTCTGTTCCCAAGGAGGTTTGCACGTTCCCTTTGAAGGTCACCTCGCAGCTCCCCACTGCATCAGGTCCTTCCCTCGGCAGCCTGCAGCCTCCCTGCTCTGTGCTGGGACTCCCTCAGCAGCCTCATTGATGCAGCATACAAGGTGCCCCAGGAACCTTCCCTCCCTTGCGCCAGCTCCCTGATACCATCATCTTAAAAAAATTTGACATGCTTATGAATCAAAAGACAGGTGAAAAAAAAAAAAAAGGTACTTTATATAGCAAGAAAGGAGCACGATGTTATTTTATTCACCTATGAGATTCTATTATTAAATTTAATGCTATCATACATCTGGCTTTTTCCAAATACATCCTTGTTTTTTCACTCAATATCTTGCCCTGGCAGAGTTTTAGAATTTTGCACATTTTCTTAGGATTTCCAGATGTCCAGCAGCCTGCTCCTTACTAGAATGCACAACTTTCAGAAATGGCACTCATGCCCTTGCAGATCACCTTTGTAATGCATCTATTGAAGACTTGACGGACAGACACATGAGACTAGTGCACATTGAATCCAACCCATCCTGAAAGTTCTAGGAGGAAATACAAAAAATAGCAAGAGGAGAACTCTACATATTCATTAAAAGGTAATATGCTAACAAACCCCCTCCGTTTTCTCGGCTGGACATCTTCTCTGATCCAGCGTTCAAAAACTGAAGACAAGCAAGACCTACCAAATAGAAGCTATGTGAAACTCAGGTCTAGGGCAGATCCAGGAATAGTTCACAGGGGAAAGAAAGCCCAGTTTAAGCTTCAGTAGACCATCCAGGTCACTGTAGGCATGTCAGCTGCAGCAGCCTGTACTGCCCAGCATTTACATACACTACATGATAGCTCCCCTGCCAGCACAGCGTGGCCGCTGGTTATGTGATACAACAGATACAAGGAAGCTGCAGCTGAGCTGCTCAGAAGTGGCACATGGGCCAGGAGTGACTATTTGGCCATTTCCCTTCCATCTGTAGATTACCCCTCAATTATTTTTTGATTAAATGTTGAAAGAATGCAGTATCAAAGGAGTCAAGTGTAAAAGAGTTCTTCAAAAAAAGTTAGGAAAAGACCAGGCTGTTGACATTGCCTGCAATATGCTGCAACTTTATTACGTCAGAGAATTGAGATACTATGAATATACTTAAGTGTTGACATCATTGCAATTTCCAGTATTGAAGGCAATAAATATCTCTCACTGCAATAATAAACACAGAGGCCACAAATATTTGTGAACTGCAGGAGACATTGATGCCAAATATGCTGTGAAAACCAAAATAAGATTAATGATATTTTATTGGAAATTTTTGAAAAATCTAAGAGAGTGCAAGAAAAAGGGCTGGGCCTTTTTATAGGTTGATGAGTTCAGTTCAATAAGGCCAAGTGCCGGGTCCTGCACATGGGTCACGGCAACCCCATGCAGCGCTACAGCCTGGGAGAAGAGTGGCTGGAAAGCTGCCCAGCAGAAAAGGACCTGGGGCTGTTGGTCAACAGCCAGCTGAGTATGAGCCAGCAGTGTGCCCGCCCAGGTGGCCAATAAGACCAACAGCATCCTGACTTGTATCAGGAATAGTGTGGCCAGCAGGACTAGGGAAGTGATTGTCCCTTTGTACTCAGAACCGGTGAGGCCTCACCTTGAATACTGCGTTGAGTTTTGGGCCCCTCACTACAAGAAAGACAGAGGTGCTGGAGCATGTCCAGAGAAGGGCAACAAAGCTGGTGAGGGCTCTAGACCGCAAGTCTTATGAGGAGCGGCTGAGGGAACTGGGGTTGTTTAGCCTGGAGAAAAGGAGGCTAAGGGGAGACCTTATCACTCTCTAAAACAACCTGAAAGGAGGTTGTAGAGAGGTGGAGGTTGGGCTCTTCTCCCAAGTGACAAATGATAGGACAAGAGGAAATTGTCTCCAGTTAAGCCAGAGGAGGGCTAGATTGGATATTAAGAAAAATTTCTTTACAGAAAGGGTTGTCAGGCATTGGAACAGGTTGCCCAGGGAAGTGGTGGAATCACCGCCTGGGGAGGTATTTAAAAGGTGATTAGACGTGGTGCTTAGGGACATGGTTTAACAATGGTGTTGGCAATGTTAGGTTGATGGTTGGACTCAATGATCTTACAGGTCCCTTCCAACCTAGACAGTTCTATGATTATATGATTCTATGTGTTATATGTATTTAGAAGATTAATAAGAGCATTTGGAATATCATGTTTCTTAGCAACTCATTGAGTTAGGTTTTCACTGGTTCAAGAGGTAACGGTAAGAGAAATCAGATTACTGTAGATTTTCAACATAGTAAAAGTGTAGTATTTGCAAAGTTCTTTAAAGTCATTTTCTAAGCTACAGCACCCAGTGCAAGTAAAGACTGAGGGTTCACATTTTGACAAATATTAAGGTCATGCTCAGAGATGTAACTCTGCATTCTGTGCATTGCAGTGCTGACTCTATTTATGTAATTGCCTTTTTTAATACCCAGTGTAAGTGGCAGTCTCTGTAACACAATTTTCAAAGTACTACAGCAGGTGATTAAGATGGGCGACACATTTAGAGAAGTCCTATGTTGTTCCTGCCTTCCTTCCAGCTCCTTGTTTCTTCAGACCCTGGGCTATACAAGGAAACTCCATTAATTGCCAGCTCCCACATGAGAAGTTCACACTGCCTCTTCTACACATGCATGGAGCATCCAGGCACAATCTGATGGGATGACTGCTTTCTAGGAATAACGGTAGGCCATAGATACTTGACAAAGGTAACAGCACATGAACTATCTAATCTCATCTCCAACTTTGCCTTTTTCAAATCCAGTTGTTACTCTTCAAACTTCGCACTTGTATCAGTAGAATAAATATGGCTACCCTGTTGTTGGCGATATTCTGCATAACACTCTGTGATAAGCCCAGACAATAGTGCAACATGTCAGACAACCTCTAAGTCAGACATCGAAGACAGAAACAACTGTGGTGCATTTCCTACCCAAACTCTTTAAAAAGACCACAAAATGAGATCACCCTGTGGTGACCTGGCTTTGGATGAACACTTCTATTAAAAAATACATTTCTCCTGCTGGCGTGAGAAATCAGATTTCAATATTACCCTCACAGCAGGCTGAATGAGTGTGTTTTGAGTCATAATGCCCAGCAGACTGACAGCAGGAAGTCTTGCTGATAGGATATGCCACTTTTATTTGCTTCCTGTGAACACGTACTTGTTTCCTCTTAAGAGTTTTCACAGAGACAGTATCATAAAGCTCACGAGCATATGTGCTTAGATGTGCATGCATGGCAGAATGGCTTGAGTCAAACTGTTAAATGTTCAGGAGTTTGCAAAGCTCTTTCTGCATTAAAAGGTCCTGCAGCTGGAAATCCAGAAGGGATGCCGTGTGGTTGAGATAATCAAGTGTCTCAGACGTAGTAGCCAGCAACAACAGCAGTGAGTGCACCAAACAGATTGCAAGTTTAGGGCTTCCATCTTTGATGTGCAGTCTGTAAAAGCTAACTGATAAAATTTTAAATCTGCTTAAGAATGATTTCCAGGATGATGAAATTCATCCCCCAGAGGAAGATTAGCACTGGATCTGGCAGTAAGTCCCACTCTGACTTCTGCAGGTTAAGCTCCAATTTAGGAAGATACAGGTAAGAGAGTCGAACTCATTATTCTACATCTTGAGAGAGGTTCATTGCAAAAAAAAAAAAAAAGAATAGGTTAAAATGCCTTAGCTTGCTAGTGGGGTTCTTTCTTAAGGTAGAAGGTTCCTTTTTTCCATTACCAAAGCAAGGGGAGTGATCAGTGCAGTGACCCTACTTGGGATAGCAACAAGAGGAACCATTGAAATTCCTGGCTGACCAGACCAGATCACAGAGCAATTACAGCAGAAATATTGCCCTGAAACAGGCCTGCAAATGCAGGGTATCTTTTTCTTCCAGGTGCGTCAGTTGCTACTCTGGCTGATTTGAGTACCTTGTCAGTGTGAGCCCAATTCAGCATGCAGATGCACAGCAAGGCTCACTGGACTAAAGGACCTTCATATCAACGTGGTTCTATTTCTGCTGGTAGTCAAACTACATTTTCTCAGCTAGCTTACTTGTGTCTATAAGGCTGTATCATGTAGACTTTCTCTGATTTATAAGACGCACTCTTTTTGCCTTGTCAAAGGAATTTGACCTCATTGATGTTTTAATACCAAGACCAGCATGACATTTTAAAATAAGTCAAGTTTTGGAGTCTTCAATAGCAAATAGATGTGTTGTAAAATGCTTGCAAAGCATGAAATTTCATCTTTTTTTTTTTGTTCCATGAACTGTTAATGCAAAACTAACCAAACAGAATTTCAACAAACTTCCAGAAAGCACATTTTTTGGCTGTAGAACAAACAAAAGATATTTCAAACAAAGAATTAATTTCCCCACTTTTTGGAAAATCATAAGCACCTGAAAACAGGCACTCATAATGAAAGTTCCTCCTGCAGTGTTTGTACAGTAACTATAGTGCAGCTACCACAATACTATAAGACAGCCACTAGATAATTGCAGCTATTATGCCCCATTGCAAATATTTACCACACTGTGGGCAATGAAAATTGCTATCTCAACAGATCCTGACTTTCCCTGAGGAAAATAATTGCCTTCTGCTCTTGGACAACTTATGGAACAAAAACCCCAGCATCATTATTTACTTTTGGTCCAGAAAGCATAAAATGAGTATCACACAGCAGTTTTTCATCCATGAAACTGTTGTATTGTTGAAAATTGGAAGATAATACAAATATTTTTCTAGAAGGTAAAATTAGTAAGCAAAGTACGAGCTTTCCAAACCATGTGCCCTGGTTGCTGTAGCTGATTCTGCTGCTTAGTTCTGCAACCTCAGATCACACTTTCTTCTCATACTGTGCACCAGATACCAGTGGTGACACTATCCAAGGATGGAAAATTGTCCTGAGTCTGTTTCGCTCACAGGGGACATTCAGCATGACCACCAGTGCCTGTGCAGGGAGTGCCCTTGCACCCTGGCTCTTACAGCAGCCAGGTCATTTTGCAACCCCTTCTGGAGATGAAGAAAATTCTAATGAAGTCAGTTAAAAATGTTGGCAGGTCCCAGACCTCTGGTTTTCAAACAGTCCAAATCTAGATCAAGAGACTTTGGCAGAGGCAGTAGCCCATCTTCCCCTCACCTACAACCACTTTGTCTCACTTCCACTCAACACTTTCGTCACAGCCTCTCTAGTGACCAGTAGAGCTCTGGCAAGTTTCCCCCCATTTGGCATTCCTCTCACCCCATCCTTCTTACTATGGTGTTTCCAGGTGTGAAGTCACCTCAGGAAACTGTCAGGTACATGGCTGACTTTAAAGACATGGCTTACTTGGAAAAGGTAATGAAAACACGTTATAAAAGTGACTGACTCAGACTTTTAAAGACCTGGTACAGCATTTGTCAAAGTTCAAGACTGCATTAGTTTAAATGCACACACCTTTGGGTCCATCATTTTAGTGTATCTCTGGTGCAGAGCGAGCTTTGGTTTTCCATCTGAACTTTAATAAGAGCACTTTTCATCCATACCTACAAACATAAAAATGTCTGGTCTATGAACTAAGACTAGATTACCTGGATAGAGGCAAGAACAACTTGTACAGCTGACCAAGAGTCCAGCTCAGAGGGGCTGCTCCTTCCAAGTCATCCTGTGGTTGAAAGCCAAAGATAAATCATGAAACAAGGGTCACTGCTTAACTCCCACATTGCTCAGCAAATGTGCCATGTCTCAAGCAATCAAGCATCTGCCAAAATACAACCCTAGGTCAAACGAATGCATCATTTTAATTCTGTTGAAAGGATGCTCTACTTTATTATGGCAAACTCTATGTTGGCTTGCAAATGTTCTTCCAGTGCCTTCCAATTACACCTACAAGAGATGTATTTTATATATTTTGTGTGTTTTCTACACACAAACTCACCTACCAGTTGAAGTGTACTGCCTGGCTTTTAGGTAATATATCATGTACTGCCATATCACACAGGAAATAATCCAGTGAAGTAGCCTCTAAGACAGCCACCTGTAATGCAAAACCTTAAACATTGCAGCAACAACAAGAGATGAGCTAATGGTTCAGAAATTCAATGAGACGCACCAGAAAACAAATTATGAAACTTCTCTTCTTCATTCTTTAGGCAAAAAACCACTAAAAAATCCTACATAACAATACGAATTTTATTAGTATTATTATCTTAACAAACAGAGAATAGTAAATGAATTGATCAGCTATCAGGAACCCTGTATGTTGTTGCCATATTACTTCTCTGTTTCATATACATGTTTTTCTCTAGATTGTATTTCAGTATAGTGGATATACATTTAATAATGTAAAATTTTATGCTTCCAGCAGAGTTTGTTCGTGTTGTGAGCCTTTCTCAAGAATTTAATCAGACTTTTTTAATTAATTTTCTTTATTGGCATCAGTAAGAAAGAAAGATATGATCTATAAAAATACAGGTTTATTTTCATCTGTTTAATCTCATATTGTTCTTTGTTAAGTTTTATAAAAACATTGCTTTATCATGGTGATTAGACTGAATTAATTTAGTTGTCATGCAGCTATAGATCAGATAGGCAGTGCCAGATCCGTGAAATGTAGAACAGTTCACACCCACGGAGGAATGGCTAGACAGTGTTATCTGCCTCAAGGAGAAAATCTTAGGGTTTTGGTACATTTTGAATGAAAATAATTAGCGTAGGACATCACAAACTGGTAACAGTTATGTCATGGCCACGTAAATCAATTAGATAATCATCCTCTATTTTATTTGCTCAAATCCATGAGTTAATGCTATACGGAACTATGATTCATTAATTTGCAGAGCTATTACTTCTCTCTGCTCTAGCTGAACACCTCACAGATACGATATGCATCGCTTAGTCATTCTACCTGCCTTTCTGTTGTACCTCAGCAGGTGCCAGACTAATCATTCCATCTTTTCCTCCTGCTTATGAAATGTGGATATTCAGCAGAGGATTTTGTTCAGTGCATCAGTGGCAGAAGCAGTGGAATAACCTTTTCTTCTAGTCAGCAGCTATACGAAGTACCCTTATGGAGGTGGTCTGAAGTTAATGAGGTGACATAGGCAGGTATGAACGACAGCAAAGTATTAAACAGGATTATAAGGAACTGCTGTCCTCCCATGGGATCACCGGCATGGCTCTGTAAGCATCTTGGAAACACAGCAATATCAAATTGGATCATACTGAAATAGTATGACCCACCGAGGAGACTGAACACTGTCAGAGGCTTCACAAGGAGAGATAAGAAAAAGCCATCCTCTATACATATATATGCTCACCAGCTGGAAATACTAGCACGCCAATTTAAATTATTGCTGTGCTGTCAGTTGGACTCTGGCCAAGAAGTATTATGTTTGTGACCTACACTGAATACATGTGACATGCCAACTGTAAAAGCAGAGGAAGATAAAGGAGGAGGAAAGAGTCCTATTACTATTCAGGTAACAGGAGGTTTTAATAAGCAGGTTCCTTAACTCAAATAACAAACTCCTATACCAAGTCTGAACTGAACATGTGTGAGGGCTGAATTTCTCAGCCTGGGCAAATGTGATGTTAATGAGAATAGCAGGAAGCCAACACAGAGCTGGTGACCTCAGGGAAAATTCAATTAAAATGAACTGAAAATGTGGGAAGCAAGAAATAATTCAAAAAAGATGAACCAGATCCTTAACTGAGGTGAATCATCATAGTTAAACTGAAGCGTCTGGCTGGGCTGATGTATACATGCTGCAGATCAGACTGCTGGCAGGAAACTGGAGGACACCCAGTGGCACTCACCACTGACTTAGGGGGTAGTTTGTGTCTTGGCCAGGGAAAACAGAGGAGAACTGGGAGCTATAACACAGCAACATGAGAACCGATCCACCTACTTGTTTATCCAATACCTACATAAGTCATGGCTGTAGAAGCGAGTGGTATTTAGTCACTTGCAGATGGACACAGCCTGGCAAAAAATGCCAAGGACGTTGCTCTTTCACATATTCTCTCCCAGCTTTAACTAAGCTACAGCTTTCCCAAAATGAATTGGACCAGCAGCTAGTGTATTGGAAAGTTACAGTGATCCTGAGAATAACATGCTGCTCTGAATTTGTCCTGAAGCTGTATTCCCCTACTGCTGTTTGAGAGGAACAGAAGAGCTCTTTGGGTCTGTACTTCTTTTATTGAAGGCTCTCATGATCCCCTCATGAAGCAAGATTCACTGGAAGAGCCAGATGTTCTCTGTCACTTCTGAAGGGCTCAGCAACTGCTAGCTTGGTGTAAGAGAAGAGAGGAGGTGTTTTCTTGTGGGAACCACTCCAGCAACAAGGAGAGGTTTCTTCCCCACCCCCAGAACAGCCCCAGGCAAAGGACAGTGAAAGAGCCACCTTCGTGCCCAGCAGTCCCATGAGCTGGTCTCCTCTCCTTGTATCAGTCTGCCACTGCCAGTAAAGGTGCAGCCTCACAGCTGGCAATGTTATTTTAGAGAATAAGCCAATGGCCAATCAAGCCTAAGACCAAAAGGTCCACAGGGCAGAAGAAAAATTCAGGTTTTCTCTGATTGCCACAGCCTGATGCCAAGCTCAGCCAAACCACCACACTCTGCCTGTAAATCACCCTCCTTGTCAACAGTACTGCAGTTAATATTAGCTATTGCAAGGATTAGAAATAGTCAGCCATAATTAAACGCACATCACGTAAATCAGCAGCCTGTTAGCAAACTTTTCAAGAGCTAAAGAAAAGTTAAAGTGACATTGGCAGATACAGCTCCCATTTGCTAAGTACTACTACTTGCTCCTGGTGCTTATACAGAACCTGGCAAGCTTACATAGTTAGAAATTTATAACATTCGTCCCCCTCCAAAGTGTCCAGTTGAATGGAGCAGTAAAGACCTTGTTGAAAGAATTTCATCCTAGTATCAAGGGTTTCAATAGCCATATGTCTTATAAAAATTGTATGTATATGTTGTTTCAACTTCTGTGGTTTGTGTACAACCCATTTTACCCTGGTACCAAGTTACCCTGCAAAAATCGTTGGATTGCTACACATTATTGTGGAACCCAGTTCACATCCTCAAATTGATATGCTGCCAGGTTAGCAGATAAATATTCCTATGTTTATGGATAATCATTCTTAGTCCACTCAATTCTTACCAAATATTTTTAGATTCTAACCTGTTCTGGGTCCAGAATATGCTTGGACTTCCTCTATATTTTTGTAAATTCCCAATCATACTTTTCTATGTGCCAATCCCAACACCAGAGGTTTTTTCCATGTTTTGCTTTAGAAACACCTAATTAGTAATTACCTGTGTCGTCAATAAACCCTGTCTTGCACAAATGAAAATGTCACATCCTCTGACTCAGCTGGTTGCTTTGTTTTGGAAAATGCAGCAGACCTTCTGATGGATAGGTAGACATTTGTCCTTTTATTTATAATTAACTAAAAAATCACACAGAATAAAGAGAAAATCCTGAAGGAACAAGCTGAAATGATAATAGAAGCAAATATAAAGCAGAGGATAAAAAAAACCCCAGTGTTTCTGTGCCCCCAGATGAATGAAACTTCTCCCCCTTGCAAACAGAAGTAGTAGGAGTTTTGTCCAAAACTCTTTCTCTCCAAACATCCTGTCATTCCATATGACTCATCCTTTACGGGGTCAGGGAAAAAAGACAAGCAGAGTTGTATCATTATGTGCAAGTTAGATTCACTCCTTGCACTTGACTGAGAGTCATTAAATATAAATTCATATAAGGGAGTTCGTGTAAGAGAGGAACTGTTAAGTCACCATAAGCGTTTCATTGTTCTAGAAAGACGTCGGACCCCAGTATAGTATTTTAATAAAACCTATGGGTTTTTTACTGAAAACCAGTTCTCCTGCGTCAGGATGGGAGTTACTCCTCTAGAGGTCAATGGAATTTATTCCCATCCTGTTCTGGAATATTTAAGCAAACAGGTCGCTCCTCCTGCTCTCTCTGGTGCAAGGTTTATCAAGAGCATAATAGCCTCAGGCCTTATTTTTCTGCTAAAATATTCAATTGACTTCCAAGGGGGTTACTCCCATCCTGTGACACGAAAACATCATTCCCAACAGTTTCTGTGTTGAGTAGGGAGGGGCACTGTTTTTTCTCCAGGAATGTCTTGGTTTAAAAGTCACCGGCACTGCTGCTATCAGTCAGCATTCCCCACTTCCCACGGAAGAAGAGCTCTTCCCCTGGAAGGGTCAGTGGCCCTTTTGCTCCCTTCGCAGCAGCAGCAGCAGCAGCACGGTTTGGGCAAATGCCCTGTCAGGCTGGGTGCACACCTGGTCTCCTCTATGCTTGGGATCCCTCACTCCCCAGACTAGGCCAGGATGCACCTCTCCAAAAATTAGCAAGCTGCAAGCTGTGCTGACTCCACGGCCACACATTTGAAGATAATTGTTCTGCTGGTTTCTTTTCACTAGCGGACTGAGTCTCCCACCCCAGGGGGTGGCTTTGGGCTTTGCATGCTGACTGCCGAGCCGTACCTGCCCATCTCCCTGGTTTACTTTGCTGAAGCAAATGGGAGGGACTGCAGACACAACTGCTGAGTGTCTTCTGTCAGCTTTCTAAGCAGATCTACTCCCACCATGCTCAGTTTTTGGTCTGTCAATGGAAACACCTGAATTTCCCTGAGGTAAACTATGGGGCACCTGGGCACCCAACCATGCTTTGCAGTCCACTTAGAGATCCAGGTACTCAAACATTGACATTGCAAACCAGAAGGCTTTTACTGGCTCTTCCCTTTCATGTCCAACCAAAAACAATCCAGGTTTTTCCAAGACAGAGCCACAGTTTATTCAGGAGCAAAAGGTACCCGCTGCCAGTGGGATAACTGCTTCTGAAAGAAACAGCTGTGTACACACATGCACACAACCTTTGCCCACTAGTAGAGCATAAATAAAAGTACATTTTTAAGGTTTTGAAATATCTAATGGCAGGTAGGAAGCAAAGGGATATTATCTCTGGACCCAAATTGTGTTGAACCGAGTCATAAGCAATCTAACCAAATTTTGCAGCACTAGGAGACCAGTGGATGCAGAGATAAGAAACCAGAGCGGCCAGAAACAGCAAAATATTCTAACCAAACCATGGCCTTATATGAACCAATGTCCTGACTGCTCTCTCTTGACTTCTTTCACGCTTTCCCAACTAAAGCCTCACCTGGGATTCAGTTTTGTTCTTTCTCACTGGGCGTCTGCCCCAATGTGTCCACCTGAAGATGGCAGACATGCCTCCCGCCATCATCCCCGTTAAGTTATCTCCATGGCAGACATGGAGTATTACCCTGGGTCAGATGATGTCACAGTCTTTACACAACCTCTGTTTCCTTCTTTGTTGTTTTGAGGGACCTAATCTTCAAACTATATTTTTCCCTCTGAATATCAGTTTGAGACAACATGAGAGTCCCAGAATACTCTTGCTTTTCTTATTTTCTTTTCCATCCCATTAATGGTCAGGCTACTGTCACTGTCTTTCAAATCCTGAAAAAAAAAGTAAGTCACACTTTTCCATGTATCTGCTTGTCTCTCATATGCAAAAAGACATTTATTCAGTGGATTAACATATATAACGCTGAACGTGAAAACAAACACTACTGTATGTCTTAATTAAATATCCAAAGATGTACAGATATCTGGAAAAAGCAGGAAACTTAAAAAACAAAATCAGATCCTGAAGTACAGCTGATGCGTTTAGGTAGTTATGTCTGAAAATTAAGCCTCAGTCTTCTCCAAGTCACATAACTAAAGCTGCTTTGTATTTCAGTCCTCCAAAGAACTAAATAATTCACTGGCTACTGTCCTGCAAAGTCATTTCCTCTCTTTGTTTTCCATACTTGAATTTTCATATCTTTTCCAACCTTTTGTGCATAGAATGAGTCAAGTTTGGCAATTTTTCTCAGAATGGCCCTTTTTTTTCCATAGATACAGTCTTTATTATCCTCCCTGACTCCATCTAACACAGACTCCTGTCAGTGCTCTCATAAATTATTCTTTTATGCAATTTTAAAACTGGTGACTAAAAAGAATTAAATGAGACAATTTGTGCTAAATTAGCAGGTACTGCTGAAGAATTGCAGTATCTATTTCAAATTCTGAATATAGCTAACACATACGTGGAAGACACAGGAAAAAGCACTTGTTTATCAGTTTTAGTTATCCTGCAAAGAACTGAAATTCAGCACGTTTCATATAACTGGTCCTGACAATTACGCCCGCACTGTTTTACGAGTTCTTGTTTCTCTCCAAATACCATGTGCCGTAGGAAGTTCTGCACATACGGTGCATCTCTGCACAGTCTGTCAGCAGAGAGTGCTACAGCTAATTTTACTGTGGGGCCCTTCTGTTCCTACCCTTGTTATCATTTGTTTATTAAGGTGATAAAGGGAGAGGAAATAATCCAGTAGCAGGTCCCAGACATTATGCTTGGAAAGAACTATTCTCAGATTAGCTCTGCAAGAAAAATGACTGGAAATACTGTGATTTGTTGATTGCATCTCCAATAGCCCAAATAAGAGCTAAAGGATGAGCAATTCAAAATATAGAGAGCGCAGCCAATGTGCAAGCAAAGGCTTCTATTTTCAGGAAGATACATTTTTAATGTAGACCAAAAGAGACAGGAACAGAGAAAGAAATAATCTGTTCATGTCAAAACAGAGGGACTTTGTGACCGCCCAAATGAAAAGTCAAGGCAAGAGGAGAAAGCCTAGGATACAAATCATTATCTATCACTTCATTGTTTATATTATTCAAAAAGCAAAGAAAGCTGGTTTTGAATTTCTAGGGGGCTGGAACAGGAAACCAGTACTTTCCCATTTGCAGGATAATTTAGTCAAGTTACACGCCAGCTGCCCTCTGCAGAGAAGGAAAAGTCCCTCTTTAATAGAGTTGCTATTTTTCTACCCAAAAGCTTCTCCTGGCCCAAGCATCAGTGTTCTCCAGTCAGAAGACATTGCAACCTCTTCTGTCCCACTGAGCGTCTTTGTATCTTCTAGTTACGGTGATGTTACGAACGGCTTGAGGATGGCTGAGGAGGACATCCCAGATCCACTGGGATTCCCCATGGGGATTTTGTCACTTGCTCCAGCAGGGCCTAGAAATTACCCTGAAAGCTTTCAGTCCCAGACGGCTTTTTAATGGTCCAGTTGTAGTCTTTGGCCTGTTCCTAAGAGGCAGACATTTGTCATCTCCAACTACCACCAAAGATGCCACCTTAGCAGATGGAAGGCTGACCAGTTCCTAGAGTGGTCTGTCTATTCAGAACAGAGCTGGCGCACACTGGAAGAGTATGAGCATCCCTTCTCATGATATCTGCTGAACGTAAAAAGACTTAGTTACCATGAATCCAGCAGGTCTCACAAGTACTGAAATGCTGACTAAATTTAACTGCTGGGGTTTTTTTCCAAAATTTACCTCCATCAGTGAATCAACAGAAAACCGTCCCACTAGTTAATCCCGTCATGGGGAGTCACTGGCCTGTCGTTATCTCTCTGGGCTGAAGTTCACCACTACTGCATAGTAAAAGCCTCGTATTGCAGAATCACAGAATGGTTGAGGCTGGAAGGCACCTCTTAAGATCACCTAGTCCAACCCCACTGCTTAAGCAGGATCAGCTAGAGCAGAATGCCCAGGATGGTGTCTACTGGGGTTTTGAGTATTTCCAGCAGGAAAAAAGGATTCTGAGCACCTCAGCATAAATCCCACAGTGTATCTAGAAAGCTGCTTTTGACTTAGATATCTAGTCCCCCTTTTCTTACCTGTGGGAGAAATAGGCTCACTCAGGGTAGGATTTACCTCCTCTGAAGAATCACCTCTGTAGAAATCAAAGGTGTTGACAGCGTGAGATTAGTTTATCCAGGTGAGACACTGACCTTTACGGGGTCCGGACTTTTTTGAAATATTTTGCAAGAATATTAAACACATCCTTATAGCTAACGCTGTTCCCTCTTCATAGATTAATTATATGGATAAACATGAGAGTTTGGGCTAATTTTATCGCCCTGAAAGTTGCTGGTTCAGTTTTGGGAGCTCTGACATTCTGCTACTGTAATTAGATTCCCAGAAGTGATGTCTACTGATAGCGCCAAGAAAATGTCTGGTGCCAATTAGGCCAAATTCAGACCCAATGTAAGCATGTGTAACTCCTTTGGAGAGGCACTCTATCTGAATTTTTCCCAGTTGTACTGAAGAAGGTAAAACGATCCCAAACCAAAATACAGTGAAATAGTCTTTTGATCCTTCCTCATCTTCTTCTCTGATCGTAGTTCTTACCCAAAACTAAGTTTTTTAACACACGTGCCAATAATGCTAATAACATTAGGGATGCCTTGTGCCATATGGCAGGATGCCGTTTGGGCCATTGGGGCTTTGACCATCTGGAAAGGAAAAAAAAAATCTTTTAGAAAGGGAACAAACCACTGCATTACTGACACCTAACAGCAGGTGCCACCCAAATTAATCACTCCTAAAATTTTCCATTGGCTGGAGCTTGGTGGTTGGCAATCATGCTAAACAACTGATACTTGCTAGTCCCCGATGTGGTCACACAAGTCAGCTCTCCACATGCAGGTAAAGCAATTCCATACAGAAGAGCATCAGTGAGCAGCGGTGGCGCCAGGTCCTCCCTCCTCAGTGAGGTCCCATCCCACAGCCCCCAGCAAGGTGAGCCAGGACAGGACGGGGTGGGCCACAGCCTGGCCACCACCATGTACCACCATGGGCCCTGAGCAGTGGGGCCAGTGAGGTGGGAGGCCAGGCACAGCGTAGGTATGATGCAGCCTGGGCACAGGCCATGGCCCTGTCCCCTGGCCTCAACAGAGCTGAGATGCAGCTGTGGGAACAGCAAGCAAGGGCGTGCAGTGGAGGCTCCCCTCGGGGAGCAATATATTGCTAGTTTTATTATTTCATTTTTTTTAATCTTAAATCCTAATGTTACATTACATAGTCTATCTTCATATCGAAAATGTACTGTAGATTAGATGAAATTTTTCACTGTCTTTGAACATAAGTAGGAAATTTGTTATGAATTTTTAGTAGGTATTCCTTCTTTAAACTTTTATTCAATATCAGTGATGAGATCAAACCTCATTCCTTAGTGTTTGCACAATACACATAAGAAAAATATTATTTTTATTTTCATCTGTGTCCACGTATTGACAGTCACTGGTTTGTTCCAGATGTCTGACGTGGGAATTAAAAGTATCTGGGTCCTGATCTTCATCTCAGCAACCCTGGAAGCCTACTGGTTTCAGTGGAGCTGCATGGGCACAGATTACACATATACATTAGTGCTGAAGTTGTCATTCTTGTCATTCCAAAGACTTACTCCTGATCAATAAGCCAATAGTAATAGTTATTAGGTTGAGATTATGAGAATGACAGTGAAATAATAATTGCTTGCACATAAAGCCTACTTCTGCAACTATCTTTCTTACTAACACAAAACAAAATACAATAAAATAACAGTAGAAAGGAAGCACACTTTCTTAGAAAGAAGAGGAAGGTTTTGAGCTCAGAAGGACTGAAGACAGGAAGAACAATGATTGCCTAAAATTCCTGCAGAAAAATCTTGACAGTAAATTTTAGTTGAATTATGATACATTTTGAAACTGCAGAAAATTTTGGAAGTTGCCGTAACTACTGGAAGATTTTTACCCAGAATTTGTGAGGTGAAAATCAATCTGAAATCTCGAGTGCAATGACAAGGTCTTATCAGTCACAGATTTACTCAGGGAATTATTGATGTTCTGAGTTTAGATGATATTCACATCATTTCAGGTCTATGTTGGAAATCATGTCTGCTTTTGTGTAGTGGTAAGTGATATAGGATATTTGATACAATTTTCCAAGCATGGTATGTAGATATTCAGATTTAGGAAATTTGAAAATAATTTCTTTGCAGCATTTCTACTTCCCCATTCAAAGTCATTATTTAATTTTAAAATTTTGTTTTACTAAAATAACAGGCAATAGAAGTCAAATGGAGATTTTAATCCTACTTTAAGAGACTGTCTCTCACTTCTGGGTAAGGGTTGCTGTTCTGCTTTGATTGAATTTTCAGCTATGGTGAAATTCCTGAAGTATCTTCTGCCATTTGAAAAATTACACTGCTACTAGTTGACTCCATAATCTACGGTTTTTTAACCATTTCATGCTTGGTAAATTCTCCTTAAATGTCCAGAATTCTCTCCTGTAAAATATTCATGTAGTAATTACTGGTGAAAATCCATGAAGTTTCAACTGTCTCAAAGGTACTCTGGCAGCATAATTTGTTTTAAAATTATCATCCTGATTTTAACATCTCTCAGCTTGTCATGAATGAGTGAAAAATGTGACTTAACAAAGCTCTATGGCAAGGTTCATTCTAGTAATTACTGTATGGGAAAACTTACAAAGGAAAATTGAATTACACTTGAGTTAGAATGATTCACAGAGAGACTGAGGACACAGAGGGTAAGGGAGGCCCTCCCATTGAGTCACGAGATTCAGAAAGGACCCCCTTGCTTTCTAAACCCCTTCTCAGAGATGAGTCCAGGTGTGGCTGGATCCAGCTTCATGTAGATGCTTTATGTAACCGTAATCAAAGTTAAAACATTGCACAAAGAATTATGAAAGCTCATGGACTGCAAAACAACGAAAATCTTTTCACAGGATCCCAAAGAAGCCAGGCACTGTGGGGCGAGCAAAACGCAACAGAAGTGGACACTTGTTTCCTTTAAGTTCCTCATTATAAATCTACACATACAGCTTACCAGAAGTATATTTTAGTATGGAGATTACAGGTCCTGTGGCCATGCTTTGCCTCTTTTGGCTCTGCCATTCAGACCCCGCTCCTTCCACTTCGGCCCAGTGCCATATCTGTGCCCTTGTTTCCTGCGTCTCCTCCTTTAGGTCTCAGCATTATTTTAAATTCAGTGTGCTGAAGTGCAGCATCATGAGCCAAAGCCTGATCTCATGGAAGTGTGTGGTCGCTCTGCAACTGCCCTTTAAGGAACCATTTTGTCCTGACTTCATTTCCTACAGTTCCTCCAGTATGAAAAAATAAGATATTTTTATCATTGTCTCTCTGAGAGTATAACAAGCAATCATTTTTGCCACAGGCAATTTATGAGAGCACTGACAGGAGTCTGTGTTAGATGGAGTCAGGGAGGATAATAAACACAAATTCAGACTTCAGCTACGTCCAAATAACACTGCAATTTTCAATAGTGTTGTCTTCCTGGACAAAATTTCACCTGTCTTTCCAAATTTCTCCCTCCATTGACATTTCTGTCACAGTCAACAATTCCTCCTTCTACCTTGTCTTCTAATTTTGATACCATTTTAAAGACAACAAATACAAATATGCTGGATAATAAGTTTTAATGGAAAATGCTTGGTTTATAACATATTTTTTTTATTTTAATGTGAAATGCTTCTTTTCACGGTTGAAAGGTAGTAAAGATATCTGATTCAAATTTTAAAGACAACCTCCTCCATTTTGAATAAGATAAAACAAAGAAGAAACCAGATCTGTTTCAGACACTTTGGAATAATAATGAAAATGCACATTTTCTTTAGTTATTCAAAATAAGATTTTCATATTTAGATATTGCCTGTGCTTTAGGCTTCTCTCTCTTCTTTCTTCCTTCCTATGCAGATAAAGCTCTGTCACTTCTTCGTCTTCTGGTGTAAGATTATTCCTCCCTCTCCTCTCTACCATGTAAAATCCAGTAAAAGCAGAAGCCCCTGTACAAGCCAGGTGTTTCTCTGACTCCTTCTCTTCTTGCACAGCACAGCTGGTTCTTCTCGTTTCCCCTGTTCACTTAGTAGCAGTTTTTAGGCAGTTTGAGTGATCCTTTGCTAGTGGCATTATAGAAAACGAAATGCAAAACTTTCTAGTAAAGTGACAGCAGCAAAGTAGCGTTTACAGTTTATGTGAAATTTTCACTGCAGGCATGTAGACATACATCACAATAGGATAAAGTGTGTGATGAAATTATATACACACGCACACTGCTGATAAACCAGATGAAGACACACTGAACATATCCCACTGGAGTGAGGTACACTATAGAGGAGTCCTCAGTGTCTGATGAAGAAATTTTACTGCCAGGCCAACTGAAACCTGCACTTCAGCTTTGTGCTTTCTTCTCTTCTCCTTGCTGCTCTCTCCCACTGTTCAGCAGTACAGATATATTGAAATTTTAGTGATAACTGCAGTCTCCGGTGCATATTTTAGCAAAGACAAATTAAAGGCTTCTTATTCAGGACGTTACCCAAAGCCCATGGAAGTGAAGTTTGTTTTGTTTACTTCAGATCAAACCTTTCTGGTATAGGAGAGGCATCCAGCACCTGGCATAACCTTCTTACCTCAGCTTAAGATGGGTCAAGAGGCCTTCTTTGCAGCTGCAAAATTGGTGCGAGACTGGAATCAGGCTTGAATCTGAGACTTTTTTCTTTCACGCATTAGTAAACATATCACACACTTCCTTCCAGATAGAAAGTATCCAAATGCTGCCTTCACGCGGCATTGCCATTGCACAATATCTTGGAAAAAGAGTAGAGTGAAGTAGAATGAAGTTTATCAATACTCTATGCAATATATGTATCAGAATGACTTGCTTTAGTAGCTAGTCACAGCAACAGGGATACTAATTCCACTTCGTCTTCTGCATAGTTCTATATTTTCTTCTCTATTAGGGAAGTATAGGTTATTGTCTTCAGTGGACTTTAGATTAGGCCTAAATTATTCCAGTGCAATAGATCTTACATCCCATACATATTTAAGAATAGATCTATTATTTTTATTCACAAACATATATGCACAATTTTTTTTTTCTATAGATACATGTATGACCCTGTTATCTGATCTTTGAGCATGGGTTAGCTTTCTCTGGTTTTGTAAATTAAGACAAAGTTCAGAAACTGTAATGAAAAGAACAGGATTCAATTCTGTTCCTGGGCCCAGCAGCTAGACCCTGGTCCGGTCAAGAGTGTCTCAAAGGGCAACTGAGTCAAGCCATAAACAACTTCAGAAGATCATCATAACAATGACGGCGCACTGGTCTATAGAGCTTAGCAAGGAGTCAAGCTCGCCTGAAGACAAGCAACAGAAAACAGAGGGCTGTGACTGACATCTGTAACAAGAAAATATCAGAATAACACGATCAGATCAGTGTTACTGCATCATCCAAGCAAGGAGGTTTTAATTGTGGTTACTGGCACTCGTGCGAGAGCATGCAATGACAAAATGTGTCTTTGTTTTAAACACACCAACCTCTTATTCCTTTACAGCCTCAGCACACAAGTCTTTTCTGATGGGTCAGTGTCACACTGCTACATGGCTTAGCTTCTGCTTGAATAAAATACAATAATTTGTTTTAATTATACACTGCAAACTGCATACATACATAGAAAGAAGAATGTGGCTCATGACTGAGTCTTAGTGGTCTCCAGCCTTTCAGTATTTTTTTTCTGACCAGAGTGTGACAAAGAAGAACAGGAAAAAGAAATAACAATGTCTAACATAGACAGACAAGTCCCGTTTTTATTCTGAACTAGATAGAGAATTTTTGCCCCCAAATACAGGGCTAAAACTGCGTTGCTGTATTTTAGTCCGCTCTTTTAATGGGACTAATTCAATAGTACATGGGTATAAATATTTTCTGCACACAGAGAAGCTCTGAGGAACATAAAACTCCCACCTGGAGTACTGCAT
This sequence comes from Vanellus vanellus, assembly GCF_965231255.1. Lineage (NCBI taxonomy): Eukaryota > Metazoa > Chordata > Aves > Charadriiformes > Charadriidae > Vanellus > Vanellus vanellus. The sequence continues at coordinate 116,985,109 of NC_138905.1, forward strand.
CCCACTTTGGAGTCTTCAGCACAAGAAGGACATGCACCTGTTGGACCGAGTCCAGAGGAGGGCCATGACAATTATCAGAGAGCTGGAGCACCTCTCCTTTGAAGACAGGCTGAGAGCTGGGGTTGTTCAGCCTGAAGAAGAGAAGGCTCCAGGTAGACCTTATAGCAGCCTTCCTGTATCTGAAGGGGGCCTACAAGAAAGCTGGAGAGGGACTTTTTATAAGGGCATATAGCAATAGGATGAGGGGGAATGGCTTCAAACTGAAAGACGGGACATTTAGATTAGGTATCAGGAAGAAATTTTTCACTATGAGGCACTGGAACAGGTTGGCCAGAGAAGTTGTGTTTGCCCCATCCCTGGAGGTGTTCAAGGCCAGGCTGGATGGGGCTTTGAGCAGCCTGGTCTAGTGGGAGGTGTCCCTGCCCATGGCAGGGCAGTTGGAACTAGATGATATTTAAGGTCCCTTCCAACCCAAACCATTCTGTGATTCTATAAAACCCACAGATGACAAGAAAGGAAATGAAATTGATAGCTTAGAAAAAGAAACACTCCTGGACACGTTGTTTTTAATCTTTGGTTTGCAATGTGTCTGGCCTCTGTTAAAAGCAACACAAGGACTTCAGCTGGGAAGGTGGGGAAGGATAGTGGAAGGTGCCAGGTCCCAGTGGGGGCAGAGCCCATCTCCCAAATCACTGGTGTCCCAGCCTTGATGTCTTCTGGCACTGCCCCATTCCCCTTGCGCTGCCTTTGGCACTTGGGTGAATGGCGCGTTAAACGCCCTGTCTTGCTTGAGGGAGGAGGAGGAGGGGGGTGCTGGATATTTTTGCCAGTTTGTTGATGCAAATAGAGGGCTGCAGAGCACCCCTCCTGAGCTTGAGGGAGGTGACAGGGATGCAGTGACCAAACGAGCAGGGAGGGACAGGACACTGAAAGGAGGAGTAGCACCACCTTTCCAGTGACAGTGAGTACAGCTCTGTCTTCCCTTGTGAATCTTCACTGAAGGCATTAAAACTTAATTAGTCTTCAATAGGAAAAATACAGCATCAGTAGACACGGTGCGAGTCACATCCATTTCTCTTTTTTTCTGCCCTTGGGAGACACCCTCAGAAAGAAAATCACAAATGGATCCCTACGCCTACTCATGCTCTTTCCTGAAGCTGCAAACCTGATTTACACTGGCTACCTTTAACAGAATCAATGTTCTATTGTCTTGTTCCCTGAGCTTTTCCAGTCTCCTTTCCAAAGGGCTGTATTATAAGTTTTGTTGAGTTTTATAAATAACATGTAATAACAACACAGAGACTTTGGAATTCATTTCTACTCAATAGGTGTCATTTTGGTGTCCCTCTAATTGCTTCTGCCAATGTATTCAAATAAAAATCCATAGAAATTACATGCCATATGCTAACTACTACATATATTTTTCCACAACCATTAATTTCTGTGTACTAAATTGTATACTTTGGCAGAATCTTCAAGTGTGCACAATTTAGAGATTGCAACATAATGCGATATGGCCACATGAAATGGCAGTATTTGGAACACTGATCAGACAAATTTAGTAAATGGTTTAAAATAGGTAGTTCCACATTTAAATATAATACATAATATCATACATATAAAACTAGTCCTAGTAAGCTAACAAAAAAGTTCTTTATCCTTTTTATATGCACACAATTACATGCATCCCCCACAGTTTCCATAAAATAATACTATATATAAACTCTCTTTCAGCGGCAGTGGGATTTTAAAAAGTTTTTAATGACTTTTTGCTGAATCAGAAAATTCTCCCCTAAAGCAAAACCAACACATGGATAAAAGTGTATAAAACAAAATTTCGCCGTTAAGTTTTTAATTTAATATTTAAATTCATCATTTGGGAGGAAAGAATATATTTTAATTGAAAATAATATTTTAATAACAAATTGGGAACCCATGCTAATAAAATATCACAGAGAGAAAAATATCAAATTAACAAAAAGAACTAAACATAAAATGTACGCTAGCTCCTTTACAAGCATGCAGGTCTTTCTGTTGGGGAATTGCACAGCACTTTCAGATCTTATTGGATATTTTATTTTCATTTCAGTGCCTATGGTGCTACTAACTGCTACTTAGCAGTTTCTGTTCACACCAATTATTGTAGTGTACTAATCTGATTTCTCTGCTTCATGACAACTACCTCATTCAAACTTAAGTTACTGACAGCTGATGCAATCTGAATGATTTCCAATACTCCCAAGTATTTGACACTATTAAACTTTCTAAGTGGTCAGGAGGATCCCGGAGCTGCATGCGAGGTAAGGGTTGTCTTCTCTCTTCGGCTGCCTCTGTTGCCAGGCAATCAGATATTTCTGCAGGCTGGGATTTGTCCCAGGGGTTTCACACGGAGACAGCATGGGGCATTTGGGTCATCCTGGACCCTACTCGTCCTTCTCTGCCTGGAACCCTTTCTCCCATGGGACACCTCTCCCATGCGACTGCTATGTTGGTACAACCTGATGCCTCATCCAGTCCCAGAGCCTAAAGATGAGACTGTCTGACCCACAGGCAGCACTGAAGAGCCCATGAGGTATTTGCTGGCTGAGGGCAGGGGAGACAACGTCTTGGACGTTCCATATCTAACCACTTTGGTAGCATTTCTTACTTGAGTCCATGATACTTCAGTGGTACCAGTATATTGTCAACCACCAGTGCACATCACCATTGCGCAGGTACAAAACTGGAAGACAGCAGTGAATTGGAACAGAAAGATTGGTTGATACCACAGCAAAGAAGGTTATAATATGTTTTTGAAAAATAATGTGTTGAACTTTCAAAACTGCATGTATATCAAGAAATAATTCTGGAATAATACATGGCATTAGATCTTTAGAGATATCTATTACAGATGTAGAAGGCCAGTATGTCAACTTTTAATATATATATACAGTCTACTGTGGGATACTGTATGTACATATTATAACAACATGGATATACTCAGTTATATAGGTAGATACATAAAAGGGAAAAAAGCAAAATACTGCAGTTCCACATGTTTTTCAGAATAGGAGAAGATTTTTGTTCAGATTCCAATATTTCTGGTGAAAATACTTTGCAAGACAAGCATGTTTTCTGGTAACTTAAATACTATTAACCCCAACAGAAAACACACTGTTAAGAAAACTACTTGATCATATACCTCTCAAAAACACTGTGCTACACGTCTGCTTAGGGATGTGTATTGTAACTTGCTAATGTTAAAATACCAGCATAATTACTTTTTTAAGTTACTTGTTTGTTCTGGAAAACTAGTCCCCAGATTCATGTTAATTCACAGACAGTAAGTCTGAGATCCACATGACAAGCTTGATCCGGAGCATATTAAAGTCAATGGAAGTTCATTGACGTCAAAGGATTTCAGATCAGGAACTAAAATAAGGTATTACAGCACAGCATTGAGTAACCCTTTTGTTAGCCCTTCATTCATCTTGGTGGATGAGGGGGAGAATTGTCGTCGTCTTCTTCTTACTTGCTTTCTTGTTTTATTGCCTTTTCTTCCTTCTTCCCTTCTTCCCTTCTTTCCTTCCTTCCTGTTTCTCTGTCTCACTTTTGCTTTTTCTCTCTCTCTCTCTTTCTCCTTTTTCTTTTCTGTTTCTTCAAACGAACTGCACAACTACATTGTGAAAATTCAGTGACACATGAAGGCAAATTGTTTCTACCATAGCTGCAGTCAGTACATTTGTGACCCCTAAAACGGCATGTGGGTCTGAGAAATATGACATTGGCAGCAAAGATATCCTGAGGCACGGCTCACAGGCATTTCAGCATGCACCATTGCAAGCTGATGCTGTAGTTGATTTTTCCTGTGGTAGCAGCAATTCTACTCTTTGTTGTCACTGTGTAGCATCTCACAGCTTTCAATTGTCCCAGAACCCTTACTGCAAATTTCTGTTCTTTCTATGAGAAAACAAAAATATACATTCTTTCTTCTGAAATGTGTGGCTTGCTCTTCATTTATACGCTGTGCTATTTGCCTTAGCCCCAGGCAGTAAAGGGAGGTATGAACCACAGATGATGTGGACTTGATTCTTAAACCAAACCAAAACAGAGTTTAATTTTTCCATCTCAATTCTTTAAATATATCAGACAATAGATAAAGACTTTGGAGGAGGGGGATATGCTTCTTTGGCTCATTTTATTGCCGATATAAAGCATGTTTTGTGTCTAAACCAGGTAGGTTTTACTTAGAATTTGAGAACCCCTTCACAGCACACAGCGTTATTGCTTAAGAACCAAGCAAGGTCATTCTTTTGGGGTATCCAGAGTAGTTCTATTTCCAGTGTGCACTACAAACAATCTCCTCAGCAAGCAGTGAAAGACAGCATACTTTGTGAACTGAGCCAGCTCCCCTCTCCTCCCTGAGTTCCACTTTTCCAGTCTCTTTATGCTATAGAGACTTCCAATACAGAGGGTCCGTTAGAGAGACTTTCTTCTTACACACATGTGCACGCGCAGTCACTGTGCCTGGGAGGAGCATTTGACTGACCGTTGGACACTTGTTTCTGCTTCCCCTGGGTATTCTTTTACCAAGTCTTTATTTGACGTATGCCTTAGCAGAGCTTCTGACACTGAACAAAGCAAATGAAGAGAGCACAACCTAAAGGATTTCTGGTCTGAAATAAATACCAAAACACATTAAAAGGGGGACAAACCCCAGGAACAGTGTTGACTGGTTTACATTACATTATTCAAAATGTTTACAGCTAATGTTATCTAAATGTCATAAACAAATAGCCTGTGAGCACAGCACAGCAACAAGAAAGAAATGGAGAATTATAGAATCACAGAATTTACAGCATGGCTGAGGTCAGAAGAGAACTCTGGAGGTCATGTGGTCCAACTCGCCTGCTCAAGCAGGGCCACCCAGAGCCAGCTGCCCAGGACCATGCCGAGACGGCTTGTGAATACTTTCAGGGATGGAGAATCCACAAACTCTCGGGGCAACCTGTGCCAGTGATTGGTCACCCTCACAGTAAAAGAATGTTTCTTGATGTTCAGATGGAGCTTCCTTTATTTCAGCTTGTGCCCATTGCCTCTGGTCCTGTCACTGGGCTCCACTGAAAAAAAGAAATTAAATCTCCTTCCTAAACAGATCACGTGGTTAGAGCAAAGGTTTAGCAAAAAACTGCTTCTGACCAACTCTAGCCGAGATACGTTTCTGGGAGAGCAAAACCCAGTAATGATGTATCTGCTCCACTGCAGCATGGAAAGAATCAAATGTTCAACTACTTTCTCACCTGACAGAAGGCTTTCCTTCCCTGACAGCACAATATAGCCAATTAAGCAACTTCTTCTTAGCAAAAATAGTCATCAGTTCAGGACTTATTGGAGCACTGACCTGATCAAGATAGCTGGGAAATACCACCTGTTGGTCTCTTCCATGGGACCTGGACGCACGGGGCCCAGTAGGCATCCCCTATACCTTTCCTGTGCACCTGATGTCCTGCTATACTTTCTTTTCCTTTGGAGATGTAATAAGAGTAATATTATTGAAAACAAAAATCAGCTCACTGGTAAAGCTGTCAAAATACTCTCTAGAAGAACCAGATGTTTTACGACAACCAAATGTCCTAGTATGTTACAGTTGTTTTATCTGGGGAAGTTGGTTTTGCTTCCTTTTGAAAGTGTTTCATAGGCTTTCAATAGTTGAGGGATGTTTTTCTTCTTCTGCAAAAATAAATTAATAAATAAATGCATTGTATTTTTCAAGCAATGTTAACAGCTTCTCAGTGGAGATTTATAGAGCGAAACAGTAAGTGTGCACTGTAATGGTTTCTGTAAGCTCTTATACCATAAGAAGCAACACCGATTGAGATAAAGTTATATTTGTAACACGATAGAAGGAAGGACAGTGGTATCATTTGTGGACACACTGCTAGAGAGGTAATTATAGTGCTCTTTCTCATGTCCTTATGATGGAAATCAGGGTCTTTTTCAGTCTAAGCATGGGAGATAAGAGCACACCTTGCCTTCATTGACATTTATTGGAGTTGTGTTATCAACATCAACAGAAGCAGAAATAGCTCACATGTGGCCAGCTAGCAAGCATTCCTATGGCATATTCTAAATCTATATTGACATCAAGTGTTGTGCTACCATTAAACGAACACCCCCAGCTAATTAGAATTTCTCATAGGCTGCAAAGCAGAAGAGTTCAGACACTAAAGGGTGAATTTCTTTGCAGTAACACATCTCTAAGTGATACGTGTATATTTAAACCAAATCATGAAATCCTCATGAAATCCTCACCGATTCCAAGGAAAATATTTGAGTTTATGCAATCCCAACATTATACTCCATTACACGACGTAAAAAGGGGCCAAAGATATCTCAAATAATGAAAATATTAGCTTTGAGATCAAGACTGGATCCTGCAGGCCTTGTTCAGATGTCGGTATTGCACCTTTAGTGACTTCCAGGTCCAGGAAGGCTTCTCAGCACAGATATGGCATAGCGCAGCCCTGTACTGATGCCTTCCTGCAACACTGCATGCAGGGTAACAAGCTTTTCCAGATCCCCGAACACAGTGCCCGATGCATGATGAGGCACCGCACTGAACAGCTGGGTAGGTTGAATGAAAGTTCCCTGATGAATACGCAAGAGGCCTGGCACCGCCAGGCGTTGCTCCCCGCAACACTCAGGTTTCAGGACTGCGGTACAATTACACCCAAGCTGACGCCCTGCAGAACAGGCTCCAGACACTGACAGTTAGAATAATCGTTGGTTTTGTATTAAAGGTTCCTATCAGTCAGCAGCAGGTAAGCTGGTTACTTTTAGACCCTTAAGATCACATCAGCATTAATCTATTTTTTGCTGGTCCAGAGAAATTACTGAATGCCGCCAGAGAAGAAGAATATTTTGTCCTCCTGTATTCATCTTACAACTGGTGAAATTACCCTTCTTGGTACTCAAAGAAGTTTCCTTCCTGTGCATTTCTGACTGCAACTAAACAGAGGACTAAAAAATATCTGTATTATAAATGGTACTTTCTCCAGTAGGCTATGCAGTTACAAAAACATTATTTTAAACAGCCATGGAATGATATTATATTTTTGAACATGTGAGTAGATACACTGCCTTTTCTGTCTTCTTTCAGAGGTTCAGCTGTCTGACAATCCCGTATGCTTAAATAGTATTGAATATCAAAACTGCTGAGTTTCAAAATTCACCCATTTAGTTTCTTCAATAACTGCCTCTGTGAAGAAACAAATATTCTCCTAATCACCTCCTGTGAGGAATTAAGATCCTCAAATTCTCATGTTATGCGTAATACCTACAGCATTTAATTTTTTTTTATTATAGGAACAATACTCCCATGCTAATATATTTGCTTGATTTCCACATCAGTATACTACAGAAGGAAGAAAACAGAAAGGACTTTAGGGCTACAGAACACTGAAGTCTGAGATCTCTAAAGGTGTCCTCTCCTTGGAGCTGTTTTCATATGCTTTTGAGACATCTTCTATCAAATACATTGAGCGCCTAGAAAGTAGATACCCCTAATTCAAACCACATGTCTTAACTCCTAGCTGCTCTGATGATCTCATCTCTCAACCATCATGTGCAGTTGTGCATTGTGCAATCCTCCTCTTCATTTTCAGCCCTGGCTTGTTTAACAAAAGAGCTCTTTCGAACTGTGTTTTTCCACAATACATAGGAATATAAATATGAATTTCCCACATTCTGTACCTATAATTGCATTTCACTTCAGAAATAATATTTCCAGAGATGCCTCCAAAAGACAGTTAAAAAATCCATGGTGCATTAATTATAATAAATTGACCTCCCTGCATATATTGAATATAGTGCCCTGTAATTTTTGTTCATTAATTATCCATAATTGTGTCTAATTGCATCTATTACTTATGCAAACCTCCCAAGGCCTTGCACATAAATAACTCCCATTTACTTAAAGAGAAGTTACTCATATCCTGCAGTAGAAAACCACTCCTGTTTACACTTCACTGCAGATTTTTCATCAAGAACTCAAGAATACTTGTTCTTCTCTAACACAGAGCCAAGAAACTCACCTACATACATGAAGAATGTGCACAGACACAAGTCACAAATGAAAGAACCAGAAGAGTTGAAACATAAGAATAAATTGTTTCAAGGTAGTGCTTCATATTTTTACTCATGCTTGGGAGGAGCATATAGCTTCAAAGCTGAAAATATGTGAAAATACATGATGAACTCTCTCACTATCACTCTTCAAATCCTTTCCTAAAACTGTTCTTCGCCTCACCTATAAAATGTTAAAATCAATTAGCCAGATAAGGTGCTGATTCTAGTGTGTATTATGTTAGAAATTATTATTATTCCATTTTACATTTGGGGGCCATATTCCTTTTTAAATGACATCTGGTCAGTGAGGTACTGGACAACAAGGCACTACAGCAGTGTAAAGATACCTGTGTTGGCATGCGTGATAAAACATTAATGTTAGAAATAACGTTTACGCATTACTAACAACGTAAAGCCAGGTTCTTATGCATTTTCTGTACTGGTTTGGGGAACAATTGGTTACAATAACTGAAGATTTAAAATCTGTTCTCAACAGAAAATAGAGTTCAGCTGTAAAGGATAAAGTAAGGATTATATATAGGAATATATATTTGTACATAATAAGAGGTATAGGTATCATTTGCCTGATCACTTTGCTGAAGTCTTCCATCACTTTTCTCTTCTTTATTCTGTTCTTTAATCAGCTAGCTCCAGAGATAGAAACCACGTCAATGATCAGAAAGGACCACATATACTTAAGGTGCTTTTGAAATCTCTGTAAGGACTAAGCATGCTCTTACCATTCCTTTTATCAACAGGTATTCATTTAATTTTAAACAGTAATGGGTGAAAATTTCCGTCTCCAGGCAGTAAATGACTGAATCTAGAGTAAAAGAGAAATCCTGATTTCATATTTCCTGAACAGTTGGCAATCGCAGGTTTTGAATTTTATTATTTGAGTGGGCAGTTTCTTCTTAGTTTTAATTCTCTCTTGATTAAACCTTCTTTCTGCTGATTAGATTTGTATGCAATAAGCTGGAAACAAATTTCAAAGACAGATGTCCCTTTTCTTTCACCCACCATGAAAATCTTCCATATGGAGGTCCATCAGAAGCCTATTCACCATTTAAGTCACTAGATTTTGCAAAGCAGAGGTAAAGCGTTATTTAAGTAGTGCCTAGAGCTAGCTCTGGCTCCTTGCAAGGGGGAAATTTCACCCATAAACCTTTATACATCTTGTTCCGCTGATAAATTTATACTGAGACTGAATTTTTTAATACAAGGAACAGGTAATAGTTATACTGCTGAGTGAGGTGTTTTCAGCATCTTTAGACTGGAATTAAAGTGTTCCCCAAGTGGATGTAAAATACATAGCAATTTTAACAAGCTTCTTACATTGTCTCTTAAATTCTCCCTGGCTCAAAGTAAAAATCTATTTGAGTGATTTCAGATAGCTTAAAGAGAGTTCCAGCCTCCAACTTAATATCTGTGCTAACATCATCATCCACCATGTTTAGGAAATTATTACTTTGCAAGGGCATACTTTCTTTTTATGGATAATAAAAATATTTGCTGGCTGGGATAAGAAAGCTTTATTAGGAGGAAGAAGATCAAACTATTTTTTATCAGAACACTCGGTAATTCTTCCACTTAGCTCTATTGTGTTTAGTTTAAATTCAAACTGCAAGATACCTCCTAATTCAATGATGCTGGATCAAACCTTTGAGAACTCTATAAAAACAGTGTTGACTCCCTAGACAAAACACTAACAGTATTTTAGCCATTTACTCATGCATGTCCAGAAAATCAATTATTTGGAAGAATTTTCGTGCCTAAATCTCATCACCGTCTACCTTGGATTTATGCAGCAACTGATAGTAAGGTGTGAAAATAATTGGAGGCTGACTGAAGGCTGCCTTTACTCTACAGCCTTGTGTTAACCATTTGGTGAGAGCCAAATGATGTTTTGCTGGTATAATTTCTGCTGACATCGGAGTATATCCAAAAGCCGTATTAGTAAATGTGTGGCATAAGAGCTTTTACCTGATAGGAACATATAACTCCTCTTGATAGGGACCAAACACTGAGTTGAAAGAAATGACTGCCAGCTTGAAAAAATATGCCGTTTCCTTTGTCTACCTATGTCCCACAATGCAAATCACTGCTGTGCCCATGTGCAATGCTACCGTGTTCCAGAAGGTGCCCTTCCAACATCGGGGAGTGACTGAAATGCCGAGCAGAAAAAAAAATCCACTAACTGGCCAATTCTACTGCTTTCATGCCTTGGGTGCCCAGCCCCAGTGAGCAGCAGGGTACTGCTGCAAGACAGGAGTTCCTTCAAGTCTTCTTGATGCAAAGAAGCACTTGATAGCATCAGTCCCTAGCTAAAATTGTCCAAATCAGGCAATGTGGTTTCTTGACAAAAAAAAAAAAAAAACCACACACCTACATAAATTATTATTAAAATCAGCAGTACGTGGTAAGGACCTGAGAGCAAGGTTTCACCCTTGGAAGCTGTAAGCAACTAATAATTAGATTTCCAGGTCTCACCGACTCTTTACGGGTTTCTCAATTTGAAAGAGTGTAACTAACCAGTAAATGATCTGCTGTGGTCCCAGAAAGCAAACTGAATCAACATGTTGAGGATTTAGACCATTTCCATAAATACATTTAAAAACAAAACTGATGGGAGTTTTCAAACAGGTCTTGAGTGAAAAAAAATTTGAGGGCCTGTACAATCTCTCCAGCTGATATCTTCTCCATATGTGCCTGAACCGCACACCAGCCAAGAAGCTCTCTGAGAGCTCAAGCCGCTCTGACGGAATCTCGCAATGCGCTGCTTGACTGGATGGAGAGCAGAGCTAAAATTCCTGGCTAGGAAATACATCACTTAAAAACGAATGAGGTCCAGGAAAAAAGTCATGGAAAACATTGAAAACAGTCATATGGCAATGCGAGATGTCAGCAAATGTCTTCTTTTTTTTTTTAATGAAAAAAGCTGAAAGTCAGCATGATTGAGTGTATCATGCTTGCTTTCTTATCAGAAGTATTTTTTTCTGGCCATTTATGTAAAAAAGCACCATAAAAGTAATAAAAAAAAAAAAAACCAACCCTGCTCTCACTGTGCTAAATTGCTAAATCAACTGCAAATTAAGCATTGCATGCACTCCCAAGCCAGGACCCGACCAAGTTTTTACATTCAGCAATCGCAGTCATACTGAATTGGATATTTCAGAAATGACGGAACTTTGCCTTACTTAACTGGGTTGCTAATGGTCCCCACATCCCATGATAAGAATTTAAAATTACTTACCTACAATTCATGCATTTAAAAGAAAAATAGTCTCAGGAGGTTCATTACCGCATACAACTTCATCCACAGCAAACTCCACATTCCTACCCTAAACAAGAGCAACCTCAGAACAGGCCCCGCAGAAAGCATCAGAGAAGTACATATGTCACAAATAATACATTTCCCTCTCTGTGCCAAGCAATTTTCTCCACTCTTTAAAGCTGCTCTGTTGTCCACAGAACATTACTCTGGCAAGCCAAAGGACCCTCCGCTGACTTCTGCAGAGCTATTCCTGTAGTCCTGCTGGGAACCGGCTTTTGTGTCCATAAGTCCCCAAGGGAGTAAACACGTGTGCCTCCAGAATCGACTTGCCCTTCTGTGTCCCCCTGAGGCTGGGTCTCCACATGTTGATGTGGAAATGAAGCCAACAGAAAGGACAGTGTAAAAGAAACGCTCTGCTCTGCATTTTACCAGGATTTCCCTAATCTTCAAGGGGAACATGGTCCCACCAAGGGATCATGGCCTCACAGGTTGTGCTTCCAGGGTCCGGCCGTTTCTACCTTGCAGGGCACTAGGAGCAGCACGTACCCTCCTCACCACCCCAAGCCAGCCCTCCACGTCTCTCGGCACCTCCCAAACCGCCCTGCATGCTGCGGGAAGCGGAGGAAGGAGCTGATAATATAGGACCATTAATTGCTATGCCCATCATTTATTCAGCTCCTTCCAAACCTGAGCTCCTGAGATCAAAGCAGATCACCACCTTCAACCGCTCAGGGAGGGAGAAATAGCTGGGTCAGCTGCACAGGTTAGCTGGGACGGGCCTGGGCTTGTGTCTGCAGCGGCTGGTGGCTCCCGCTCTGGTCCTCCAACTCTGGAGAAAACTGATGTGGCTTAGCCCATGTTGAAGCACATGCTAAGAAGCACGGATTAATGTGTCCATCCCACGCAGAAGGGTGTCACAGTGCAGAGATCCTGTGCTATTGCTGATCCCAGCCAGGCAGCACAGCTGAGAAGTCCCTCCACAAGTGTTGCTATCTTGGGAGCGCTTCCAGATAATAGCAACTGTGCAGCTCTTAGGGCTGAACTGGGTCCCGTGAGGTGCAATCCCCAGCTTTTCTACTTTATATCGCTGCTTTTCCCTTTTATTCATTTACGTGAAGTTACCATTAAAAGAGAATGGGAGAGAACATGAAAGGGCAATTCAACCAAACAAACTGCTGCCTAGGAGATATATAAAAGGCATGTTGCATTAACATACTGGTCATGCAGCTCCAAAAGCAAGTAATGAACACCACCAAATCTATTTTACCATCTTTTAGGCAACATGATATTTTCTTTTTTGCGTGCTAATTTATTCTGACATTACACTGTTCAGCTGTATCTAAACCAGATGCAGGTTGCTGGGGCTTTTTCTTTTTGTATTTGTTGTTCATCTGCTGTGCTTGGTTAACAAGAGCTGCTTTTGCTAAGAACTTTTGCTGCAATGCATTTAAAGATCAGATGTCATCTGATTCCTTAACCCAAAAATCTCTCAGGTTTATCAGGATCTCTTTTTACCTTATCAGATTAAATCTGGAGTGATTTTTCATGAGGACCGCAGTTATAAGTAATACTACACTCCTAAAACAGATCTGTTATGTCTTATAACACTGCTAAAGGCATAGCTTCAAGCTCACAGGATTTGGGGGCTTATCGCTTTCCCTGACAGTCACTGCCTGCTCCTTCATCCAAAAGAGTGATGTGAAGTGAAATGATCCCGCTTGGTTCAGCCGACAGCCACAGCTTTCTCTAGGAAACAAACGGTGACCCGGGTGAGAGGTTTAAGACGTGGGGCTGTGATGGAGACAACTACAGACGTGGGGCCAGGGGGCAGAAGGCAATCCCGGGATTCACCGTCACGCAAGATGCACGCAGCCTGGGCACATAGCGATGCAAGCACGCTGGGAAGCACCACGCGGCCACAGGTACAGAAGCCCCGAGCCTGGGGACCTGTGCCTGCGCTTTCAGAGGATCAGGAAGACCCACAGAGAAATCCCTGCAAGAACTGGCAAAAATTAGCCAAAAATATTTGTCATGGAAAATTCTGGGAAGAAAAGTTTTCTAGTTTGGGTTTTGGGGTTTATTTGGACCAGAGAGTTTTTAAATACGGTGAGCTTGAGCCTTTTGAGCAAAAAAAAAAAAAAACAAACATGCAAGTCTGAGAAGCAATAAAGAACATTTACATTTCCAAAGCAAAGTCATTTTTCATGCCTAAAAATGTCTGGCTGAAAAATATGTGTATCTTTATTCCTCTTTCCCCAAGTGAAAGAAACAATGGTCACCTGCAGAGACCTTTGCCTCTGGGTTGGCACAGGAAGGAGGGCCTGAATGGGAATGGGTATGGGCATGGGTAAAACAGTAACACAAATAAAGAGATGTTTAGTCAGGGGAGGAGGCTGGACAGTATTTTAGAAGTCCTGCTGCATAATTCCCTGTTCTCATTCTTCCTTATGCATCCGTTATTGACCACTGACCAAATGTACTGGCCCAGAGCAGCTGTTCCCATACTCTTATTTATGACAAATGGTCCTGCCCCCTGTACAGAAAGCAACACTGACTCCACCGTAAAGGCTACGTGGATTTCTATTTGATGCTTTACCCCTCCTTCAAGTGTCCTGTGAAGAAGCATTAGATGAGAGAGCCCAAAGTATCAGAGGCTTCAACACAGACACACACAGATGCAGTGTCATTGATTTTGTGTCACAGGTACATAAAGCCATTGCCAACAGAACAGAAATGAAGACCCTCCCCCCCCAAGTTCTCCCCTCAGAACCATCAATCTTCAGCCACACACCACAGGAGCACCACGTGCCCTTGCTTCCTTCTTCCCCTTTCCTGCTTGCCACAGAAATGCCACAACGAAGCTGTGCAAGAGAGGACAGCCCACATAGTATGCTAATCTTGAATGATGGTAGCACCTAGAGATGACTCCACAGGTGACAGTGTGTTCAAAAATGGATTTAGAATGGGTCATAGGCAAGTGGTCACCGTCTGTGACATTTCACACAGTGTTAGTTTTTAATGTCCCTGAGTTCCCTTTATCATTTCTACTGATTCCTCATCATAAAGTTCTCAGACGGGTTTTTAATTTACTGCTCCAGCAAGGATTTGTTCTTGAAGATCCTATTTTTTACAGTTAACTAAAACATTTATTTAAAACTTTGCACAAAATTTAATAAGAAAGTGGATAACACATAGGTTTGGAGTAAGAGTGAGCTTGGTTAATGTTGGACAATCTTAATCTACTGTTCCTGTGTGATTATGAAATTAAGTTTATTGTTCTCGCAACCAAAAAACACCCTCTGCACAAAAGTAATAAAGTGTTTCACATGATGATTCAGATGTAGACTACCCCACAGCAGCTAGGAAATTCAAAGCTAAAGCCTGTAGTATTACCTACTCCACATTTTCACCCGTAAGTGCACACTTATCACTCCCACATACTGTGTACCCATACACGTGCCAGAAGCAGCCTGTGCCTCTCTGTGGATGCCCATACTATTAGGCATTAAAAACATCCATGTGACTACAGTGAGCCACGTAGTGGCTGAAGAAGGGCAAAAGGAAAGCAGAACTAAGTTTGTAAGAATTGAGCCAAAGAGGATGGCAGCTGTTATTTGGTTACTTGCGTTAGTTAAGTTGTATAAGCAGCAGATCTTTTCCCAGCTTAACCTAATTATGTACTTGCAGAAGTTACTGTTGTTGGTTTTAGTTGTCTGATGATGTCTTAATACTATTAGCAGGATAGCTCCAGTCTTTAAAAAGGAAATTAAGATTGTGAAATTCTGCATGACTCTGGGAGTGAATATACTGTTGTTCTATAACTGATACTCACAGAAAAACGTTCAACAACAGTGAATTTTACTATATCATAATTAAACTCTCAGTGGAAAAATACAAGCATCCCAGTGGATGTGTCTTCATTTTCATCAGATGGTGATGTGACTTTAAAAGCTTATTAGAGTCATAAAATACTCTGATATTTAGGACCTTTGCAGACCTTCATGACAGAGCTCAGATTGAGCATCATAATTTTGTGAATTGCTTCTGACCGTATTTTAATCATTATAAACGTTTCAGAGTACTCCAAAAGAAAGGCATAATCATTTGTTCTCATTTAAAAGTGATTTAGAATTCAAGTTTAATAAAGTTATCACCACTGGAAAGCCACTTCACTATTTCTAATTTAGTATACAGAGTAACGACAGCATCGGTAGTGGAGACATCAAGGTATGAGCTGTCTATTCTTAATTTAACAGGTTTTTGTTGTTTCATTTACAGTGTTTGAATGCCATGACTGAATAGAATAATTCTAACACAAATTCCCAGCAAACTCCACCTGATTCCTCCCCTCAGCTACCAGACTCCACATCTAGCTGATATCCACTAGCTTAAGGTGGTGGGAATAGCTGCCTCAGGTCAAGGGGGTCAGTTTATTCCTCTTTTCTAAAATCTGCTAAATCAGGCCAGCTTCTTCAAAATATCAGCTGAATGAGGTACTGCCTTTTCAAGCTGCTGTAGTATCATACAGAGAAGGAAGAAGGTCAGTCGTTAACAGCTATCAAAGACTCAAAAAAGCTTACGGTGACAATTTTCATAGAAAATGAAGCAGCATTCTGGCACAAGAAAGGAAAAGTGGTTTTGGAAAAGTGAACAGGGCACTAATTAAACCGCACAAGACACTTACACGTGTGCCCTTCCAGAGATTAGGTGAGGTGTTTTCATGAAGTGTAGTTTTGAATACTCCAAATTTTCCAAGACATGGGTGGAAGTGGAAAAGCATTTGGTTCAAACCTGTACAGGCAGAGGGAAGAGAAGACCACTTTATAGCAGATGAATGGAGCACATTTCATAGCTTCTTTCCAGTTTCAGTTGATAATTATAACGAGTTTGCAGTGTTCAAGACAATCAAAGACCTCTGCAACTCATAATCAGTCCAGGTGAATATTTTTCTCAGTGTGCTTTATCACTTGGACAATCTGCTTGCACCTCACCTGTCTATTTCTTTCATGTACTATATAGTTTACATATAAGATCATTTTCCTAATCCCATCCATATATTTTTACTCTAAACTCTCTCCTACACAAAGGTGACCTATACCTTGCCAACCACACTTTCATGAGCTGTTTTATGAAGGAAAAAAAAAAAGCCCTGTTTATCTTGAGTAAGCCTGTAAGCATAGCTGTACATGTGTTCTCCAACCTGTGAAAGCCTGAAGACAGCGCACCACTGTACAGGTGTAATTAAGAAGGCATCCTTTCCCTACAGTGGAAAACTGACACTGTGCAAAGATTCAAAGCTCATTCGCTGCTTTTTCCAGGTTCTAAAATTGCAATCCTGGGAGACTGAGTTGCCTGAATAGCGGGAAGGAAAACACGATCTTTTTAACCCTCCCAGTCATTGGGCTGAGTCCAGGTACGGCCATCAGTAACCCAAAGCCATCTAGTAGCTGTTTAGAAGTCTGTGCACCATGAATTAGTGGCCACGTGCCAGGCACTGATTAGGCATCGCTCAGCAGTGGTCCCTGAAGGACAAAGCGATGGCACATTGATGAGGAAACACGAGAAGCTTGTTCAACTGCAGGACCTGCTCTGTGGGTAAACAGAGGACTTTGCGCTCACAGCCTCGAAGTTTGGATCTTCTCACAAGGAGGCATTTTTTCAGATGTGGTAGTTGGCGTCAATATTTGCATTTTTACCATGTCTACCCAAACATTTCACGCTTCTGTGTTATCTTACATATGGATCAGGGTGAGTTTAGAGGCACACCCACGATCCACCCACAGCACAGCCTTTCCAGTGCTATCCCAACACTGACTGTCACTCTAACTCTAACTTGGCTTCTGAATTAGATTAAAACAAACAAACAGGCATGCGTTTCAACCTATTTCCAGTCTAAGGATACACACATGTGCCATTTGACTCCCTCAGTAATGTTAACATTGATGTGGCCAGCCCCCTCCAGGTGAGGTGGGGAGACACCATCTCCACTTTACCAACGGGAAGTTGAGGCATGAAGAAATTAAGGCCTGGACCCACAGAACCTCCAACACAAATGGTTGGTAGGTGCCTCCTGCTTGTGACATGCTAGCCTGAAGCTTTTTCCACACCTCCTGTCCTGGCCGTAGCCATGCTCCTCTCCCCAGCTGCTCTCTCCTCCCCTTGCCAAAGGCTGACACCCACTCGGGTCTGCCAGAATAACTGCATGTGTAACGTCCCCCTCGCACAGCTTGCGCAAAACAGTAAGGGATAGCAAAGACTTGCTCTTTACAGTGCTGAAGGTCAAAGAAATCAACTCGGACAGAGGTTATCCTGGCAGACCGGGGGTGATGGTAATCGCTGATGGAGGGGACAAGGGGCTGCAGGGAGCGGCACGATTGTTGGGAGAGACACGTCTCGATCATCACAATTACCCCCAGCACCAGCGCTGGACTCAGCAAAGCAGAGACCATCTGCAGCAGGGGGGGTAAAGCATCCCCAGCCTCCACCCTGCCTGCTTCACCTGCCCAGAGGTCTACCAAGAAACAACTTCAAGGTCTGTAGGTGAAGCCGCCACTGCAACACCTGCAGCAAACCCAGCATGCCGAGGGCTTTCTCTTCCTCCCCTGCCCTCCTCCTGGGATACCCTGCTGCTTGGAGCTTCACCCGGGTCACAGATGAGAACGTGGAAGAACACGGGACGTAATCCTGGCTCTCCTAAACCCCAGGCTGATGTCCCTCCTTCTGCTCGTAACAGCAAGAGGCAGTGGAGAAATCTACTGATCTGCTGCTAATCTCAGAAGAGCTTCTTCCAAACCACACGATACTGGCTCTCACTTCACAAAAATCTTCCAGCCCAGCAAAAGCGAGGCTTCTCCAAGCACCATTTACAGTCACAAACTGTGCGGTTTCTCGTAGGTGGAGGAATAGTCAAACACTTGGCTCGGCACGCTGCGTTTCTGGTCTTCCCAAGCACTCGCAGTAAGCACCTCGAGAAACGGAGAGCACCCGGCACTAATGGTGTGACTGCACTGGCCGAGGGGCACACGTGCACACGCACGCGCAAAATCTGCTATAGGGTGTGCGGATCCTCTCTTGTAGCTTCTTATGCTTTTATGTCAAACATGGCAGCTATGATCTCTCTCTCTGCTTACAGTGGCAAAACAACAGGAGTCACACACAGATTCTTGGACAGAAAGTGAATTTATCTCTTGTTGCCAGTCTCATTAGAAACGATTAATAAGTATTCCAAGACTTCTGTGGTGCCTGCAGCCTCTCTCCAACAGCCTTTCTTTCTGTCACAGCCCAAGTGAACTGCTCTGCTCAAAGGTCACAGAAGGAAGTCTGTGAAAGAACTGAAATTCAAATCCAGGTCTCTTAAATCCCAGACTATAATTCCATAATTAATTTATTCTATGTAGCAAAAATGTTATGCCTCTTATTTTATTATTTGGAAGTAGGGCCTTCTGGTTTTTATATTTCATCATAGGCATCAGTTCCATAAATAGTTTCTGCATGTGACTAATCGTACGCAGTGTCTGGAGTCAGACTACCAAAACACGTCTGCAAGATTAGGGCCTAGATTTGTTTTCAGTCATTCTTGTAAGAAGTGACTTAGCTTCTGAACAGCTAAGCCGCATCTCAGAAGGTTTTTAGGACAAAACCTAGAGGGTTGCCAGAGCCTGGGCACGTACCTGCCCTCTCTTCTTTTCAAAGTCTCCCAACATGTCCTGTTAAGCAATGGTATATTGGCCCCACAGAAACTAATGAAATTTGTCTGAAACATGAATGTATGGATCAGTGATATCACAAAAGACTAATTTAAAAACATAAATTCCTCTTTGCATCTGCTACTAAACTATACCACACTTCCAGCTGTTACCATGTGTTACACCTGCTGAGCTAGGCTTAGAAGGAAGACTGTCACGAGAGGGCAAATTACCTGCAATTCAGTCAACAGAGTAAGCACACAACAACAGCAAGCCTTGATTATGACATGAAGTTTCATCATAAACAACAAAGAGTGAATAATTTAGCTACAAAACAGCAAACTGGAATAAAAACTGACTAATTTCTGAGATTAAGTGTTTCACATCTAGCCATCCGCAGTCCTGTACTGCCATCTGCAGCCTCCTGGTAACAGTCAGATTTCTAAATCATCAGGCTCACATCGACCCTAGCAACCACATGGTCCCTGTAAATATTAGGTGTGTTCGGTGGCAGGCAGATGTTTTTTTCCACAAATATTATCATATTAAAATAATCAAAATATTCATCTTTTTCAAGACTATGTTTGTTCTTTTTCCAACCTTTTTTTATTTTCTATCTTATCTCACTTCTATGGTGCCTTTGGTAATTGAAGTTAATGTCAGACCTAAAGTGCAACACACTTGATATCTCAGAAAGTTTTTAATATGCTGATAAGGAAGAGTGTTTTAGAAGTTGCATAGAATGTCTTCGCTACACACAGAAACTGTTTATTAATTTGTGTCATTCTAATTACATCATTAAAATTGAGTTTTAATAGAATATATCCCCTAACACCTATAGCCAGAGAAACGTAAACATGTTTTCTTGTATGCAAAAGTTGCCTGGACTCTAAAAACATGCTTATAACGTGCTCTTACAGTGGGGATGCCTGTCCCTGTTCCAGGCTATGGAAGCAGATCAGCTAAAATGGCACTGGGCTATTACCCAGCAGGGAACTGGCACGTGGCTAAATGTAACAAGGTACAGTGGTTTAGCAAGCTACCACACACCAGCAGTGAGAAACCACAGCTGACCATGACCCTCCATGAAACTTCTCCCAGTCTGCAAGATAAAACAACAACCCCTACGGGTTGCTGAAACCAGTAAGTTTAACCCAGGTATTCTCCAGGTGATACCATGGACCCCATCTCCTCTGACACACAGTAATTTAGTAAGTTGTGGTAACTAGTTCATATGACTGATCCTTTCGGTTCTTTTTGAATGAATTTATCTTTGTTGATGACTGTAAAGCAAAGAATTAGCGTGGTGTTTGCAGGGACAGAGTCACTGCTAGACCAGGAATGTTGCAGGACAATCACAATGATATTCTCTCAGTCAAAGAAAAAGGTCCTGGATTAAGAAAAGAAGATAGGCGTGAAAAAGTGGAAAGAACTGACTGCTTTATAGCAAAAAAAATCAAGAATATCCACTGGCTGTCAAAGAGCAAATAAGGCATCACAGAACACCAAGTCTGCTTTGAAGGGTGCAGCTCAGCTGCACCATTTACCGTAAACCCTCTAACACCTGGTGTAACTCAAGTCTAAGTCAGTCCTGCTAAAAGCTGAGTGACTAACAGGTGCCTTGACATTGTTTTTGCACGTCTTGCCCCTCTGCTGCTAGGAGGTGGCACATCAGTCAGGAGGTATTGATCATGGTGTCCGTGCACACCGCAAAACGGGCTGCTGCTCTTGAGGACATGCGAGGCGCTGAGTGCTGGATGCCCCAGCATCACTGGGAACACTCAGCTGGTGGGGGACGAGGCTGTCTGAGCAGGCTATCCTTTCCCAAATTAGAAATTAAGCATGCTGCTGGAAGTTCAGGAGGGATACTGGATGTTAGAGTGGTAAGATGCCACATATTATCAGCACAGATGCCTTTCTTGAGCTGCCACAGCACCAAGGTCCTGGCCCTGCCTCTGCCCTGCTGTTTGGTATTTAAAATCCACCCACGCATTGCCTTGGGAACTCATGCTTTTGGCGTTAACTCCTGCTCTACAGCAAATTTTCAAAGTGAATTGTTTCAATATTACTGGTATAATGTAAGGATTTGGTAGGCTTTGATCTGAAATAAGGAGTGAGCCTGAAAAAAACATAATCTCAAGAAATTTATTCAGAGTGATTGTCATCTTCTGAAAGATTTAGCACTGCCTCAATAACAGCCCATAGGCCAGTTCCTGGCTTCTGGACACTTGTAGCTACAGTCCTCGTGTTACAAATGGGGAGTAGCTACTTGGTCAGCTTTGTCTTAAGAGCCAAATGCTTCTTCCAGTGCCTGATCAAATCACAGTGCTTAGCACTAGACCCAGGAGTCTCTTAGGAGGCTGGGGTTGAGCTAGAGGCATCTCTCACACAGGCACATGGCCAGAAAAGCCATCACGTCAAGGAAATCAGCAAGAAGGATTCCAAAACTGGGATCCAGCCCCACAGCTGATGAGGTTGGGCACGCTGAACTGATCACTTGCAGTTTCACAGACACCAATAACACAAAAAATATACATTTAATTGCTGGAGCAAAGGTCTTCGGGAACGCGTGTGCAAATTTAAAATGTACCACAGGGATCAAATAGGGAAACAGGGAGAGAAAGCGACCCATGACTTCTCTAATACCTCATGCTCTTACTGCACAAACTGCTTAAAGGAAACGGTATGTAATAGTACAACTAATCCCCTACTGCCAGTATGTGTCCTTGCAAGTGTTCGCATAGCAAAACAGCAGCAAAAACATAAAGATCAAGGACACATCAATGTTAAAAACTATTTTTAAAAGAGGTAAATTACACTCCCTGGCATTGTTTTTTGCCTTCAATATATCGCCCTATGTGAAGGAGTCACTGCAGAGAAAGGAGATTTATGCCTATAAGGGAACAAATGCAGGACAAATTGTAGAGGTAAATGAAGTGATTATATTACCAGAGATATTAAAGTCATACCGCATGAATCAGCGTGCAGGACTGTGGTTGAACTTTCATGTAGCCAGACTGACATCTTGTGGCTTGTGCAGAACATTTAAACATGCACCTGGGGGGAACTGTAAATCCTTACAGCATGGTAAGATATACCCTTTTTTTCAGCAGAACAGTATATGGTTCCCCCAGTGTATTAGCAGTAGCAACCATTAAGTTTATATAAAAACTCTCATTTCAGTTTCTGCTTTTGCATGTATTTGTTAGCCCTGTCTCCATTTGTAAGTCTCAGTCTACCGGTAGAGCTACATTTAAAGCCAGTCACTCAACAAACTGTTTAACAGTAAAAATTGTAAAATTGGCTTAGCATTCAGGAAATTTTACAAATTACGAGTAAATGTGTGCCCTTATTACTTTTCTTCATTTTTAATGTCAGGGCGAAAGTTTATGAAACACAAAAATGGCCCTTTTTGATCAGCTGACAGATATCCTCACATCAGTATCTAATGACCAGCGGCAACTGTTTATGGAAGAATATGAGTATAGTTTGGCCCAAACAAAATTGGAAGATCTGACTAATCTTCATGTCTCCAGTCTTAATGAGACACCATCCTCACACCAGTTTCAATCCACCCTGACTGCCAAGAACATCAGCTCTTTTCTCTTTTTCAGCCTGTAAGGCAAAGAGAGTGGGGAGATCAAGGATGATGTTGGAGCACGGGCAAGGAAGGATTGCTGGGGATCTGTACGAAAAAGGTGAGACAAAAGAGTATGCACAGGGACAGTCGACAGGCACATCCACACTGTGTCGTGATAGCTGCCACAGATCTTCAAGCTACTGGCAGCCAAGTCAACCTCCTAACCACACTCCACTTCATGGTGTTAGGCTTACTCCAAGCTATTATTACAGGTCAAGCCCAGTAGATCTCTTCAAGCAGAAGGAGCAAGAAGGAGTTAGGAGATGGGTTTAAATAAAACAGGGTTAAAATGGAAAGCAAGGAAGACAAAACCTGCCAGAAGAAAAGCCAGCCATCCTTTCCTCCTTGCTTTTTTTGGCTCCATGGAGAAAACAGAAGCTCTCGGTGCCACAGAGTCAAGTTAAAGCTCTGCACTGACACTCAACGCAGCGCTGAATGTCCCCTGTATCTGCAGTGTGAATACTTATGAAAACGGAGAAAAACTGGGCATCTCTATTATGAATAGTTCACAATTGCTAATACCATAAATACTGTGTACTTTCAGAAAGGCTGCTCCAGAGAGCAACTCAAAGCAAGAGCATACCTAAAGCTGCAAAGTATCCAGAGTCATCACCTCCCTCTCTCTTCACAGAGGATGCAGGAGGAGCTGAGAAAGACCTGTATCCTAAGCCAGTGGGTGACTGCTCTGAACTAAGGGGAAAATGTTCCAACAGCACTTGCAAGACCTTGTAAGACTGATCCCTGGGCAAGTGCATCCACTGTATCTGCTCAGGCATCCCCCATGCTCAGGAGCTGGAAGACAGGTGTGGATGTAGTCCCCCAGTGACAAGGGGCACAAGCAGAACACTCTGCCAATAAAAGCTGGATTTTTTTCCTCTTTATTTTTAACATGAGAGAATAGAAGCGTTAATGTCACCGTGCTAAGAGAGGTATTTCTGAAGGCAGAATGGAGCCACATGCCCAAGTAGATCAAATGACTTCGGCTGAAGTTACAGAGAAGCAGCAGCCTGAGCTGGACTTGAGCAATAAACTCAGCCGAGTCTCTCCCACACAGCTCTGCTCATGTACCTCAAACACAGCCTGAATGCAATGTCCTTGCTGTCCCAGCTGGGATCTGCTTTTCATCAACAGCTGACATTCACACCAAATTGTAGAGTTTAATCTTTATCCCTAAACACATAAAGCCTGCTAATAAAAACGGACTGGGAACTATTTGGTTACAGTTACTAAGGCACCAATAGGCAAGAGTGGGAGTTCACATCTCCAAGCCTCAGGCTGTTCCCATCCTCCCCGACACGCTGTTCCCAAGCCAATTCTTGACTGTTTGCACTTTAACTCTGTCTCTAAAATGTCCAAAGTCCTCTTGCAGGAAGGGCAAAGAGTGGTAAAGATGCTCCCTCAACATATTCCCTTCTTTCTCTCCCCAGGTAATCCCACCTTCTGGCCCCAAAATGGGGGAAATAGTTAAAAGCAGGGTATTTAAAAGCAGAGGTGGAGGGCTGTGAGGGTGAGGGGAGCACCGTGAGGGGACATCTCCCAGATCTGCCCCTCAGTTTCCAACCAACCTGAGACCATGCCTGCCAGGCACTTGTTTTCCCACTGCCTTTAAAACCAAGTATAATCAAGGGAAGAAGACCAGCTCATTCTGTTTCTTATTTCCTGTTTGTCTTGATAATAGACCCTTAAAATACAAGCATTATCAAAAGACTGAGAGATTTGCCTGTCGCTATTGCTGGGCAGTGGGCAGTGTTTGCAACACAGATGCTTGCGTAGACGGGAAGTGTTCGCTCTTCCAGTCTGTCAAGTCAACACATTTCATGGCTGGTAACAACCACAGAAAATAATTATGAGCAGTGACAATGTAATTAATAACTAATTTCAGGACCATTTGGTTCCCATAATGGCAGCTGGCACGCAGGTACGCAGTTACACAAATCCTCCTCGCAGGCCTTCGCAGCTCACCATATCCAAAGGTATCAAATGACTGCAGACGGCATCAGCTCATCGTTAACTATGGTTGCAAGAAATTCTTGAGACGTTAACCAAGTTGAGGGATGTAGGTATCGTATCCCTGAACTTCTTTAAAACCGGAGCAGCCATCCCAACCACAGCTGTCAGCACTGGCGCTGCTGAAACCAAGACCAGGTCACACACACAACACTTCTTCACACTAGGGCTTGAAGCCACACAGGTCAGTTTTAAACAGGATAAATACTCTTGAAGTATTATTGAAGGTGCTAGGAACTACGGATGTAAGCGCAGCAAGGTTTTCAGGGTGAGGTAATGGCTTGTATTAGACCAACTGACAAAACTGGAATAAACAGGCAAGCTATGAGGCACCCTAGCTGAGACTCTTCTGAGCCAAAAGGGCCCTGTGGGCCCCAAAGCTTGTCCAGTTTTTTCCACCTGTATGAACTAGTCCAACGGAGGACCACACTTCGCCCTAGAAACCTTCCCTCACTTAGGGAAGACCATCACAGCAACACGACTGCTGCTAGTGGCAGCACCGCAGCAGCTCGTGGCCTTCCCCAGGTCTGAAAAGCCAGACAGGCTGGCAGACGCACAAGCTCTTTTTCAGAACGATGACTACACAAAAGGC